>NC_142489.1:58817348-59429998 GCF_049115385.1 Moschus berezovskii
TCCCTAAAAACATTTCCTCCCTTTCATCACTTATTTTTTCTTACCTAGTTTTAAGAGACTGGTTTTCCTTTATCAGTTTCTAGGGCCCATCAACATCGGTCACAAATGGATTTGTGTGGGAGAAAGTGGACTCAGGCTCCTATTCCTCCAACATAATGAGACCCCCACCGCAACCCTGAAAAATCCATTTTATTAACTGAAATCTTGTTGTTCAGTCACAAAGCCATGTCAGACTCTTTGTGACCCCTTGGACTGCAGCACACTGGGCCTCTCTGCCCCTCACCATCTCTCAGGGTCTGCCTGAGATCATGTCCATGAATGGGTGAAATGATACAGCCTTCTCCTCCTCTCTAACCCATTTTTCCTCCTTATTTGATTATTTCCTACGAATCAGGGTCTTTTCTTGTGAGTCAGTTCTTTGCTCAGGTGGTCAAAGCTTTGGAGACTCAGCTTCCGCGTCAGTGATTCTAATGCATCTTCAGAGTTGATTTCCTTTATATTTGATTAGCTTGATCTCCTTGCAATCCAATGGACACTCACAAGTCATCCCAAGCAGAGCACTTTGGTGTTCTCACATCCATACATGTCTACTGGAAAGACCATTAGTGTTACTCAATGTGATTCCTTTGGTCAAGTCAACTCTTCACTTTTTAACACACTTACTAAATTTGTGAAAACTTTACTTCCAGGAAGCAACTGTCTTCAAATTTTATTGCTGCCATCACCATCACAGTGAATATAGAGACACAAAGAGGAAATCTGTCACTGATTCTGCTTTTCCCACCTTTATTTCCCATGAAGCAGTGGGACCAGATACCATGATCTTACTTTGTGTAATACTGAGAATTCAAATGTACTGTTTACCCTGTTTTCCTATCAACATTGAGAATTATTTTATTCTTTTACCTTTGTTTTCCCCTCAGTGTTTTGGATAAGATATTATTTTCTAAGAGTATTCTAAGATGGTTGCTACTCATTATATATAATACTTCTGGTTTTTAGTTTCCTGTTGGAGCATTTGTGTCATGCTTCTTTGACAACTCTGTTAAATGTTGACAAAATGCACAGCCTATATTACATTTCTCTATTAACATAATATATTGAGCCTGTTCATGTTATCTAGTTAGGTTTTCTCTAATGTGGCAACTGCTAAAATACAAAGGAGGACAAGAAATAAGGATATAATGTGGAGGGTTGCATGAAACTGAACCCCTGTGGCATGAAGGGAGATAAACTTTGATAATCAATGATTTCTATTGAAATATTTGGTACCAGAAGTTGAAAGGTATGAAAGAAAAATGTACACACTGAATAATGGAGAAGCGATTTTAATTTACACATCATATAATTTGAATGTTCAGCAGTTCATTTGAGTTCAGATGCTCAGTCATCACCGACTCTTTGCGACCCCATGAATCACAGCATATCAGGCCTCCCTGTCGATCACCAAGTTGCGGAGTTCACTCAAACACATGTCCATCGAGTCGGTGATGCCATCCAACCATCTCATTCTCTGTCGTCCCCTTTTCCTCCCACCCCCAATCCTTCCCAGCATCAGAGTCTTTTCCAGTGAGTCAACTCTTCTCATGAGGTGGCCAAAGAATTAGAGTTTCAGCTTTAGCATTAGTCCTTCCAAAGAAAACCCAGGATCAATCTCCTTTAGAATGAACTGGTTGGATCTCCTAGCAGTCCAAGGGACTCTCAAGAGTCTTCTCCAGCACCAAAGTTCAAAAGCATCAATTCTTTCTTTACAGTCCAACTCTCACATCCATACATGACCATTGGAAAAACTATAGCCTTGACTAGACGGACCTTGTTTGGTAAAGTAATGTCTCTGCTCTTTAATATGTTATCTAGGTTGGTCGTAACTTTCCTCCCAAGGAGTAAGCGTCTTTTAATTTCATGGCTAGAATCAGAATTCACAATGATTTTCGATCTGACACTGTTTCTTCTGTAACACGTTTTATTTCCCATGAAGTGATGGGACCAAAACCATGGTCTTTGTTTTCTGAATGTTGAGCTTCAAACCAACTTTTTCACTCTCCTCTTTTGCTTTTATTAAGAGGATTTTTAGTTCGTCTTCACTTTCTGCCATAAAGGTCGTGTAATCTGCATACCTGAGGTTATTGATATTTCTCCCGGTAATCTTGACTCCAGCTTGTGTTTCTTCCAGCCCATCGTTCCTCATGATGTAATCTGCATATAAGTTGAATAAGCAAGGTGACAATATATAACCTTGACGTACTCCTATTCCTATTTGGAACAATTCTGTATCTCTAAGTAAATGAGAGTTGTGGTTTTATGTGCTCAAGTTGTCCTCTTATGTATGAACCCCATTTCTTATACAAAGAATAGTGGAATATAAGCTCGATTAAGGGATAGTCTTTCAGCAATAGGAACTATATTATTCATTCAGAAAGTTATTAAGTAGTGTTGGGGTTCCCAAACAGTTCATTTAAGATCTTGGAAGTAAGCAAAGATTTTGACCACACAAATAAAGTTGTCTAAAATTATATTTTGACATATACACGTATATACATATACTTGCATGTTTGTATGTATGGGTGTGTGTATAGAAAAATGTACAATGGCTTTTAATTTCTGTTAGACAAAGCAGCAATGGAAAAAAATTCAAACCCAAAAGCAGAATGATTCAAAAGTCTACTCGGTTATTGAATATACGTAAGTGGAAATACTTCCAAATATATTTCTTTGGCTGCATCTAAAATATGAGGACTCCTTTATATCACTCCCCTCTTTCGTTTTAATAAATATCTATCAATTTTCAAATGTTTGTCCAGGTTTAATGACAAAAATAAACACTTATGGAAATATATATATATCATCATAGATATACAAATATCTATATAAAATAGACAGATATGTTTGCTTAACAGAAAATATTGATACCAAATTTAGATGTCAGAATTATTTCCAACTCCATGCTCCATCTCATCATGAAAGAGCCAAAGCTGTTGTTGACTCAAGCACTCCAAGAACTGGGGATCCTGATTAAAAATCGAACCTGGAACTGGGATTCTCAGTCACATATGATCACGCTCTAAATCCAACACTTTATTTCCTTTCTTGTTCTAATCAGTCCCTTCTTAAGATTGAAAAGTATGAAAACCGAGAGAGAGAAATAGGAGATTCTAGACTTCCTCGTGTTCCAAGAGTCATATTAATCAGAGAAAATAGAAAAGACAGAAACAAAGGAAAATAATCAAGCGATATAGAATAATATTATTTTAGCCATTAAGCAAAGTTAAAGATCTTTAGTTCATCCTCAAGGGGCATAATTAACATTCTTAGCAATATCCTGTGAACAGTTTTAGAGATACTAAAAATCACTGCAGATGCTGATTGCAGCCATGAAATTAAAAGACGCTTACTCTTTGGAAGGAAAGTTATGACCAACCTAGATAGTATATTAAAAAGCAGAGACATTACTTTGCCAACAAAGATCTGTTTAGTCAAGGCTATGGTTTTTCCCGTGGTAATGTACAGATGTGAGAGTTTGACTGTGAAGAAAGCTGATCGCCAAAGAATTGATGCTTTTGAACTGTGGTGTTGGAGAAGGCTCTTGAGAGTCCCTTGTACTGCAAGGAGATCCAACCAGTCCATTCTAAAGGAGATCAATCCTGGTTGTTCATTTTAAGGACTGATGCTAAAGCTGAAACTGCAATATTTTGGCCACCTCATGCGACGAGTTGACTCACTGGAAAAGACTCTGATGCTGGGAAAGGTTGGGGGCGGGAGGAGAAGGGGACGACGGAGAATGAGATGGTTGGATCGCATCACCAACTCTTGGGACATGAGTTTGAGTGAACTCCGGGAGTTGGTGATGGACAGGGAGGCCTGGCGTGCTGTGATTCATGGGGTCGTGAAGAGTCGGAATCAACTGAGTGACTGAACTGAACTGAACTGAACTGGAAGCCCCAACCAGGCTGAAATGTAAGTACCTAGACCACAGAGCAGTTGGAACCAGATGGGCAATGATGTTGACTCCCAATATCCTCAGTAACAGGCCACTAGTAGAATGTCCCCAAACTATATCACACACCCCATGCCCAACCTCACTGTGTCATTAAAATCATTCCCCTGAAAATATTCGGGGAGTGTGGGTCTTTGAAGGACCAGCTGCTAGGTTCTACAATAAACTATTGCACAGAAGTGAGTAATCAAAGTTTAGTTGGGTTCTGTTCAGTTCACTTCAGTCGCTCAGTGGAGTCCGACTCTTTGTGACCCCATGTATCACAGCATTCCAGTCTTCCCTGTCCATCAGTAATTCCCGAAGTTCACTCAGACCCGCCTCCATCGAGTCTGTGATGCCATACAACCATCTCATTCTCTGTCGTCCCCTTCTCCTCCTGCCCTCAATCCCTCCCAGCATCAAAGTCTTTTCAGTGAGTCAACTCGTCGCATGAGGTGGCCAAAGAACTGGAGCTTCAGATTGAGCATCAGTCCTTCCAATGAACATCCAGGACTGATCTCCTTTAGAATGGACTGGTTGGATCTCCTTGCAGTCCAAGGGACTCTCAAGAGTCTTCTCCAGCACCACAGTTCAAAAGCCTCAGTTCTTCGGCGATCAGTTTTCTTCACAGTCCAACTCTCAAATCCATATATAGCCACTGGAAAAGCCATACCCTTGACTAGATGGACTTTTTTTAGCAAGGTAATGTCTCTTTTCTTTAATATGCTATCTAGGTTGGTCATAAGTTTTCTCCCAAGAAGTAAACATCTTTTAATTTCAAAGCTACAGTCAGCATCCTCAGTGATAAAGTCTGACACTGTTTCCCCATCTATTTCCCATGAAGTGATGGGACCAGATCCCATGATCTTAGTTTTCTGAATGTTGGCTTCAAGCCAACTTATTCACTGTCCTCTTTCACTTTCATCAAGAGGCTTTTTAGTTTCTCTTCATTTTCTGCAGTAGGAATGATGTCATCTGCATATATGAGGTTATTGATATTTCTCGTGGTAATCGTGATTCCAACCTGTGCTTCTTCCAGCCCAGCATTCCTCATGATGTACTCTGCATAGGAGTTAAATAAGCAGGGTGACAATATACAACCTTGAAGTACTCCTTTTCCTATTTGGAAGCTGCCTGTTGTTCTATATCCAGTTTTAACTGTTTTTTTCCTGACCTGAATACAGGTTTCTCAAGAGGCAGGACATTTGGTATTTCCATTTGGTATTTCTGGTATTTCCATCTCTTTCCGAATTTCCCAGATTTTATTGTGATCCACACAGTCAAAGGCTTTGGCATAGTCAATGAAGCAGAAATACATGCTTCTCTGCAACTCTCTTGCTTTTTCCATGTTCCAGAGGATGTTGGCAATTTGACCTCTGGTTCCTCTGCCTTTTCTAAAACCAGCTTGAACATCTTGAAGTTCACGGTTCACATATTGCTGAAGCTTGGCTTGGAGAATATTGAGCATGACTTTACTAGCCTATGAGATGAGTGCAGTTGTGCGGTCATTTAAGCATTCTTTGGCATTGCCTTTCTTGGGATTGGGATGAAGACTGACCTTTTCCAACCATGTGGCCACTGCTGAGTTTTCCAAATTTGCTGGTGTATTGAGTGTAGCACTTTCACAACATCACCTTTCAGGGTTTGAAATAGCTCATCTGGAATTCTGTCACCTCCACTGGCTTTGTTCATATTGATGCTTTCTAAGGCCCACTTGACTTCATATTCACTTGACTTCACATTCCAAGATGTCTGGCTTGAAGTCATTGATC
This sequence comes from Moschus berezovskii, assembly GCF_049115385.1. Taxonomy (NCBI): domain Eukaryota; kingdom Metazoa; phylum Chordata; class Mammalia; order Artiodactyla; family Moschidae; genus Moschus; species Moschus berezovskii. The sequence continues at coordinate 58,823,094 of NC_142489.1, forward strand.
ACACCATCATGATTATCTTGGTTGTGAAGATCTGTTTTGTACAGTTCTTCAGTGTATTCTCGCCACCTCTTCTTAATATCTGCTGCTTCTCTTAGGTCCCTACAATTTCTGTCCTTTATCGAGACCATCTTTGCATGAAATGTTCCCTTGGTATCTCTAATATTCTTGAAGAGATCTCTTGTCTTTCCCATTCTGTTGTTTTCATCGATTTCTTTGCATTGATTGCTGAGGAAGGCTTTCTTATTTCTCCTTGTTATTCTTTGGAACTCTGCATTCAGATACTTATACCTTTTTATTTCTCCTTTGCTTTTCGCTTCTTTTCTTTTCACAGCTATTTGTAAGGCCTAACCAGACAGCCATTTTGCTTTTTAGCATTTCTTTTCAATGGGGATGGACTTGGTCCCTGTTTCCTGTACAATGTCATGAACCTCTGTCCATAGTTCATCAGCCACTCTATCTATCAGATCTAGTCCTTTAAATTTATTTCTCCTTTCCACAGTATAATCTTAAGGGATTTGATTTAAGTCATATCTGAATGGTTTGGTGGTTTTCCCTACTTTCTTCAATTTAAGTCTGAATTTGACAATAAGGAGTTTATGATGTAAGCCACAGTCAGCTCTGGTCTTGTATTTGCTAACTTTATAGTATTTCTCCACTTTGGCTGGAAAGAATACAGTAAATCTGATTTTGGTGTTGACCATCTGGTGATGTCCATGTGTTGAGTATTCTTTTCTGTTGCTGAAAGAACTTGCTTGCTATGACCAGTGTGTTCTCATGCAAAACGCTATTAGCCTTTGTCCTGTTTCATTCTGTGCTCCCAGGCCAGATTTCCCAGTTACGCCAGGTGTTTCTTAATTCCTATTTTTGCATTCCAGTCCCCTAAAATGAAAAGGACATCTTTTTTAACTGTTAGTTCTAAAAGGTCTTGTAGGTCTTCACAGAACCATTCAACTTCGGCTTTTTAAGTGTTACTGGTTGGGCATAGGCTTGAATTACTATAATATTGAATGATTTGCGTTGGAAATGAACAGAGATCATTCTGTTCGTTTGGAAATTGCATCCAAATTCAACATTTCGGAATCTTCTGTTGACCATGATGACTACTCCATTTCTTCTAAGGGATTCCTGCCCACAGTAGTAGATATAACTTTCATCTGAGTTAAATTTATCCATTCCAGTCCATTTCAGTTCACTGATTCCTAGAATGTCTACATTCAACCTTGCCATCTCTTGTTTGACCACTTCCAATTTGTCTTGATTCATGGACCTATCGTTCCAGGTTCCTATGCAATATTGTTCTTTGCATCATCAGACCTTGCTTATATCACCAGTCACATCCACAACTGGGCATTTCTTTTGCTTTTGCTCCACCCCTTCATTTTTTTCTGAAGTTATTTCACCACTGATTGCCAGTAGCATACTGGGAACCTACCGACCTGGGGAGCTCCTCATTCAGTATCCTGTTATTAAGACTTTTCATACTCTTCTTGTGGTTCTCTATGAAAGTATACTGAAGTGACTTTCCATTCCCTTCTCCAGTGGACCACATTCTGTCAGACCTCTCCACCATGACCAGCCCATCGTGGGTGGCCCTACACAGCATAGCTTAGATTCATTCAGTTAGAGATCAGTTAGAGAAAGCTGTGGTCCATGTGATCAGATCGACTAGCTTTCTATGATCACGATTTCTGTGTGTCTGCCTTCTGATGCCCTTTCGCAATTCCTACCATCATATTTGGGTTACTCTTACCTTGGTTTTGGGGTATCTCTTCACGGCTGTTCCAGCAAAGCACAGCCACTGAACCTTACATTGGACGGGGGTTATCTCCTCACGGCTGCCCCACCTGATCTTGAATGTGGAGTTGATCCTCACGGCCCTCCTGTGCCTGCCCAGCCAGCGCCACTTGGATGTGGGATAGCTCCTTTCGGCTGCTGCCCCTGGCCTTGGACATAGGGTAGCTCCTCTTGGCCGCTGCCAAGAATCACTTTTATTTCAGAAACCAAATGGATTTACTGATTTGATTTATACATATAAAAATTCTTTAGGAATGAGATTTGCAGGCTCATGGTTTTTGTTGCTATTTGTGTAAGGAGCCTGTATTTTAAGTTGATGCTGAAGTATAAACACTGGTTGAACATTGCCCATCAATTTCTAGGAGACCAGTGACATTGTGATGTCACAGCTACCCTTCACTTGCTAGGAGACCAGTGACTTTGTGATGTCACAGCTACTCTTCCATTGCTAGGAGACCAGTGCCTTTTGGAACAACTGTGATGGTCTAGGAAGTTTCCCCCTTAGGCCAGTCAAGCAGCATTTGAATTTGTTGTGTGTAATATCAGAAAAATGAGAAAAGTATCTGAAGAAAGATTTTTCTGAGATGGCACATATTTCTTCAGAAATTCAAGATGTGCCTCCTAACGATGAATCCACTGGTTCAGAAACCTCCATCAGACCTTTGTATGATTATACACTTTCTGGGGACTTGGTTTTGCGATCTCTTATTGAAGAATATGCTTTTCAGACTTTGACTGAGGAAGTTCTGATGAAAAGGCCATGTTACACATTTTCTGTCTCTGAAACAGGTGAGCTGAATGATTTTCTTCCACTCACTTTTCCACAAAAATTGTGGAATATAGTGGAAAGCGATCAATTTCAATCTATTTGGTGGGATGAGAGTGGCACTTGTATAGTGATCAATGAAGAACTCGTCAAGAAAGAAGTCTTGGAAAGAAAGGCGCCTTTCAGAATATTTGAAACCAATAATATGAAAAGTCTAGTTCGACAGCTGAACCTTTATGGGTTTAGTAAAAAGCGACAACCTATTCAAAGATCTGCTTCACTATCTGACTTTCTGGAAGAAGAAAACAACATCTCTCTTTTAAGCAAGGTATCCCAAAATTTTCACTTATTAGCAATATGTAAGATTAAATCATGTGACCAAGAAAGCATGTTACCATATGTAGCTAAAACAGAATTCAAAATTGACATACCAATTTGTTGAAAAAGCTTTATTGTTTGAAGTTGAGACAGCTGGAGGATACAATATTTGATATTTAACAAACTTTCCAATCAACTTGAAACAAGATACGAGTCTTGAAGCTACTTATGGTATTTGCTATATATATACAACATATTTTTAGTTGAGGAGCACATTTGTTTCTAACATGTTAGCTGTTAAAACTACTATGGAGGCGTTTAATTTGATGGAATTTAATTGGTATCATTCAAGGAATTATTTTTTCTTTTCTAATTTTATTTATTTTAATTGGAGGCTAATTACTTTACATTATTGTATTGGTTTTGCCATACATTTACATGAATCTGCCCCATGTATACATGTGTTCCACATCTTGAACCCACTCCCACTTCCCTCCCTCCTCCCTCCCCATCTCATCCCTCTGGTTCAACCCAGTACACCATCCCCAGGCATCCTGTATCATGCATCGAACCTGGAATTGTAATTTGTTGCACATATGATAATATACGTTTCAATGCCATTCTCCCAAATCATCCCATCCCTCTCCTACAGAGTCCAAAAGACTGTTCTATACATCTGTGTCTCTCTTGCTGTCTCATTTATAGGGTTATTGTTATCACCTTTCTAAATTGCATATATATGCGTTAGTATACTGTATTGGTGTTTTTCTTTCTGCCTTAATTCACTCTGTATAATAGGCTCCCGTTTCATCCACCTCATTGGAACGGATTCAGATGTATTTTTAATGGCTGAGTAATACTCCATTTTGCATGTGTACCACAGCTTTCTTATCCATTCGTCTGGAGACGGACATGTAGGTTACCTCCATGTCCTGGCTATTATAAACTGTGCTACGATAAACACCTTGGTGTGTATGCCCTGGAGTGTGATTGCTGGGTCCTATGGCAGCTTTATTTCCAGTTTTTGAAGGAATCTCCACACTGTTCTTCATAGTGGTTGTGCTGTTTGCATTCCCACCAACAGTATAAGAGGGTTCCCTTTTTTCCACATCCCCTCCAGTATTTATTGCTTGTAGACTTTGGGACTGGCACAAAATGGTACCTCATTGTGGTTATGATTTGCATTTCTCTGATTATGAGTGATGTTGAGCATCTTTTCTTGTGTTTGTTAGCCATCTGTATGAAGGAATAAAATTTTGTAGTTTAGCTTTTGTGGCAGTTTTACCTTGGTTTATAAAGAAACTAAATAATTGCATCCTTTGACTTTAGTTACAGATCTACTATAATCCAAATTTCAAAAGAAGGTATCCTCAACTTTTAGTAACAATAAAAAGAAGAATTGGGATTAACAATGTGTCTGCAATATCTTCATTAGTTCGAGATTGCAAGAAGAAGCGTGTTAAAACAAGTGTCAACATAGATGTTCGTAACTCTGATTTTCTTCCTAAAACTAGTGGAGAGAGTACATTTTCAGCCTCCACCAGTTTAAGTGTGCCTTTCATACAAAAGCCTCACATCAGCCAGACAGTCGCTAATACAAGAGCTCTAGCTCTGTGTGACTTACCTTCCCCATCATCAATATCAGTTAGCCAAACAGAACAGATTGTGGGAGATCAACCTGCTGTTTTGAATCAGTTGAGCATTTTTCAGTGGCACTCACATAGCAGCTACACTCAGGTAAATGGCCACGTTGAGGACTTGCCTATGACAACTACATCGAATTCTCAGAACCACATGCTATCTCCATTACAGAGCAGTTATTCTAGACTGATGGTGGAGCCTTCTAAGTTTCCAGATAGATATAGTGATATGTCAGCCCATGACAGTCCTTTCCGTGACCTTCAAAAGAGAGGCAACTCATGGCCCTCAGTGCCAAAGATCACTTGAACATCTGCCTCCTCTCTTTCAAGTCAACTCATCAAGAATCATCGTTTTGTGAAAACCATGCTAATTAAAACGGACCTATCAAATAAATGTCAGATTATGGAGCCTAATGAAGATTGAAATTGTTGTTGGGAGATGTCAACAAATACCTACAATTCTTGCATTTGAACAATAAAGTTGCATGTTCATCTTCATAGTTTCATTTTATTTTTTCAAACAATGAAGAGAAAAATGAGGCTTAGTTTAATGTCTGGCTATTTTACTGTACTGTTTTATAAACTCTTCAGGACAAGAAAACATTCATTATGCATCCTAGGTCAATGACACCTGATCTAATATTTGTAAGCAAGAAAATGAGAACAAAGGGAAAAGAGGTAATGGATGTAACGTGATTTCTGAAATCATCCCTGCTGAAATGAACGGGTGTCTACATGAGGAGTGTATGGGTGAAGGAAGAAATACAAATAAAATCAAGGAAATGGAAATGCACAGTATGCACCTTAGTGCATTCACAGTTACATTATATTCTATTAGATACTGGTAGAGTATTAAAAGGGTAGAAGGAAGGTTATCTTCAGTATAGAAATTCATTATGTACTTGAAAATATAAAATCATGATCATCAAAATCATGATCACCACTGTACTGACACTGTGATACCAAAGAAAACATGACATAACCAGTGACTGGCCCATGGTCAGCACAAGATATGTATTTTACAAGTGATAATGTATAGGGACATTTTTGTTCTGCTGTCCTTAAGTGAAAGCCAAAGTGAAGTAGCTTAGTCGTGTCCGACGCTTTGCGACCCCTGTGGACTGTAGCCTACCATGCTCCTCCATCCATGGGATTCTCCAGGCAAAGATAATGGAGTGGGTTGCCATTTCCTTCTTCAGGGATCTTACTGACCCAGGGATTAAACCCGGGTCTCCCACGTTGCAGGGAGACGCTTTACTGTCTGAGCCACCAGGGAAGATGCTGTCCTTGAGGCACACCTTTATTTCCTGAAACCAAGATTCCACCCTATATTTCCTAATGCATGTTTAGATGTTGGTTATCGGTTCACACAGAGACATAATACATTCCTGGTGGTGATTGCAGCACATCAGTGTGATGAACAAGTTCTGTGAAGACATGGTATCTTTTTTCCTTAATAATTTCATTATCTTTCTCTTATACTGTGCTTCCGGAGCTACAATCTCTCAACCTAATTTCAGTCATGCTAAGCCCCTTCTCACAATTTTGTCTCAGCTCTTTCTTGGGGTTGGAAGGAACTGTCATTCAGATCTTCCATGTGTTTTGGGTCTACTCTCTTTAGGTATCTTTCACATCACCTAAAATTAGAGCCTGCAAATGATACATTTTAAGTACTTACTAAGTTATCAATAAAGAAATGTCATAACCAATCAAATGCTATATACATTACTCAACATATTCCTATAACCGTCAGTTTTATCATAATTGGCCTTTCCTCTTTACTGATAACTTTTTCCAAGTTGATAAATATTTATTATATTTACACGAATGTTAAATGTGGGAATTCAAACTATAAAATGACTGCTGCTATCATGAAGTTTACAGTCTATAAGAACCCATTCTAAGCATGTAGTTTCAGGACCCAGTACCTTAAAATTCAATAGTAGTTGTGGAGACATGAATAAAAGAAAAAAAAAGAATCATTAATTTTAATAATCTAGAAAAGTCATGGAGTAAGCAGGGATCAATATCAATGGTTGACCCCTAATATATTTCACAACGAAATACTCTGAACAAAGTGTTTGCTTGTTGGACTATCCAGATATCATGAACACTACCTAGAAATCTTTGTAATCTCAAATTTGGGTTCATTCCTTTAGATGTTGGTGGAAACATCAAGTCAGATCCCTGTTTTTGGATGGTTACCCACATAGGACAACATCAAGTTAAGTTGACCACTTTCATTCTTGCAGCTAATGAACAGTGAAATCTGTGGAATATCTGTGTAGATAAAGGAATGGTCAACAAACACACTTTTTTTTTCACTGAAAAATTACATTCAAGAGGTAAGCATTTTGAAGCAATGGTAAGTGTTATTGAAATTGGTGTTCTTAGTTATGATTTCAAGCCCAAATTTCAATGCTCTTGTTTTAGATTTCAGTTTTTTTATGAAACTAAAAGACACTTACTCCTTGGAAGGAAAGTTATGATGAACCTAGATAGCATATGCAAAGCAGAGACATTACTTTGCCAACCAAGGTCTGGTTAGTCAAGGCTATGGTTTTTCCAGTGGTCATGTATGGATGTGAGAGTTGGACTGTGAAGAAAGCTGATAGCCGAAGACTTGAAGCTTTTGAACTGTGGTGTTGGAGAAGACTCTTGAGAGTCCCGTGGACTGCAAGGAGATCCAACCAGTGCATTCTAAGGGAGATCAGTTCTGAGTGTTCATTGGAATGACTGGTGCTGAAGTTGAAACTCGAATACTTTGGCCACCTCATGTGAAGAGTTGACTCACTGGAAAAGACTCTGATGCTGGGAGGGATTTGGGGCAGGAGGAGAAGGGGAAGACAGAGAATGAGATGGCTGCATGGCATCACCGACTTGATGGAGATGAGTTTGAGTGAACTTCAGGTGTTGGTGATGGACAGGGAGGCCTGGTATGCTGTGATTTATGGGGTCGCCAAGGGGCAGACAGGAGTGAGCAACTGAATTGACATACTGACTGACGATGTAGTCCAATTTGCATCCTTTGAGCAATATCACCTTAAAGGTGATTCCATTTGCTATTTCATTGCCATGTACTGATTATTCGTTCTCAGTCCCTTTTACTTCTTTTCATGTTCTGCTTTGAGTGTCAGGTCCTTCTCATAAAGAACAGGAATAATCCACTTAGTACTCTGTGATAACTTAGAAAAGACATGGACAAGGACATTCAATATATCATGCTGAAAAGCTACAGTACTAACCTGTACTAACAGCATTAACCTGTACTTCAATTGTCATACCAAGGGAAACCTGGTAAGATGGTCCATTCCCTTTGTTATCAATTCCCATATGGCTTTGAAATATCAGTACCTGTCATTCTCCAAAGCTTATAGAGAAAATGCTCAATACCTTAGGGAAGCATTGTACATGAATTCAATTTTCTTTCCTTTATGTATTTACTTTATAATTGGTGCCTAAAATTGCAAAAGTGAAAACAAAAATTAAGTGAGGTAAATACAGAAGATTGGGGCAAAAAGTAGAAAAATTTGATGGGACAAGATCAGGGGATGAAATTGGATACTTAAAATATAACAAGCAAATGTGTCAATGAAGGGCCTAAAGAGGTCAATATGACTTCAATATTGTTACACTACAACTTTATTTTCATCAAATCACAGAATAGTTTTCCATGCAAATATTCTAAGATCCCATGGGATGTAGATCAATGTTCTATCTTTTGAAACATTCTGATTTAAAATGTCACTAGAGTGAAATCATTTAACTACAAAATAACTTCCAACATTAGGCCTAGAAATAGATATCAGAGAACTCTGTGAATTTCATAGGTGTCCCTCAGTGAGTACTTTGGTTTTCTTTTCCTTTCATAATTGTGTTTTGGGCATGTAAGATTGTGACTCTACTTGTGTGTGTGTGTATGTGTGTGTATCAGATTAAGAATGTGATTGTGACTGTACGTCTGGGTTCTCTTTTGGACTTTCATGTTAGAGATTTTGGCTGAAGAAACGGCTAATTCAATAGTATAAAGAGGTACAAATCAAAATGTCCATTCAAAGGTCTGTTTTAGTATTTCAAAGTACAAGACAAATGGATGAGTCTCAGAGATTGAAAGCATTTCGATAATAACCAAGCTACTCCACCCTAACATACTTAAAATCTATGGCACTGTCACAATCAGCCCACCAAAGTTGAGAGGGGCCTTAGAAGTCTGTGATGTCTGACAATAACAAAAACACCCACCTACTAATTTGGCAATACCAGAGAAGCTAAGTAGGTGAGTGGAGTTTCAACCAAGGCTTCCTGTAATAGGATACTACGTTCCTATAGGAGGTGGCACACTTTCCATTATTAATAACATTCTTAGGGATCAAAGAAACTAATGATGAAATCTGTAATTCTGTTCCCACATGGTAGAAGTGGCCTTCCTCCTTCACAAGGGTATCAGTTAAAATAGATAATTAAATAGAAGGAAGTGATAACATGGCCCACATACTTCGTAGATAAAATCTTCAATATCCAAGCCCTACCACACTGATAAGATAGTGACTATACATGAATTCTGGTTTCAGCTCTGTGTGGCAATCATCATATAATGGCACTGAAACATGTATATGATCATATGTGCAACGAATCTCCAGTCCATATTCGATGCATGATACAGGATGCTCAGGGCTGGTATACTGGGATAAACCAGAGGAATTGGTTGGGGAGGGAGGTGGGAGTGGGGTTCAAAATGGGGAACACATGTGCAAATTCATGTCAATGTATGCCAAAACCAATACAATAATGCAAAGTAATTAGCATCCAATTAAAATAAATAAATAAATAAAAAGAATGTATGAATATTTGAGATGCACTGATAGTGATAATCGATTAAGGCAAAAATCTTGAGATCTGATTCAAAGAGGAAAACTGTGTACTCCCTGTCTTCTGTTTCATGGGACTTCAGATACATTCACACAGTTCCACAATTCTCAACCCTCATCTGAAGACAAAAACTGTGACACTAAAAGAGGAATGGTCTATGTACAGAGAAGGCAAGTAGCAAAGTTTAAATGGATTCAGTCTCCTACCTACATCCTTGCTTAGTAATGTAACCCCTTGTAAGCTTTCCTAAGGGTAACTAGAATACACAAGTCTAAGATGCTCCTCCCACAATTACAGAGTTTGATTGAGAAGATATAAGTTTGCTTAACTCTCAACTCATCCTTAAGATCAAATATCATGCCTGTTAACACATCAGAAGATGGGCAGTTCTAGCAGATATTTACAGACAATACATGCTTCTGCCTCAGACCAAGCTTGTAGATACAAGTGGCTGATGCGGTAAGGTTTCTGTCTCAGGATACCACATGACTCCGCAGGAGTTCTACTTTTCTGGGAAGCTCTCCAAAAACATTGTGAGAAGTACAATGTGAGGGAGGAAAAGAAGTAAACTGACAAGAGCTTTGCTCTTTCTAATTATCCTGAATATCACTTATCATCCCAGGTACAATGACAGGCTTACCATTCTATCTGAACTATCTCCCAGCACTGCCAAGACTAATTTTTTGATGTAGTTCAGTCACTCACTCTTGTCTAATTCTTTGTGACTATATGTACAGAAAGAACCCGGGGATTGCCTGCCCTTCAAATCTCCCAGAGCTTTCTCAAATCCTTGACCTTTGAGTCAGTGATGCTTTGCGGCCATCTTGGCCTCTGCCCTTCCCTACTTCTCCTGTGCCCAATCTTTCCCAGCATCGGTTTCTTCCCAGTGATTTTGCTCTAGGCCTCATGTGGCCAATATATTGGCTCTTCATGTTCAGCATCAGTCCTTCTGAGACAGTCAGAGATGGTTTCCTTCAAGCTTTTCCAGTTTGAACTCCAAACTCACCACGGAACTCTCACACATCTTCTCCAGTCTCTGTTGCAAAAACATCAATATTACAGCACTCAGTTTTTGTGGTTCTGCTCATTCCTCCACACGTTCCTCCCGAAAATCAACTTTGACTAGTCAGGTCTTTTTCAGTAATCTCTCAGCTTTTTAACATGGTGTCTAGATCGGTCACAGCTTTTCATCAAAGTGCAAGTTCCTTTAAATTTCATGGCTGCAGTCAATTCGGCAGTGATATCAGGGGTCAAGAAAGGGAAACCTGTCACTAATTCAATTGTATCCCATCAATATATCTCAAAATGATGGGACCAAATTCCATGAGCTTATTTTTTGAGTGTTTGTTTTTATATTGAGTTTTAATCCAGCTTTTCCACTCTCCCATTTCACCTTCATCAGAAGGCTCTTTACTTCCTGGTATTTTTCATCCATTTCTGTGTTGTCATCTTATAACTCAGGTTATTCATTCTTCTCACAGTAATTTTGTTTCCAACTTCAGATTCTTTCAGCAAGTTACTATCCATGATGCACTCTGCACAGAAGTCAAATGAGCTGGGTGACCATATATAGCCTTGATGTATTTCCTTCCCTATTATGTACCAGTTCATTGTTCCTTGTCCAGTTCCAACTGTTGTGTCTTCATCTGCATGCATGTTTCCCAGGAAACAGGTAAGGTGGTCACGTATTCTTATCCCTTTAAGAATGTTCCACAATTTGTTGTGACCCACGCAGTCAAAGGGCTTCCCTGGTGGCTCAGATGCTAAAGCATCTGCCTGCAATGGGGCAGACACAGTTTTGATCACTGCGTCTAGAAGATGCCCAGCAAAAGGAGATGGTAGGCTACTGTCCATTGGGTCAAAAAGAGTCAAACACACCTAAATGACCTCATTTTCACACGCAGTCTATGCCAGTAACAGAGACAATAAAGAAAATGTAGATAACTTTATGAAATCCCCTTGTTTTCACTATGATCCAAACTCCAATTAAGGTTTTCCTTAAGATTAAATGACTAACTACACCTCCCTGTTTTGCTTTGTTTTGTTCTGCACATTTTTTTCTCTGTTTCTCTCTTTTAAGCTATTATCTACCAATTGTCACATTCCTGGGCCCTTGCCATCTTCCTATACAAGAATTAAATTATGCCCATGCCACTCTCTGACCTTTGACACCCACTTAAAACAGTTAAGTTTCCAGAGCTGAAATAAGGAATCTGTGCTCTGGGAAAATGTCAGGACAGCTTGACAAATTGCTAGATATTTTCAGGGACTGACTTTTTGAGCCCAATTCCTGTACCACTTCTCATCCTGAAAAGATCTATAGTTTCTTGGTGAAGTGAAGTCACTCAGTCATGTCTGACTCTTTGCTACCCCGTGGAGTATAGCCCACCAGGCTCCTCTGTCCGTGGGATTTTCCAGGCAAGAATACTGGAGTGGGTTGCCATTTCCTTCTCCAGGGGATCTTCCCAACCCAGGGATAGAACCTAGGTCTCCCTCATTTCAGGCAGATGCTTTCACCTCTGAGCCATTAATCAGATGACAATTCCTCATTAGCAGAAATTTCAAGAAAAATAAATGTGTTTATTTGCGTGTTCAAAATCAATGATGTAACGATTATGTAACTATGTATGTAACCGCCCATCAAACTGATTAATTCATGTCAGCTAAAGTTTGTTGTTTCACTGGCATGCATAAAGGAATTACAGAGCTTGCCTAGAAATAAGATCAGAATTTCTGATTTCGCAGAAAATAAGAGGACATTGAGTGCAACTCTCTTTACGGAGGCATGACAAATAATACTTCTATCAAGACAACATTTCCTCCAGAGATTCAAATGGATATTAGCAGAAGATCTTGCTCAACAGTGAGGTATATATGGAAAGTAGACATAACTGAGAAGAATGGAGGGAAGATGGGAGGAGGACGAGAGGAATAGAACCAAGCCTGTTTCTTGTGGTGGGAGATGGAGAATCAGGGAATAGATTGAGGATTCAAGCAAGCGACCTCACTAAACTTATATTAATTTTGACTGAAAGGAAGCAAGGTGAAGTAGCTGATGAAATATAATTTTCCTCTAGTGAAAATCAAACAGAGAATGTGTGGTGTGGTCCTGCATGCCCTAAATGGCAGGCCAGGTCAACTAGTGTACAAGGGCATAGAAGATCAAGCATGGGGTTAGAAAGGCAACTTGTGAGGGAACTGATTGACTATGTGGAGATGGAATTATGCAACTGGGATGACAAATTGTGCAGAAAGGAATGCCTTTGAAAAATCCCAAACTGACAAAGTGGGACCTTAGTACTCAGTCACACAGAGGATGTGGTGAAAGCATTGAATTTCCCCCTCGTGCCACATGCTGAGACGTACTACAGGCAATAGAAAAAGACCAACTGGAACTATCACACATGTTTCTGCCACCACAGGCTAGAAAACTATCCCATGAGGGCCATAATTTTTCTGCCCATGGTCGCTGGCTCCTCTGCAAAACTGACACCACCAGGGTTCCTACAGTCCCAGCAGCTTTACCTCTTTATCCTGTGCTCACCAAGGCAGGCCCAAGTGTTCCACAAGGGTCTTGGGGACAGCATTCTCTGGTGACTACACGGAGAGGTTGTTATCAAACTACATCTGAGACTCAGGATCAGGGAAATGAAGGAAAAGGATTGAAAACTTTCCCACCAGCTGAGCAAGCCGCAGATTAAATACATGCAATCAACTCTGCAGATGCTTTCTCTATGGGATAAAAAAGGACAATAGATTTCCAACGAATGAAAATACGCAGGCTGTTGCAGCTCTCAGAACAAAGGAGTAATCCCAGTTTAGAGTCTGACCTGTCCTTACTGAAGATCCATAGTTAAGTTCTGCCCACATTTGGTGAGTTTTATAGAGAGGTGAATTTGTGCTGTGGCACATGTTCAGGACCAAAACCCAGGGACCCTAGGTAACATTCATTGTACTTCCGATGTTTTGCTATGATGCGTGGTGGTTCACTCTCTGTCTCACTTAAAAGCTTTCTAATTATTCTTGCTTATTTGGTGTTTTAAGATTTTTTATATTGGTATGTATCTATTGTGCATTTTCTTTTCCTGATTTCTGTGCCTTTTGTTGATGTTGTTTGTTGTTTCTTGTCATTTTTGTTTTAATAAACATATATATCCTTATTAACTGTGATTTTCTCTTGTTCTGTGGGAAAGCTCTTATCATTTTGTCAGAGTTTTTTCCTATATTCTTCAGATGGCACTCTGCTCTGGTGTTGTTTTATGTCTTACAATATATTTGCTTAGTTCTCTTGATTCTGTGTTCTTCCCTATTGTCATTACTTCTTCTATAATTTTACTTGTGGTTTGATTTTGATTTCTTACCATTTGTCTGTCTTCCTTTGTTCCCCTGTCTAATCTTTTACTATGTGATCTTTGTTCTCTGACTGGAAGTTGGGCCTGATCACCTAGGGCTTCAACAATGTATCATAGACCAACAGATAATTCCCAGTTCTAATGAATATTAATTGGTGAGAGTCTCTATGAAGGCCTCCATCTGAAACGAAGAACCATTCCACCCAAAAGCCTATACTACCCAGAGATGCTGCCTCACACCACACACAATGTAAGACAGAAACACAAGCCAAATCATTCCCAGATGGACTGTCTAAAGTACACTAAACCTATACACACCTGAAAAAGACTCCTCTGACACGGTCCCACAATGAGAGAGAGAAGCATCAGCTGTGGCTACAAGAATGTAGTTGCCAGTCCCTCCCCCTCCATGGACACACAAACCACTGGACCAAACTTATACGTTCAGGATACAGACTGGAAGCAAGTACTACCATCCTATACCCCGGGTAGGAAAGACTAGTTACATAATAATCTAAGCAAATATGAAGACAATAAAGCATTTTGCAGGCAAAGAAACAAGGTAAAAATACATATGTCATAATTAAAGAGGAAATAGAAATTGTCACTGAAAAAAAATTGAGAGTAACGATAGGAAAGATGATCAAACCTCTCCAAAAATAAATGGAGATCATACAAGAAACACTTACGAAGGTCGTGGAACAGCTAAATAACAAGAAATGGATGATAGCACAATAACTGCCATATGTGTATTCTAGGTTGTTCCATGCCTTTGTACAGCAGAAGCCAGAACAACAATGGGAAACAATTATCTTTCAATTTTTAAATGAAGTAGTACAAATTTAAAGAACAAGCAGACCTGACAATTCAGTTGATACTGAAGTAGATTTTACCGAAAACCTGCAGAGTGCAGTTTCTTCGCATGGTCAAAAGAAATATTTCTGAATAAATAAAAAGCTGGATCACTAATCAGGACTTGGTAAATTTAAAATAATCAAAATTGTATCAGATTTTTTTTTTTAACCACAGCGTTATGATTTATATGTCATTCATGGGTGGGAGAGAAAAAACAAACAAAGCATAAATAACAAAGAAAAGAAAAAACTGAAAAGCATGAATACATTGAGGTTCATGTATGCACCACTTCATGGCCAAGAAATCATTGAAGAGTCAGAGAGAAAAAAAAAAAAAAAATATATATATATATATATATATGTGTGTGTGTGTGTATGTGTGTATCAGTTCAGCTCAGTCGCTGAGTCGTACACAACTCATTGAGACCTCATGAATCAGAGCATGCCAGGCCTCCCTGTCCATCACCAACTCACTGAGTTCACTCAAACTCACCTCCATTGAGTCAGTGATGTTATCAAGACATCTCATTCTCTTCCTTCCCCTTCTCCTCCTGTCCCCAATTCCCAGCATCAGAGTCTTTTTCAGTGAGTCAACTCTTTGCATGAGTTGGCCAAATTATTGGAGTTTTAGCTTCAGCATCAGTCCTTCCAATGAACAACCAGGACTGATCTCCTTTAGAATGGACTGGTTGGAACTACATGCAGTCCAAGGGATTCTCAAGAGTCTTCTCCAACACCACAATTCAAAAGCATCAATTCTTTGGCGATCAACTTTCTTCACAGTCCAACTCTCACATCTGTACATGACCACTGGAAAAACCATAACCTTGACTAGACGGACCTTTGTTGGCAAAGAAATGTCTCTCCTTCTATTATGCTATCTAGGTTGGTCATAATTTTCCTTCCAAGGAGTAAGCATCTTTTAATTTCATAGCTGCAGTCAGCATTCACAGCGATTTTGGAGCCCCCCAAAATAAAGTCTGACACTGTTTCCACTGTTTACCCGTCTATTTTCCATGAAGTACATATTCATACAAACTAATGACAATGAAATTGTGATTGCATAAAACACATGAAACAGGATAAAACACTAATTAAACTTACAACTAAAGCAATTAGACAGAAGAATAAATACAAAACCAAAAATTGGTTTTGGGAAAAAAAAAAAAAAACAGAGAAGCGCGGGGGGAAAAAAGATGAAAATAGTAGCAAAGATCAATAATACAAAAAGGGGGCTCTTGGAGAGAATAAAGAAAATACATAAAACATGAGCCAGAGCCATCAACAAAAAAGGGAGAACACTCAAATCAATAAAGTCATACATGAGAAAGGACACATTATAACCAACAGCACAGAAATACCAAAAGATCATGATAGATTACTACAAAGAACTTTAAGCCAATAAAATGTAGAATCTGGAAACCGCAGACTACTTCTTATGAACGCAGCTAAGAGGAACCAGCAAATTTGAACACAACATTACAACCACTAATATTGACACTGCTATGAAAAATTTGCCAGCTAACAACATTCAAGGTCCAGATGATGTCAGATGGTGTTTTATAAACCTTTAAGTTAAATGTTAACATACGGGCTTCTTAAACATTTCCAAAATACTACAACGGTAGGAAACCCCACAAACTCATCCTACGAGTACAGCATCACCTGATAGCAAAGACAAAGTTAACACAGAAAAGGAAAATTATAGACCAGTATCACATAAACAAACATAGAGGCAAACATCCTCAACAAAATCATCCCAAGAAGATTCCATCAACACTTTAAAATTATCGAACAGCTTTAACATTGAGGTTTTTCCCCAGATATGCAGACATTCTCCGGTAGCTGTGTATTAATCCATGAGATGCATTATAACAAATTTCAGGATTAAAACCATATGATCACCTCAGTTCAGTTCAGTTTCTCAGTCTGTCTGACTCTTTGTGATCCCATGAATCACAGCACGCCAGGCCTCCCTGTCCATCACCAATTCCCGGAGTACACTCCACTCATGTCCATTGAGTCAGTGATGCCATCCAGCCATCTTATTCTCTGTCGTCCCCTTCTCCTACTGCCCCCAATCCCTTCCAGCATCAAAGTATTTTCCAGTGAGTCAACGCTTTGTATGAGGTCGTCAAAATACCGGAGTTTCAACTTTACCATGAGTCCTTCCAATGAACACCCAGGACTGATCTCCTTACTGGTTGCATCACCTTGCAATCCAAGGGACTCTCAAGAGTCTTCTCCAACACTACAATTCAAAAGAATCGATTCTTTGGCGATCAGCTTTCTTCACAGTCCCCCTCTCACATCTGTACACGACAACTGGAAAAAACATACCCTTAACTAGAAGGACCTTTGTTGGTAAAGTAGTCTCTACTCTTTTAAAATGCTATCTACGCTGGTGGTAACTTTCCTTCCAAGGAGTAAACATCTTAAGATTTCATGGCTGCGATCAGCATCTTCAGTGATTCTGGAGCCCCAAAAAGCTCTCACACTGTTTCCACTGTTTCCCCATCTATTTGCTATGAAGTGATGGGACCAGATGCCATGATTTTAGTTTTCTGAATGTTGAGCTTTAAGTCAACTTTTTCCCTCTCCTCTTACACTTTCCTCAAGAGGTGTTTTAGTTCCCCTTCACTTTCTGCCATAAGGGTGGTGTCATCTGCATATCTGCGGTTATTGGTATTTCTCCCAGCAATCCTGATTCCCGCTTCTGATTCTTCATCCCAGCATTCCTCATGATGTACTCTGCATATAACTTAAATAATCAGCGTGACAATATTCAGCCTTGACGTACTCCTTTTCCTATTTGGAATCAGTCTGTCCCATATCCAGTTCTGTTGCTTCCTTACCTGCATATAGGTTTCTCAAGAGTCAGGTCAGGTGGTCTGTTATTCCCATCCCTTTCAGAATTTTCTAGCGTTTACTGTGATCCACATAGTCAAAGACTTTGACATAGTCAATAAAGCAGAAATCGATGTTTTTCTAGAACTCTCTTACTTTTTCCATGATCCAGCGGATGTTGGCATTTTGATCTCTGGTTCCCCTGCATTTTCTAAAACCAGCTTGAACATCTGGAAGTTCACCATTCATGCATGCTGAAGCCTGGCTTGTGAATTTTGAGCATGATATTGTTCGCGTATGAGATGAGTGCAATTGTGCGGTATTTTGAGCATTCCTTGGCATTGGTTTTGTTTGGGTTTGGAATGAAAACTGATCTTTTCCAGTCCTGTGTCCACTTCTGAGTTTTCCAAATTTGCTGGCCTATTGAGTGCAGCACTTTCACAGCATCATCTTTCAGGATTTGAATTAGCTTAAATGTAATTCCATCACCTCCACTAGCTTTGTTCATAGTGATGCTTTCCAAGTCCCACTTGACTTCACCTTCCAAGAAATCTGACTCTAGGTGATTGATCACACCATCGTGATTAACTTGATCTTTTTTGTACAGATCTTCTGCGTATTTTTGCCACCTTTTTTTTAATGATCACCTCAATAGAAAAAAAATGAAACTTTAATAAAATCCAACAAGCATGTGTGATAAAAAAATTTTCAGAAACTGAGCGTAGCAAACATTACCTCAACAGAGTAAAGGCATACAAATCCAGACAACTGTGAGGTATCATACACTATTCTGCATGGTGATCATCATAAAAAATCTACAGTAGGGTCCTTCCTTGATGGTCCAGTGGCTAAGACACCATGATTCCAAATCAGGGGTTCCATGTTTGATCCCTGGTCATGGAACTAGACTCCATATGCAGCATTTAAGGCGTGGTGTAACCAAATAATGAAGCAAATGTGTGTGTGTGTGTGCGATGTGTATATTTATATATACATATAAATTACAATTTAAAAATATAATACAAATATAATTAAAATATATAAATAAAATTAAAATAATATACAAATGTATAATATAAATATAATATGAAAATATTTATATTATAAATTAACAAACATTTTATATATATACACTGGAGAAGGGAATGGCAAACCACTTCAGTATACTTGCCTTGAGAACCCCAAGAATAAAATAAAATTAAAATAATATACAAATTTATAAATATAATATGCAAATATTTACATTATAAATTAACAAACATTATATATATATATATATATACACACACACACACGCACACACATAAACCTTAAAACAATGAATATAGGAGATGATGTAAAGGAAAGGCAACACTCTACAGTGTTTTTCAGATCAGTTCATTTCAGTTCAGTCGCTCAGTTGTGTCCGACTCTTTGTGACCCCATGAATCACAGCACACCACTCCTCCCTGTCCATCACCAACTCCCACCAAGATAGAGCAGAGTATGAATATTCTTTAGAAAACTATTAGTAAAACTACCATGTGTCCAAAATCCCACTGTTTGACATACACACAGAAGAAACCACCATTGGAAAAAGAAAAAAAAAATGTGTATCCCAGTATCCACTGCAATACCATTTACATTAAACAAGTTATGTAACAATCTAGGTGTCCATCTACGGATGAATGGATAAAGAAGTTATAGCACATCCTTAAGGTGGAACATTTCTCATCCATATAGAGGAAAATCGTGGATTAATTCTAGAGATATGGATGTATCTAGAGCCTATCATATAGAGTGAAGTAATTTAGAAACAGAAAGTCCAATATTGTAGATTAACGCATATATGTGGAATCTAGAAATCTGGTTCTGAAGAATCTATCTGAAGAGTGGGAAAAGAAATGCATAGTTTAAGAACAGACTTGGACACAGAAGTATAAATAGAATGTGGCATAGTTTGAGCAGGATGCCTTGACATATGTACAATACCAAGTATGAAGTAGTTAGCTGGTGAGAAGCTCCTCCTCAGGGCTCTGGGGTGCCCTAAAGGAGTGGATTGTGGGGTAGCAGGGCAGGCTCAAGAACAGGTGGGAGGGCTGCTCAAAAGGGAGGCTTATGTATATATACTGATAGCCGATTTACATTGTGGTACAGCAGAAAGTAACAAACATTGTAAAGCTATTATTCTCCAAGTTCAAATTGTTTATTAAATTGAAAAATGAGTCAGTCCTTGGCCAACTTGGGCAAGTGGCAAGAAATGCATCACAGTGCACATGTCAAGTAAAATATGTACCAGGGCATTTGTCAAGTAAAATCTGCACCAAGGACTGCTTTAGTATGTGCAGACAAACCATAAAGCAAAAACTTAAAATTCTGAGCTAAAATAGAATAAATTCAGACTCTAGACATAAATATTCCTCACTTCATTTGATTGCCATTTTTTTCTTTTATGTTTTTTAATATTTTAAAAATTTATTTAATTGGACGCTAATTACTTTACATTATTGTATTGATTTCGCCATATATTGACATGAATCTGCCCCAGGTGCACATGTGTTCCCCATCTTGAAACCCCCCCCCCCACCTCTCTTCCCATGACATCCCTCTGGTTCAACACAGTACACCAGCCCCGAGTATCTTGCATCATGCATGGAACGTGGACTGGCAATTTGTTTCACATATTATAATATACATGTTTCAATGCCATTCTCCGAAATCATCCCACCCTCACCCTCTTCCACAGAGGTTCTGGGTTGGATGCACATCTCTGGCCTGAGGCACTCAGGTTCAGGTACTTGGGTTTTGCACAAAGGTGCACACTTGATTGGGCCTGCGTTTTGTGCCCTTCCCTGATCTGAGCAGTTCAGGTGACCAGGTGTTTGGCTATCACAGTCGCTGAGACTTATGACCTCTGTGGTCCCTGCTGCTGGGTCTTCTGGGTGTACAACCAGTGCACCTTCTCAGGCATATGTCAACCATCCAGAAAACCAAGAAGTCCTGGCCAGTAAAGAAACCGGCCTGCAGTTTGCAATCGGACGCTTTTCTGGGGACACGATCGCCCCCTTCTGGCTCTGACTGCCCTCCCCTGCCTGTCTCAGTGGGGGATAGGTTTTCGCAGCTAGTTAGTTCTGCTCGGTCCTTTGTTCTGTGAGTGGGTCTGGCGGAGTCTTAGGATTGGGCTTTTCGCCTTTTCCTGGGGTAGCTATCCCACAGTCTGCTTTTCTATCTCCAGTTAGCTCTCAGATTGCCCTGAGGCATTCAGGCCGGGTCCTCAATGCAGCCTGCACATCCTTGCCCAGCCCTGACTTGCTATTGGTGGATGCAGGCTTCTGTGTTGCTTCTCTGCTAGGAGTTACCATTGGGAGAGTAATCTGTGGGTTTTGATTATTTCTTTCTTTTTCCTCCCGGTTATGTTGCCCTCTGAGTTTCCAAGGCTCACCACAGACTTACAAGTGAGAGTGCTTCCTGGTGTTCAGAAACGTCTCTCTATTTTATGCCTCCCTTCCCGGGATGGAGCTCCCAAAACGACCTCTTTTGTCTCTCTTTTTATCTTTTGTTTTTTCCCAACTCTTTAGAAGACAATGGGCTGCTTTTCTGGGTGCCTGATGTCCTCTGCCAGCATTCAGTTGTTTTGTGGAATTTGCTCAGTGTTCAAATGTTCTTTTGATGAATGTATTCAGGAGAAAGTGGTCTCCCCATCCTGTTCCTCAACCATCTTCTTCCCTCCCTCCATTTCGCTAGCTGCGAAAACCTATCCCCCACCGAGACAGGCAGGGGAGGGCAGTCAGAGCCATAAGGGGGCAATCGTGTCCCCAGAAAAGCGTCTGATTCCAAACTGCAGGCAGGTTTCATTGCTGGCCAGGACTTCTTGGGTTTCTGGCTGGTTGACATACGCCTGAGAAGGTGCACTGGTTATTTTTTCTAAAAGTAAAGAAGGATTATCAGTTGATATCACCAATTTATAGAAACATGAATTCCTTCAAATTTTAGTACCTAATAGTAAGCCTCTGATATTCAGGACTATCCTAAGTAGGAAATTAGACATGTAGTTTGAAAGTTGAGGTGCTCTACAAGGATCACTTATTTTAAATTCCTGGAATTTGTTCTACTGATTGGGAAAAATGCACAGCCAAAAACTTGAGAATTGTGTTTTCTTCAGCCAGACTTAATCCTGAGGGGGGCTCAGGATTGGGAACATATTTAATCTCATGACATATTCATATCAATGAAGGTCAAAATCCACTACAATACTTTAATTATACTACAACTAAAACAAATTTAAAAACTGTTGTATAATAATATTGAATGCCATTTGTCTCAAAATATTTTTGCTTAAAAGACTTATTTGTCTACTATTAGTATAGCCACGAGGGTTCCTTCATTGTTTATTGCTTGGATGTAATTTTACTTGCACACTAAATCTTTTACATATTTTTATTTATTATTATTATTTTTATTGGTCACTAATTACAATATTGTATTGGTTTTGCAGTACATTGACATGAATCCACCCCCGCTGTGCATGAGTTCCCCTTCTTGAACTCCCCCTCCCTCATCTCTCCTGCCATTATACTCCCTCCAGCTCAACACCGTGCACCAGCCAAAAACGCCCTACATCATGCTTCGAACCTGAACTGGCGATTCACTTCACATATGATAATATACATGATTCAATGTCATTCTCCCAAATCATCCCTCTCCCACAGAGTCCAAAGGACTGTTTTATACCTGTGTCTCTTTTGCTGTCTTGTGAATGGGACGACAGAGAATGAGATGGCTGGATGGATTCACCGACTCGATGGACATGAGTTTGAGTAAGTTCCGGGAGTTGGTGATGGACAGGGAGGTCTGACGTGTTGTGATTCATGGGGTCACAAAGAGTTGGACATGACTGAGCGACTGAACTGAACTAAAGTGAACTGATACAGGCTTATCGTTACCATATTTCAAAATTCCATATATATGCATGAATAAACTGTATTGGTGTTTTTCTTTCTGGCTTACTTCACTCTGTATAATAGGCTCCATTTTCATCCACCTCATTAGAACTGATTCAATTGTATTCTTTTTAATGGCTGAGTAATACACCATTGTGTATATGTACCAAAGCTGTCTTATCTATTGGTCTGCAGATGGACATCTAGGTTAATTCTATGACTTGGCTATTATAAACTGTGCTGCAATGAACATTGGAATACATGTGTCTCTTTCAGTTCTGGTTTCTCAGTGTGTGTGCCCAGGAGTGCGACTGCTGGATCGTATGGCAGTTCTAATTCCAGTTTTTAAAGTAATCTCTACAATGTTCTCTATAGTGGCTATAATAGTTTGCTTTCCTACCAACAGTGTAACAGGGTTCCCTTTTCTCCAAACCCTTTCCAGCATTTATTGCTTGTAGACTTTTGGATAGCAGCCATTCTGACTGGTGTGCAATGGTACTTCGCTGTGATTTTGATTTGTATTTCTCTGATTATGAGGGATGTTGAGCATTTTTTCACTTGCTTCTTAGCCATCTGTATGTCTTCTTTGGATAAATGTCTGTTTAGTTCCTTGGCCCATTTTTTGATTGTGTCTTTATTTTATTTTATTTTCTGGAATTGAGCTACAGGAGCTGCTTGTATATTTTGGAGATTAATTCTTTTTCAGTTGTTTCAGTGGCTATTATTTTCTCTCATTCTGAAGGCTGTCTTTACATCTTGTTAATGGTTTCCTTTGTTGTGCAGAAGCTTTTAATTTTAATTAGGTCCCATTTGTTTATTTTGCTTTCAGTTCCAAAATTCTGGGAGGTGAGTCATGGAGGATCCTGCTGTGATTTATGTCGGAGAGTGTTTTGCCTATGTTCTCCTCTAGGGTTTTATAGTTTCTAGTCTTACATTTAGTTATCTAAACCATTTTGTGTTTATTTTTGTGTATGGTGTTAGGAAGTGTTCCAGATTCATTCTTTTACAAGTGCCTGACCAGTTTTTCCAGCACCACTTGTTAAAGAGACTGTCTTTTCTCCATTTTATATTCTTGCCTACTTTATCAAAGATAAGGTGCCCATAGGTGCATGGGTTAATCTCTGGGCTTTCTATTTTGTTCCATTGATCTATATTTCTGTCTTTATGCCAGTACCATACTGTCTTGATGACTGTGGCTTTGTAGTAGAACCTGAAGTCCAGCAGGTTGATTCCCTCAGTTCCGTTCTATTTCAGGATTGCTTTGGCTTTTGAAGGTTTTTTTGTATTTCCATACAAATTGTGAGATTATTTGTTCTAGTTCTGTGAAAAATACAGTTAGTAGCTTGATAGGGATTGCATTGAATGTATAAATTACTTTAAACAGTATGCACATTTTCACAATATTTAACTTCTAATTCACGAACGCAGTATATTTCTCCATCTATTAGTGTCCTATTTTGTTTCTTTCACCAGTGTCTTACAGTTTTCTATATAAGTCTTCTGTGTCTTTAGGTGGATATGCAGGTCAGGAAGCAACAGTTAGACCTGTACATGGAACAACAGACTGGTTCCAAATAGGAAAATGAGTAAGTCAATGCTGTATATTGTCACCCTGCTTATTTAACTTATACGCAGAGTACATAATGAGGAATGCTAGGCTGGAAGAAGCACAAGCTGGAATCAAGATTGCTGGGAGAAATATCAATAACCTCAGATATGCAGATGACACCACCCTTATGGCAGAAAGTGAAGAGGAACTCAAAGGCCTCTTGATGAAAGTGAAAGAGGAGAGTGAAAAGGTTGGCTTCAATCTAAACATTCAGAAAACGAATATCATAGCATGTGGTCCCATCACTTCATGGGAAATAGATAGGGAAACAGTGGAAACAGTGTCAGACTTCATTTTTTGGGGGCTCCAAAATCCCTGCAGATGCTGAGTGCAGCCAGGAAATTAAAAGACGCTTACTCCTTGGAAGAAAAGTTATGACCAGCCTAGATAGCATATTAAAAAGCAGAGACATTACTTTGCCAACCAAGGTCCGTCCAGTCAAGGCTATGGTTTTTCCCATTGTCATGTATGGATGTGAGATTTGGACTGTGATAAAGCTGATCGTCGAAGAATTAATGCTTTTGAACTGTGGTGTTGGAGAAGATTCTTGAGAGCCCCTTGGACTGCAAGGAGATCCAACCAGTCCATCCTAAAGGAGATCAATCCTGGGTGTTCATTGGAAGGACTTATGCTAAAGCTGAAACTGCAATACTTTGGACACCGCACGCGACGAGTTGACTCACTGGAAAACATTCTGATGCTGGGAGGGATTGGGGGTAGGAGGAGATGGGGACGACAGAGAATGAGATGGCTGGATGGCATCACCGGCTCAATGGACATGAGTTTGAGTGAACTCTGGGAGTTGATAATGGACAGGGAGGCCTGGCGTGCTTTGGTTCATGGGGTTGCAAAGAGTCAGACACGACTGAGCGACTGAACTGAAGTGATCCCAAACTATTTTATTCTTTTCATTGCAACAATGTATGGAATAGTTTCCTTAATTTATCTTTCTATTATCTCATTATTAGTGTATAGGAATGCAAGGGATCTCTGTGTGTTGATTTTAAAATCTGCAACTTTACTTTATTCATTGATTAGCCCTAGTAGTTTTCTGGTAGAGTCTTTAGGGATTTCTGTGTGGAGGGTCATGTCATTGGTGAACTGTGAGGGATTTACATCTTCTTTTCCAGTTTGGATTTCTTTTTTTTTTTTTTTTCTTTTTCTGCTCTGACTGCTGTGGCCAAAACTTCCAGAACTATGTTGAATAGTAGTGGTGAGAGTGGGCACCCTTGTCTTGTTCCTGACTTTAGGGGAAATGCTTTCAGTTTTTCACCATTGAGGATAATGTTTCTTGTGTGTTTGTCATTTATAGCTTTAATTATCTTAAGATATGTCCCTTCTATTCCCACCTTCTGGAGGGATTTTATCATAAAGGGGTGTTGAATTTTGTCCAAGGGTTTCTCTGAATCTTTTGAGATAATCATTTTTTTTTCCTTCTTGTTAATGTGCTGTATTACATTGGTTGATTTGCGAATATTGAAGAATTCTTGCATTGCTGGTATAAAGCCCACTTGGTCATGATGTATGATCTTCTTAATGTGTTGTTCGATTCAGATTGCTAGAATTTTGTTAAGGAATTTTTCATCTATGTTCATCAGTGATATTGGCCTATAGTTTTCTGTTTCTGTGGGATCTTTGCCAGGTTTTGTGATTATGGTGATGGTGGGATCTAGATGATTTTGGAAGTTTAACTTCATCAGCAATTTACTGGGAGAGTTTGAGTAGAAAATGTGTTAACTCTTCTCTAAATTTTTGGTAGAATTCAGTTGTGAAGCCGTCTGGCCCTGGGCTTTTTTTTGCTGGAAGATTTCTAATTACAGCTTCTATTTCCATGCTTGTGATGGGTCTATTAAGATTTTCTATGTCTTCCTGGTTCAGTTTTGGAAGGTTGTACTTTTTAAAGAATTTGTCCATTTCTTCCAAGTTGTCCATTTTATTGCCATATAATTGGTGATAGTAGTGTCTTATGATCCTTTGTATTTCTGTGTTCTCTGTTCTGATCTCTCCCATTTCCTTTCTAATTTAAATGATTTGGTTTTATTTTCCCGTTGTTTTCTGATGACTCTGGCTATTGGTTTGTCAATTTTATTTACCCTCTCAAAGAGCCAACTTTTGGCTTTGTTGATTTTTACTATGGTCTCTTTAGTTTCTTTTGCTTTTATTTCTGCCCTAATTTTAATGTTTGTTTCCTTGTACTAAGCCTGGGGTTCTTCATTTCTTCCATTTCTATTTGCTTTAGGTGTAGAGTTAGGTTATTTAGTTGACTTTTTTCTTATTTATTGAGGTATGCCCGTAGTGCTATGAACCTCTGCCTAGCACCGCTTTTACAATGTTCCATAAGTTTTGGGTTGCTGTGTTTTCATTTTCATTCATTTCTATGCACATTTTGATTTCTTCTATGATTTGTTGGTTATTTAGCAGAGTGTTTTTCAGCCTCCATATGTTGGCATTTTTAATAGTTTTTCCCCTGTAATTGAGATCAAATCTTACTGCATTGTGGTCAGAAAAGATGCTTGGGATGATTTCAGTTGTTTTTTTTTTTTTTTTTTTTAATTTACCAAGCCTAGAAATATGGAGCAGGATGTGATCTATCCTGGAAAATGTTCCGTGTGTGCTTGAGAAAAAGGTGAAATTCATTGTTTGGGGGTGAAATGTCCTATAGATATCAATTAGTTCTAACTGGTCTATTGTATCATTTAAAGTTTGTCTTTCCTTCTTAATTTTCTGTTTAGTTGATCTATCCATAGGTGTGAGTGGGCTATTAAAGTCTTCTACTATTATTGCATTGTTGTTAATTTCCCCTTTCATATTTGCTAGTAATTGTCTTACATATTGTGGTGCTCCTATGTTGGGTGCATATATTTATAATTGCTGTATCTTCTTCTTGGATTGATCCTTTCATCACTATGTAATGTCCTTGTTTGTCTCTTTGCACAGCCTTTGTTTTAAAGTCTATTTTTATCCGATATGAGTATTGTTACTCCTGCTTTCTTTAGGTCTCTATTTGCGTGGAATATCTTTTATAGCATTTCACTTTCAGTCTGTATGTGTCCCTTGATTTGAGGTGGGTCTCTTGCAGACAACATATATAGAGGTCTTGCTTTTGTATCCATTCAGCCAGCCTTTATCTTTTGGTTGGGACATTCAACCCAATTACATTTAAGATAATTATTGATAAGTGTGATCCCGTTGCCATTTTCTTTATGTTTGGGGTTGGAGTTTATATACCGTTTCTGTGTTTCCTGTCTAGAGATGATCCTTTAGCATTTGTTGGAGAGCTGGCTTGGTGATGATGAATTATCTCAGTTTTTCCTTGTCTGTAAAGCTTTTGATTTCTCCTTCGTATTTGAATGAAATCCTTGATGGGTATAGCAACCTTGGTTGTAGGATATTTTATATCATCACTTTAAGTATGTCTTGCCATTCCCTCCTGGCCTGAAAAGTTTCTGTGGAAAGATAAGCTGTTAATTTTATGGGAAACCCTTGTGTGTTATTTGTTGGTTTTCCCTTGTGCTTTTTATATTTGTTCTTTGTGTTTGATCTTTGTTAGTTTACTGTTTGTCTTGGAGTATTTCGCCTTGGGTTTACCGTGTTAGGGACTCTCTGTGTTTCTTGGAATTGTGTGATTATTTCCTTCCCCATTTAAGGAAGTTTTCAACTATTATCTCCTCAAGTATTCTCTCATGGCCTTTCTTTTTGTCTTTTCTTCTGGGACTTCTACAATTCCAATATTGGGGCATTTAACATTGTCCCAGAGGTCTCAGAGATGGTCCTCATTTATTTTCAATCATTTTTCTTTTTTCCTCTCTGAATCATTTATTTCCACAATTCTATCTTCTAGGTCACTTATCAACTGGTTTCTGCCTCCATTATTCTACTGTTGGTTCTCTCCAGAGTGTATCTGATCTCATCTATTGCATTATTCATTGTATATTGACTATTTTCTATTTCTTCAAGATCCTTATTAAACCTTTCTTGCATCTTCTCGATCCTTGTCTCCAGGTTATTTATCTGTAACTCCAGTTTGTTTTAAAGATTTTAAATCATTTTCACTATCAATATTCGAAATTCTTTATCAAGTAGATTCCCTATATCTTACTCTTTTTTTTTTTTTTTTGGTGCGCATTTACCCTGTTCCTTTACTTTTTGGATATTTATCTGCCTCTTCGTCTGGCTTATATTGCTCTGTTAGTGGTGCCATTACCTTCTTCTGGCAGTGTGTGGATTTTTCTTTACTGTGTAGTTTCATCTCTGTGTGTGGCCTTGGAAGTGTAGCATTTCAAGGTTGCCTGGTTCGGGAAACTTGTGTCGGTGTTCTGCGGGGTGGAGCTGGATTTCTTCTCTCTTTAGTGCAATGAACTGTCCAATAATGAATTATGAGATGTCATTGGGGTTGGAGTGGCTTTGGGCCACCTTTATATTGAAGATCATGTCTATTCTCCTGTGTTGCTGGAGAATTAGCTTGGTATGTCTTTCTCCGGAACTTGTTGACCCTTGGGTGGTGCCTGGTTTCAGTGAAAGTATGGAGGCATTTAATGAGCTTTTGTCAAGTAATGTTACCTAGAACAGCAGTTCTCTGGTGTTCTCAGGATTTGGTCTTAAGCCTCTGCCTCTGGTTTTCAGTCTTATTCTTGTACTAGGCTCAAGACTTCTCCATCTGTCTCTTCCAATTCAGTTCCTTCTGTTTAATCTTCTTCTGTTTGATGGTTTCTTTGGTGTCTATTTCCTGTCCTGACACAAGGGCAGTGGTAGACACTTTTTTAAGCTCACCTGTTCGGTAGTACTGTGGGGAGGGAGGTAAGCTGCAGACAAATATCAGTGGCATCAGTGGGGAGTGCTTGCAGTATCTTGGATACACTGGGTTTGCCCCCGCTCACAGCGTGTGTGCTGTCCCAGTTTACACTGCACAGGCTTTAGGTTGCTCTGCTGGGAAGCGTCCGAGGCCGGCACTGGGTTGGATGTACATCCCTGGTCTAAGCCGCTCAGGTTCTGGTTCTCAGATACTCCACAAAGGTGCAGATTTGGTTGAGCCTACGTTTTTTGCCCTTGCCCAGTCCTAGCAGCTCAGGTGACCAGGTGTTTGGCCAGCACAGTCGCTGTGACTTATTGCGTCCCCCGTCACTGTTGCTTGGTTTTCTGGGCGTACAATCAGTGCACCTTCTCAGGTGGATATCAACCGGCCAGAACCCAAGAAGTCTTGGTTAGCAAAGAAGCCTGCTTACAGCTTGTTATTGGATGCCTCTCTGGGGCCGAGATTGCCCGCTTTCAGCTCTGGCTGCCCTTTCCGGCCTGTCTCAGGGTGGGATGGTGGATGGGCTGACCTCAGCTGGCTAGCTCTGTTCAGTCCTTTTTTCTATGTGTAGGTCTGGCATTGTCTTAGCTTGGGGCGTTTCACCTTTCACGGGGTAGCTATCCCATTGTCTGCTTAGCTATCTTAAGTTAGCTCCTTCATATTT
This sequence comes from Moschus berezovskii, assembly GCF_049115385.1. Lineage (NCBI taxonomy): Eukaryota > Metazoa > Chordata > Mammalia > Artiodactyla > Moschidae > Moschus > Moschus berezovskii. Next base: position 58,852,518 of record NC_142489.1, read on the forward strand.
CCCTCAGTGCTTTCAGGACCGGTCCTTACTCTAAGGGATGCAGCCCGCCCCTACCTTCCCAGCCCCAGCTTGCTAGTTGGGGGTGTGGGCAGCTGTGCTGCTTCTCCCCTGGAGTTACTGCTGAGCATATAGTCTGTAGATTTTAATTATTTATTTATTTTTCCTCCACGTTATGTTGACCTCTGAGGTTCCAAGGATTGCACAGATTCACCAGTGAGTATTTCCAGGTGTTTGGAAACTTCTCTGTTTCTTAAGCCTCCCTTCCCTTGATGTACCTCCATCCCTCCCTCTTTTGCCTCTCTTTTTATCTTTTATGTTATTTCTTACCTCCTTTCCAAGACAATGGACTGTTTTTCTGGGTGCCTGATGTCCTCTACCGGCATTCAGAAGTTGCTTTGTGGGATTTGCTCAGCGTTCAAATGTGCTTTGGATGAATTTGTGGCGGAGAAAGTTGTCTCCCTATCATATTCCTCCTTCATCTTCCTGTTTCCTCCCTCACACTAATACTTAAAATTTATTAAATTCTAAGCTTTGTTTCTTTCAGAATCTACAGTTCCCATATTTAAAAAAAAATCATTAAACCATCTTCTATTATACCACCTTAGTTGTTATTTGTTACTACTTTCTTTAAGTATATTTAGAGTGATTTGTAGAAGTAATTCTAGAGATATTGAGTGCCATTGTTCAGTCAACAGGTTGTCTTCAACTCTTTTTTGACACCATGGACTGTTGCACAACAGGCCTCTCTATCTTTCATTATCTTCCAGAGTTTGTTCTAATGCATACCCATTGTATTTCTGATATGGTCCAACCATCTCATCCTCTATTACTCCCTTCTTCAAATGTCGTAAATCTTAAAAAGCAACATAGACTTTTCCAGTGAAGGGACACTTTGCATCAGCTGTCCAAAACTGAAGTTTCAACTTCATCATTAGGCCTTCGAATGAATACTTAGGGTTGATTTCTTTTAGGATGAATTGGTTTAATCTCCTTGCAGTCCAAGGGACCCCTAAGAGTCTATTTCTTGGGGATTCAATATCATTGCAGATGGTGGTTGCAGCCATGAAATTAAAAGACGCTTTCTCCTTGGAAGGAAAGTTACAACCAACCTAGATATAATATTAAAAAGTAGGGGCATTCCTTCGCCAACAAAGGTCCATCTAGGCAAGGCTGTTATTTACTCAGTGGTCATGTATGAATGTGAGAGTCGGACTCTAAGAAAGGCTGAGAGCCGAAAAATTTATGCTTTTGAACTGTGGTGTTGGAGAAGACTCTTGAGCGTGCCTTGGACCGCAAGAAGATCCAACCAATCCATCCTAAAGCAGATGAGGCCTGGGTGTGCATTGGAATGCCTCAAGGTGAAGCTGAAACTCCAATAGTTTAGACTGCTGATGCTAAGAGCTGACTCATTGAAAAAGACCCTGATGCTGGGTAAGGTTGAGGGCAGGAGGAGAAGGCGATGGTAGAGGATGAGATATGTGGATGGCATTGCCTATCAATGGACATGAGTTGAGGTGGTCTCTGGGAGTTAGTGTTGGACAGAGAGGCCTGGCGTGCTGCGGTTAGTGGGGTCGAAAAGAGTTGGACACGACTGAGCGACTGAACTGAACTGAAGTATCTTCTGCAGCAGCACAGTTGAAAGCCATAGAATGTCCTTCTCTCAGTCTTCTTTATATCCCAGCTACCATACCTGCACATGACTACTGGATAAACGACAGGGGTTTGTGAAGTGGAGGCCTTTGTAACCAAGGTGAATGTCTCTTCTAAATACAATGTTTAGGTTTGCATAGAGTTTTCTCCAAGAAGAAATTGTCTTTTACTTAGATGACAGCCCTTCACCAAAGTGGAAAGAATGTGGTCCACTGGAGAAGGGAATGGCAAACCATTTCAGTATTCTTGCTTTGAGAACCCCATGAAAAACATGAAAATAAACAGAAAGGACACTGAAAGATGTACCATCGGTAGCTCCCCAATATGCTTCTAGAGGTCAGTGGATAAATAACTCCAGAAATAATGAAGCAATCGAGTCAAAGCAAAAATCAACAATCAGTTGTGAACGGGACTGGTAATGGAAGCAGGGTTTGATGCTGTCAAGAGCAATATTGCAAAAGAACCTGGAATGTTAGGTCCATGAATCAAGGCAAATTGGAAGTGGTCAAACAGGAGATGGCAAGAGTGAACACTGACATCCTAGGAATCAGTGAACTAAGAAGGACTGGAATGGGAGAATTTAACTCACATGACCATTATATCTGTTACTGTGGGCAGGAATTCTTTTGAAGAAATGGAGTAGCCATCATAGTCAACAAAAGAGTCCAAAATGCAGTACTTGGGAGCAATCTCAAAAACGACAGAATGAACTCTGTTCTTTTCCAAGGCAAATGATTCAATATCATGGTAATCAAAATCTATGCTTTGATCAGTAACACTGAAGAAGCTGAAGTTGAAAATTCTGTGAAGACCTTCAAGACCTTCTAAAACTAACAAAAAAGAAGATGTCCTTTTCAGTATACGGGAAAGCAGAACTAGGAAGTCAAGAAACACCTAGAGTACCAGGCAAATTGGCTGTGGACTACAGAATGAAACAGGGCAAAGGCTAATAGAGTTCTGCCAAGAGAACGCATGGGTCAAGTAAACACCCTCTTCCAACAACACAAGAGAAGACTCTACACATGGACATCACCAGATGGTCGACACTGAAATAAGATTGATTATATTCTTTGAGCCAAAATAAAGAAGCTCTATACAGTCAGCAAAAACAAGACAGGAAGCTGACTGTGGCTCAGATCCTGAACTCCTTATTGCCAAATTCAGACAGAAGTTGAAGAAACTGGAGGAAACCACTAGACCATTCAAATCAAATCCCTTATGACACTACACTGGAAGTGCAAATTAGATTTAAGGGACTAGATTTGATTGACAGAGTGCCTGATGAGCTATGGATGAAGGTACCTGACAGTGTACAGGAGACAGGGATCATGACCATCCCCAGGTAAAGAAATGCAAATAAATAAATAAATAAATGGCTCTCTGAGGAGAGAGTTATTTATTTATAAATAACTTTGAAAACAAGGGAAACAAAAAGCAAAAGAGAAAAGGAAAGATATATTCATTTGAATTCAAATTTCTAAAGAAAAGCAAGGAGAGAAAAGAAAGCCTTCCTCAGTGATCAGTGCAAAAAAAGAAGGGAAACAATAGAATGGGAAAGACGGGAGATCTCTTCAGGAACACTGGAGATCCCAAGAGAACATCTCATGCAAAGAAGGGCTCGATAAAGCACAGAAACGGTAGGGAAATAACTGAAGCAGAAACTATTAAGAAGTGGTAGTAAGAATACACAGATCTGCACAAAAAAGATCTTCACAACCCAGATAATCACAATGGAGTGATCACTCATCTAGAGCCATACATCTTTGAATGTGAAGTCAAGTGGGTCTTAGGAAGCATCACTACGGACTAAGCTAGTGTAGGTGTTGGAATTTCAGTTAAGCTTCTTCAAATCCTGAAAGATGGTGCTTTAAAAGTGCTGCACTCAATATGACAGCTAATTTGGAAAATTCAGCAGTGGCCACAAAACTGGAAAAGGGCAATATGTTTTCAATCCCAAAGAAAGGCAATGCCATAGAATGTGCAAACTACCACACAATTTTGCTCATCTCACACACTAGTAATAGTAAAATAATGCTCTATATTCTCCAAGCCAAGCTTCAGCAGTACGTGAACTGTGAACTTCCAGATTTTCAACCTGGTTGTAAAAACAACAGAGGAACCAGAGATCAAATTGCCAACATCTGATGGATCATCGAAAAAGGAAGAGAGCTCCAGAAAAGCATCTATGTCTTCTTTACTGACTATGCCAAGCCCCTGACTGCATGGATCACTATAAAATGTGGAAAATTGGAAAGAGATGGGAATACCGGACCACCTGATCTGCCTCTTTAGAAACCTATATGCAGGTCACGAAGCAACAGAACTGGACATGGAACAACAGACTAGTTCCAAATAGGGAAAGGAGTACGGCAAGGATGTATAGTATCACTCTCCTAATTTAACTTATATGCAGAGGACATCATGAGAAGTATTGGGCTGGAGTAAGCACAAGCTGGAATCAAGTTTTCTGGGTGAAATATCAATAACCTCAGATATGCCGATGATACCTCCCTTTCAGCAGAAAGTGAAAAATAACTAAAGAACCACATGATGACATTGAAAGAGGATAGGGAAAAATTTGCTTAAATCTCAACATTCAGAAAACTAAGATCATGGTATCCAGTCCCATTGCTTCCTGGCAAATAGGTGGGGAAACAGTGGAAACCGTTGCTCACTGTTTCTTAGGCTCCAAGATTGCTGCAGATGGTGATTGCCGCCATAAAATTGAAAGACGCTTACTCCATGGAAGGAAAGTTATGACCAGCCTAGTCAGCATATCAAAAAGCAGAGGCGTTACTTTGCCAACAAAGGTCCATATAGTAAAGGCTATGGTTTCTCCAGTGGGCATGTATGCATATGAGAGTTTACTATAAAGAATCTGAGTACTGAAGACTGTGGTGTAGGTGAAGACTCTTGAGAGTCCCTTGGACTGCAGGGAGATACAAAATGTCCATCCTAATGGAGATCAGTCCTGGGTGTTCATTGGAGTGATTGATGTTGAAGATGAAATTGCAATACTTTGGCCACCTGATGCGATTAAGTGACTCATTGGGAAATTTCCTGAGGTTGTGAAATATTGAGGGCAGGAAGAGAAAGTGATGACAGAGGATGAGATAATTGAATAGCATCACCAACTCAATGGACATGAGTTTTCATAAAATCAAGGAGTTGGTAATGGACAAGGAGGCCTGGTGTGCTGTGGTTAATGGATCGCAAAGAGTCGGATATGACTGAGTGATTGAAGTGAGCATTACATATAATTTAAATAAGCAGAGTGACAATATGCAGCCTTATCATAATCCTTTCCTTAATTGGAAACAGTCTGTTGTTTTCCATCCGGTTCTCACTGGTGCTTCTTGATCTGCATACAGATTTCCTAAGAGGCAGGTCGGGCGATCTGCTGTTGCTATCACTTTCAGAATTTTCCACCGTTTGTTGTGATCCACACAGTCAAAACCTTTGTTATAAACAATGAAGTAGAAGAATACGTTTATTTTTTTGTTTGTTCCTGGAACTGTCTTGTTATTTTCATGATCCCACAGATTTCGGATATTTGATTTGTGGTTCCTCTTACCGAGAACATAAATACTGGACATACTGATTTATACAAGGAGCCCTGAGGGAAAATCAGTGCCACTTGCTCATGGTCATATTTCCCACCAACACGAAGGTGACATAAGATCTTCAGCATCATTAACGTTTCTATGAAGTTCTGGGAAATAAGTTCTTTAAAAACAAACAAGCAAACAGGCAAGAAAACAAAGGTGAAACCCTTGAAAACTGACTGGGTCATATACAGAGATTTCTGTCCCACTTCTCTGAGCTCTACTTTGTCTATCTACCTATTTCTCCATCTTTAGCTGTTAAAAGGAGATAAAGAAGGGAAATTCTGTTATTTGTTTAACAAAAAATGAGCTTCACTGAATTATAAGGTAAGCCAGGTTTCGAGGTTTATGTTTTCCTTTAATTTGTGTCTGCCTTGCTGTGATCATGAGAGTCCAAAATATTTTAACCGTTTCTCATTCACAATGGTCTCTTTGGAATTTCAAAAAGATTCGCTGGAGCAAAGTGCCTGTATAATTTATTTTGTGTTGAAAGAGATGCAAGAAAATCATGGATAATATTTTTATTCATTGTATACATCTAACAGTGGAGTAGGAAATGGCCACAGAAAGCAACTATCTTGTCTGGTAAATCCCATGAGCAGAGGAGCCTGGTGTTCTACATTCCATTTCTTTGCAGAGTTGGACAAGACTGAACATACAAACAAACATGTAACTTAGAGTCAGATGCAATTGTGTTCTATATATTATCTCATAGGACTTTGCGTCACTCACACTGAAGTGCTTAACATTTTTCTAAATTATCTCTGTGACTTTATTCAAGTCCACTGGCTGTTTCTTTACCTTCAAAAAAAGAGAAAAAGAAGAAGAAAGAAATGAAAATGTATCCTATGTAGAGAGTCTTATGCTTCTTTTTCTCCTTCCAAGATTTGAAACTTCTTTCCTAGTATATGAAATAAAGACACTGTTTTGACTTGATAGAAATTGGTCCACTGGGACGTTTCTTTCCAATTTGGGAATGATAAACTCTAATTTAAGTTTTCCCTTGTCTAGACCAGTAAGGAGCACAACGGAAAGATCTGGCACTGAGAGGAAATGATAATCTTGATACCCTTATATATCTCTTACTTTCTAGAAACAGGCTGCTTTAGGCATTGAACAAGTCTGTCTTAGAACAAAAGAACCCCAAGAACTTTGCACCCCACATATGTGTGGCTTTCTGTGTTGTCTTTCCCATGCTGTCTCATCATTTTTAAAGTCATATGTGAAAGGGCTTATTAGTTCCATCGTATTACCCACTTTTTTCCATAGCAAGACTGAGCATATTCCTCATATTCTTTCCCACGAGTTACATGACATTACCAAGCATTTATCAGTAAGGCTGAGACTCCCTTTTCTGATGGCGTTCTCAGTATTAGCGAAGTTTTCCAGGCCTTTTTTAACACATTTACCTGTTTCACACTTTAATGAGATTGATAAGAGATCATGAGGTCATTATATTTTACTGTAATACAAGTGAACTACTTTCGTGGTTACTGAATTCTCATCAGAGCTTCCTCCACACTACTATATCAGTCAACCACCTCATGGACTCATCCTTCTGGGTTGTCCCACAGCAGCAGTTTTCCATGCCTTGCTTCATGTAATGAGCTTCAACTGGTTATCTGTTCTCCATATGATAATATATATGTTTCAGTGTTTCATGCTTCAATGCTATTCTTTCCTAGTATCCCACCCTCGCCATATCCCACATAGTCCCAAATTCTTTTCTTTATATAAGTGTCACTTTTATTGTCTCGCTTATAGCATTGTTGTTACCTCTTTCTAAATTTCATATATAAGGTTTCATATACTGTTTTGGTGTTTCTCTTTCTGGCTTGCTTCCCTCTGTATAATAGGCTGCAGTTTCATCCATCTCATAGCACTGACTCAAACATGTCCCTTTTTAAATAGCTGAATATTCCATAGTGTGTATGACAGCTTCATCCTTAACCATTGACCTTCGAAGTGGACATGAAGGTTGTTTCAATTTCCAAGCTATAGTAAATAGTGCTGCAATGAACATTGGAGTACATATGTTTCATTGAATTCTAGTTGTCTTGGTCTGTATGCCCAGAAGTGGGATCACTGGGTCATATGGTAATTCTATTTCAGTTTATTATTTTTTTTTTGTAAGGAATCTCCACACTATCCTCCATAGTGCCCATACTAGTGTGCCTTCCCACCAACAACGTAAGAATGTTCCCTTTCTCCGCTCCCGTTTCAGCATTGCTGGATTGTAGAGTTTTTTGATGGTAGTTTTTTGGCCAGTGTGAAATGGTACCTCACTGGAGTATTGATTTGAGTTTCTCTGATAATGAGTGATGTGGAACATATTTTCAGGTGTTTGTTAGACATCTGTATGTCTCCTTCTGAGAAATCTCTTTAGATCTTTGTCCCATTTTTTGATTGGATTGCTTATTTTTCTGGTATTGAACTGAATGAGCAGCTTGTATATTTTGGAGACTAATTGGATGTCAGTTACTTTTTTTACTATTATTTTCTCCCATTTGGAAGGCTGCCATTTCACCTTGCTTATTGTTTCCTTCATTGTGTAAAACTTTCAAGTTTAATGATGTCCCATGTTTGTTTTTGTTTTTATTTCTGTCACTCAGGAGGGTCACAGAGAATCATACTGTGATTCATATTAGAGTCTGTTCTGCCTATGTTTTCCTCTGAGAGTTGTATAGTTTCTAGACTTATGTTTATATGTTTAATCCATTTTAAGTGTATTGTGGTATAGGGTGGTAGAATGTTTTTTAGCACCAATCTTTTACAGTTGTTAACCATTTTCCCAAGCAGCGCTTTTTAAAGTGGTTGTCTCTCCTCCATTATATATTTTTGCTTCCTTTGTCAAAGATAAAGTGTTCATATGTGTGTGGATATATCTCTGGGCTTTCTATATTGTTCCATTGATCTGTATTTTTGTCTTGTGCAGGTACCTTTCTTTCTTGTTGACTGTAGCTCTGTAATATAACCTGAAGTCAGGCAGGTTGATCCCACTATATCCATTCTTCTTTTTCAAGATTACTTTGGCTATTAGAGGTTGAAATTGTTTGTTCTTGTTCTGTGGAAACAACAACAACAACAGCAGTAACACTGGTAGATAGCGGTGAACCTATTGTGTTTGGCTAGTGTACTCATTTTAACATATTGAATCTTCTGATCTAAGAATCTGACATATTTCTCTGTCTGTTTCTATTATCTTTATTTCTGCAGTGTTTTAGGTTTCGCTATATAAATACAGGTCTTTTGTTTCTTTAGGTAAATTTATTCCTAAGTACTTTATACTTCCCTTTTCAATGGAGAACGGGATTTTTTCCCATTAAAATTCTGAAGCATTATCAATTAATGGGTCAGAGAGTTCTTTAACAGTTTCCTTTCCCTGAGAAACTGGGTATGAACAGTAGGCTTCTTTTGAACTTGAAAGCTTATTTTCAAGTGGTAGTGGTGTATGTCTTTTCAAGGTTTGCTGTAACAGCATGACATAAAGCAGGTAGCTTCAGTAAATGTTTTCTCATACTTCCAGGATCTAGCCAGTAATCAAAGGGTTACCAGATTTGCTTTCTTCTGAGGCCTCTTTTGGATGGTGATACATCATCACATGGCTTTGTCTTCACATATAAATGTCTCTGTGTTTTTTGTGTCTGCTCTCCTTTCCTGATAAAAACCTTGTCCTGTATATCAAAATATCTACCTAAAAACCCTGTTGGCAAAAAGGTTCAGAAAAAAAATTACACATTGCTCATAATTTTGACTCTGTACAAAGTACAGTAAGTTCAGTTCAGTCACTCAGTCATGTCCGACTTTATTTGACCCCATGAATCACAACATGCCAGGCCTCCCTGTCCATCACCAACTCCTGGAGTTCACTCAAACTCATGTCCATCGAGTCGGTGATGCCATCGGCTTCAAAATACACATTTTGAGAGGACAACATTATTCTACAATATTGATTTTCTTCTTTTCACTTGTTACTGCTCTATACTAATCTTTCTCTGAGTGTTCACCCCACTAATCAGATCTACCCAATTGAGAATGCAGATTCTTAAGAAAAAGGGGTTCTTTGGGACTAATGCAATTGGAAACAAGACTCAGAGTTTCTTGCCAATCTCCATATCCTCTCCATAAAGGCATTAGATAAAGAAAAAAATTAATTTTGTATAAGTATTAAACCAAACTGTGATGCATATATACAAACTACAAAATTGATGTAAAGTCAAATACTACATATTATATATGTATACTAGCAAAATATAATATATGTATAATAGCAAATCAGGTCATTACAATATTTTCAAAGTTATAAGTATTCTTCAAATAGACCTGATTACATCTGTCACAGTAATTTGGTCCTTAATTAGCTTGATAATCGGGGTAGCCATCAGGTTTTGCTAATTTGTTTTTATTATTATCATTATTTTAAATACATTTATTTTAATTGGAGGCTGATTAGTTTACAATATTGTATTGGTTTTGCCACACACTGACATGAATGCGCCTCGGGTGTACATGTTCCCCATCTTGACCCCACACCCACCTCGCTCCCCATCCCATCCCTCTGGTTCATCCCAGTGCACCAGCTAATTTGTTTTATACTGGAAAATGATAAACTTCTCATGTACACATGAGAGAAAGTGGTTTTGAAATGAGGCACTCTCTCATCCACCGAACTGAGACATAAGATGCTACTGCTAATAAATACCTATTATTAGACTAAATTATTTCCAAAGATTGGGGTTTAAATACTAGAGGTTTTCATTGCAGAGCAATGCAAGATGTGTGGCTTATGCCTTTAATTACAGCAAACTCCTCAGCTTTCAACACAGTTCAGTTAGAGGAAAGGTAAATGAGGGTTGTGAATAGGTGTTGCAAATATCTTGCTGTCAGATCCTTTTATTGAGGTAAGGTCACGGTTAGGTAATACTCTTTCTATAAACCTGTACTGAAGCAAGTATCAATTTGCTAAAAGGAAATATCCTAAAATGACTTTCATCATCCAACATCCTGCTTACGAGGAGGGTTTCCCTCTGAAGTCTGGTTATCCTGTCTGGGCCCAGGCTAGATCTCAACATCTGGTCTTGGGTCTCCCATCAGTGCCTAGGCACAGCTGAAGGGGAAGCTGTCTGTTCTCCGTGTCCTTCTCTTTCCAAGGTTCTCATACATTATCCAGTCATTTTAATGAGGGAGTCAAGTGCCCGAAACACAGTTGGCCCTCGGTATTCTCATACTATCCGAAAGGGGGCTGGGTATCATAGACTGTTACCCCTACGGTTTGCCACAACCATTAGGTCATGGAGGTGAGCATCAGCCATGTTGGCTACTTCTTCGAACCCTGGTGAAGGCCAGTGAATGGCTCCATCAAGGGATCTGGGCCTCTGAAATACATAGCCTTTTGCCTGTCCTGAAGTTCTGCCTTTCACTACCCGGCCCTAGGGTAGAAGGCCTAGAAGGTCCTGAGCAATGGGAGCAATATATATTCTACTACACACCATTGAAAGTGTGACTGTGGTTGGAGTTGTATTTCCAACTTCACTAATAATCTTGAGCTAAGATCTGCAGATCTATGTCCATCCTGTCTCTATTAGAACATCTTCCTTGAAGAAATATTTGACCTATGATACAAGTTGGTAACTTGAACAATCGTGCTCAATTTTGAATAAGCTCAGATAACAATTTTCAACTCACTTTTCCTGAATTCACATGTTTTAACTAAAACCATCATGTGATTGAAGTTTCTGTTATCTTGTAACTGAAATATTTCACTTATCATCATGTTCTCAAGGACCAAAATATTGCAAATGGTGGAACAATTTATTTGTTCACTGCTTGAGGTACAGTTGACTTGTAATATTGTTTTAAGAAATTTTATTTTATAAAAATTATACAATCTTCTCTTATTTTTTGTAATATATCAAAATGAATGACACTTCTGTGTACATAAATCCCTGAATTTTTAGACTTCCTTCACATTTAGGTCATCAAAGAGCACCAAGTAGAATTCTTTTATTTTCTTTACTACTTTTCCATAATTTAGTTTAAAAAATTAAGTGGACGATAATCATAATCGAATATTGGGATGGTTTTTGTAATATACACATACTAATGATCCATAATTTTATACAAGGAGAAGGTCAATTAGCATTAAAGAAAGACAGTGCCAAAGAATGTTCACACTACCACACAATTGCAATCATCTTACACACTAGCAAAATAATGATCAAAATTCTCCAGACCAGGCTTCAGCAGTACATAAACCATGAATTTCCAGATGTTCAAGTTTGATTTCTGAAAGGCAGAGGAACCAGAAATCAAATTATCAACAGCTTTTGGATCAGCAACACAGGAAGAGAGTTCCAGAAGAAAAAATTCTACTTCTGCATCGTTGACTACACCAAACCTTTGACTACGGGTCACAACAAACTATGGAAAATTCCTCAAGAGATGATAATACCAGACCACTTGACCTGCTTCCTGAAAAATCTGTATGCAGGTCAAGATGCAAGTTAGAACTGGAAATGGAAAGACAATCTGAATCCAAAGGGAAAGGATTAGGTCAAGGCTGTATACGGATATGCTGTTTATGTAAATTATATGCAGATTACATCATGAGAAATGCCAGGTTGCATAAACACACCCTGGAATCAAGATAGTCAGGTTAAATATCAGTAATTTCTTATCTGGAGATGGAACCAAGTTTATGACAGAAAGGGAAGATGAACTAAAAATCCCCTTGATGAAAGTGAAAGTGGAGAGTGAAATAGATGACTTAAAACTCAAAATTCAGACAACAATCATCATGGCAACCGGTCCCATCACTTCATGGCAAATAGAAGGGGAAACAATGGAAAGAATGAGAGTTTTTTTTGTTTTTGGCCAGGGGTGGGGTTTGGGGAGTGGAGTGTATTCAAAATCACAGCAGACTGGGAATGCAGCTGTAACATTAAAAGATGCTTTCTCTTTGGAAGAAAAATATGACCAAACTAGACAGCATATCAAACATCAGAGAGATTACTTTCCAAAATATTTCTGTCTAGTCAAAGTTATGGTTTTGAAAGTAGTCATGTATGGATGGGAGATTTGGACTATAAAGAAAGCCAAGGAATTGATGCTTTTGAATTGTGATGATGGAGAAGTGGCTTGAGAGTCTTTTGGATGGCAAGGAGGTCCAAGGAGTTCATCCTAAAAGAAATCAGTCCAGAACAATCATTTGAAGTCCTGATGTTGAAGCTGAGACCGGATATTTTGGCCACATGGTGTGAAGAACTGATTCATTTTTAAAAGACCTTGATGCTGGGAAAACTTCAAGGTGGGAGGATAACAGTAGACAGAAGATGAGAAGATCGGAGAGCATCACCGATTTAATGAATATGAGTTTGAGTAAACTTGATGAGTTGGTGATGGACAGGGAGGACTGGCATGCTGCAGTGCATAGGGTCACAAAGATTTGTCAATGAATGAGCCACTGAACTGCACTGAACTGAGAATGGCTCTACCCATCAGAACAAGAACCAGTTTCCCTTAGTCAGTCGTTCTCATCAGGAAGCTTCCACAAACTCTTGACCTTATCCATCAGAAGTAAGAGCGAATGAAAACCATAATCTCAGAAAGCTAGCCAAACTGATCACATGGGATACAGCCTTGTTTAACTCACTCAATGAAACTATGTGCCATGCTTGTAGGGCCACCCAAGATGGACGGGTCATGGTTATGGTTTCTGACAAATTGTGGTCCTTGGAGAAGGGAATGGAAAACCTCATCAGTATTCCTGCCTGAAGAACTCCATGAGCAGCATGTAAAGGCAAAATATAGCATACTGAAAGACAAACTCCAAGGTTGGTAGCTGCCCAATATGATATGGGAGATCAGTGCAGAAGAAACTCCAAAAAGAATGACGCGATGGAGCCAAAGCCAAAACAGTACCCAGTTGCAGATGTTACTAGTGATGGAAGAACACCTGATGCTGTAAAGAGCAAGATTGCATAGGAACTTTAAAGGTTAGGTCCATGAATCAAGGAAAATAGGAAGGGGTCAAAACGGCGATGTCAGGAGTGAACATTGACATTTTAGGGATCAGTGAACTAAAATGGACGGGAATGGATGAATTTAACTCAGATGACCATTATGTCTACTACAGTGGGAAAGAATCCCTCAGGAGAAACGGAGTAGCCATTATAGAAGCAATAGAGTCTGGAATGTAGTATTTGGTGGCAATCTGTAAAACGACAGAATGATCTCTGTTTCTTTCCAAGGGAATTCATTCAATAGCACAGTAATCCAAGTCTGCCCTGACCAGTCATGCTGAAGTGACTGAATTAGAACGATTCTATGAAGACCTACAAGACTTTCTAGAAGTAACAGACAAGAAAAATGACTTTTCCATCACAGGGAATGGAATGCAAAAGTAGGAAGTCAAGAGATGCCAGGGGTAACAGGCAAATTTGGCCTTAGATTACAAAATGAAGTCTTCCAAATGTTAACAGAGATTTGCCAAGAGAACACACTGCTCATGGTAAGCACCCTCTTCTGGGAACATGAGAGAATGCTACAAATGTACCTCATCATATGGTTAATACTGAAGTCAGATTGACTTTTTCTTCACAGCCAAAGATGCAGAAGATCTGTAGAGTCAGCAAAGCAAGACTGGGAGTGGAAAGTAGGGAAATCCACTAGATCATTCAGCTATGTCCTACATGAAAGCTCTTATGATTACACGGTGAAAGTGACAAATAGACTCAAGGGATTAGATCTAATACAAAGAATGCCTGATGAACTATTGACAGAGGATTGTGATCTTGTACAATAGGCAGTGATCAAGACCCTCCTCAAGAAAAATACATAAAGGCAAAATGGTTTGCTGAAGATGCCTTATAAATAGATGAGAAAATAAGCTAAATCAAAGGAAAAAATTAAAGATAAAACAATCTGAATGCAAAGGTCCAAGGAATCGGGAGGAGTGATAAGAAAGCCTTCTTCAGTGATTAATGGTAAGAAATAGAGGAAAATAATGGAATGGGAAAGACTAGAGACCTCTTCAAGAAACTTAGAGCTACCAAGGAAGCATTTCATGCAGAGATATTCAACATAAGGGATAGAAATTGCATGGACCTCAATGAAGCGGAAGATATTAAGAAGAGGTGTCAAGGTTACACAGAAAAACTATATTAACAGAATCTTCATGACCCAGATAACCTTGATGATGTGATCACTCACCTAGAGCCAGTCCTCTTGGAATGTGAAGTCAAGCCATCCTTATGAACCTTCACTATGAACAAAACTACTGGAACTGATGAAATTCCAGTTCAGCTATTTTATAGCCTGAAAAATGATCGTCTCTAAGTGCTGTACTCAGTATGCAAGGAATTTGGAAAACTAAGCAGTGGCCACAGGACAGGAAACATTCAGTTTTTATTCCATTCCAAAGAAAGGCAATTCCACAAACTGTTCCCACTGGTAAATAGATGGGGAAAGAGTGGAAACAGTGTCAGACTTTATTTTTTGGGCTCCAAAATCACAGGGGATGCTGATTGCAGCCATGAAATTAAAAGACGCTTACTCCTCGGAAGGAAAGTTATGACCAACATTTATAGTGTATTAAAAAGCACAGATATTACTTTGCCAACAAAGGTTCGTCTAGTCAAGGCTATGGTTTTTCCAGTGGTCATGTATGGATGTGAGAATTGGACTGTGAAGAAAGCTGATCTCCAAAGAATTGATGCTTTTGAACTGTGGTGTTGGAGAACACTCTTGTGAGTCCCGTGGACTGCAAGGTGATCCAACCAGTCCACTCTAAGGGAGAACAATACTGGGTGTTTACTGGAAGGACTGATGCTAAAGCTGAAACTGCAATACTTTGGCCACCTCATGCGACGACTTGATTCACTGGAAAAGACACGGATGATGGGAGGGATTGGGGTAGGAGGAGACGGGGACGACAGAGAATGAGATGGCTGAATGACATCACCGACTCGATGGACATGAGTTTGCATGAACTCCGGGAGTGGGTGATGGACAGAGAGTATTGGCGTCGTGTGATTCATGGGGTCGCAAATGTCGGACACGACTGAGCGACTGAACTGAACTGATACTTTTACATTGGAGAAGGAAATGGCAGCCCACTCCAATATTCTTGCCTGGAGAATCCCAGGGATGGCGGAGCCTGGTGGACTGCCTTCTATGGGGTCGCACAGACTAGGACACGACTGAAACGACATAGCAGCAGCAGCATACATTTACATGCAAATATAGTGATACCAATATTACTCAATGATACTTGTATTTTTTATTTCACTCTGTGAAAATCTGGGTTCTATTTTTCTTATGTGAAATGTGGAATTCTCTATTAGTCATGTATGAAAATCTGCATGGTGGTTTTCTGGTATTTAGTGTGGAATTCTGTGTAGTTCCCATATGGAAATCTTGGCACTGGTTCTCTGAAGATATGGAGAACCAGTATGGATTTGGAATGCTCTCTCTTTCACAAATGAAATTAGGGCCCCACTGTTTCTTCATCAAGTTTAGAGTTTGTTGTATTTCTCAAATATATATCAAAACAGAATTTTGTCCATGAAATGTGAAATGCTCCTTATTGACTCTATTCAATCTTAGGTGACAATTCTCCACTTTGGAAGTTGCACACCTCTATATTTCATATTGGAGATCAGAATGGAGACTTCCCTTGGAGAAATAGGGAAATCTCTAAATTTGATACGAAGAACTGGTTTTTCAGCTACAGAAACACTTTTGTTCCCTGCTTGCTATGTTTCCCTGTGCCTCTGAACATTTGTGTATACATGCGGGGGTAGACATGGCTGTGTTTGTGTGTGTTTCTGTATGTGGCTGTGTGTCCAATTATAGCCGAAGTAGAAATGAAGGTGAGAGACCACGAGACATGCAGCAAGCAGAAGGAGGCATGAGGTGGCCACAGAGTGGGGAAGACTGGCCCATGCATCTCTGAGGTGCTCCTGTTTAGCACAGGAATGAGGAAAGGACAGTCAGTGACAATTCAGGAAAGTGGGTCCACAAATCTGGGTTTACCTCAAGAGACATAAAGAAACTCACAGTTTGTGCCACGTTGATGTGTGTATTTCTACCAAGAAGCAGATGGGAAGCTTTGAGAACTCACCCAGTGTAAATTCAACGGTGTGGGTATTTTAAAGCAAAACTTTTGGACCCTTTAGTCTATGGGAAGTGGGGTATCCTGTGGAAATGGTGGGCATGGCTATACCAGGATCCAAGACTTTAAAGAGGTCAAGGTCCTTCCGAAACGAACAGAGACTGGAAGGAGGAGGAACAGAAAGATAGCCTACTGCCCTGGAGAATTTTTACACATTAGAGGAAGGCCCTGGCCTACTGCTGTTTCAGACCCGTCCATCAGGCAGCATACTCCCTCTCTGATGTGGCCAATGATAGCATCATGTGAGACAAATGACATGATCATGTAGATTCCTTCATTGTGAAACCACAGGCATCCTCGGATACAGTGTGTGAGCATACAATCCATCCAGATGCTCCTTGCATAACTGGCGGTGTAGAAAGGTGAAGAAAGTGCAGCTGTGGGGTATATGATTTTTCCCCTTTGTTAGTGTGTGCCTGTGAGGGAGAAAAGATGGCCAAGCAGAAGGGTTTTCACTTATCTTTTCCTGAGAAAGTTCCAAAATTGCAGCTTGCTACTGAATGTTGATGGACAAAAGAATGTCAAGTCCCACCAAAAAGATGTACACCATGTCCAGGGAGGACGAAGAAGTCCCAAGAAGACTGTAGGAGGGGTGAAATTGTGTTTAGAAGTAATACCTTCCAGCCACACTCAGAGAACGCACAGAAAACATTTGGTGCACCGATAAACAGAGACTGACAGACCCGGAGTCAGACCTGTCTTTCAGTGATTGCGTGTCTCCTGCAGAGGCATGGGTCAGCAGTGGCCTGACAGGGAAGAGGGTCTCTGGCTGCTACAGACCTGGGTCATGCAGTTTATGGCATATGCCCTCTTGGAGGAGTTTGCCATTTAATTCACAATAAAGCCAGCTAGCAGACATCGACAAATTGAAAAACAATTATTCTGAATGAAGTCTCGTACTGTTAAGGAAGTTCTAGGAGCACTGCACACTTCCTCACCTGGGGGTCTGGCAAAGGGTTTGAGAACCCCAGAGGAAATTTGACTTTGGAGGTCAGTGGGATTTGATTACAGAACTTCCACAGAACTGAAGCAGACTGATGGAAGGCACAAACAAAATTTTGTGTGAACCAGGAGAAAAGAATAAGGAGTAGTGTCCCCACAATAGACTGAGCCAGATTTGCCTGTGAGTGTCGAGGAGTCTCTGGCAGAGCTGTGGGCAGAGAGTGGGCTGCAGCAGGATGAGGGGCACTGAATACAACAGTGCTTGCACAATCCCTTTTGAAGATCACAGTTACTTTCATTACTCATATCGGAGTTTATCCTCAGTTTAAACAACAGGGCTGGAACACAACAACCAGCACCCCACCCCTCTGCCACTGCAAACAGAAAATTGGATTAAAGATTTACTGAACATGGCCCCACCTATATAAAAACGACTCAGGTTCAATCATAGTCTGTCCCTCCCATCAGAAAGCTTCTATAAGGCTTTTATGCTATTACATTAGAGGGCAGACAGAATGGAAACCACAATCACAGAAAACTAACCAAACTGATGAAGTGGATCACAGTTTTGTCTAATGTAATGAAACTATGAGTCACGCTATGTAGGACCATCCAGGATGGATGGGTCATGATGGAGGGTTCTGACAAAACGTGGGCCAGTGGAGAAGTGAACTGCAAATAGCTTCAGTATTTTGCCTTGAAACACCACGAACAGTATGAAAAGGCAAATAGATGGGACACTGAAAGATGTACTCCCCAGGTTAGTAGGTGCTAATGTGCTTCTGGAAATCAGTGGAGAAGTAACTCCAAAAAAAAAAGAAGAGACGAAATCAGAGCAAAAATAACACCCAGCTGTGGTAGTGACTGGTGATGGAAAAAGCCTCACTCTGTAAAGAACAATAGTGCACAGGAACTTAGAAAGTTAGGTCCATGGCACAAGTAAACTTGGAATTCGTCAAACAAGATATATCAATGATGAACATCAACCTTTCAGGAATCAGTGAATTAAAATTGACTGGAATGGGCAAATTTAATTGAGATGACCCTTTTATCTACTATGGTGAGCAAGAATTCCTAGAGAAGAAATGGTGTAGCACTCATAGTCAACAAAAGTGTGTGAAATGCAGTTCCTGGGTGCATTCTTAAGAATAGCAGAAAGATCTCTGCTGATTCTCAAGGCAAATTATGCAACAGCACAATAATACAAATATATGATCTGATCAGCAATGTTCAAGTAGAAATTGAGCTGAAGGTCAGTGAGAAGCTGAAGTTGAGTGATTCTATGTTTACCATCTGCTGCTGCTGCTGCTAAGTCACTTCAGTCGTGTCCGACTCTGTGTGACCCCATAGACGGAAGCCCACCAGGCTCCCCTGTCCCTGGGATTCTCCAGGCAAGAACACTGGAGTGGGTTGCCATTTCCTTCTCCAATGTGTGAAAGTGGAAAGTGAAAAGTGAAAGTGAAGTCGCTCAGTCGTGTCCGACCCTTAGCGACCCCACGGACTGCAGCCTACCAGGCTCCTCCATCCATGGGATTTTCTAGGCAATAGTACTGGAGTGGCTTGCCATTGCCTTCTCCGTGTTTACCATCAGGATCTGCTAGAATTAACAGACACACACACATAAAGATATAATTTGCATCATAGGGGACTGGAATGCAAAAGGAGGACATCAAGAGATACCTAGATTCACAGACAATTTTGGCTTTTAGGTACAAAATGAACCAGGACAATGTCTAACACAGTTTTGCCAAGACAAAGCACTGTCATAGGAAACTTTTTCCAACAACAAATGAGACGACTCTACACATGCACACAGTTCAGTTCAGTTCAGTCGGTCAGTCGTGTCCGACTCTCCACGACCCCATGAATCACAGCTTGCCAGGCCTCCCTGTCCATCACCAACTCCTGGAGTTCACTCAAACTTATGTCCACAGAGTCAGTGATGTCATCCAGCCATCTCATTCTTGGTCGTCCCCTTCTCCTCCCGCCCCCAACCTTTCCCAGCATCAGAGTCTTTTAAGAAGATGGTTAATACCGAAATCAAACTGATTATACTCTTTACAGCTGAAGATGGAGAAGCTCGATGGAGCCATCCAAAACAAAACTTGGAGCTGACTGTGGCTCAGATCATCAGCTCATATTGAAACATTCAGACTTATTTCAACAAAAGAAGGAAAATCCCTAGATCATTCAGGTATGACCTAAGTAAAAGCCCCTTTGATTATCATTGGAAATCTAATAGAGTTCCTGGAGAACTAAGGGCAGAGGTTCGTGATATTGTACACGGGCAGCAATGAAGACTATCCCCAAGACAAAGAAATGCACAAAGGCAAAACGGTTTTCTGAAGACACCTTACACTAGCTGAGAAGAAGAAAAAAAGAAAAAAGAGAGAGAGAAGTGGAAGTGAAACGAGAGTGGCAAAGATATACCTATTTGAATATAGAATTTTGAAGAATAGCTAGGGCAGATAAGAAAACCTTCGTCATTGATCAATGCCAAGAAATAGAGGTTAAAAATATAATCAGATAGACTAGAGGTCGCTTCAAGAAAATTAAAGATACCATGGGAAGATTTCATGCAAAGAAGTGCTCAATAAAGGTCAGAAATATTAGAGACCTAACAGAAGCAGGAACTATTAAAATGTGTCAAGAATACAGAGAACTCTACAAAGAAACTCTTCATGACCAGATAACCAAGATGGTGTCATCACTCAACTAGATCCATGTCACGATCTTCGTAGACCCGGACCTGGTAAATGGAGTTAACAGAAAAGGATGCAGGGGACAGAAGTCTCAAGTGAAACAAGGGTACTTTTTTCTTTGCAGAAATACATGCTTATATATCGTCAATAAAATCATTATTCTGCCACCAAAAATAATGAAATTCCACCAGTTGCAACAAAATGGTTAATCCTTTGAGACACTGAAGGGAATCCAAGCAGGTGTCCTCTCCCATGATCCCAGTCGTGAGAACTGCGTGCAGATCTGCTCATCCCTGTTTTGCAGGAACTGAGAATGAACAGAGAGTCCTTGAGAAATGGTACACAAGGGAAGAAAACATATTGGAACCCTTTAGTTGAATGTCCCCTGACTATTCTCCCTGTTTTATTTTTTCATAATTGGGGGTGACTGCATATGCTTCTGTGAAAAAGGCACTGACCAATTGAGTTTGCCTGTTTAGTCTGAACATTTTAGTTGAAAGGCATCTATATACTGCAAATATAATCACCGTGATAATTATCAGCATTATGGCTCCAGATCCAATACGACATGTAATGCTTTGATGTCATCCTCAAGTGAGTAGCCCAGATAATTAATCAGCTAGCTGTTCAGCTAAGGTTTCCAATTTTTTGGAAGAGGATAGACTCTTAGAGGAGATTTCAAAGATTTTCTTTTGGAACAATTGTACATTTAAGGAAGCATTTTTATGGATATCTTGTAAATGAAATTTGGTTTGTTCGCAATTGTAAGCACTATTGTTGAACCAAACAGGAGTAACGCAAAACTGTGTAGAAATCCAATCACATTTTAATAATCTTTGCATTTTTAAATCTATTAATTGTTCTCTGACCAATTGGATGCCCATTTTTAATTCTTGTATTTTATCCTGAACGTCCTCATCCGGTTGAGGCTGGGTGGCCCACACAGTATCAGCATCTTTAGTACAAATTTGAATAAAGTTTTGGGTTTGAACTGAGGTTTGTAAAGCAATGCCTGCAACTCTGGCAGTGATGCAAATGGCTATTAGTCCCAAAATGCCAAGAATTAGCCACTCAATGAATCGCTTAGATTGTTGGAGTAATTTAGAGAGTAACCGGGAGGCAAGTCCTACCATGGGACTTTCTTCCCAGGGCCGTCGGAGATCTACTTGGCAACCACAGACTGTTCCGAGAATGAAGAATCAAAAGGGATTCATTTTTTTAGAGAGAAATAGAGGAATTTAGACAAGTATGCAACTTGCAATCTATACAAGTCACAGAACATACAGTCTCATTAAATTATGTGTTCCCTATGACTATAACAAAAGGAAGGGGGATGCAAGCTTGTATAAAATATGAATGATTATAACGGAAGGAAGAGTTACTATGACAACGACTGGTCCCTGTGAGATATCAAGTCCATGTTCCAAGTATTTCAGTACGTACATCAAATTTCCAGATGTCCCATTGTTCAGGTCCAATTCATTTATTGAGGATGATTCGAGAGCGAGGAGTTGCCATTTTACTGTCAAGCCAGGCAAAGAGTCCTATGACATGGAAGTTTTCCATTGAACTGTTGGTAATATTCCATTCTACTTGAGTAACATAATCACACAGTGTATTATTAAGATCATCTGAGCAATTAGATAGCCACATTCCATGGGTTCCCCAATCAACAATGGTGTAAATGGCCAGAAATATTAATTTCCATGATTTAGCTTGACATCTACCCCAGTAAAGAGGAATATATGTAGAGTCCTTACACGTAAACCCCTTACATTTCAACTTTTGTCCTTTTCCGAAAGTTTGGATAGTATTCACATGGTTTTCATAAAAGGACAGAGCAGGAAACAGTCCAAGCAATGAACAGAAATTCTTTTTTGGAGGCAGGATGAAAGCCCACTTTTGTTGACTAACATTAATACAGAATTCTGCTGGGACCATGCATAAAGGAAGGATTTCATAGCCTAGCGAAATGCTTATTAGTTTTCCATCTTCCTCAGGAAGAGAGGGCACCTCCAATCTCCAAGGAGAATGCATATGTACTGTGTCATTAGTGGATATGATTCGTTCTATATCTGTCCATTGTACAACTTGCAATAAAGGAGGCCTATGTATATAAGTCTAATCAGTTCAGTTCAGTTCAGTCGCTCAGTTGTGGCCGACTCTCTGTGACACCGTAAACCACAGCACGCCAGGTCTCCCTGTCCATCACCAACTCCCGGAGTTCACTCAAACTCATGTCCACAGAGTCGGTGATGCCATCCAGCCATCTCATTCTCTGTCGTCCCCTTCTCCTCCCACCCCCAACCTTTCCCAGCATCAGAGTCTTTTCCAGTGAGTCAACTCGTCGCATGAGGTGGCCAAAGTATTGCAGTTTCAGCTTTAGCATCAGTCCTTCCAGTGAACACCCAGGATTGATCTCCTTTAGAATGGACTGGTTTGATCTCCTTGTAGTCCAAGGGACTCACAAGAGTATTCTCCAACACCACAGTTCAAAAACATCGATTCTTTGGCCATCAACTTTCTTCACAGTCCAGCTCTCACATCCATACATGACCACGGGAAAAACCATAGCCTTGACTAGACGGACCTTGGTTGACAAAGTAATGTCTCTGCTTTTTAATATACTATCTAGGTTGGTAATAACTTTCCTTCCAAGGAGTAAGCGTCTTTTAATTTCATGGCTGAAGTCAGCATCTGCAGTGATTTTGGAGCCCAAAAAAATAAAGTCTGACACTGTTTTCACTGTTTTTCCATCTATTTCCCATGAAGTGATGGGACCAGATGCCATGATATTTGTTTTCTGAATGTTGAGCTTCAAGCCAACATTTTCACTCTCCTCTTTCACTTTCATCAAGAGGCTTTTGAATTCCTCTTCACATTCTGCCATAAGCGTAGTGTCATCTGCATATTAGAGGTTATTGATATTTCTCCAAGCAATCTTGATTCCAGCTTGTGCTTCTTCAGGCCAGCGTTCCTCATGTAGTACTCTGAATATAAGTTAAATAAGCAAGGTGACAATATACAACCTTGACGTACTCCTTTTCCTATTTGGAACCAGTCTGTTGTTCCATGTCCAGTTCTGACTGTTGCTTCCTGACATGCATACAGGTTTCTCAAGAGGCAGGTCAGGTGGTCTGATATTCCCATCTCTTTCAGAATGTTCCACAGTTTATTGTGGTCCACACAGTCAAAGGCTTTGGCATAGTCAATGAAGCAGAGATAGATATTTTTCTGGAACTCTCATGCTTTCTCCATGATCCAACGGATGTTGGCAATTTGATCTTTGGTGCCTCTGCCTTTTCTAAACCCTGCTTGAACATCTTGGAGTTCATGGTTCACATATTGCTGAAGCCTGGCTTGGAGAATTTTGAGCATGACTTTACTCGCGTGTGAGATGAGTGCAACTGCGTGGTTGTTTGAGCATTCCTTGGCATTGCCTTTCTTTGGGATTGGAATGAAGACTAACCTTTTCCAGTCCTGTGGCCACTGCTGAGTTTTCCAAAATTGCTGGCATATTGAGTGCAGCTCTTTCACAGAATCGTCTTTCAAGTTATGAAGTAGCTCAAGTGGAATTCCATCACCTCCACTAGCTTTGTTTGTAGTGATGCTTCCTAAGGCCCACTTGACTTCACATTTCAAGATGTCTGGCTCTAGGTCAGTGATCAAGTTTTCGTGACTATCTTGGTCGTGAAGATCTTTTTTGTACAGTTCTTCTGTGTATTCTTGCCACCTCTTCTTAATATCTTCTGCTTCTGTTCGGTCCATACCATTTCTGTCCTTTATTGAGCCCATCTTTGCATGAAATGTTCCCTTGGAATCTAATTTTCTTGAAGAGGTCTGTTGTTTTTCCTATTCGGTTGTTTTCCTCTATTTCTTTGCATTGATCGCTGAGGAAGGCTTTCTTATCTCTCCTTGCTATTCTTTGGAACTCTGCATTCAGATGCTTATATCTTTGCTTTTCTCCTTTGCTTTTTGCTTCTCTTCTTTTCACAGCTTTTGTAAGGCTTCCTCACACAGCCATTTCGCTTTTTTGCATTTCTTTTCCATGAGGATGTTTTTGGTCCCTATCTCCTGTACAATGTCACAAACCTCAGTCCAGAGTTCATCAGGCACTCTATCAATCTGATCTAGTCCCTTAAATCTATTTCTCACTTCCACTGTATAATCATAAGGGATTTGATTTAGGTTATATCTGAATGGTCTAGTGGTTTTCCCTATTTTCTTCATTTTAAGTCTGAATTTGGCAATAAGGAGTTCATGATCTAAGCCACAGTCAGCTCCTGGTCTTGTTTTTGCTAACCTTGTAGACCTTCTCCATATTTCGCTGCAGAGAATTTAATCAATCTGATTTCAGTGTTGACCATCTGGTGATGGCCATGTGTAGAGTCTTCTCTTGTGTTGTCGGAAGAGGGTGTTTGCTATGACCAGTGCATTCTCTTGACAAAACTCTATTAGCCTTTGCCCTGCTTCATTCCGTGCTCCAAGGCCAAATTTGCCTGTTATTCCAGGTGTTTCCTGACTTCCTCCTTTTGCATTCCAGTCCCCTATGATGAAAAGGACAACTTTTTTGGGTGTTAGTTCTAAAAGGTCTTGTAGGTCTTCATAGAACTGTTCAACTTCGGGTTCTTCAGCGTTACTGGTTGGGGCATAGGCTTGGACTACTGTAATATTGAATGGTTTGCCTTGGAAAGGAACAGAAGTCATTCTGTCATTTTTAAGATTACATTCAAGAACTGCATTTCAGACTCTTTTGTTCACTATGATGGCTACTCCATTTCTTCTAAGGTATTGCTGCCCACAGTGGTAAATAAAATGGTCATCTGAGTTAAATTCATCCATTCCTGTCCTTTTTAGTTCACTGATTCCTAGATTGTTTATGTTCACTCTTGCCATCTCCTGTTTGACCACTTCCAGTTTGCCTTGGTTCATGGGCCTAACATTCCAGGTTCCTATGCAATACTGCTCTTTACAGCACTGGACCTTGCTTCTATCACCAGTCACATTTACAACTGGGTATTGGTTTTGCTTTAGCTCCACCCCTTCCTTCCTTCTAGAGTTATTTCTCCACTGATCTCAAGTAGCATACTGGGCACCTACCGACCAGGGGAATTCCTCATTCATTTTGCCATTTGATACTGTTCATGGGGCCTAATAAATGTGATTAATCATGTCAGCCTCAGCGGGCAAAGCCAAAGCAAGCAAAGCAAGTGTAGCGACAGAAATATTCTCAGAATTCCAGGACATTTCCTTTTCAAAAGCCAGGTTTTCAGCCTGATTATTAAGAGTTTTTATCTGTATCTGAGTAGGGAGATCATTAGGTCAATGACGTCAAGTTTGGCATTTCTTGGAAATTTTTAAGGCAGCCATGGCTTATACTGGAATGTCCTCCTTCCGGGGATTTCACCTTTTCCTCTCTATCTTAGCTCCTTTGGAGTGGATCTTCTGAAGCGGGAGCCAAATGACTTCGTTAGTCCCTCTGGGAAATACAATCATGCCCCTTTCCCGCTAATATTAATTTTCCACATCCGTTGTTTAGGCATCCGTCTTGATACAAAACAGGCAGAGGAACAAAAGTGTCCTTCAGTTCCTAGAAATGGTTTTCTGCTTTTGTCACAATATCTCCTTGTGGTAAGTTTAAAAAATTTAAAACAAACAGCTGTATTAGTGATAGTTATACTATTAGAGAATACATTGCATTGGATTCTAGATAGCATATTAAAAAGCATAGACATTATTTTGCCAACCAAGGTCCGTCAAATCAAGGCTGTGTTTTTTTCAGTGGTCATGTATGGATGTGAGAGTTGGACTGTGAAGAAAGCTGATAGCTGAAGAATTGATGCTTTTGAACTGTGATGTTGGAGAAAAGGCTTGAGAGTCTTTTGGATGGCAAGGAGATCCAAGCAGTCCATCCTAAAAGAGACCAGTCCTGGGTGTTCATTGGAAGGACTGATGCTGAAGCTGAAACTACAATATTTCGTTACCTCATGAGAAGAGTTGATTCACTGGAAAAGACTCTGGTGCTGGGAGGGATTGTAGGCAGGAGGAGAAGGGGATGACAGAGAATGAGATGGCTGGAAAGCATCATCAACTCAATGGACATGGGTTTGAGTGAACCAGTGTACCCCTTTACAACATCGAAGGCAGATTCCTGGAGGCTTTTTAGTAGTTTTATTTTTTTCTGTGTGTTTTTTAGGACAATCAATTTTTTTTTTTTTCAATAGCTCTTATCCCCACAAACAAAACACCCTTCATTCCCCTTTTTAAAGGAAGTAGCCAATGGGTCAGGTAATGTTTGCATTTTCTGAGTTTCTGACCCTAAGTTACAACAAGAGCATTCTTAGTCTCACGAATGAGTGTGATGGTTCTCTGACATTCCTGATTTTCATTCTCCATATACAAACAGTTTTTCACATTGCATTTTGGCCTCCTTTCCGACAGCACCACAGGAGAGAGCAACTCCCAGTGTATCTAAAGAATAAAATAAAATTTCCAATAGAAGATGCCATAATGTATAGAAGTTCTTTAGCAAACGGAGAAGGAGGGCTGTACATAGTTACAGCCTTTTTCATTTGTTGTATGTGAGAAAAGTCAACGCCTTTGTATTGAGGCATTAGTTACCCTTGAGCATTACCATTTCTTATCACAGAATAGAGAAAAAGATCATCAGCCTCAGAGACTCGAGTTTTCAAATCCAGTAAATCAGAAAGCCTTTGTCGTAAAAGAGAATGAGTGGAGATTCTGTTTTCATAAATATGAGTGCGTTTTAGGAGCTTATCATTTTCATACACCTATCTATATATCTATATCTATATCATCTACATCTATATATCTATATCTATAGTTGGCTTTAGTGTCAAAGAGAGCATCAGAAGTATAAACATTAGATTCATCTTGTCCTCGAATCGGGGGAGCTTCGGTTTCGTGTCCATTACAAGAGGAGGAGGAGCGCTTGGGACAGCCAGAACAGGGATGTTGGGAAAGTTTTGAAAGATTGTATGTTGCTCTAATTGGGCTTTATGTAAAGTCTCATCATCTAATTTATATTCGTATAATGAGCACTAGCTTGTTGACGAATATGGAGGTTGCAGTTAGAATTGCCTTGAAATGAAACTGTCACGGCTTTAATGATGTTCCACAAGGGTCAGAAATTTGTTGGACTATTTACTCCCCGTCTTGTGGCTCGTTCAACATTTCCTTTAACCCAGTTTCAAACTTCTAAATCCAAACTGCCTTCACCAGGGAACCACAGATTCTATTCAGTCACTGTGTGGAGATGAGCCTTTATCTGCTGATGTGAAACCAAATGTCGTTGAACCTTAAATAAATGATGAAGTAAACTAGAAAGGTGGTGGGGATTTCCAGCCGTTTCTCTCATAATCCCGCACTTACCGAACTCCCCAGGACCTAACAGTCACTCCGTCTGCTTACCAAGGATGTTCACCATGTCCCTGTTCAGGCACCAGTTGTCACGGTCAGCATAGACTGGGATCTGGGGACTGGACTTGGTGAGAAGGAAGCAGGGACCCAAGTGTTGAGTGAAACAAGGGTACTTTATTTGAAGAAACACGTGCATATATATCTTCAGTAAAATGATTACTCAGCCATTAAAAACAATGAAATTCCACCTGTTGAAACAAAATGGATAGTCCTTTCCATACAAAGTCACTGAAGAGAGTCACCGAAGGGGGTCACTGAAGGGAATCTAAGTAGGTGTCCTTTCCCATGATCTCAGTCCTGAGAATTGTGTGCAGCTCTGATCGTTCCTGTTTTGCAGGAACTGATTAGGAAGAGAGAGTCCTTGAGAAACAGCACACAAAGAAGACAACATATTGGATCCCATAAAATTGAATGCATCCTGACAGACCCAGACATCCTGGAATGCAAAATCAAGTAGGCCTTAGGAAACATCAGCAAGAAAAAGCTGTTGGAAGCAGTGAATATCCAGTTGAGTTATGTATAATTCTAACAGATGATGCTGTGAAAATGCTGCAATTTGCAGGCAAATTTGGAAAATTCAGCAGTGGTCAAAGAACTGGAAAAGATCTGTTCATTCCAATCCCCAAAAAGCCAATGCCAAGACTGTTTGAACTAATGCACAATAGCACTCATCTCACACAGTCAAAAAATAATGCATGAATTCTCCAAGGAAGGAGAATGAAGAATTTCCAGAGGTTCAGGTTGGATTAGGAAAGGCAGAGCAACCGGAGACTAAATTGCCAACACCCATTGTTTGATTGAAAAAGCAAGACAGTTCCAGAAAAACATCTATTTTGGCTTTAATGACTATGGCAAAGTCTTTGACTTGTGGAACAAACATAAAAAACTGGAACATTCTTCAAGAGATGGGAATCCTAGGCCATCTGACCTGCTTCCTGAGAAATTTGTATGCAGGTCAAGGAGCAAAAGTACCATGGACTTGGAAAAATAAACTGGTTCCACAGTTGGGGAAAGTGGTACCTCAAGGCTCTATATTGTCACCAGTTTATTCAAACGCAGACTACATCATGTGAAATGCCAGGCAGGATGAAGCACAAGCTGGAATCAAGTTTGCTGGGAGAATTGTCAATAATCCCAGATATGCAGATGATACCACTCTCATGGCAGAAAGTGAAGAGAAAGTAAAAAGCCTCTTGATGAAAGTGAAAGAGAAGATTTGAATAGGTGGTTTAAAACTGACCATTCAATAAATGAAGATCATGGCATCTGGTCCCACCACTTTATTGCAAATAGATGGGGAAACTGTGGAAACAGTGAAAGGCTTTGCTTCCTTGGGGTCCAAAATCACTGTAGATGATGACTGCAGCACTGAAATTAAAAGACGCTTGCTCCTTGGAAGGAAATCTGTGACAAATATAGACATTATTGAAAATCCACAGAAAATATTTTGTTGACAAATGGCCATCTAGTCAAAGCTATGGTGTTTCCAGGAGTCGTGTATGACTGAATTTTGGACCATAAAGCTGAGCACTGGAAGAAGTGATATTTTTGAACTATAGTATTGAAGAAGACTCATTAGAGTCCTGCACTGCATGGAGATTAAACCAGTCAATCCTAAAGGAAATTGGTCACGTGTATTCAATGCAAGGATGGATGCTGAAACTGAAAACTCAATATTTTGTACATTTTTGTGAACAACTGGCACTGTAAAAGACCCTGATCCTGGACAAGATTGAAGACAGGAGAACTGGATGACAGAGAATCAGATGGTTGGACGGTATCATAATTTTCCAAAGAATAGCAACAGTGATATTGAATCATCACTTGATGGACATGTGTTTGAGCAAGCTCTGGGAGTTTTAGATGACCAGTGAAGACTGGCATGCTGTAGTTCATAGGGTCACAAAGTGTCAGATAAATGAGGGACGGAAGTGAAGTGACCTGATTTGTGGAGGGCTGTTTGCATGAAGTGACCCTGGGCCAGCGGGAGTATTGATGCCCATGGCAGCAGTCCAGGCTTAGGGACTAGGGAATAGCCGTCCTGATGAAGACGTCCCATTGCTCATGCCCAAAATCCTGACATGAATTCTTTCCTTTCTTTTTGTATTATCCTTGGTTGTGGATAACAAAGGAACAATGTGGGTCTGTCTGCACATGAGTGATGGTTCTCACAATCTCCTTGGAGTAGAATATCTGATATTGTCATGGTAATCTTTAAGGAGATATGCACTATGAGACATTCACAGGTACCCTTGATTTGAAGTGGGCAACCTTGGACGTTCCCAAATCCAACCTTTAGCTGCATTTGTGGTATGCCAACTTCTCAGGCTAGCAAGGATCCTGAACTATAGGCAGATCTACCACAGTCTGATGAGGGAAGCAGAAAGAGAGTGTTGACATTTAGCAAGTTAGTGAGGCCTGGCCTGGAATCAAGCCCTCTTGGAGCATTTGGGAGAGGAATGTTGCTTTTTGCACAATAGAGGCATGAGCTGTGGGTCCAGGGAAGGCAAGCTCCTCAGGGTGTAATCCGTGTGGGAGCTATGGGTATGAGTGGGCAGAAATAAAGTGTATTGGTGACAAAAAGGGAGGCCACTGGACCTTTTTGACCTCACATTCAGTGCCTTGTTTCAGCAGAGGTCCTTTGGATCTGCGTGCACATTCTTCATGATATTGTTTCAGACACAGGCATGTCACATTTTCTTTGCCCTTTTGGAGGTCGAGACATCAGATTGGTCTTTCCCAGCTACAGGGAGACAACCTTTTGGGGAAAAATGGAAACAGTTGCAAACAGCCTATTACACAGTTGGGAGGAGCAGGATCAACTTGATCAGAAGGTCTTGGGCCTGATTGGACACTGGACCTGCCTCAAGAGCCCAGCATCGACTAGGAATGGTTTTGAGAGGTGTAGGCTGAGATTGGTAGTTCCAAGTCAGTGCAGTCCCAATCCACTTGATATTTATTGTGTCATTCCTTGAAGGAAAGCACATGAATTGGAATCATGCCAAAATGATTGGCACTGTGAAACAGTCAATGTGATGAGAGAATACATGACATGAGCACCCATCAATCAGCTATTCACCACGAGCACTTCAAGCCCACCGAATGTCTTTCCAAGTCAGTCCTTTTCACGAATAAATCCCCAAATTTGTAATCTTCCAGAATAAAGTGTAGAGATAGAACAGGACACTAACTTGAATGACAAGTTAGTAAAAGAAAACAACCAGAATATATTCCAACAACACAAGAGAAGACTCTACACATGGACATCACCAGATGGTCAATACCTAAATCAGATTGATTATATTCTTTGCAACCAAAGATGGAAAAGCTGTATACAGTTAGCGAAAACAAGACCAGGAGCTGACTGTGGCTCAGATCATGAACTCCTTATTGGGAAATTCAGACTTAAATTGAAGAAAGTAGGGAAAACCGCTAGACAATTCAGATATGACCTCAATCAAATCCCTTATGATTATACAGTGGAAGTGAGAAATAGATTTAAGGGACTAGATCTGATAGATAGAGTGCCTGATGAACTCTGGACGGAGGTTCGTGACATTGTACAGGAGACAGGGAACAAGACCATCCCCATGGAAAAGAAATGCAAAAGAGCAGAATGGCTGTCTGAGGAGGCATTACAAATAGCTGAGAAAAGACGAGAGGCGAAAAGCAAAGGAGAAAAGGAAAGATATAAGCATCTGAATGCAGAGTTCCAAAGAATAGCAATGAGAGATAAGAAAGACTGCCTCAGTGACCAATGCAAAGAAATAGAGGAAAACAACAGAATAGGAAAAACAAGAGACCACTTCAAGAAAATTAGAGATTCCAAGGGAATATTGCTTGCAAAGATGAGCTCGATAAAGGACAGAAATGGTATGGACCGAACAGAAGCAGAAGATATTAAGAAGAGGTGACAAGAATACACAGAAGAAATGTACAAAAAAGATCTTCATGACCAAGATAGTCATGATAACGTGATCACTGACCTAGAGCCAGACATCTTGGAATGTGAAGTCAAGTGGGCCTTAGAAAGGATCACTACAAACAAAGCTAGTGGAGGTGATGGAATTCCAGTTGAGCTACTTCAAGTCTTGAAAGATGATGCTGTGAAAGTGCTGCACTCAATATGCCAGCAAATTTGGAAAACTCAGCAGTGGCCACAGGACTGGAAGAAGTCAGTCTTCACTCCAATCCCAAAGAAAGGCAATGCCAAAGTGCTCAAACTACCGCGCAATTGCACTCATCTCACACGCTAGTAAAGTCA
Source organism: Moschus berezovskii (assembly GCF_049115385.1). NCBI lineage: Eukaryota > Metazoa > Chordata > Mammalia > Artiodactyla > Moschidae > Moschus > Moschus berezovskii. The sequence continues at coordinate 58,884,294 of NC_142489.1, forward strand.
GGCTCAAAATTCTCCAAGCCAGGCTTCAGCAATATGTGAACCGAGAAATCCCAGATGTTCAAGCAGGGTTTAGAAAAGGCAGAGGCACCAAAGATCAAATTGCCAACATCCGCTGGATCATGGATAAAGCAAAAGAGTTTCAGAAAAACATCTATTTCTGCTTCATTGACTATGCAAAAGCCTTTGACTGTGTGGACCACAATAAACTGTGGAACATTCTGAAAGAGATGGGAATCCCAGACCACCTGACCTGCCTCTTGAGAAACCTGTATGCAGGTCAGGAAACAATAGTCAGAACTGTGCATGGAACAACAGACTGATTCCAAATAGGAAAAGGAGTACATCAAGGTTGTATATTGTCACCTTGCCTATTTAACTTATATGCAGAGTACATCATGAGGAAAGCTGGGCTGGAAGAAGCACAAGCTGGAATCAAGATTGCCGGGAGAAATATCAATAACCTCAGATATGCAGATGACACTACCCTTATGGCAGAAAGTGAAGAGGAACTCAAAACCCTCTTGATGAAAGTGAAAGAGGAGAGTGAAAATGTTGGCTTGAAGCTCAACATTCAGAAAACAAAGATCATGGCATCTGGTCCCATTATTTCATGGGAAATAGATGGAAAAACAGTGGAAACAGTGTCAGACTTTATTTTTTTGGGCTCCAAAATCACTGCAGATGCTGATTGCAGCCATGAAATTAAAAGACGCTTGCTCCTTGGAAGGAAAGTTATGACCAACCTTGATAGTATATTAAAAAGCAGAGACATTACTTTGCCAACCAAGGTCCGTTTAGTTAAGGCTATGGTTTTTCCAGTGGTCATGTATGAATGTGAGAGCTGGACTGTGAAGAAAGCTGATCGTCAAAGAACCGATGCTTTTGAACTGTGATGTTGGAGAAGACTCTTGAGAGTCCCTTATACTGCAAGGAGATCCAACCAGTCCATTCTAAAGGAGATCAATCCTGGGTGTTCATTGGAGGGACTGATGCTAAAGCTGAAACTGCAATACTTTGCCACCTCATGCGACGAGTTGACTCACTGGAAAAGACTCTGATGCTGGGAAAGGTAGGGGGTGGGAGCACAAGGGGACGACGGAGAATGAAATGGCTGGATGGCATCACTGACTCTGTGGACATGAGTTTGAGTATACTCCGGGAGATGGTAATGGACAGGGAGGCCTGGCGTGCTGTGATTCATGGGGTCGCGGAGAGTCGGACACGACTGAGCGACTGAACTGAACTGAACTGAACCAAAGTCCATTACCCTGGAAAACAAAGCTATGACAATTTGCATATTATCTTATGCAAATGTGAAAATTTCCTTTTAAAGTTGTATGTATATATGTGTGCATGCCCACCAGCAGAAATGTGCATATGAGGTGTCAGAACTGGCCTGACTGAGGGAAGGATAATGAATACCGAAAAAATGAACAAACTTGTGTAAACTACATTAACCGTGGGGCAGCCAAAGCACTGACGACAGGGAATCAAGCCTAGGGATATGATCGAGAAAGGATGCTGTATGGGTAGACATGCTGCTGGACCCTGGATCACTAAGCAGAAAGGAGCAGCAGGCAGAAAACATTCAGGGCCATACAGGGAGATGAAAAGGAGCAAGAAACAGAATGGGTAAGATTACCATGCTCAGAGATGGGGTATGCACAGTCCTTACAAACAGTTTTCTGTCCTTCTCCAGTACAGCAGTATTCTTTCTCCCACAGGACCAGGCACATGAGCACATCTTGCCGCTTTTGTAAGGTTTTAGAGACTGACGGCACTATAGCATAAGCAGCTGTTACCTGCAGAGTATGCCGGTTTGAAATACCCTTCTTTAAGGTCTTGGCAGAACGCCTGAGTTATCAGGACTCTGCAAAGCATGGCTTAGGATGTTCCTCTAGCTACTCGCAGCCCCACAGCCCTGGGATGACGGGGTAGGGTGGCATGTGTTCTCCCCAGTAGGCAGGATGAGAACAGAACCACTTTGAAATGGCCTCTGTACAGGAAATGAACAGACTTCAATTCCCCTGACAATGATGAGTTAGGTCCCTTAGGCGGATCCTGACCATAGCATCTCTTATTTAGAGATGCTTTATCTGTAAATCTCTTTATATCGAGAGAATTTCATATCTAAAAATGGAGTTCTCTGTATTTCACATCACCTATCCAGTTGCCAAATTGACTACTAGAAATATGGAATTCCTATTTTTCACATAGGCAAATCAGTGTCAATATTCATATCTGAAATATTAATGCTCTACACTTCACGTATGAATATTGCTGAAGATTTTCCTTCATGACATATAGAATTATCTGTATTTCACAGCTGATATTAAAGATTTTTTTTTTTCCTACAAGGAATGTGGAGTTCTCTCTCTTGAACATGACCATCTGGTTGCGGATTTTCCTACATGAACAATGGCAGTCTCTGCGTTTCACTTCTTTACCAAAAGCTACCAGGGAACTTAACCAGTTGTAGGAAGACCTTCAGGGCTTTCTAGAATTAATAATGAAAAAAAAAATGATGTCCATTTCATCATACGGTTCTGGAACGTAAAAGCAGAAGGTAAAAGATACATGGAGTAACAGGTGTATTTGACTGTGGTGTTCAAAAAGAGGTAGAGCAAACAATAGCAATGCTTTGGCAAATAGAAAGGGTAAAAATAGAAAGAGTGACAGTTTTCTAGGGCTCTAATATGACTGGGAACAGTGATTACAGCCATGAATATAAAAGACACCTTCTCCTGGGAAGAAATGTTCAGAGAAACCTAGACACAGGTACTGAAAAGAAGAGACATCTCTTTGCCAACAAAGGTCTACATAGTCAGGACGATGGTTTTACCAGTACACATGTACGGATGTGCTAGTATCACTAGAAAGAAGGCTGAGTGCCAAGGAATTGAGGCTTTGCAACTGTGGTGCTGAACATGGCTCTTGAGAGACCCTTGGACAGGAAGGAGACCAACCCCCTCAATTCTAAAAGAAACCAACCCCAAATATTCATTGGAAGGGCTGATGCTGATGCTGAAGTTCTAATCCTTTGGCTACCTGGTGTGAAGAAGTGATTCATGGGAAAAAAAACATGAGGTTCTGCCTTGTCTTTAAAAAAAGAAAAAGAAAATCATTGGCTCGATGTGGGTAGAAGGAGGGCAGGAGAAGATTGGGGCTACAGAGGGTGAGATGGTTGGACAGCATCACTTGACTCAATGAACATGAGTCTCAGCAAAGTGTTGGAGGCAGTAAAGGATAGGGAGGCCTGGAGTGATACAGTCCACAGTGTTGCAAATGGTTGGACATGACTGAGTGATTGAATGTCAACAACTTTATTTCACATATATCAATCAAGATGATATTTTTGAACCTGGAACGTGGAATTTCCTATATGTCCATAGAAAAATTAGATATTTCTACATGAAATAAGGAATTTTCTCTGCTTCATTAATGAAATCTGCATGCAGAACTTCCCTCTGAAACTATAAGTGTTTGAATATTTCATGCATCAAAATCAGAATAAAAATACACTGACAAAAAATATGGATAGAAAAAATGACATGAAATATTTTACATTTCAAATGTGAAAATCTAGGGGTACATTTTCTAATACCAGAACACCTGACCTGCCTCTTGAGAAACCTGTATGCAGGTCAGGAAGCAATTGTTAGAACTGGACATGGAACAACAGACTGGTTCCAAATAGGAAAAGGAGTATGTCAACATTTTATATTGTCACCCTTCTTATTTAACTTATATGCAGAGTACATCATGAGGAACGCTGGGTTGGAAGAAGCACAAGCTGGAATTAAGATTGCTGGGAGAAATATCAATAACCTCAGATATGCAGATGACACCACCCTTATGGCAGAGAGTGAAGAGGAACTCAAAAGCCTCTTGATGAAAGTGAAAGAGGAGAGTGAAAATGTTGGCTTGAAGTTCAACATTCAAAAAACGAAGATCATGGCATCTGGTCCCAACACTTCGTGGGAAATAGATGGGGAAACTGTGGAATCAGTGTCAGACTTTATTTTTGGGGGCTCCAGAATCGCTGTAGATGATGATTGCAGCCATGAAATTAAAAGACACTTACTTCTTGGAAGGAAATTTATGACCAACCTCGATAGCATATTAAAAAGCAGAGACATTACTTTGCCAACCAAAGTCCATCTAGTCAAGGCTATGGTTTTTCCAGTGGTCATGTATGGATGTGAGAGTTGGACTATGAAGAAAGCTGATCGCTGAAGAATTGATGCTTTTGAACTGTGGTGCTGGAGAAGACTCTTGAGAGTCCCTTGGATTGCAAGGAGATCCAACCAGTCCATTCTAAAGGAGATCAATCCTGGGTGTTCAAAGCTGAAACTCCAATACTTTGGCCACCTCATGGGAAGTGTTGACTCACTGGAAAAGACTCTGATGCTGGGAAATATTGGGGGCAGGAGGAGAAAGGGACGACAGAGTGTGAGATGGTTGGATGGTATCATCCACTCGATGGACAGGAGTTTTTGTGAACGCCGGGAGTTGGTGATGGACAGGGAGGCCTGGTGTGCTGTGATTCATGGGGTCACAAAGAGTCAGACACGACTGAGCAATTGAACTGAACTGATGGATGCACTATCGATTTTATGTTTCATATATTGAAATCTAGTATTACATGAAAGACGAAATTCTCAGTTTCACATATGAAATTCTACATGCAGATTTTATTACATGAAATATGAAATTCCATATTTCACAAAAATCTGGGGATATCTGTATATCATATGAAAGTATGCACACAGAACTTTTGGCATGAAATATGAAAATATTGACATGGAATTATCTTAACGTATTTCAGTTCAGTTAGGTTCAGTTCAGTCGCTCAGTCATGTCCGAGTCTTTGTGACACATGAATCACAGCAGGCCAGGCTTCCCTGTCCATCACCACCTCCCAGAGTTCAATCACAAAATGTAATTATAATGTAATTTTCATATTTCTCATTTGAAAATCTATGTGTGGCTTTCATTTATGAATACAGAATGCTGCAGATTTCATATTTGAAAAACGACATTCATTTTGCTACAAGAAATACAGAATCTTCCATATGATTTGAGAAAATATGATTTTCATGCTGAGCTATAAAATTTTCTATATTCCACCGTAAGTTCTTCCAGCATGAAATATGGAATTCAGTATATTTCATCTTTGAAAATATGAGGATAGATTTGCTCATATGAATTCAGAGCCTCTGTTATTAATGTTTGAAAACGTGTGTCAGAATTTTCCCACATGAAACTTTAATTGTCTGTGATTCAGAAATTAAGATCTGGAACAAGCAATCAAATATAGGATCAACTTATTTCTTGTATCACTGTCTGGTCCCTGATTTCCCTATTGAAATTTACATTTCTCTGGATTGCTCTTATAAAAGTCCATATGAAAATTTCAAACATGAAATAAGTAATATTTATTTAATTTTATTTCACTTAATTTAATTAGAGCCTGATTACTTTATATTTAAAAAAATACATAAAGCACTAAAAAAAAAAGTAATATGTAATCAACTATGTTTCACACCAGAAAATCTGGGTGCCATATTTGTACATGAAAATATGTACATAGCTTTAGTAACAGTTGGATTTCTAGCTGTTGGATTTCCCACATTCACTATGGAAATCTGTATATTTCACATACGAAAAAGTGGATGTCATTTTCCCTGCATGAAATATGGAATCATCCCTATTTCTCATTTGAAAATTTGAGCGAAAGATTTCTCACATGGAATAAGGAATCTCTGTAATTCATTCAGGAAAATATGGGTGCAGATAGTCTCATGTGCATTTTGGAATCCTCTAAATCTCACGTATAAAATCAAGGCACATATTTTCCTACATGAAATATGGTATTCTTTATATTTCATATTTCACCATTTAGGTGTAGCTATCTCTAGCTTATATATGGAATTCTCTATATCCCACAATTTAGATCTGCAAGCAGATTTACCTGCGTGCAATATGGAATACTCTATATTTCACATTTGAAAACTGTCCACACATTATCTACATGATATATAACATACTTTCTATATCACATACAAAAATATCTGCTTAAATTTTCCTAGATGAAGACTGACATTTATGTACATCACATATGAAAAACCATTTCCACATGAAATGTAGGATTCTGTACATTTCAGACACCAAAATCAGTGCAGGCATAGTCCTGCATAAAATATGGAATTCTTTATATTTCACATCTGAAAAAATTATGGTGACAATTTTACTTAATTAAATCTGAAACTGTATATGTTACATATGAAAAACTTGCTGCTGATTTTAGTATACAATACAGTGAATTTTCTGGCATTTCACATTATAAGCATTCGGATGCTACTTTTCTTACCCGAAACGTGGATTTCTCTATATATCATATATGAAAATCTGGGTGGTAATTTTCTTAGATGAAACATGCCATTAATTATATTTTACATATGAAAAACTTGGCTTTGTTTTTCTCTCTTTTTTATACATGTTTTATCATATTCTTTATTGTTAATTTTCATTTTTAATTTTAGTCAGTTCAGTTCAGTCGTTCAATCATGTCCCACCCTGCGACCCCATGAATCACAGCACACCAGGCCTCCCTGTCCATCTGCAATTCCCGGAATTCACACAAACTCACGTCCATCGAGTCGGTGATGCCATCCAGCCATCTCATTTTCTGTCGTCCCTGTCTCCTCCTTCCCCCAGTGCCTCCCAGTATCAGAGTCTTTTCCAGTGAGTCAACTCGTCGCATGAGGTGGCCAAAGTATTGCAGTTTCAGCTTTAGCCTCAGTCCTTCCAATGAACACCCAGGATTGATTTTCTTTAGAATGGACTTTTTGGATCTCCTTGCAGTCCAAGGGACTCTCGAGAGTCTTCTCCAGCACCACAGTTCAAAAGCATCAATTCTTCGACGATCAGCTTTCTTCACAGTCCAACTCTCACATTCATACATGACCACTAGTTCCTTTTATATTACTGTATTGATTTTTCCATACAATGGCATGAATCTGCCCTGGGTCTACATGTGTTCCCCATCTTGAACCCTCTCCTACATCCCTCCCCAAGTCATCCCTCTCTGTCATCCCAGTGCACCACCCCCGAGCATCCTGTATCATGCTATTTTTCTTACCCAAAGTGTAGAGTTCCCTATATATCATATACGAAAATCTGGGTGGTGATTTTCTTAAATGAAATATGGAATTATCTATATTTCACATATGAAAACCTTGGCATTGGTTTTCTTAAGATACAGAGAATCGTTATGGAATTGAAATCATCTCTATTTTACAGAGAAAGTCTGGCCATCACTTTTTCTTCAAGAGATATGGAATTCTTGGTATTTCTCAAACAAATATCAAGAGAACCAATTTTCACCCTGAAATACGGAATTCTCTGAATTTCCTGTGTCAAAATCTTGGTTAATCCTCCTTCACGGAAGTAGGGCTTCTCTATATTTCACAGCTGAAGATCAGAAATTAGATTTTCCTGTAAGAAATATGGAAATCTCTATATTTCATAAGAACCACTGGGTCTTCAGCTACTGAAACACCTGCCTCCCCTATTTGCACTTTGACACTGTTTCTCATGAAAACAGCTTCCATGTAGGGTATGCTTGTGTTGATCAGAGATGACATCTGGCTCACTGCAGCCAGAGTGCCCCTGAGGAAATGCCTTTAGACTCCATTTGATTGGTTCTTGAAGTGTTTGGAAGGTCAGCGTGTAGAAGTCAGACCCTTCCCACCAACATACTATGCATGGGTGATGACACAGGATCTGCCTGTGTGCCTCACCTTCCCTTCTGGTAGTGTTGGCAAGTAATCAATTGGTGGGGAGTGACTGAAGCCAGTGGGTCCGCTGTGCCAGCCAGTTGCTTTGATTCCAGGCCCACCTCTCTCACAAACCTGAAACATGGCCAGGGCCACAAGGAGAGGAAGACCAGAAGAAGTCTGGAATGTCCCTGGGAGCTTTAATCTTCTTACTTGTGAGACTGGTTTTCAGGCCGAATGGGCCATGCGATCTGCTGGCTTGGTGGGGCCATCAGGGACGTTACAGGGAGCGGGGGCAGGGGACACCAGGCAAGGAGGGCACCTTCTTCATGTTGGAGATGGTGGAGGAAGGCAAAACTTTGCAGGAAGGAGAGATGGCAGGGTTCCGGCAAGACCTCCAACCGCTGGTGGAAGACATCATGGAGGAGGTGAAGCTGGTGTCGGTTGTGGAGGAATAGGAGCTGCTGTCCTTTCAAGAGTGTGAGGAGAACCCAGAGGAACAGGACCAGGAACACCCAAGACATGGAGCCCCGAGGAATTAGCCCACTCTGCCCTCACTTCGTGTGCTGGAAGCATTGGCTTTCCCACAGGTAGAGCTGAGCTGTGGGGGTGAAAATTACCCCAGGGCCTACTTTCCACTCAGGTCTAAGAACCTTCAGAGGAAAAGGGTCGCTTGCCTCTGAGAAGTGGCATCATCCAGGGTATTCCTGGCTCCTTTGGCAAAGTCATATCCTTACTACCGCTTCTTAGGGTCGGTTGTTCAGGAGGAGAGAAGGAGCAGCAGCAGGAGCAGGAATGTGTGTGAGGGCACAGGCAAACATAAGGGGTGGAGGGAAGTGGGGGCTGGGAGGAATGGTGTGCTCCAAAGTCAAGTGCCAGAAAAGCCAGGCCAGATCTCCACTTGTGTGTGTCTGATCCATGACTCTGGGTGACTCCTTTTGGCCTGCATCTGAATGGAAGTTGTCCCCTGGAGGTGGAACTCTGTGTGACCAGAGACAGTATGCCATAACATCATTCTCAAAGCCTTATTATTGTAATTGTAGATTATCTGGGAAAGCAGCAGAGACATTTGGAGTCCGATAACCCATCCTGGTCATTTAGAGCCCCTGTATTTGTTCCAGCTAGTGCAGTGTAAAAGTAGGACATTGTCAACTCACCTAAGGTGTAGCAGAAAGGAGCCACTCTTTTCCTCCCTAGTTAAGGCCACACCACTCCAGACATATCCGAATGCCGTATGGTGAAGACAGGGAGAAGCTGAGAGTCCTAGGGATCTCTTGCCAAACACACTAACTCACACACACATACACACACACGTGTGCACAAACACAGAAGATACACTTGCCTGCAGACAAGGCATGCTACAGGGACTGCAGATACTGATGTTTAAGCAGTGACATGCCACTACCCAGCACACACAGACCAGGCAGATCAGAAACCGTAAGACACAGACCCTCCCTCAGTGGATGTAGAGAAGGGACCTGGAAGACCATGGAGAACATAGAACTATGAGCATATTTGATGGTATGCCTGGGGATGGAGATGTCAGTGGCGCGGTCTAGCAAGCAGGAATGCCCACATCCTTTGACGATGCCTGTTCCACTGTATTTGCTTTTATACTTGTACTTGCTCCTTGACCTAAGGCAGTTTATGAACCACCCCTAGATGTATATCATGATCAGTGACCAAGATAAAGACTTCCTTATGGACATGATTAATTTGAAGGTGAATGAGGAAGGCTGAAGACAGGTGGATGATGGTGCTGGGCAGGGAAGGTAGGGGAAGGGAAGTATCATATTATCTGTGCATGTGCAGTGTGAGTGTTTGGAGAAGAGAAGCAGAATGCTTTGATGCCTTCCTGGCATGCAAGCCGAGGACCCTAGAAGCTTGCACCTTTTCCCTCCTCCTGGTCCTGGCATATGCAGGAACTAGTCCATCCCCAGTCAAACTGCAACCAGATATTTTCCTTTTGTTACAGCCCTTACTTCTGGAATGCAGTCATCATGAAGGAGTACTACCATGACATCACTGGTATGATGTGGCTCCCAATCATTGTGGGTGGGTAGTGGAAAGAGTGGATGCTCCTCCTGTGTGATCCTTCCCTGTCCCACTTGTCCACTCCCAGGGTATAGGGTATATCATTTCACTGCAGTCCACTTTTTCTGGGATTATGGATGGGGAGCTCCTAGCCTCAGTCTGGACACCAGCAGCCTTTACTTCCTCAACTGGTTGTCAAACCACAACTGACCAGGATTGATCAGGATTGCAGAGGTGATGTACCTCTGGGCCTTCTGCAGAACTGGAGATGGATATTGGAGTTCTTGTCTACACATGAGAGGGTTTGGGACCTCTTCAGACGTGTTCTGACCTTTTTTATCTTACCAGCAGTGTATCTCCGATGACTGTTGGTCAATACCCTGCAGTACTACCACTGGGAAGAAAGCCCTACCATAATGGTACCTGATAGGAAAACAGGTTTTGAGGGAAACAGGAGGTGGTCCCTGAAGTCCCAGACTTGTAGAGTCTGGGACACTCTCCTTTCCCAAATGGGGAAGCTAGGCTCATGCAGGTTGGCTGCTGAGCCTGGATTCGGATCATGAAGTTAGATAATGACAGTCTGAGTTGGGGGTCTTGGGGACTTCCTGTGTCCAAATCTCACTCAAAGCATCTGTAGGTATAATATGTGAATCCTAGGTGATCCTGATGCAGGCAGGGTGAATTAAGCACCTTTGTCAGAATCAGTATTCCCCAGGTCCTGTCAACCTATTGCCTCCTGCCGCTCATTGAGTTTGAGATTACCTTGGCTCTTCTCTCCTGCCCCTTCTCCTGGGAAAGCCTAGCTGTCAGAAGCGGTTCCTCTCTGTTGTATCATTAAATTTTGTTTTGTTCTGTTTTAATCATTTGACTTAAGTGGAGGCTAATTGTTTTACAATATTGTAGTGCTTATTGCCACACATTCACGTAAATCTGCCGTGGGTGCACATGTGTCCCACATCCTGAATCCCCTCCCACCTTCCTCCCCAATCCACCCACAAGCGTTGTCCCAGTGCACCGGTGCAGGGAACTCTGTCTCATGAATCAAACAGACTGGAAAGCTGTTTCATATATGGTAATATACATGTTTCAGTGTGATCCTGTCCCTCAGAACCCAAAAGTCTGTCTTTAACTTTGAGTTCCTTTTGCTGTCTCACACATAGGGTCATTGTTATCACCTTTCTAAATTCCATTTATAGGCATTACTATACTGTCATGAAAAGCAGAGACATTACTTTGCCAACCAAGATCCGTCTAGTCAAGGCTATGGTTTTTCCTGTGGTCATGTATGGATGTGAGAGTTGGACTATGAAGAAAGCTGATCGCCTAAGAATTGATGCTTTTGAACTGTGCTGCTGGAGAAGCCTCTTGAGACTCCCTTGGACTGCAAGGAAATCCAACCAGTCCATTCTAAAAGAGATCAATCCTGGGTGTTCATTGGAAGGACTTATGGTAAAGCTGAAACTCCAATACTTTGGCTACCTCATGTGACAAGTTGACTCACTGGAAAAGAGTCTGATGCTGGGAGGGATTGGGGGTAGGAAGAGACGGGGACAACAGAGAATGAGATGGCTGGATGGCATCACCGACTCGATGGACATGGGTCTGAGTGAACTCCGGGAGTTGGTGATGGACAGGGAGGCCTGGCGTGCTGTGGTTCATGGGGTCGCAAAGAGTCGGACACGACTAAGGGACTGGATTGAACTGAACTGAACTGAACTGAACTGATACTGTAGTGGTGTTTTTCATTCTGACTTACTTCACTGTATAATAGGTTCTTGTTTCATCCCCCTCATTAGACCTGATTCAAATGTTTTTAACTGCTGAATAATATTCCATTGGGTATATGTACCATGTTTCCTTACCCATTCATGTACCGATGGACATCTAGGTTGGTTCCATATCCTAACTATTGTAAACAGTGCTGCATTGAACATTGGTTTGAACATGTCTCTTTCAATTCTGATTTCCTCGGTGTGTATTATGCACAGAGGTGGGATTTCTGAGTCGTATGGCAGGTTTATTTTCAGGGTTTTAAGGAATCACAACACCATTCTCCATACTGGTTGTACTAGTTTGCATTCCCTCCAACAGTGTAAGAGGGTTCCCCTTTCTCCGTACCCTCTCCAGCATTTATCGTTTGAAGACTTTTTGATAGCAGGCATTGTGACTGGTGTGAGATGGTACCTCATTGTGGTTTAGATTTGCATTTCTCTGGTAATGAGGTATACTGAGTAACTTTTCATGTGTTTTTTAGCTGTCTGTAATGTCTTCTTTGGAGAAGAATCTGTTTAGCTCTTTGGCCCACTTTTTGAATGTGTCGTTTATTTTTCGAGAATTGAGCCGAATGTGTTGCATGTATATATATATTTTTTATTTTTTTTTTAGTTTTTAATGAATTTTATTTGATTTATAGTGTTTTATTAGCTTCAGGTATACAGCAAAGTGATTCAGTATTTTGGTAGATTATATTTCATTATAGATTGTTGCAAGATAATGGGTATAATTCACCATGCTTCACAGTGTATGCTTTTTTTTTTTTCTTTGCTTTTTTTATTTTACAATATTATATTGGTTGGTTTTGCCATATATTGACATGAATTCACCCCGGGTTTATATAAGTTCCCCCTCCTGAACCCCCCTCCCACCTCTCTCCTCCCTTTATCCTCCCTCTCGGTCATCCCCGCACGCCAGCCCCGAGCATCCTATACCATGCATTGACCCTGAACTAGTGATTCGTTTCACATATGACAACATACGAGTTTCAATGCCTTTCTCCCAAATCATCCCACCCTCACCCTCTCCCACAGAGTCCCAAGGACAATTCTATACATCTGTGTCTCTTTTGCTGTCTCGTATACAGGGTTATCATTTGCATCTTTCTAAATTCGATATTATGTATTAGTATACTGTATTGGTGTTTTTCTTTCTGGCTTACTTCACTCTGTATAATAGGATCCAGTTTCATCCACCTCATTAGAACTGATTCAAATGTATTCTTTTTAATGGCTGAATAATACTCCATTGTGTATATGTACCAAAGCTTTCTTATCCATTCGTCTGCAGATGGACATCTAGGTTGCTTCCATGTCCTGGCTATTATAAACAGTGCTGCAATGAACATTACAGTACATGTGTCTCTTTCAATTCTTGTTTCCTCGGTGTGTATGCCCAGGAGTTACATTGCTGGATCATATGGCAGTTCTATTTCCAGTTTTTTGAGGAATCTCCAAACTGTTCTCCATAGTGGCTGTACTAGTTTGCATTCCCTCCAACAGTGTAAGAGGGTTCCTTTCTCTCCACATGCTCTCCAGCATTTATTGCATGTGGACTTTTGGATAGCAGCCATTCTGACTGGTGTGAAATGGTATCTCATTGTGGTTTTGATGTGCATTTCTCTGATTATGAGGGATGTTGAGGATTTTTTCATGTGTTTGTTTGCCATTTTATGTCTTCTTGGAGAAATGTCTGTTTAGTTCTTTGGCCCATTTTTTGATTGGGTCATTTATTTTTCTGGAATTGAGCTGCAGGAGCTGCTTGTGTATTTTGGAGATTAACCCTTTATCAGTTGCTTCATTTGCTTTTATTTTCTCCCATTCTGAAGGCTATCTTTTCACCTTACTTATAGTTTCCTTTGATGTGCAGAAGATTTTGATTTTAATTATGTCCCATTTGATTATTTTTGCTTTAATTTCCAATATTCTGGAGGTGGGTCATGGAGGATCCTGTTGTGATTTATGTCGGAGAGTGTTTTGCCTACGTTCTCCTCTAGGAGTTTTATAGTTTCTGGTCTTACATTTATCTCTCTAATCCATTTTGAGTTTATTTCAGTTTATGGTGTTAGGAAGTGTTCTAGTTTCATTCTTTTGCAAGTGGCTGACCACTTTTCCCAGCACCACTTGTTAAAGAGACTGTCTTTTCTCCATTTTATGTTCTTGTCTCCTTTGTCAAAGATAAGGTGTCCATAGGTGCGTGGATTTATCTCTCGGCTTTCTATTTTGTTCCATTGATCTATATTTCTGTCTTTATGCCAGTACCATCCTGTCTTGATGACTGTGGCTTTTTAGTAGAGCCTGAAGTCCGGCAGGTTGATTCCCCCAGTTCCATTTTTCTTCCTCAAGATTGCTTTGGCTATTTGAGGTTTCTTGTATTTCCATACAAATTGTGAGATTATTTGTTCTAGTTCTGTGAAAAATGTCGTTGGTAGCTTGATAGGGATTGCATTGATTGTATAAATTACTTTGGGTAGTATACTCATTTTTACAATATTTATTCTTCCAATCCATGAACATGGTATATTTCTCCATCTATTCGTGTCCTCTTTGATTACTTTCAGTAGTGTTTTATAGTTTTTTTTATGTACAAGTCTTTTGTTTCCTTAGGTAGATATATTCCTAAGTATTTAATTATTTTCGTTGCAACAGTAAATGGAATAGTTTCCTTAATTTCTCTTTCTATTTTCTCATTATTAGTGAATAGGAATTCAAGGGATTTCTGTGTGTTGATTTTATATCCTGAAACATTACTGTAGTCATTGATTAGCTCTAGTAGTTTTCTGGTAGAGTCTCTAGGGTTTTCTGTGTAGAGGATCATGTCATCAGCGAACAGTGAAGGTTTTACTTCTTCTTTTCCAGTTTGTATTCCTTTTATGTCTTTTTCTGCTCTGATTGCTGTGGCCAAAAATTCCAGAACAATGTTGAATAGTAGTGGTGAGAGTGGGCACCCTTGTCTTGTTCCTGACTTTAGGGGAAATGCTTTCAGTTTCTCACCATTGAGGATAATGTTTTGTGTGGGTTTGTCATATATAGCTTTTATTATGTTGAGGTATGTCCCTTCTATTCCCACTTTCTGGAGGGTTTTTATCATAAATGGATGTTGAATTTTGTCGAAGGCTTTCTCTGCATCTATTGAGATAATTATATGATTTTTATTTTTCAGTTTGTTAATGTGGTGTATTATGTTGATTGATTTGCGTATTTTGAAGAATCCTTGCATTCCTGGGATAAAGCCCACTTGGTCATGATGTATGATCTTCTTAATGTGTTGTTGGATTCTGATTGCTAGAATTTTGTTAAGGATTTTTGCTTCTATGTTCATCAGTTATATTGGCCTGTAGTCTTTTTTGTGTGTGTGTGTGTGTGTGGGGGTCTTTACCATGTTTTGGGATTAGGGTGATGGTGGCCTCATAGAATGAGTTTGGAAGTTTCCCTTCCTCAGCAATATTCTGGAAGAGTTTGAGTAGAATAGGTGTTAGCTCTTCTCTAAATTTTTGGTAGAATTCAGCTGTGAAGCCATCTGGACCTGGGCTTTTGTTTGCTGGAAGATTCCTGATTACAGCCTCTAGTTCTGTGCTGGTGATGGGTCTGTTCAGATTTTCTATTTCTTCCTGGTTCAGTTTTGGAAAGTTGTACTTTTCTAGGAATTTGTCCATTTATTCCAGGTTATTCATTTTATTGCCATATAATTGCTGATAGTATTCTCTAATAATCTTTTGTATTTCTGTGTTGTCAGTTGTGATCTCTCCATTTTCATTTCTAATTTTATTGATTTGGTTCTTCTCCCTTTTTTTCTTGATGAGTCTGGCTAATGGTTTGTCAATATTATTTACCTTCTCAAAGAACCAGCTTTTGGCTTTGTTGATTTTTGCTATGGTCTCTTTTCTTTCTTTTGCATTTATCTCTGCCCTAATTTTTACGATTTCTTTCCTTCTACTGAGCCTGGGGTTCTTCATTTCTTCCTTTTTTAGTTGCTTTAGATGTAGAGTTAGGTTATTTAGTTGATTTTTTTCTTGTTTCTTGAGGTGTGCCTATATTGCTATGAACTAACCCCTTAGCACTGCTTTTAAAGTGTCGCAGAGGTTTTGGGTTGTTGTGTTTTCATTTTAATTCATTTCTATGCATATTTTGATTTTTCTTTTGATTTCTTCTTTGATTTATTCATTTATTCAGCAGCGTGTTGTTCAGCCTCCATATGTTGGCATTTTTAATAGTTTTTCTCCTGTAATTGAGATCTAATCTTACTGCATGTGGTCAGAAAAGATGCTTGGAATGACTTCAATTTTTTTGAATTTACCAAGGCTAGATTTATGGGCCAGGATGTGATCTGCCCTGGAAAAGGTTCCATGTGCGCTCTAGAAAAAGGTGAAATTCATTGTTTTGGGATGAAATGTTCTATAGATATCTATTAGGTCTAACTGGTCTATTGTATCATTTAAAGTTTGTGTTTCCTTGTTGATTTTCTGTTTAGTTGATCTATCCATAGATGTAAGTGGGGTATTAAAGTGTCCCACTATTATTGCATTGTTGTTAATTTCCCCTTGCATACTTGTTAGTAATTGTCTTACATATTGCGGTGCTCCTATGTTGGGTGCATAAATATTTATAATTGTTATATCTTCATCTTGGATTGATCCTTTGATCATTATGTAGTTTCCTTTTTTGTCTCTTTCAACAGCCTTTGTTTTAAAGTCTATTTTACCTGATATGAGTATTGCTACTCCTGCTTTCTTTTGGTCTCTGTTTGCATGGAATATCTTTTTTCTGCCCTTCACTTTCAGTCTGTATGTGTCCCTCGTTTTGAGGTGGGTCTCTTGAAGACAACATATAAGGGGGTTTTGTTTTTGTATCCATTCAGCCAGCCTTTGTCTTTTGGCTGGGGCATTCAACCCATTTACGTTGAAGGTAATTATTGATAAGTACGATCGCGTAGCCATTTTCTTTATTGCTTTGGATTCGAGTTTATGCACCCTTTCTGTGTTTCCTGTCTAGAAAAGATCCTTTAGCATTTGTTGGAGAGCTGGTTTGGTGATGCTGAATTCTCTCAGCTTTTGCTTGTCTGTAAAGCTTTTGATTTCTCCTTCATATTTGAATGAGATCCTTGCTGGGTACAGTAGTCTGGGCTGTAGGTTATTTTCTTTCATCACTTTAAGTATGTCTTGCCATTCCCTCCTGGCCTGAAGAGTTTCTGTTGAAAGATCGGCTGTTTTCCTTATGGGAATCCCCTTGTGTATTATTTGCTGTTTTTCCCTTGCTGCTTTTAATATTTGTTCTTTGTGTTTGATATTTGTTAATTTGATTAATATGTGCCTTGGAACATTTCGCCTTGGATTTATCCTGTTGGGGACTCTCTAGGTTTCTTGGACTTGGGTGATTATTTCTTTATCT
The DNA here is from genome assembly GCF_049115385.1 of Moschus berezovskii. NCBI lineage: Eukaryota > Metazoa > Chordata > Mammalia > Artiodactyla > Moschidae > Moschus > Moschus berezovskii. The sequence goes on from NC_142489.1 coordinate 58,901,269, forward strand.
ATTTTAGGGAATTTTTCAACTATTATCTCCTCAAGTATTCTTTCATTGTCTTTCTTTTTGTCTTCTTCTTCTGGGATTCCTAAGATTCGAATGTTGGAGCATTTAACATTGTCCCAGAGGTCTCTAATATTGTTCTCATTTCTTTTAATTTGTTTTTCTTTTTTCCTCTCTGTTTCATTTATTTCTACAATTCTATCTTCTTGCTCGCTTACCCTGTCTTCTGCCTTTGTTATTCTACTGTTTGTTCCCTCCAAAGTGTTTCTGATCTCATCTATTGCATTATTCATTGTATATTGACTCTTTTTTATTTCCTCTAAGTCCTTATTAAACCTTTCTTGCATCTTCTCAATCCTTTTCTCCAGGTTATGTATCTGTAACTCCATTTTGCTTTCAAGATTTTGAATCATTTTCACCACCAAAATTCGAAATTCTTTATCAGGTAGATTCCCTATGTGTTCCTCTTTTGTTTGTGTTGGTGGGCATTTATCTTATTCCTTTACTTGCTGGGTATTTCTCTGCCTCTTCATCTTGCTAATAATGCTTTGTGTGGCCTTTTCCTCTTCTGGCCGCTTGTAGAGTTCTTTTTATTATGTAGCTTCCTCTCTGTGTGTGGGGTTGGACAGGTGACTTGTAAAGGTTCCCTGGTTATGGAAGCTTGTGTCAGTGTTCTGGTGGGTGGAGCTGGATTTGTTCTCTCTGGAGTGCAATGAAGTGTCCAGTAATGAGTTATGAGATGTCAGTGGGTTTGGAGTGACTTTGGGCAGCCTGTATATTGAAGCTCTGGGTTAGTTTCCTGTGTTACTGGAGATTTTTCATGGTATGTCTTGCTCTGGAACTTGTTGATCTTGGGTGGTGCTTGGTTTTAGTGTAGGTATGGGGACGTTTGATGAGCTCCTATCGATTGATGTTCCCTGGAGTCAGGAGTTCTCTGGTGTTCTCAGGATTCGGGCTTAAGCCTCTTGCCTCTGGTTTTTGGTCTTATTCTTGGAGTACTCTCTAGACGTCTCTGTCTGTCATTTCCAAGGTGGTTCCCTCTGTTTTAGTTTCTGTTTGCTTGTCTCTTCAGTGTCTAATTTCCACCCTGATACTAGGGAGCGGGTGGACACTTTTGAAGGCTCAGTTGTTCAGTCCTGTTCTGGGAAGGGAGGATCACTGCAGACGAATATCTCTGGTGTCTGTCGGGAGTGCTTTCAGCGTCTTGGTCACACTGGGTTTGCCCCCGCTCACAGCACGTATGCTGTCCCAGTCTACACTGCACAGTCTCTAGGTTGCTCTGACAGGAACTGTCCGAGGCTGGTGCCGTGTTGTATGCACTTCCCAGGTCTGAGCGGCTCATGTTCAGGTTCTCAGGTACTCCACAAAGGCACAGATTTGGTTGGGCCTGTGTTTTGTGCCTTCCCTGGTCCGAGCAGCTCAGGGGCCAGGTGTTTGGCGAGCGCGGTCTCTGCGACTTATCGCCTCCCCTGTCCCCACCACTCAGTTTTCTGGGTGTACAACCGGCGCACCTTCTCGGGGGATATCGACCGGCCCGGAACCAAGAAGTCCTGATTAGCAACAAGCCTGTCTGCAGTTTGTATCAGATGCCTTTCTGGGGCCGCGGTTGCCTGCTCCGGCTCTGGCTGCGCTCCCTGGGCCAGCCGCAACCGGCTCACTCTGCTCAGTCCTTTATTCTGTGAGCGCGGCTGGCCGAGTCTTAGGTTAGAGCTTTCCACATTTTCGTGGGGAAGCTATCCCACAGTCTGCTTTGCTCTCCCCAGTTCTCTCAAATTGTTCTCGCGGGATTCAAGCCAAGTCCTCTCTCTAAGCAGTTCAGCCGGCTCCTCCCTGCCCAGCCCCCGCTTGCTAATGGCGTATGCAGGCGTCTGTGCTGCTTCTCTGTTGGGAGTTACCGTTTGGCGGGTAATCTGTGGGTTTTAAAAAAATCTTAAAAGAAAAAAGAGGGTTATGTGTCTCTCTGAGCTTCTAAGACTCGTCACAGATTAGCCAGTGAGAGTGTTTCCTGGTGTTTGGAAACTTCTCTCTTTTTAAAGCCTCCCTTCCCGGGATGAAGCTCCATCCTTACCTCTTTTGTCTCGCTTTTTATCTTTTATGTTTTTCCCTACCTCCTTTTGAAGACAATGGGCTGCTTTTCTGGGTGCCTGAGGTCCTCTGCCAGTATTAAGAGGTTGTTTTGTGGACTTTACTCCGCGTTCAAATGTTCTTTTGATGAATTTGTAGGGGAGAGAGTGGTCTCACCATCTTATTCCTCCGCCATCTTCTGCATGTATATTTTTAAAGTTAATTCTTTGTCAGTGGTTCAGTTTCCTATATTTTCTCCCATTCTGAAGCCTGTCTTTTCACGTTGCTTATAGGTTTCTTCATTGTGCAAAAGCTTTTAAATTTACTTCATTCCTATTTATTTTTCTTTTATTTATATTATTTGGGAGGTTGTTGATAGACTATCCTGCTGTGATTAATATCAGAAAGTGTTTTGCCTTTGTGTTCCTCTAGCAGTTTTGGAGTTTCTCGTCTTACATGTAGATCCTTAATACATTCTGAGTTTATTTATTTATTTTTTAATTTATTTTATTGGAGGCAAATTACCTTACATTAATATATTGGTTGATTTCACCATACCTTGACACGAATCCGCCCCTGATGTACATGTGTTCCCTTTCTTGAACCCCCCTCCCACCTCCCTCTTCCCCATATCCTCCCTCCAGGTCATCCCCGTGCACCAGCCCCAAGCATACTGTATCATGCTTCAAACCTGGACTGGTGACTCATTTCACATATGATAATACACATACTACAATGCCGTTCTCCCCAATCATCCCATCTTCACCCTCTCCCACAGAGTCCCAAAGACAGTTCTATACATCTGTGTCTCTTTTGCTGTCTCGTATACAGGGTTATCATTTGCATCTTTCTAAATTCCATATATATGCGTTAGTATACTGTATTGATATTTTTCTTTCTGGCTTACTTCACTCTGTATAATAGGCTCCAGTTTCATCCACCTTATTAAAACTGATTCAAATGCATTCTTTTGAATGGCTGAAAAATACTCCATTGTGTATATGTACTAAAGCTTTCTTATCCATTCATCTGCAGATGGACATCTAGGTTGCTTCCATGTCCTGGCTATTATAAACAGTGCTGCAATGAACATTGGAGTACATGTGTCTCTTTCAATTCTTGTTTCCTCTGTGTGTATGCCCAGGAGTGAGATTGCTGGATCATATAGCAGTTCTATTTACAGTCTTTTGATGAATCTCGCCACCTTTCTCCATAGTGGCTGTACTAGTTTGCATCCCCACCAACAGTGTAAGAGGGTTCCCTTTTCTCCACACCCTCTCCAGCAAATATTGATTGTAGACTTTTGCATAGCAACCAATCTAACTGGTGTGAAATGGTATCTCATTATGGTTTTGATGTGCATTTCTCTGATTATAAGGGATTTTGAGCATTTCTTCATGTGTTTGTTAGCGATCTTTATGTCTTCTTTGGAGAAATGTCTGTTTAGTTCTCTGGCCCATTTCTTGATTGGGTCATTTATTTTTCTGGAATGGAGCTGCAGGAGCTGCTTGTATATTTTGGAGATTAATCCTTTATCACTTGCTTCATTTTGATTATTTTCTCCCATTCTGAAGGCTGTCTTTTCACCTTGCTTATAGTTTCCTTTGCTGTGCAGAAGCTTTTGAATTTAATTAGGTCCTATTTGTTTATTTTTGCTTTTATTTCCAATATTCTGGGAGGTGGGTCTTGGAGGATCCTGCTGTGATTTATGTCGGAGAGTGTTTTGCCTACGTTCTCCTCTAGGAGTTTTATAGTTTTTGGTCTTATATTTAGCTCTCTAATCCATTTTGAGTTTATTTCAGTTTATGGTGTTAGGAAGTGTTCTAGTTTCATTCTTTACAAGTGGCTGACCAGTTTTCCCAGCACCACTTGTTAAAGAGACTGTCTTTTCTCCATTTTATATTCTTGCTTCCTTTGTCAAAGATAAGGTGTCCATAGGTGCGTGGATTTATCTCTGGGCTTTCTATTTTGTTCCACTGATCTATATTTCTGTCTTTATGCCAGTACCATCCTGTCTTGATGACTGTGGCTTTTTAGTAGAGCCTGAAATCCAGAAGGTTAATTCCTCCAGTTCCAATCTTCTTCCAGATTGCTTTGGCTATTCGAGTTTTTTTGTATTTCCATACAAATTGTGAGATTATTTGTTCTAGTTCTATGAAAAATATCGTTGGTAGCTTGATAGGGATTGCATTGAATGTATAAATTCCTTTGGTTAGTATACTCATTTTCAAAATATTTATTTTTCCAATCCACGAACACGGGTATATTTCTCTATTAATGTCCTCTTTGATTACTTTCAGTAGTGTTTTATAGTTTTCTATGTACCAGTCTTTTGTTTCCTTAGGTAGATATATTCCTAAGTATTTAATTGTTTTCGTTGCAACAGTGAATGTAATAGTTTCCTTAATTTCTCTTTCTATTTTCTCATTATTAGTGTATAGGAATGCAAGGGATTTCTGTGTGTTGATTTTATACCATGCATCTTTACTGTATTCATTGATTAGCTCTAGTAGTTTTCTGGTAGAGTCTTTAGGGTTTTCTGTGTAGTGAATCATGTCGTCAACGAATAGTGAAAATTTTCTTCTTCTTTTCCAATTTGTATTCTTTTTATGTCTTTTTCTGCTCTGATTGCTTTGGCCAAAACTTCCAGAACTATGTTGAGCAGTAATGGTGAGAGTGGGAACCCTGTCTTGTTCCTGACTTTAGGAGAAATGCTTTCAGTTTTTCACCTTTGAGGATAATGTTTGCTGTGGGTTTGTCATATATAGCTTTTATTATGTTGAGATATGTCCCTTCTATTCCCACTTTCTGCAGGGTTTTTATCATAAATGAATATTGTATTTTGTCAAAGGCTTTCTATGCATCTATTGAAATAATCATATGTTTTTTAATTTTTTCAGTTTGTTAATGTGGTGTATTACGTTGATTGATTTTCGGATATTGAAGAATCCTTGCATTCCTGGGATAAAGCCCACTTAGTCATGATGTATGATCTTCTTAATATGTTGTTGTATTCTGATTGCTAGAATTTTGTTAAGGATGTTTGCATCTATGTTCATCAGTGATATTGGCCTGTAGTTTCCTTTTTTGTGGGATCTTTACCAGTTTTTAGAATTAGGGTGATGGTGGCCTCATAGAATGAGTTTGGAAGTTTCCCTTCCTCAACAATATTCTGGAAGAGTTTGAGAAGAATGGGTGTTAGCTCTTCTCTAATTTTTTGGTAGAATTCAGCTGTGAAGACGTCTGGACCTGGGCTTTTATTTGCTGAAAGTTTTCTGATTACTTCCTCTAGTTCCGTGCTTGTGATGATTCTATTCAGATTTTCTATTTCTTCCTGGTTCAGTTTTGGCAAGGTATACATTTCTAGGAATTTTTCCATTTCTTCCAAGTTATTCATTTTATTGCCATATAATTGCTGATAGTATTCTCTAATAATCTTTTGTATTTCTGTGTTGTCGGTTGTGATCTCTTCATTTTCATTTCTAATTTTATTGATTTGGTTCTTCTCCCTTCGTTTCTTGATGAGTCTGGCTAGTGGTTTGTCAATTTTAATTACCTTCTCAAAGAACCAGCTTTTGGCTTTGTTGACTTTTGCTATGGTCTCTTTTCTTTCTTTTGCATTTATCTCTGCCCTAATTTTTACTATTTCTTTCCTTCTATTAACGCTGGAGTTCTTAAATTCTTCCTTTTCTAGTTTCTTTAGATGTAGAGTTAGATTATTTAGTTGGCTATCTTCTTGTTTCTTGAGGTGTGCCTGTATTTCTATGAACTTCCCACTGAACACTGCTTTTAAAGTGTCCCAGAGGTTTTGGGTTGCTGTGTTTTCATTTTCATTCATTTCTATGCATATTTTGATTTCTCTTTTGATTTCTTCTTTGATTTGTTCATTATTCAGCAGTATGTTGTTCAGCATCCATATGTTGGCATTTTTAATAGTTTTTCTACTGTATTTGAGATCTAATCTTACTGCATTGTGGTCAGAAAAGATGCTTGGAATGATTTCAATTTTTTTTTTTTTTTGAATTTACCCAGGCTAGAATTATGGCCCGGGATATGATCTATCTTGGAAACGGTTCCATGTGTGCTTGAGAAAAAGGTGAAATTCATTGTTTGGGGGTGAAATGTCCTATAGAGATCTATTAGGACTAACTGGTCTATTGTATCATTTAAAGTTTGTGTTTTCTTGTTAATTTTCTGTTTAGTTGATCTATTCATAGATGTAAGTGGGGTATTAAAGTGTCCCACTATTATTGTGTTATTGTTAATTTCCCCTTTCATACTTGTTAGTAATTGTCTTACATATTGTGGTGCTCCTATGTTGGGTGCATAAATATTTTTAATTGTTCTATCTTCTTCTTGGATTGACCCTTTGATCCATATGTAGTTTCCTTCTTTGTCTCTTTTCACAGCCTTTGTTTTAAAATCTATTTTATCTGATATGAGTATTACTACTCCTGCTTTCTTTTGGTCTCTATTTGCGTGAAATGTCTTTTTTCAGCCCTTCATTTTCAGTCTGTATGTGTCCCTTGTTTTGAGGTGGGTCTCTTGTAGACAACATATATGGGGGTCTTGTCTTTGTATCCATTCAGCCAGCCTTTGTCTTTTGGTTGGGGTATTCAACCGATTTACGTTTAAGGTGATTATTGATAAGTATGATCCCGTTGACATTTTCTTTATTGTTTTGGGTTCAATTTTATATACCCTTTCTGTGTTTCCTGTCTAGAGAAGATCCTTTAGTATTTGTATGAGAGCTGGTTTGGTGATGCTGAATTATCTCAGCTTTTGCTTCTCTGTAAAGTTTTTTATTTATCCTTCACATTTGAATGAGATTCTTGCTGGGTATAGTAATCTGGGCTGTAGGTTAGTTTCTTTCATCACTTTAAGTATGTCTTGCCATTCCTTCCTGGCCTGAAGAGTTTCTGCTAAAAGATCAGATGTTATCCTTATAGGGCTACCCTTGTGTGTTATTTGTTTTTTTTTCCCTTTCTGGTTTTAATATTTGTTCTTTGTGTTTGATCTTTGTTAATTTAATTAATATGTGCCTTGGAGTATTTCGCCTTGTGTTTATCCTATTAGGGACTCTGTGTGTTTCTTGAACTTGGGTGATTATTTCCTTCCCCATTTTAGAGAAAATTTCCACTATTTTCTCCTCAAGTATTCTCTCATGGTCTTTCTTTTTGTATTCTTCTTCTGGGACTCCTATGATACGAATGTTGGGGCGTTTAATATTGTCCCATATGTCTCTAATATTTCCTCATTCATTTTTTTTCTTTTTCCGTCTCTGTTTCATGTATTTCTATAATTCTATCTTCTAGCTCGCTTATCCTGTCTTCTGCCTCCATCATTCTACTGTTTATTCCGTTCAGAGTGTTTCTGATCTCATCTATTGCATTATTCATTGTGTATTGACTCTTTTTTATTTCCTCTAATTCCTTATTAAGCATTTCTTGCATCTTATTAATCCTTTTCTCCACTTTATTTATCTGTAACTTCGTTTTGCTTTCCAGATTTTGAATCATTTTCAAAATTAAAATTAGAATTTCTTTATCGGGTAGGTGCCCTATATCTTCCTCTTTTGTTTGTGATGGTGGTCATTTATTATCTTCCTTTACTTGTTGGGTATTTCTCTGCCTCTTCATCTTACTTATACTGCTGTGTTTGGGGTGGCCTTTCCGTCTTTTGGCAGTTTGTGGTGTTCTCTTTATTATGTATTTACCTCGTTGTGTGTTGGGTTGGATGGGTGACTTGTTAAGGTCCCTGGTTAAGGAAGCTTGTGTCGATATTCTGGTGGGTGGAGCTGGATTTCTTCTCTCTGGAGTGCAATGAAGTGTCCAGTAATGATTTTGAGATGTCAGTGGGTTTGGAGTGGCTTTGGGCAGACTTTATATTGAAGCTCAGTGCTATTCTCCTGTGTTGCTGGATAGTTTGTGTAGTATGTCTTTCACTGAAACTTGTTGACCCTTGGGTGGTGCCTGGTTTCAGTGTATGTATGGAGGCATTTGATGAGTACCTATCAATTAATGTTCTCTGGAACAGGAGCTCTCTGGTGTTCTCAGGATTTGGACTTAAGCCTCTGCCTCTGGTTTTCAGTCTTATTTTTGTAGTAGGCTCAAGGCTTCTCCCTCTGTTACTTCCAACGCAGTTCCTTCTGTTGAAAAAGCTCTCCTTTATGGTCTCCACCGTGTCTAATTCCCATCCTGACACCAGGATGCAGTGGTGGACCCTTTTGTTTTTTCTGGCTCACCTGTTCAATCCTGTTTTGGGAGGGAGGAACGCAGCTAACAAATATCCCTGGCGTCTGTTGGGAGTGCTTGCAGTGTCTCGGCTACACTGGGAATGCTTCTGCTCGAGGAGTGTGTGCTTTCCCTGTTTATGCTGCTTAGGTTCTAGGTTGCTCTGCTGGGAGCTCTCTGCCGCTGGCACTGGGTTGCATGCACTTCCCAGGTCTGAGCGGCTCAGGTTCAGGTCCTCGGGCACTTGACAAAGGCACAGACTTGGCTGGGCCTGCCTTTTGTGTCTTCCCCGGTCTGAGCAGCTCAGGTGACCTGGCGTTTGGCAAGCACGGTTGCTGCAACTTCTCACCTTCCCGGTCCCTGCCACTTGGTTTTCTGGGAGTACCACCGGCGCAGTTTCTCAGGCGGATATCGACCGGCCCGAACCCAAGAAGTCCTGGCCAGCAAGGAAGCCTGCCTGCAGCTTGGTAGGGGAAGCCTCTCTGGGGCTGCGGCTGCCCCGCCCCAGTGCTGGTTGCCCTCCCCGACTGTGTCAGCGGGGGCTGGAGGCTGGGCCGCCCGCTGCCAGCTTGCTTTGCTCAGCTCCCCGTTCTGTGGGCAGGGCTGGCAGAGTCCTGGGTTGGGGCTTTTCGAAGGCTTTTCCTAGCCTTTTCACCTTTTAGCTGCAGCTTCTGCTTTGGTATCTTAAGTTCGCGCCCTCAGTTTGCCCTAGGTTGTTCAAGCCGGGTTCTCCCTCTAAGCACCGCCGCCTGCACCTCCCTGCCCAGCACCCCCTGCTAGTAGGGGGCGCGGGTGTCTGCGCCGCTTCTCCGCTGAGAGTTTCCTCTGGGCACTTAGTCTGTGAGTTTTAATTATTTATGTCTTTTGTCTCCCAGTTATGCGGCCCTCTGAGGTTCCACTCGCCAGTATTTCCGGATGTTTGGAAACTTCTCTTTTTTTTTTTTTTTTAAGCCTTCCTTCCCAGGACGGAGCTCCATCCCTCCCTCTTTTGCCTCCACCATTTCACCTCTATCTTCTTCCTGCTTCTCTTCTCCATATAACTCTGTGAGCCTCTCTAAGGGTTCCAGACTGTGGAGAGCACATAGGGAATGGTTTACTGGCTCGATTGCTCTCTCCCCTTTTGACTCCCCCTCTCCGCCTTCTGGTCACTTCTATCTCCATCCTCCCTCTTCTCTTCTCCATGTAATTCTGCAAACCTCTCTGGGTGTCACTCAATGTGGAAAGTCTTTTCATCATTAACCTAGAAGTTTTATCATTGGTGCTGTATGGATGTAGAAGTGCTGAGGCTACTGTGAGAATAAGACTCTAAACCAGAAGCAGGAGGCTTAAGCCCAAAACCTGAGAACACCAGAGAACTCCTGACTTCAGGGAATATTAACTGGTAAGACATCATCCGAAAGCCTCCATACCTACACTGAAAGCAAGGATCACCCAAGAGTCAACAAGTTCCAGACAAAGACATACCACACAAATTATCCAGCAACACAGGAACATAGTGCTGAGCTTCAATAGACAGGGTTCCCAAAGTCACACCAATCCCATAGATATCTCAAATCTCACTACTGGACACTTCATTTCAATCCAGAGAGAAGAAACACAGTTCTACTCATAAGAACCCAGAGACAAGCTCCACGAATCAGTAAGTTAACAACGGTCAAACGCAAAGAACAGATATTAAAACCTCCATGGGAAAAACAACAAATAGCATATGAGGGGACTCCCATAAGAATAACAACTGATCTTTCAGTAGAAACTCTTTAGGTGAGAAGGGAATGACAGGACATATTTAAAGTGATGAAAGAGAAAACCTACAACCCAAACTACTGTACTCAGGTAGGATCACATTCAAATATGAAGGAGAAATCAAAAGCATTACGGACAAGTAAAAGCTAAGAGAATTCAGCACCACCAAACAAGCTCTTCAACAAATGCTAGAGGATCTTCCTTAGACAGGAAACACAGAAAGAGTATATACATTCGAACCCCAAACTACAAAGCAAATGACAATGGGATACTAATATCAATAATTACCTTAAATGTAAATGGGTTGAATTTCACAAACAAAAGACAATGGCTGGAAGAATGGATACAAAAGCAATACCACGTTATATGCTCTCTACAAGAGACCAACTTCAAAACAAGGGACACAAAAAAGTGATCAAAAGTGAAGGGCTGGAAAAACATATTACACGAAAATAGAGACCAAAAATATAAAAAAAGCAGGAGTAGCAATACTCATATCAGATGAAATAGACTTTAAAATAAAGGCTGTTAACAGAGACAAAGAAGGACACTACATGATGATCAAAGGATCATCCCAAGAAGAAGATATAACAATGATAAATATATATGGACCCAACATGGTGCACTGCAATAATGTAAGGCAAATGCTAACAAGTACGAAAGGGGAAATTAACAATAAAACAATAGATCAACTAAACAGAAATTAACAAGGAAACACAAACTTTAAATGACACAATAGAGCAGTTAGACCTAGTTGATATCTATAGGGCATTTCACTCCAGAACAATCAATTTCACCTTTCTCTCAAGTGCACATGGCATCTTCTCCAGGACAGATCATGTCCTGGGCCATAAATCTAGCCTTGGTAAATTCAAAAACAATTAAAACCATTCCAGTCATCATTTCTGACCTCAATGCAGTAAGATTAGATCTCAATTACAGGGGATAAAAAGCTATTAAAATTGCCAAAATATGGAGGCTTTTGAATAACCAAAAATCACAGAGGAAATAAAAAATAGAAAAATATGCATAGAAAGGAGTGAAAAATGAAAGCACAACAACCCAAAACCTATAGGACACTGTAAAAGCTGTGCTAAGGGATGGTTCGTAACACTGCAGGCTTACCTCAAGAAACAATAGAAAAGTCAACTGAATAATCTAACTCCACTCCTAAAACAACTAGAAAAGGAATAAATGAACAACCCCAGGGTTAATAGACGGAAAGAAACTTTAAAAGTTAGGGCAGAAATAAATACAAAAGAAAGAAAAGAGAACATAGACATGAAAAAGGAGGAAAAGTTGTTTGTTTGAGAAGATAAATAAAACTGATAAACCATTAGCCAAGCTCATCAAGAAACATACGGGAAGAATGAAATCAACAAAATTAGAAACGAAAATGGAAAAATCACAAAAGACAACACAGAAATACAAAGAGACTATGAGCAACTATATACCAATAAAATGGACAACTTGTAAGAAATGGATAAATTCTTAGAAAAGTCTAACTTTCCAAACATGAACCAGGAATAAATAGAAAATCTTACCAGATCCACCACAAGCAAGGAAATTGAAACTGTAATCAAAAATCTTCCAGCAAACAAAAGCCAAGGACAGGCGGATTCACAGATGAATTCTCACACCTATCTTACTCACACTCTTCCAGAAAATTGAAGAGGAAGGTAAATTTCCAAACTCATTCTATAAGGCCACAATCATCCTAATAACAAAACCAGACAAAATGAATAGTGAAGTCACTTATTCGTATCTGACTTTTTACAATCCCATTGACTGTAGACCACCAGACTCCTCCATCCGTGGGAATGTCCAAGCAACAGTACAGGCGTGGCTTAACCATTTCCTTCTCCAAAACCAGACAAAGATGCCACACACAAAAAAGAAAACTACAGGCCAATATAACTGATGAACATTGATGCATCTATCCTTAACAAAATTCTCGCAAGAAGAATCAAACAACATATTAAGAAGTTCATACATCATGACCAAGTGGGATTTATTCCAGGAATGCAAGGATTCTTTAATATTTGCAAATCAGTCAATATAACACAACACATGAACTCATTGAAAGATAAAAACCATATGATTATCTCCATAGATGCAGAAAAAGCCTTTGGCAAAATTCAACATCCATTTATGATAAAAACCCTCCAGAAAGCAGGGATAGAAGGAACATATCTCACCATAATAAAAGCTATATATGGCAAACCCACGGTAAACATCAATGGTGAAAAATTGAAAGCTTTTTCCTTAAGTCAGGAACAAGGCAAGGGTGACTCACCACTACTATTCAACATTGTTTGTTTTTAAAGATTTGGCCACAACAATCAGAGTAGAAAAAGAAATACAAGGAATGCAGATTGGGAAACAAGAAGTAAAACACTCACTCTTTGCAGATGACATGAACCTTTATATAGAAAACCCTAAAGACTTTCCCAGAAAATCACAATTGTTAATCAATGAATATAGTAAAATTGTAGGATATCAAATTAACATACAGATGCTAAAGCTTAAATTGCAATACTTTGGACACCTCATGCGATGATTTGACTCACTGGAAAAGACTCTGATGATGGGAAAGGTTGGGGTCTGGAGGAGAAGGGGATGACAGAGAATGAGATGGCTGGATGGTATCAGCGACTCTGTGGACATGAGTTTGAGTGAACTCCGGGATTTGGTGATGGACAGGGAGGCCTGGTGAGCTGTGATTCACGGGGTCGCGGAGAGTCGGACACGACTGAGCGACTGAACTGAACTGAACTGAATCCCTTTCATTCCTATACACTAATAATTAGAAAACACAAAGAAAAATTAAGGAAACAATTCCATTCACCATTGCAACAAAAAGAAAAAAAAAATCAACTTAGGAATACACCTACCTAAAGAAACAAAGTCCCATTACTTCATGTGAAATAGATGGGAAAACAGTGGAAACAGTGTCACACTTTATTTTTTGGGGCTCCAAAGTCACTGAGGATGCTGATTGTAGCCATGAAATTAAAAGACACTTACCCCTTGGAAGAAAAGTTATGACCAACCAAGCTAGTATATTAAAAAGCAGTGACATTACTTTGCCAACGAAGGTCCGTCTAATCAAGGCTATGGTTTCCCCAGTTATCATGTATGGATGTGAGAGTTGGACTGTGAAGAAAGCTGATCGCCGAAGGATTGATGCTTTAGAACTGTGGTGCTGGAGAAGACTCTTGAGAGTACCTTGGACTTCAAGGACATCCAAGCAGTCTATTCTAAAGAAGATTGATCCTGGGTGTTCATTGGAACGACTGATGCTAAAGCTGAAACTCCAGTACTTTGGCCACCTCATTTGATGAGTTGACTTACTGGAAAAAGACTCTAATGCTGGGATGGATTGGGGGCGGGTGGAGAAGCGGATGACAGAGCATGAGATGGCTAGATGGCATCTCTGACTCGACAGACATGAGTTTGAGTTAACTCCGGGAGTTGGTGATGGACAGGGAGGCCTGGTCTGCTGTGATTCATGGGGTCGGAAAGAGTTGACAGGACTGAGTGACTGAAATGAACTGAACTGAAAGCAACAAAACAACTATATATAGAAAACTATAAAACACTGATAAAGTGTTTTTTAGTTCCCCATCTTCCAAACAGTACTTTGTCAATTCAGTTTCACCAAAGAAGATCAGGCATGAGGTTCAAACCTGCTGTAGGCTTTTTTTTTTTTTTTTTTAACACATTTTATTTATTTATTTTATTTATTTTAATTGGAGGCTAATAACAGTATTGTTTTGGTTTTGCCATAGTTTGACATGAATCCACCCTGGGTGTTCATGTGTTCCCTATCTTGAACCCCGATTCCACCTCCCTCCCCATATCATTCCTCTGGGTCATCCCAGTGCACCAGGCCCAAGCAGCCTGGATCATGCATCAAACCTGGACTGGCGATTGATTTCACATATGACAATGTACATGTTTCAGTGCCATTCTCCCAAATCATGCCACCTTCTCCCTCTCCCACAGAGTCCAAAAGACTGTTCTATACTACCGTGTCTCTTTTGCTGTCTTGCATACCGGGTTATTGTTACTATCTTTCTAAATTCCTTATATATGTGTTAGTACACTGTATTTGTGTTTTTCTTTCTGGCTTACTTTACTCTATATAATAGGCTCCAGTTTCTTCCACTTCATTACGACTGATTCACATGTATTCTTTTTAATGGTTGAGTAATGCTCCATTGTGTACCACAGCTTCCTTATCCATAGATCTGCTGTTGGAAATCTAGGTTGCTTCCTTGTCCTGGCTATTATAAACAGTTCTGCAATGAACATTGTGGTACATATGTCTCTTTCAATTTTGGATTCCTTCGTCTGTATGCAGAGCCCTGGGATTGCTGGGTGGTATGGCAGTTCTATTTCCAGGTTTTTAAAGAATCTCCACAGTGACTGTACTAGTTTGCATTCCCACCAACCGTGTAAGAGAGTTCCCCTTTGTCCAAACCTTCTCCAGCATTTAATGCTTGTAGACTTTTGGATAGCAACCATTCTAACTGGTGTGAAATGGTACCTCATTGTTGATTTGATTTACATTTCTTTGATTAAGAGTGATGTTGAGCATATTTTCATGTGTTTGTTAGCCATCTGTATTTTTTTTTTTTTTGAGAAATGTCTGTTTAGTTGTTTGGCCCATTTTTTGATTAGGTTTTTTATATTTCTGGAATTGAGCTGCAGGAGCTGCTTGTATATTTGTGAGATTAATTGTCACTTGCTTCATTTGCTATAATTTCCTCCTATTGTGAAGGCTGTCTGTGAATCTCTGCTGTGCAGAAGCTTTTGTTTTTAATTAGGTCCCATTTGTTTATTTCTGCTTTTATTTCCATTATTCTGGGAGGTCGGTCATTGAGGATCCTGCTGTGATTCATGTCAGAGAGTGTTTTGCCTATGTTCTCCTCTAGGAGTTTTATAGTTTCTGGTCTTACATTTAGATCTTTAATCCATTTGAAGTTTATATTTTTTGTATGGTAGTAGGGAGTGTGCTAGTTTCATTCTTTGACAAGGTGTTGACCAGTTTTCCCTGCACCACTTGTTAAAGGGATTGTCTTCTCCATTTAATATTCTTGCCTTCTGTGTCAAAGATAAGGTGTCCATTGATGCAGGGCTTTATCTCTGAGCTTTCTATTTTGTTCTATTGATCTATATTTCTTTTTTTTTTAAGAGAGAGAAAAATATTTTATTCGTACTAATCTGTCAGTAGCTAAATTTTCACTAGTCACTATAAAACAGGATATCAACAAATCAAACATGCTTGGTATATTTCACCAATTTGATTTTTTATTGATATATAGTTGATTTACAGTATTCTCTTCAATTCTTTTTCATCTGGAATTTATGGACAAAAATAGTGGTTGGAGATATTTCTTTGGCTTTGAACAAAATGACACAGTGAAATTGAGGACTTCTTACTTCGTAGTTTGCTATTCATGAGATATGTCAGTACCATACTGTCTTGATGACTGTGGCTTTGTAGTAGACCCTGAAGTCCGGCAGGTTGATTCCCCAAGTTCCATTCTTCTTTCTCAAGATTGCTTTAACTATTTGAGGTTTTTTGTATTTCCATTAAAATTGTGAAATTATTTGCACTAGCTCTGTGAAAATACCATCGGTAGCTTGATAGGGATTGCATTGAATCTATAAATGATTTTGGGTAGTATACTCATTTTCACAATATTTATTCTTCCGGTCCATGAACACGATATATTTTTCCATCTATCAGTGTTCTATTTGATTTCTTTCACCAGTGTTTTAAAGTCTTCTATATATAGGGCTTTTGTTTCTTTAGGTAGATATATTCCTAAGTATTTTATTCTTTTATTTGCAACAGTGAATGGAAATGTTACCTTAATTTCTCTATTTTCCCTTTATTGATGTATAGGAATGCAAGGGCTTTCTGTTTGTTGATTTTATATCCTGCAACTTTACTCTATTCATTGATTAGCTCTAATAATTTTCTGGTAGAATCTTTAGGGTTTTCTGTATAGAGGATCACGTCATCTGCAAACAATGAGAGTTTTACTTCTCTTTTTCCAGTTTGGATTCGTTTTATACCTTATTCTGCTCTGATTACTGTGGTCAAAACTTGCAAAACGATGGTGAATATTAGTGGTGATAGTGGGCACCCATGTCTTATTCCTGACTTTAGGGGAAATGCTTTCAATTATTCATTATTGAGGATAATGTTTGCTATGTGTTTGTCATCTATAGCTTTTATTATGTTGAAGTATGTTCCTGCTATTCCCGCCTTCTGGAGGGTTTTTATCATAAATTGATTGAATTTACTCAAAGGGTTTCTCTGCATCTCTTGAGATAATCATATAGTTTTTATTTTTCATTTTGTTAATGTGGTGTATTATATTGATTGATTGTTGGATATTGAAGAATCCTTGCATCCCTGGGATTAAGCCCAATTGGTCATGATGTATGCTCTCTTTAATGTGTTTTTGGATTCTGATTGCTAGAAATATATTTAGGATTTTTGCATCTATGTTCAACAGTGATATTGGCCTGTAGTTTTCTGTTTTTGTGATATCTTTGTCAGGTTTTGTTAATAGGGTGATGTTGGCCTCATAGAATGAGTTGAAAATTTACCTTCTGCAATTTTCTGGAAGAGTTTGAGTAGGATAGTTGTTAGCTCTTCTCTAAAATTTGGAGAATTCAGCTGTGAAGCCATCTGGATCTGGGCTTTTGTTTGCTGGAAGATTTCTGATTCCTGTTTCAATTTCCGTGCCTGTGATGGGTCTGTTAAGATTTTCTATTTCTTCCTGTTTCAGTTTTGGAAAGTTGTACTTTTCTAAAAATTTATTCATTTCTTCCAGGTTGTCCATATTATTGGCATATTATTGCTGGTAGTAGTCTCTTGTGATCCTTTGTCTTTCTGTGTTGTCTGTTATGATCTCTCCATTTTCATTTCTAATTTTATTGATTTGGTGTCTCTCCCTTTACTTCATGATGAGTCTGGCTAGTGGTTTATCAATTTTATTTACCCTCTCAAAGAATCAGATTTTGGCTTTGTTGAGTTTTGCTATGGACTCTTGTTTCTTTTGTATTTACTTCTGGTCTAATTTTAAAGATTTATTTCCTTCTATGAACCCTGGGTTTCTTTATTTCTTCTTTTAATAGTTGCTTTAGGTGTAGAGTTAGGTTATACAGCTCACATTTCTCTTGTTTCTTGCGGTATTCCTGTATTGCTATGAAACTTCCCCTTAGCACTGCCTTTACAGTGTTCCACAGGTTTGGGGTTTTTGTGTTTTCATTTGTATTCCTTTCTAAGCAATTTTTGATTTCTTTTTTTTATTTCTTCTATGATTTGTTGGCTATTCAGCACTGTGTTGTGCAGCCTCCATATGTTGGAATTTTAATAGTTTTTCTCCTGTAATTCAGATCTAATCTTTCTGCATTGTGGTCAGAAAAGATGCTGGAAAATATTATTATTTTTATTTTTAATTTACCCTGGTAAGGTTCCATGTGCACTTGAGAAATGGGTGAAATTCATTGTTTTGGTGTGAAATATCCTATAGATATCAACTAGGTCTAACTGATCTATTGTATCATTTAACGTTTGTGTTTCCTTGTTAATTTTCTATTAATTGATCTATCCATAAGTGTGAGTGGGGTATTCAAGTCTCCCACTATTATTATGTTTTTGTTAACTTCCCCTTTCATATTTGTTAGTATTTGCCTTACGTATTGTGGTGCTCCTATGTTGGGTGCATATTTATTTATAATTATTATATCTTCTTCTTGGATTGATCCTTTGCTCATCATGTAGTGCCTTCTTTGTCTCTTTTCACAGCCTGTGTTTTAAAGTCTGTTTTATCTGATATGAATATTGGTACTCCTCCTTTCTTTTTGTCTCTATTTGCGTAAAGTATCTTTTTCCAGCACTTCATTTTCAGTCGGTATGTGTCCCTCGTTTCGAGGTGGGTCCCTTGTAGACAACATATATAGGGGTCTTCTTTTTGTATCCATTCAACCAGGATTTGTCTTTTGGTTGCGGTATTCAGTCCATTTACATTTAAGGTAATTATTGATAAGTATGATCCCATTGCCATTTACTTTTCTGTTTTGGGTTCGAGTTTATACACCCTTCCTGTGTTTCGTATCTAGAGAAGGTACTTTAGCTTGAGAGTTGATGTGGTGATGCTGAATTCTCTCAGGTTTGCTTTTCTGTAAAGCTTTTGATTTCTCCTTCATATTTGAAAGAGATCCTTGCTGGGTTCAGTCATCTGGGCTGTAGGTTATTTTCTTTCAACACTTCAAGTGCGTCCTGCCATTCCCTCCTGGCCTGAAGAGTTTCTATGGAAAGATCAGCTGTTATCCTTATGGGAAATCCCTTGAGTGTTATTTGTTGCTTTTCCCTTGCTGCTTTTAATATTTGTTCTCTGCGTTGATCTTTGTTAATTAGATTAATGTATGTCTTGGCATTTTTCGCCTTGGGTTTATCCAGTTTGGTCCTCTCTGGGTTTCTTGAACTTGGGTGGTTATTTCTTTCCCCATTTTAGGGAAGTTTTCAACTATTGTCTCCTCAAGTATCTCCTCATGGTCTTTCTTTTTGTCTTCTTCTTCTGAGAGTCATATGATTCGAATTTTCGGGCATTTAACATTGTCCCAGAGGTCTCTGAGATTGTCCTCATTTCTTTTAATTCGCTTTTCTTTATTCCTCTGTTTCATTTATTTCTACCACTCTATCTTCTATCTCACTTTTCCTATCTTCTGCCTTCGTTATTCTATTGTGGTTCCCTCCAGAGTTTTTTTTTTTTTTTTAATCTCATCTATCGCACTATTCATTGTGTATTGACTCTTCTTATTTTTTCTAGATCCTTGTTAAACCTTTCTTCCATCTTCTCGATTCTTGTCTCCAGGTTTTTTTATCTGTAACTCCAATTTGTTTTCAAGATTTTGGATCATTTTCACTATCATTATTGGTAATTATTTATCAGGTAGATTCCCTATCTCTCCCTCTTTTATTTGGGTTGGTGAGCATTTATATTGTTCCTTTACTTGCTGGGCATTTCTCTGCCTCTTCATGGTGCTTATATTGCTGTGTTTGGGGTAGCTTTTCGGTATTCTGGTAGTTTGTGGATTTCTCTTTATTGTGGAGTTTCCTTGCTGTGGGTGGCATTGGACAGGTGGCTTGTCAAGATTCCCTGGTTAGCAACGCTTACGTTGGTGTTCTGGTGGGTGAAGCTCTATTTCTTCTCTCTGGAGTGCAATGAAGTGTCCAGTAATGTTTTATTAGATGTTGATGGGTTTGGAGTCACTTTGAGCAACCTGTATATTGAACTCAGGGCTATTTTCCTGTGTTGCTGGAGAATTTTTGTGGTATCTCTTGCTCTGGTACTTGTTGACCCTTGGGTAGTGATTGGTTTCAGTGTAGGTATGGAGGCGTTCGATGAGCTCCTATGGATTAATATTCCCTGAAGTCAGGAGTTCTCTGCTGTTCTCAGGATTTGGACTTAAGCCTCCTGCCTCTAGTTTTCAGTCTTATTCTTGCAGTAGCCTCAAGACTTCTCCATCCATCACTTCCAAGGCAGTTCGCTCTGTTTTAGCTTCTTCAGTTTGCTGGTCTCTTCAATGTCTAATTTCCGACATGACACAAGGGGGCGGTGGTGGACACCTTTTTGGCTCACTTGTTCAGTCATGCTGTGGGGAGGGAGGAACACTGCAAACAAATATCACTGACGTCTGTGGGGAGTGCTTGCAGTGTCTCAGCCACACTGTGTTTGCCCCCGCTCACAGTGTATGTGCTTTCCCTGTTTATACTGCTTAGGCTCTAGGTTGCTCTGCCAGGAAGAGTCTGAAGACTTCCCTGGGTTGTATGCATTTCCAAGGTCTAAGCCCCTCAGGGTCAGGTACTCGGGCACTCCTCAAAGGCTCAGACTTGGTTGGGCCTGCGTTTTGTGCCCTTCTCTGAGCAGCTCAGGTGACCAGATATTTGGCGAGCGTGGTCACTGTGACTTATCTCCTCCCCAGTCCTGCCCCTGTGTTTTCTTAGTGTAAAACCAGCGTACCTTCTCAGGTGGATGTCGACTGGCCTGAATCCCAGGAAGTCTTGGTTAGCAGTGAAGCCTGCCTGCAGTTTGGTATCAGATGCCTCTCTGAGGGCGCGATTGCCCCCTTCTGGCTCTGGCTGCCCTACCCTGCCTGTCTTGGCAGGGATAGACCATCCACAGCTGGCTAGCTCTGCTCAGTCCTTTGTTCAGTGAGCATGTCTAGCAGTGTCTTAAGTTAGGGCTTTTCGCCTTTTCACGGGGTAGGTATCCCACAGTCTGCTTTGGTATTTCAAGTTAGTTCCCTGAGATTGCCTTCGGGACATTCAGGCCCAATCTTTACTCTAAGCAATGCAGCCTGTTCCACCCTGCCCAGCCCCTGTTTTCTAGTGGGGATGCAGGCGTCTGCGCTGCTTTTCCACTGGGAGTTACAATTGGAAACATAATCTGTGGGTTTAAATTATTTATTTATTTTTTCTCTCAGTTATGTTGCCCTCTGAGCTTCCAAGACTTGCCACAGACTTGCCAGTGAGTGTTTCCTGGTGTATGGAAACTTCTCTCTCTTTTTTTTTTTTAAGCCTACCTTCCCCGGACAGATCTCCATCCCTACCTCTTTTGACTCTCTTTTTATATTTTATTTTACTTCCTACTTCCTTTTGAAGACAATGAGCTGCTTTTCTGGGTGCCTGATGTCTCTGCCAGCATTCAGAAGTTGTTTTGTGGAATTTACTCAGCGTCCAAATGTTCTTTTGATGAATTGCGGGGGAGGGGGGGAGTGGTCTCCCCATCCTATTCCTCTGCCATCTTCCTCCCTCTGCTGTTTTAACACATTTTAAAGGAGTGGTTCCGGAATGTCAATCTCCCATCTGTAAAAGAGAAAAAAGCAGCATCCACGGTCATGGCTCCTTTCACCAGGAGGTGTCCCTTCCTACTCTAGAAGTGGGTGGAGACAGAATTTTCCAACAAAGCTTTCCTTCCCTGTTCGGATTTAGTCTGTTCCTCACCAACAAAGGCGTGTTACTGGTCCCTCCCGGTTATACCACTGAGGCACGGTGGAGATGCACCAGTGGTAGACCTGATGGCATCCCAGACTGTTTTCTAGTTACTTATCACCAAGACCTTTGTTTGATTTTCACTTTAGTCAGATACCACCCAGAGTGTAACAGAGTAGCTTTCTCAGAATGTTTCTCAAACTAGGACTACTTGGGGAGGCATCCATCTAATGTGTACCTGTACACATTCCTGAGTAGTGGTGACCACAGTAGAAACAGTGAGTCATAAAGGAATGATCAAGAACCAAGATGTCCCATCTGAGTTTCACCACGCTAGTATGTTTGAAATCAAAAGAGGTGTTAAAGGGTTGGCCAGCAAGGAAAAAGTGAATTTTCTCCTCCAGTTACTAGGGCCAACACTTTCAGTTCATTCCCACAGATTCTACAAAACAACTATCTATATAATAGAAACTGAAGCCACTGAGGAGCTTTGTCTGGTTTGTTAAGAGCTAGCACTACCAAAGGAAGAAGTCCATTGCTCTTCCAATTCACATAGATCTATCAATCAGAGGCACAGCATGATAAAGCGTCATTTCCAGGTCCCTAGCCCCTGAGGCAGGCAGCGAAGTGGGTTGGTGCTGAAGATAGAGTTCCAAATCATTTCCAAACGTGTTCCTGTAACTTTTGGCCCCTAACAAGGCTAGATGTTTACAAACATGGAGGCTAAGTAAAAGTACACAGCAACAACATGGCTCTCAAGTCCCTTGAAAGTGGATAATCTGACAGATTAGGTTAGTAGTTATACATCCTGATGCGATTATGAAATAGTCAAAGAGATCATGAAAAGGTGACCTAGAAAGGAAAGTTCAGTCTACACACTTCACCAATTTCTAGCCACTCCCTTCACAGGGATGTTGTATGCCTCTTGGTATTGGCAGTTTGGTATAAACCCCTGAGAAGGCACCCCTTTTTGGGACTACTTTCAGTCATTATGAGGCAATGAGAAACCATAGAGCAGGGCTCAAGGTTCATTTCTGCAAGTTGTCATTCATTCACACAATCACACTGAAGAGTTAGTAAAGTAAAGCAGAAAACATGTATATTGTGAAAGCAGAGAGGCTAGAGCTCTGGAATGTTATTACCTTATCCTGAAGATCCAGTCTGAGATGATAGATTATGGTGAAAGTTAAGCCACCTAAAAATGCCTAGAATTAAGGGTTGAGTTTAGGGAAGTTGCTGGTGCTGCTGCTGCTGCTGCGTCACTTCAGTCGTGTCCGACTCTGTGTGACCCCATAGACAGAAGCCCACCAGGGTCCCCCATCCCTGGGATTCTCCAGGCAAGAACACTGGAGTGGGTTGCCATTTCCTTCTCCAATGTGTGAAAGTGAAAAGTGAAAGTGAAGTCGCTTAGTCGTGTCCGACCCTTAGTGACCCCATGGACTGCAGCCTGCCAGGCTCCTCCATCCATGGGATTTTCTAGGCAAGAGTACTGGAGTGGCTTGCCATTGCCTTCTCCGTTAGGGAAGTTACTGGATACAAAATTACAGTAACTTAGGGAAGTTACTGGATACAAAATTAACCTAAAGAAATATCTTGCCTTCTTACACACTAACAGCAAAAGGACAAAAATTTAAATTTAGGAAGCAGTCCCATTCACTACAGCAACAAATGGAATGAAATTCCTGGGAATATGTCTACCTAGGTAGGGATAATACTGGTGTGCAGCAAAGAATAAGGCAGAAATGAAATGAATCAAAATAACACAAAGAAATGTAGAGATATACTGTTCTCTTGCAGTGGAATAATAAATATTGGGGAATGCCTACACTACAAAAAGAGATTGAAGGTTCAATGTAATTCCTATGCAATTACTAATAGAACCTTTCACAAAAGTAGGGAAAAAAACAGTTTACACTCCTCAGCAGACAAATCCATAAATAAGTTTGATTTCAGCTTTGGTCAAAACACGTCATGTTTTCTACAGCCATTCGTAATTTTCCTCTGCTCTTCCCTAGTAGCATACTGAACAAATTCTGAACTGCAGGACTCAACTTTCAGTGTCATTTGTGTGGGTTTTTTTTTTGCCTTTTTACACACCCATGAGGGAATCAGGGCAAGTGACTGGAGTGGTTTGCCATGCCATTCATCAGCGGATAACTGGAATCACTCTTTCAGTTCAGTTCAGTTCAGTTCAGTCGCTCAGTCGTGTCCGACTCTCCGCGACCCCATGAATCACAGCACGCCAGGCCTCCTGTCCATCACCAACTCCCGGAGTTCACTCAAACTCATGTCCACAGAGTCGGTGATGCCATCCAGCCATCTCATTCTCAGTCGTCCCCTTCTCCTCCCACCCCCAACCTTTCCCAACATCAGAGTCTTTTCCAGTGAGTCAACTCGTTGCATGAGGTGGCCAAATTATTGCAGTAAAAGATAACCTCAAGATGGATGAAAGACACAAATATAATCCCAGCCAGTTTAAATCTATAACATTAGAAGAAAGTATAAGTAACCTCTTTGACATAAATTATATCAACATATCTTTATTTTTTATCTTTGACCTACCTCCTATTTTAATGAAAATAAAACAAAAATCAACCAAACAAGTGCAACCTAATTAAACTTAAATGGCTTGCACAGCAAAACGACAAATAAGACAGAAAATGATTCACACTATGGGAGAAAATATTTTGCAATGAAGGAAATTACAAGAGGTTAAATTCCAAAATATGAAGAAGCTGATGTTGCCCAATAACAGAAAAACAAACAACCAAATTGAAAAAAAATTGGACAGAAGACGAAATACACATTTCTGTCAAGAAGATATAGAGATGGCAAATATGGATGAGGAGATGCTCAAAATCACTGTTAGAGACAAGAAAATCAAAACTTCAATGAGATATCAACTCTCATTGGCCCTAATGGTAAGTATCTAAGTATCTACCAAAAAAAATAAATCCTACACAGGGTGTGAAGAAAAGAGAATCCTTCTCTCCTCCTGCTTGGTATATACATTGAAGGAGTCACTATGGAGAACAATATGGAGGGTCCTTTAAAAAATAAAAATGCAACTACCTTATGATTCACAATCCCACTACTGGTCATATACCTGAAAAAAATATAAATTCCAAAAGATACATATCCCCAAATTGATGGTGGCAATAATTACAATAGCTAGCACCTGGAAAAAACAAGTGTCCACCTACGGAGAAATATATAAAGACAATCTGGCACATAATCACCGAAGAATTGATGATTTTGAACTGTGGTGCTAGAGAAGACTCTTGAGAGTCCCTTGGACTTCAAGGAGATCCAACCAGTCCATTCTGAATATGATCAATCCTGGGTGTTCATTGAAAGGACTGATGCTAAAGCTGAAACTCTGATACTTTGGCCACCTCATGCGACGAGTTGACTCACTGGAAAAGAGTCTGATGCTAGGAGGTATTGGGGAGTGGGAGGAGATGGGAACGACAGAGAATGAGATGGATGGATTTCATCACCGACTCGATGGACATGAGTTTGAGTGAACTCTGGGAGTTGGTGATGGACAGGGAGGCCTGGCGTTCTGTGATTCATGGAGTCGGAAAGAGTAGGACACGACTGAGTGACTGAACTGAATTGAACTCATATATTAGACTATCACTCAGTCTTTTATTTTTTATTTTATTCATTTATTTTTATTGGAGGCAAATCACTGGAAAAGACTCTGATGCTGGGAAAGGTTGGGGGCGGGAGGAGAAGGGGACGACCGAGAATGAGATGGATGGATGGCATCACCGACTCTGTGGACATGAGTTTGAGTGAACTTCGGGTGTTGTTGATGGATAGGGAGGCCTGGCATGCTGTGATTCATGGGGTCGCGGAGAGTCGGACACGACTGAGCGACTGAACTGAACTGAATTACTTTACAATATTGGTTTTGCCATACATTGACATGAATCGGTCCCTGGTGTACATGTGTTCCCTTTTTTGAACCCCCCCTCCTTCCTCTTCTTATCCTCCCTCTGGATCATCCCCATGCACCAGTCCTGAGCATCCTGTATCATGTGTCGAACCTGGACTGTGATTCGTTTCACATATGATAATATATATGTTTCAATGCCTTTCTCCCAAAACATCCCACCCTCACCCTCTACCACAGAGTTCAGTCTTAAAGAGGAAAGAAATCATGTCAATTGTAGAAATGTGTCTGGATTCAGAAAAGGTCATATCAGTTCAGTTCAGTTTAGTCTCTCAGTCGTGTCTGACTCTTTGCGACCCCAAGAACCACAGCACACCAGGCCTCCCTGTCCATCATCAACTCCCGGAATTTATGAAAACTCATCTCCATCGATTCGGTGATGCCATCCAGCCATCTCATCATCTGTCATCCCCTTCTCCTCCTGCCTCCAACCTTCCTAGAATCAGGGTCTTTTCCAGTGATTCAACTCTTCACATGAGGTAGCCAAAGTACTGGAGTTTCAGCTTCAACATCAGTCCTTCCAATGAATACCCAGACTGATCTCATTTACGATGGACAGGCTGGATCTCCTGGCAGTCCAAGGCACTCTCAAGAGTCTTCTCAAACACCATAGTTCAAAAGTATCAGTTCTTCTGTGCTCAGCTTTCTTCACAGCCCAACTCTCACATGCATACATGACTAATGGAAAAACCATTGTCTTGACTAGATGGACATTTGTTGGCAAAGTAATGTCTCTGGTTTTTTAATGTGTTGTCTAAGTTGGTGATGGATTTCCTTCCAAGGAGTAAGTGTCTTTTAATTTCATGGCTACAGTCACCATCTGCAGTGATTTTGGAGCCCCCCCAAAATAAAGTCTGACACTGTTTCCACATTTCCCCCATCTATTTGCTATGAAGTGATGGGACCAGGTGTCATGATATTAGTTTTCTGAATGTTGAGCTTTAAGCCAACATTTTCACTCTCTTTCATTTTCACCAAGAGGCTTTTGAGTTGCTCTTCAATTTCTGCCATAAGGCTGGTGTCATCTGCATACCTGAGGTTATTTATATTTCTCCCAGCAATTTTGATACCAGGTTGGGCTTCTTCTGGCCAGCGTTTCTCATGATGCACTCTGCATATAAGTTAAATAATCAGGGTGAGAATATACAGCCTTGATGTACTCCTTTTCTTATTGGGTACTAGTCTGTTCCATGTCCTGTTCTAACTGTTGCTTCCTGACCTGCATATAGGTTTCTCAAAAGGCAGGTCAGGCAGCCTGGTATTCCCATTTCTTTCAGAATTTTCAACAGTTTATAGTGATCCACATAGCCAAAGGCTTATGCAGAGTCAATAAAGCAGAAATAGACGTTTTTCTGTAACTCTCTTGCTTTCTCAATGATCCATCAGACGTTGGTAATTTGATCTCTGCTTCCTCTGTCTATTCTAAAACTAACTTGGACATCTGGATGGTCACGGTTCGCAAATGGCTGAAGTCTGGCTTGGAGAATTTCATTACTAGCATGGGAGATGAGTGCAAATGTGTGGTAGCTTGAGAATTCTTTGGCATTGGAATGAAAACTGACTTTTTCCAGTCCTGTATCCATTGCAAAGTTGTCCATATTTTGTGACAGGTTGAGTGCAGCACTTTCACAGCATCATCTTTCAGGATTAGAAATAGCTCAATTGGAATTCCATCACTTCCACTAGCTTTGTTCGTCGGATGCTTTCTAAGGCCCACTTGACTTCACATTCCAGGATGTCTGACTCCAGGTCAGTGATCACACCATCGTGATTATCTTGGTTGTGAAGATATTTTTTGTGCAGTTTTCTGTGTATTCTTGCCACCTCTTCTTAATATCTTCTGCTTCTCTTAGGTCCATACCATTTCTTTCCTTTATTGCGCCCATCTTGCATGAAATGTTCCCTTGGTATCTCTAATTTTCTTGAAGAGATCGCTTGTCTTTCCCATTCTGTTGTTTTCCTCACATTGATGGCTGAGGAAAGCTTTCTCATCTCTCCTTGCTATTCTTTGAAACTCTGCATTCAAATGGGAATGTCTTTCCTTTTCTCCTTTGCTTCTCACTTCTCTTATTTTCACAGCTATTTGTGAAGCTTCCTCAGACAACCATTTTGCTTTTTTTCATTTCTTTTCCATGGGGATGGTCTTGATCCCTGTCTCCTATACAACGTCACTAACCTCTGTCCATATTTCATCCTGCAGTCTATCTGTTAGATCTAGCCCCTTAAATCTATTTCTCATTTCTACTGTATAATCATAAAGAACTAAATTGCAAAAAGGAAAACAAATATTACAGATTAACACATATATGGACTCTAAGAAACTGATAGAGATGATTTTATTTGAGAAGCAGTGATAGGGACACATATATAGAGAAGAAATATAAGGATGCAGGGAGGAAACGGTTTGTGGTGGAAGCTACTGGGAGACCGTAACTGACACACATGTGCTTATGATGCCTATATGCAACACAGGGAACTCTACCTAACGCACTGTGGTGACCTAAATTGGGAGGAAGTCTAAAATTGAAGGTTCATATATATGGTTATTGTTCCATCACTAAGGCATTTCTGAGTCTTTTCTACCCCACAGAATGCAATATACAAGCATTGTGGTTTAGAGTAGAAATTAGTAAAGTATTCTTAATCAGTTATACTCCAATAAAATTAACTGTTCAATGTATATTAATGATTTTACTAAAATAGTATAAGTCTTGGTGGATCTCACGTCAATTTGGAAGTCAAAATAAGAAATCTAAATGTCAGTATCTTATTGAAAATTTCAATTGTCATCCAAATATATAATACACTTATTAAGAAAATTGTAAAATAAAGCTGAATGTGTTGTACATATATTAGTGTATATGTGCATGTTAAAAGACTAAAAGTTTTTTTTTTTTTTCCCCCAAAGAAAATCTACTTTAAAAGTGGTGGCAACAGAACTACTATCAGTAACCTGGATATAATCGAAACAGGTTACCTTTGGGTCTATTTGTTATGTTTTAATTTTTTATGTACTTAATTCTATTCAAAATCTTTCATACGTGTATTCTATATCTCACAAAATATGTTACTGGATACTTGTGAAAATCTGGACACAAACTTTTGTGCAATAATATAGTATTCTCTCTAATTTACATTTGAGAACGTGGCACAGATATTCCCAAATGAAATATGGAAAGCTCAATATTAGACATTTGAAACTCTACGCATAGATTTTCCTACGAGAAATAGGGACCTTTGTATATTTCACAGAGAAAAAAGGACTGCATAATTTTCTGTTGAAACCTTTGTTTCTCTATATACTCACATTGAAAATCAGAATGAATATTTTCTGAAATATAATATGAAATTTTATACATTTTATATATGGTAACCTGAAAAAAGAAATTCAAACATGAAATATGAAGTTTCTATATTTCATATATGGATACTAGAATGTTGATTTAAATACATGATATATAGAATTCTCTAGTGTCATATATTTAATTCTGGTCCTACCTATTCTGAAATGTGTGTTTCATCTTTAATTCCATATATCATGTTGAAAACCTGTGCTCAAAATATATGCATGTAATGTAGAAAAATAAGTATCGTATATTCATTTATCAAATGAAAATAATCAAATTTTATGGAGAGAAATCTGTCCCGAGATTTTCATATGTGAAATTCAGAGATTTCCCAATTTCATAAGGGAAAATCCAAATCCAGATTTTGATATGTAAAGTAAAGAATTCAGTATTATGGGTAGGAAAATCTTTGACAAACTTACACATGTGAAATCAAGAGAAATTAATATTGTGTGTACAAATTCTGCACACAGAATTTTACAGGAGAAATACAGATTTCCATATATTATGTATGTGTATATATTCATTTCCATATGTTATGTGTAAAATAATAAGCTCTTGGAGTTTCATATGCTAAATTCATAGCTAAATACAGAGAATGGCATTTTGTTTCTAGAAATCTGTGCACATATTTTCCCTATTGAAAATATAGTATTTCATATTTTATTAAAAATATACACTGTCACATTGCCATTTAAAATATAAAATTCAACATTTCATCTGAGAGTATTTATGCCCAGATGTTCACATGTGAAATATAGGAAAGTCAATATTTCATATTGTGAAATATATAAAATTCCAAGTTTATGTGGGAAAATCTGTACCTACATTCTTATGTGAAATATAGAGATTTCAGACAGAAAATTCTCCTCAGTACAAATATTCATTGAGATATAGAGAATCCCGTATTTCATCCAGGAAAACCAGGATTTATATTTTTATGTGTCATATATAGAGAATTCCATATTTCATTTAGGATCATCTGCACTCTAACCTGCTAATGTTAAACATAGATTGTTCCATATTTTAGACAGAAAAATAGACAGCAATATTTTTCCTGTGTGAAATATAGCGGATTCCACATTTCATGTAGAAAATCTGCACTCAAATGTTCAGATATGAAATACAGCAATTTCTACATTTAATTTTGGAACATCAGCATCCATTTCCAAATACAACATACAGAGGCTTTCATGTACTTCACATAGAAACACCATTGTTCAGATTTTCTTATACAATATATAAAGGATTTCATATTTCATGTTTGGAAATCCAAAAATTTATCACATATAAAATTCTAGAATTTTCATATTTCACATATGAAAAGCTTTCTGTAGATTTTCATATACATTCAGGAAATTTACAAATATTGTATATGTAAATAGCCAGCCAGATTTGAATACACAAAACCGAAATATCCATATTTAGTCTTTTAAGAACTGAACACAAATTCTCAATAAGACAAATAGAAATTTTCTTAATACGTCTCAGTAAAGTGTTCGCGGATTTTCACATGTATGATCACTTGAAATGTATTATAAGTAGGAATATTTGCACCCATACATCCCTCTATGAAATATAGAGAAACCCAATTTTCTCTGAGAAAATCTGCATTCAACTTTTCAAATATGAAATGCAGAGAATTTTGTATTCTCACACTTATACATGTGTAATATTGAGAAATCCATATTTCACATGGAAAATATCACCTGGCCGTTCATGTATGAACTATAGATAATTCCACATTTTCTGTTGGAAAATCTGCAGCTAGATATTCATATGTGAAATACAGAGAATTCCATACTTCAATATGGAAATTCTGGGTCTACATTTTCAATGTTAAATACATTGGATTCACACTTTCATTTGAGAAAATGTGTGATTAGGTTTTCATATGTGATATGTAGATTAATAGGAACCCATACGACCATATATGCATGTATCATATCATAATTCCACACCCTATATCAGAAAAATGAGCCCAAAATTTCCTATGTGATGTGAAGGGAATTTTATGTTTCTGAACCAGATTTTTGATAGGTGAAACACAGTAGAGAATTCCATTTTTCATGTAAGCACCTGTAGATCTTAATATTCATAAATACTATCTAGAGAAATACATAAGGGTAATTGCCACTCAAATTACATGCATAAATTATATCTAGAGAATTCCATATGGAAAAATTACCACCCACAATTTGATATGCAAACCATAGAGAATTCCATATTTCATGTAGGAAAATCTGTGATAAGATGTTCATATGAGAAATATACCAAATCTATATTTTATGTAGGATATCTACTCCAAGTGTTGATATGTGAAATAAAGAGTACCATAAGTATCATATAGAAAAATCACCCCTCTGATGCTCATATGTGAAATAGAAAGAAAGGCGTACTTCACTTCGGAATATCTTCATCCTAAATTGATACATCAAGCCTAGAGAATACTGCATGAAAATAATCTGTGTCAAGAATTTCATATGTGAAAAAATATGATTCCACATTGGATATAAGAATATTTTCAAATATGAATGTGTATTTCAAGTTAATCTTAAAAATCCATGTTTGGATTTTATTTGAGTAATATAGAGAAACCCATATTCACTTAAGAAAAAATATCTATCCCAGATTTTCCTATGTGAAATAATGAAATTTCCCAATTTCATGTAGGAGAATCAACATCCAGATTTTCATAGGTAAACTAAAGAATTCAGTAAGTCATGGAAGAAAATCTTTGATAAGATTTTCATATGTGAAATATAGAGAATTCAATTTTGAATGTACAAAATTCTGCACAGAGAATTTTAAAGGAGACATAGAGATTCCATATGTCATGTTCGATAATAAGTTCTTGGATTATCATAAGTTAAACACAAATAATTCTGTACTGCATGTGGAAACTCTGCACAAACTTCCCTGTGGAAAATATACAGTATTTTATATTGCAGCTAAATATCCTATTCAACATTTCTTCTGAGAAAATTCTGTCGAGATGCGCACAAGTGAAATGTAGGGAATTAAACATTTCATATATAGGTTAACTGGCTCCCATACAATCATCTATGTAATAAGGAAAATTCCAAATTTCATATATGAAAAAAGGTGGGAAAATGTTCAGATGTTTAAGTATAGAGAAATTACTTTTTTATATAGGATCATCTCTACGATTTCATAATTGAAAATAGAAAATTCCATGTTTTATGGGAATCTTATGGACGGAGAATCCTGAAAATTACAATCCAAGGTCACAAAGAGTCTAACACGAATGCAGCAACTGAGCAGGAATAATTCATGTAGGTAAAGAGACTAGATTAGTATATTAAATTCAGAGAATTCCATATTTAATTAGGAAAATCTGTGTCCAGATATTCATGCATGAAATATATCCAATTCAGTCCATGATATAGGAAAACCTTTTAGCTTATAAGTGACCGATAGAGGGTTGCAAGTGTCATGCAGGGAAAATACACACCTGGATTTAGCCACTTGCACATTTCTTGTTGGAGAATTTACATCCATATTTGCTCATGTGAAATAGAATATGAAATTTTCTCTAAATGTATATTCCAGAGTCCAGATTTTTGTACGGTAAATTTCAGAATTCCATATTTCATGGGAGAGAATTGACATGCAGATTTTCATATGTAAAATGGTGACTTCAGTACTATATTTAGAATCTTTTAGAAGATTCACATATGCAGGCAATACACTCATTCAGGTGAAATTGACCCTGAAGTATGCAGAATTTCACGGGTTATGGAAGAATACCTGGGCCCAGATTTTCCTATGGGCAATACAGAGAATTCTCTATTTCATGTAGGAAAATCAGTGATCATAGCTTACATTTGAAATATAGAGTATTCTGTTTATATGTGGGAAAATAGACACCCATATGGGAAAGAAAGAAAATTCTATTCTTCATGTGGAGTAATCAGTGCTTTGATTTTTCTATGTAAGAATAGAAAATTCCAAAATTCCTCATGGAAAATCAGTGCCCAAGTTTTAATATGTGAAGCATACAAAATTACATATTTCATGAAGGATATTGATGATGAGATTTTCATGTTTCCCAAAGTTATTTATTGTGATATATTGCATAAAATATACACTTAATAGTGGAAATATGTCCTTAAATGTTTAGATATGAAATATAGACAATCCCATATTTTTTCGATGATTACCTGGGCACAGATTTTCACATGTGGAAGAGAAAATTTCTTTGCAATCATAGAACTTTTGCCTAGAGTTTTGTCTAGAGTTTTATACACTAAATACAGGAAATTCCATATTTTATGCATTAAATTCTATCCATACATTCACACATGAAATATTTTAAATTCAGTAATTCATTTAAAAAACCTCCACACACGTTTTCATATACAAAATCTGGGAAGTGACATTTTTCATGTAAGAAAATCTCTGGTTTTCATACTTATATCATATTGAGAATTCCATACTTCATGTAGAAAAATCTACCATCTGATAAACCTATGTAAAATAAGGAGGATCCCATAACTCACGGAGAAATTTTGGTGTGTAGAATTGATATGTGAAGCAAAGTTAATTGCATAGTAAATTCAAGAGGAAAACCTGGACCCATATTTTCATGCATGAAATATAGATAGGATATATTTAAAATGAAAATAAGTCCAGATTTCATATGTAAAACAGATCATTCCATATGTTATACAGAAAATCTGGGTATGTTTTAAATTTATGAAATATAAAAAATTCCCAATTACATGGAGGAAAGTCTGTACCTTCATTCCTATGTGAAATATAGAGAATTCATATGTAAAATTGTCCTGTGAAAATGTTTTCATACAGATAATAAAAATACCACATTTTATCTAAGAAAAACAGTGCTTAGGTTTTTCCTATGTGAAATATAGAGAATTTCAAATGTCATTTAGGATGATCTGCACCCTAATCTGCTAATAGCAAATAGACAGTGTTCCATATTTTAGACAGACACTGATATTTTCACATGTGAAATTTAAAGGATTCCACGTTTCATGTAGAAAACAGCACCCAGATGTTCAGAAATGAAATATGCAAATCTCAAATTTCATTTTGGAACATCTGCATGTCAAACTCCAAATGTAACATAAAGAGGCTTTCATGTCTTCACATAAGAAAAACTTTGCCCAGATTTTCATATACAAAATGTACAAACTCCTTGGTTCATGTTTGGAAGTCTGAAGCTATTTTAACATATATAATGTTAGAATTTTTATATTTCATATACTAAAAACTGTAAGTAGATTTCATATAAATTCAGTAAAATGACAAATATTTTATATGGAAATCTTTTATATTTTATATGGAATCCCAGTTTGTATATAAAAAATAGGGAAATTTGCATATTTTACTCTATATATCATGCTAAAAAACCTGTGCCCAGGTTTACATATATTGAATGTAGGGAATTTCATGTTTCATACAGGAGAAGGTGTGTGCAGATTTTCGTAGGTAAAACATAGAGAACCCTATTGTAAGATAATTTGTTTATAGGATTCCTGTGTTAAACACAGAGAATTCCATATTTCTTACAGGGAAATCAGAGTCCAGGCTTTCATATGAAGAGTAAAAAACTTTTCATGTTTCATGTTAGAGAAAATAAGCCCAAATTTTTTATGTGAAATACACAGCATCCTATATTTCAGGTAGATGGTTGCCATCTGGATTTTCATAAAAGAAAATGAAAGAATTCCATTTTTCCTGTAAAAACTGGAGCACATATATTCATATATGATATAGAGAAAATCTGAAATTTCATGTAAGAAATTTGTGTCCAGAGTTTCAAATGTGAAATAGAGTTTATTCTGTTTCATATGAGAAAATATGCACTCAGTTTTCCATATTAACAATATAGGAAATTCTATATTTCATGCTTGAAAGACTAAGTGATTTCTTTATATTTAAAATATCAAATACTCCTATTTTACACATGACAATTTGGGTTTAGGACTGCATATAAATTTTTTATTCTAAATATATTAATGAAAATGTACCCACATTTTCCTATGAATGATAACGCAATCCATATTTCATCTATCAAAACTGTATCCTAATTTTCATATGTGAAATATACACCTCATATTTCATGTAAGAAAATCTTATGTGTAATATACAACTTTCAAAAGTCATGTCAAAAAAGCTTTATTCAGATGTCCATATATGAAACACAGATAATTCCATATATTAAATTGAAAAATTATACTCATTTGCTCATATGTAAAATATACACAATTATATATTTTATGTAGTAAATTCTATCTGCAGAATTTCATATATATAATATAGATTAATCCATATTTCACCACACCTAGGATGAATATATTAATTATATGTAATGTCATTTTTCATGTCAGAAAATCAAGTCAGTTCTCATATGTTAATTACAGAGGACACAAGGTTCCCTGTTGGAACATCTATGCACAAAATTTCATATGTGGAGAATCGTATAATGCTGTAGAATAATCAGCGCAAGTATTAGATATGTGTTCATAAAGAACTCCGTATTTCATAGAAGAAAACCAGCACATTGATTAACATACAAAAATTTGGAGAAATAAATGACTCATGTATAAACATGCACACACAGAATCATACATGAACTAATAGAGAGAGTTCTAATTATCACTTAGGAAAAGGTGTGTTCAGCTTTTCATGTGCAAAATAGATGACAAAACCTATTTCAGGGGGAAAATCTAAAGTTTTCATACATGATTTTTCCATCTTCATGTAGGAAAATCAGTGCAGAGTTCATTAAACATTTACAAAATTTCCGATTATCTTGTGAAATATACCCACCCAGATTTTAAAATATAAAATTGGAAAATTCCATGTTTCACTTCAAGTTTTAATGTTTCAAATCACCATCAATATTTTTACACAGGGACTACAAGGAATTCTTTATTTTCATTTAGGAAAACATGCGTGCAGGTCTTCATGTCAGCAAGAAAGAGAAATCTATGTTTCATATAGAAATATCCTGGGGTTGATTTCCATTTTATGTGAAACATAAAAACTTCCAAAATGTATTCACAAAAATCAAGACCAATATAGTTTCATATGGGAAATTCAGAGATTTTATTTTTCATGTAGAAAATTCCATATTTTAAGAAAAAATATTGACTTGATTTTATCTTGGTAACATATAAAATCCTATATCTCATGTGTGAAAAGCTACACCTACATTTTCACATGTGAAATACAGAGATTTCACGTTAATTGTAAGAATATCTTCCCCCAGTTTTCAAATGTGAAGCATACAAAATTCAATATTTCATGCAAGCAACATCCCCCCTTTTTATTTTGTCCCAGTTCTTTTTTATTTCTTTTTTTCACTCCCTCTTCAATCAAGTCAAGCACCTCTTCCACTTCTGCTAATTATCCTGGAAGGTTCCTAACCTGGGGATTTGCTCCTGAGGAGGACAGCCTTGCAAAGAGGTGGGCAGGTTTGGAAGTGCTCACTATGGAGAGCTGAGAAATGAACAACAGTGTTCTGTATTCTCACATCACTTTGGACAGATTCACAGTGCTATTCACGTTGGCATGATTCTATCCTCTGTGCTTTCTTTCCAGAAACCACAGACAAATAGCATAGGCCATTGTGCTCACCTGACTTGGAAAAAACCCATCTCTGCCTGCACCTCTCAATATCATTATTTGTCAACGCCATGCTCTCATCACATATAAGTCATGTGCAATTGAGATATCACACAAATTTGGGGCCAGGTGGGTGACAATAAAGTCAAACAAACATAACTGATTCTAAACATGATAACGAGTAAAATTAAGATACCTGAGATATGAAGAGGGTGAGGTGGATAGAAAATGAAGCAGTTGAGAATAAGTAATGGTCTCAATCACAGAGGAGAGAATTTGTTGCTCTTCCCGGAAATCATGTCCAACTTTGTGACCCCATGGACTAGAGCCTGTCAGGCTTCCTTTCACTATCTCCCAGAATTTGTTCAGATTCATGTCTATAGAGTGGTGAAGTTATCTAACTGTCTCAACATCTGCTGCCCACCTCTCCTTTGACCTTCAACATTTTCCACTATCTGAGCTTTTCCTAATGAGTCAGTTCTTTGCATTAGGTGGACAAAGGAAGAAAGAACACTAAAAGACAACTAACTTTTAAGAGGAAAGATCTTGAAACAGTTTAGAATAGAGATGTAGTAAAAGTTTTTGACGAAATGGAAGACCTATTCAAAATAAACCCTGTATATAACTTGTGGGAACAGACGGAACCATTTGCAAGCTAATAAAGGCCACATATGGATAAACTCACTGCAAACATGATTCTCAATGGTGAAAACCTGTAAATGTGACCCCTAATTCATGAATAAGACAAAAATACCCACTCTCACTACTTGTATTCAGCATAGACTTTGGACTCCTCATTATATCAATCAGATTAGAAGAAATACAATTTCAAACAAATGGGAAAAGGAGTAAAACTGCCACTGTTTACACGTGCTATGCTATTATGCCTGGAGATCCAAAGATGCCACCAGAAAATTACTAGAGCTGATCAATAAGTTTAGGGGAGTTGCTAGATATAAAATTATTATGCAGAAATCCCTTGTATTCCTACACACTCACAACAAAATATCAAAAATAGAAATGAAGGAAACAATCCCATTCACCATGGAAACAAGTAGAGTAAAATTCCTGGTAATAAACCTACCGAGGCAGGGGAAAGACTGGTGTGCAGAAAATAATAAAGCATGGAAGAAACAAAGCAAAGCTGACACAAAGAGAAGGAGAGATATACCATCAACATGCACTGGAAGAAACAATATTGTGAAAATGGTTACACTATAAACAGCAGTTTACAGTTTCAATGCAGTTGCTATCAAGATACCAATGGCATTTTTAACAGAACTAATACAAAATATTTTTGCAACTAGTATGGAAATGCGAAAGACCTTGAATAGCCATGCAAGCTTGAGAAAGAAAACAGAGCTTAAGGAATCAAGTTTCCTGACACAAGTCAATACTACAAAGCTACAGTAATCAGTACAGCATGGAATGGGCTCAAAGCAGAAATATAAGCCATTGGGATGGATAGAAACCCTGATCATCGCTTGCCCAAGTGGTCATCTAATCTCTGACAAATGAGACAACAATATACAATGGAGACTACATAATCTCTTTTATAAGTGATGTTGGAAAATCTGGACAGCTAAAAGTAAAAGAATGAAATTAGGACACTGGCTTGTTGTGACACCATGGAGTGTGGCATGCCAGGCTTCCCTGTCCCACACCATCTCCTGAAGGTTACCCAAGTTCATGTCCATTGCATCACTGATGCAACCCAATCATCTCATCCTTCATGCTGTCTTCTCCTTTTGCCTTCAGTCTTTCCCAGCATCAGGGTCTTTTCCAATGAGTTGTCTCTTCACATAAGGTGGGCAAATTATTAGAGCATCAACTTCACTAGTAATCCTTCCAATGGGTATTTCAGGGTGATTTTTAAAGATTGACTGATTTCTTCTCTTTGCTGTCCAAGAGACTCTCAAGAGTCTTCTCCAGAACCCTGGTTGAAAAGCATCAGTTCTTCAGTTGTTCTGCCTCCTTTATGGTCCCTCACACAACAGTATACGACTATGGGAAAGACCATAGCTTTGACTGTAATGGACCTTTGCCAGCAAGGTGATTTCTTTCATTGTAACACTGTATCTAATTCTGTCTTACATTTTCTGTAAAGAAGCATTTATTTTCTAATTTCATGGCTGCAGACACAATCTGCCTTGATGTCAGAGCCCACGAAGGGGAAATCTGCCATTGTTTTTTCCTTTTACCCCTTCTCTTTGCAATGAAGTGACGGGACCAGAGGTTGTGATCTGAGTTTTTACACCATTGAGTTTTAGGCCTGCTCTGGCGGGACATATGGTAAAGTGTCTGCTTACAAGGCGGGGGAGCAGAGTTAGACAATGGGTTACGAAAATTCCCTGGAGAAAAAAATGACAACCCACTCCAATACTCTTGCCTTGCAAATTCCATGGAAAGAAGAGCCTGTTAGGCTATAATCCATGGGCCTGTTAGGCTATAATCTCAAAGAGTGAGAGATGACTAAATTACTTCACTTTCACTTTGCACTCTTCAAAAGCTTTTGCTTAATTCAATCTGTACAATAGGGGGTTTTAAGATGGGGAACACATGTACACCTGGGGCAGATTCATGTCAATTTGCAAAACAAATACAATAATATAAATAATTATCCTCCAATTAAAATAAATAAATTTAAACAAAGAAAATAAAGAAATGAGTAATAAAGTAAACTACCCTGTCACCACTGCCAAAAAAAAAAAAAAAGCTGTTGTACTCCTTCACCTTCATTAAGAGGTTCTTTAGTTCATCATCTTTTTCTATCATTCAGAGAAGGCAATGGTAAGCCACTCCAGTACTCTTGCTTGGAGAATCCCATGGATGGAGGAGCCTGGCGGTCTGCAGTCCACGGGGTCCCTAAGGGTCGGATACGACTGAGCGACTTCACTTTCACTTTTCACTTTCACACATTGGAGAAGGAAATAGCAACCCACTCCAATGTTCTTGCCTGGAGAATCCCAGGGATGGGGGAGCCTGCTGGGCTTCCATCTATGGTGTCACACAAAGTCGGACACGACTGAAGTGACTTAGCAGTAGTAGCAGTAGCAGCAGAGTGATAGTCACACACATATTTGAGGTTGGTGACATTGTCCCCAGCAATCTTGATTCAGCTTGTAAGTCATCCAGCCTGGCATTTCTCATGCTTTGCTATGCATATAAGTTAAATGAATGAGGTGACAATCAACAGCCTTATCATACTCCTTTCTCAACCCCGAGCTAGTCAGTCATTGCATACTTGACCCTATTGCTTCTGGACCTGCCTACAGGTCAAGTATGAAGGAGACAGATAAAATGTTCTGCTATTCCCATCTCTTTAAGGGTTTTCCGCAACTTATATGTCGCCCAGACTATGATTTTACAGTGGTCAATGAAAAACAGGCAGAGATTTTCTGGAATTCATTTGGTATTTCTGTGATCCAGTAATCGGTGATCATTTGATCTGTGGTTCCTCTGATGTTTCTAATCCCAGCTCAAACTTCTGGAAGTTCTCAGTTCATGTAATGCTGAAGACTAGCTTGAAGGAATTTGTGCATAACTTTACTAACATGGGAGATGTGTGAAACTGAGTGGTGGTTTGAACTTTATTTAGTACTGTCCTTCTTGGAAATTTGGATAAGGATTAACCTTTTCCAGTCGCCTGATCACTGCTATGTTTTCCACATTTGCACCATTTTGATTGCAGCACTTTGAGAGCATTTAAGATTTCAACAGTTCTGCTGGAAATCCATCACCTCCACTAGTTCTATGGTCAGAAATGCTTCATAACACTTGACTTTACATTCCAGAATGAGTGTCTGTGGGTGAATGCTCACACCTTGTGGTTATCTGGGTTATTACGTTTTTTTTTTTTCTAAAGTTTTTCTCTGTATTCTTTCTATCCTGCCTTGATCTCTTCTGCTTCTTTAGTCCTTTACTGTTTCTGTCCTTTATTGTGTCCATCTTTGGAGGAAATGATCTTTTGATCTTTTCAATTTTCTTGAATAGATCACTGGTATTTCCCTATCTGCTTGCTTTCTTCTATTTATCTCCATTATTTATTGAAGATACCCTCTTGTCTCTTGAATTTCTCTGGAATTCTGCATTTAATTGGGCTATCTTTATATTTTTCAGTTGTTTTCTGCTTCTCATCTTTCCACAGCTACATATAAACCCTCCTCAGAAAATCACTTTGTCTTCGAGCTTTTCTTTTTTTTTTAGGATGGTTTTGTTCACTGCTCCCTGTACAACATTTTGAAGCTCCTTCTGTAGTTCTTGGGGAACTGTTTACTGGATTTAAGCCCTTAAAACTGGCTGTGATTTCCGCTGCATTTTCCAGAGGCAATTTGATTTTTGTTGTACCTGGCTAGCCTAGTGGTTCCAACCCAATCAACTCTTTCTTTAT
This sequence comes from Moschus berezovskii, assembly GCF_049115385.1. Classification (NCBI taxonomy): domain Eukaryota; kingdom Metazoa; phylum Chordata; class Mammalia; order Artiodactyla; family Moschidae; genus Moschus; species Moschus berezovskii. The sequence goes on from NC_142489.1 coordinate 58,941,641, forward strand.
TTTAAACCTGAACTTTTTCATGAGAAGCTGATGATCTGAGCCACAATCAACTCCAGGTCTTGTTTATGCTAACTCTATACAGCTTCTCCATCTTGATTGCTGCCTAGAATAACCAAACTGATAATCCTTACAGACCTTTTGGTGAGATTCATGTGCAAAGTCGGTTCTTGTGACGTAGTTAAAGAATGTTTGCTCTGACCAGTACATTCTCTGGGTGTAATTCTATTTTCTTTGCCCTACTTCATTTTGTACTCCAAGGTCAAAGTTGCTCCAGTTTGGTCCAGGTATTTCTTGACTTCATTCGTTTGCATTGTATTCCCCTATGGTGATGGGGACATCTTTCATTCGGTCTTAGTTCTAGGAGTTCTTGCAGTCTTCATAGAACTGATCAATTTCAATTTCTTTGGGTCAGCTTTTGGGACCTAGACTTGGATTACAGTGATGGTGAATGTTTTGCCTTGGAAACGAACTGAGATCATTCTGTCGCTTTTGAGGCTGCTCCCAAATACTGCATTTAAGACTCTTTGGTTGATTATGATTACTACTCCTTTATTCCTATGAGACTCTTGCCCACTGTAATAGACAAAATAGTCATCTGAATTAAATTCACCCATTCCTCTCCATTTTAGTTCCATGAATTCTAGCTGATGTTTACTCTTGCTTTCTCCCATTTGACCCCATCCAATTTACCTTGATTCATGGGCCTATCATTCCGTGTTCTTATACATTATTGTTCTTTGCAGCATCAGATTTTACTTTCATCATCAGACATATCCATAACTGATCTTCATTTCCTCTTTCATCTCACCACTTTATGTTTCCTACAGCCATTAGAAATCGCCTTCTGCTCTTCCCCAGTAGCATTTTGGACAGCTTCTGCACCGGGAGAGACACTTTTTAGGGTAATATGTTTTTGCCTTTTTATAGAGTTAATTCATCAGTGTATTGGGGTGTTTTGCCATTCACTTCTTCAGTGGATCACCTTTAGTCACTCCTTAACATCATACAAGAAGATAAACTCAAACTGGATTAAATACCTAAATATAAGGTCAGTCGTTCTAAATCTATATTATTAGAGGAAATTATAGGTAGAACACATTTTGACATAAAATGGAGAATGATATTTTTTTTCTTTTTAAATCTAGCTCCTAAAGCAATGAAGATAAAGTTAAGAATAACCAAGTAGGACTTAATTAAACTTAATAACTTTCACACAGCAACACCATAAGCAAGACAGAAAGCAATTTTCATTGTGGGAGAAAACATTTGCAAATGAAGGAAATGAAAACAGATTAAACTCCAAAATAAGCAAATAGAACACATGGCTGAATAGCAGAGAAACTAACAATCTCATTGGAAAAAAATGGACTGAGAGGAAATAGACGTTACTCCCAAGAAGACTAACAGGTTTTCAATATCATAAGAGAAGATGCTCAACATCACTATTAGAAAAAGGGAAACAAAACCTTCAATGAGGTCGCACCTAACACTGGCCTGAGTGACCCTTATCAACAACAACAACAGCAACTAAAATCTACAAATAAATAAACTCTGCAGAGGGTGTGGAGAAAAGGTAACCCTCCCAAGTGGCTTGAATGGAAAGAATCCAGCAGTAATGCAGGAGACTTGGATTCAATCCCATGGTTAGGAAAATTCCCCTGGAGAAGGGAATTGCCCCGAATATTTTGATTCAGATTCTGAATTCAGGAACTCAGATTCCTCAGAAGAAGCATTCTGGACTAGAGAATTCCAGTCTGTCACAAAGATTTGTACATGGCATCGTGACATTCACTTTCATTTTCTTTCCAGTCCTGCTGGAAGGAATATACATTGATACAGCCATTATGTATGCAGATCAGCATGAAGAGCCTTTAAAAATCTAGGAATGAAGAAACTATATGATCTAGCAATTCCAGTGCTGGGATTATTGGGATTTACCTAAAGAACATCATAATTACAAAAGATGCATAACAACAGTATTGATGGCTCCAGGATTTACAACAGCAGAACTCTGAAGCAACAGAAATGTCCATTTAAAAAGGAATGAATAAAGATAATTTGGTATATATATAAAATAGAACATTACACAATCAAAAAAGGAATGAAATCGGGTCATTTGTAGAGAGGTGGACGGATTGAAAAAGAGTCCTATATAATAAAATAAAATAGAAAAAGGAAAACAAATATCTCTTATTAACATATATACAAACTGTTAATACATTATATATAACATATTTTATCACATATATTATAAATAACATAACTTTATATAATATAGACTGTTTATCTAACATAAAATTTTAATATATTGTATAATATATACAAATATATATATTTATATTTTATAGCCTATATATTATATGTAGCATAACTTTATATATTTATAAACTTTATATATATATACTGTATCAGTTCACTTCAGGCGCTCAGTCATGTCCGACTCTTTGCGACACCGTGAACCACAGCACACCAGGCCTCCTTGTCCATCACCAGCTCCCGGAGTTCAACCAAACCCATGTGCATTGAGTTAGTGATACCTTCCAACCATCTTATACTCTGTCATCCCCTTCTCCTCCTGCCCTCAATCTTTCCCAGCATCAGAGTTTTTTCAAATGAGTTGGTTCTTCTCATCAGGTGGCCAAAGTATTGGAGTTTCAGTTTCAACATCAGTCCTTCCAGTGAACACCCAGGACTGATCTCCTTTAAGAAAGGCTGGTTGGATCTCCTTGCAGTCCAAGGGACTCTCAAGTGTTTTCTCCAACACCGCAGTTCAAAAGCATCAGCTCTTCTGCACTCAACTTTCTTTATAGTCCAACTCTCACATCCATACATGATCACTGGAAAAACCATAGCCTTGACTAACGGACTTTTTTTTAGCAAAGTAATGTCTCTGCTTTTTAATATGCTGTCTAGATTAGTCATATCATCCTTCCGAGGAGTAAGTGTCTTTTAATTTCACGGCTGCAATCACAATCCGCAGTGATTTTGGAGCCTAGAAAATTAAAATCAGCCACTATTTCCACTGTTTTCCCATCTATTTGCCTTGAAGTGATGGAACTGGATTCCGTGATCTTAGTTTTCTGAATATTGAGCTTTAAGCTTTAAGTTGGCATAAAGAGCTGTTATGACTTTTTCACTTTCATCAAGAGGCTCCTTACTTCTTCAATTTCTGCCATAAGACTGGTGTCATCTGCATATGTGAGGTTACTGATATTTCTCCTTCAATCTTGATTCTAGCTTGTACTTCCTCCAGCCCACGGTTTCTCATGATGTACTCTGCATATAAAGTAAACAGACTGTATAGATGATCTTATAAGAGAAGCAAAAGTAGGGACACATTTATAGAGAAGAAACTTATGCATATCAAGGATAAACTGAATGCTGGTGGAAGGAAGTGGGAGATTGCAACGGACAGCTGTACACTATTGATGCATATATATATACAGCACAGGGAACATCACTGTGGGGATGTGAATCAGAAAGAAGTCTCAAAATGAGAGGATAGATGTATGATTGTTCAATCACTTAATGGTGTCCGAGTCTTTGGAACCATTGGATTGCAGCATGCTATAATTTTGCTGTAGAGTGGAAACTAAGAAAAGAGTCTTAAGCAATTATGCTCCAATAAAAATTTAAATTTCAAAGTATATTCAACTAAAAAAAGGCATATCTCTTACTGCTTCTCATGTTACTTACGAATTCAAAAGAAGAACTCGAAACATTTATACCTGAATGACAAATTGACTATAAAGCCCTGAAAACGGAATTTTATTTGATAATGCACTTATCATGAAAATAGTATGAATAAAAATAAATGTGAAGTACAGAAATTAGTGTATATGTGTATGTCAAAATGTTGAAAGATTTTCCGAAAAGAAAAAATACCTTTTAAATAGGTGGCAACAGAACTATTATCAGTCACCTGGATTTAGTTATTCAATTGAATCCTTAAAATGTATGTTTTATTTGTCACACACAGTCTTTTACTAACCTGTTATGGATGAATATTAAACGTCTTTTCCCCATTCATTTAAAAAATATGAGTTTTTCATTGACAAGAAAAGTATATTTCCACAATGTTTAAAAGTATATTTCCATAATGTTCAATTATGTTGTCATGATTGCTACAGGTTCTTGAAAATTAGTTTTTTTTAATTTGGACTGTAAAGAATGCTGAGTGCCAATGAGTCAATGCTTTTGAACTGTTTTTGTTGGAGAAGACTCTTGAGAGTCCCTTGGACTTCAAGAAGATCCAACCAGTCTATCCTAAAGGAGATCAGTCTTGAATGTTCATTGAAAGGACTGATGTTGAAGCTGAAATTCCAATACTTTGGCACCTGATGTGAAGAACTGACTCATTTGAGAAGACCCTGATGCTGGGAAAGATGGATAGCAGGAGGAGAATGGGATGTCAGAGGATGAGATGATTGTATGACATCACCTACCAAATATATGGGATCTTCTGAATTTCATAGAAGAAATTCCAAGTGCAAATTCTCTACATAAATTGTAATTCTCTCTATGTCATAATTAGATATGTGGCCAAAAATTTCCTATATGAAATAATGGGACTGTAAACTGAACTGAACTGATACTTCACATATGAAAATATGTATGTAGTTTCCCTGAAGGAATGTGGAATTCTCTGTATTTCACAGATGAAAATTTTGGCACATACTTTTCAAAACGAAATTTCTGTATATTTCACAAGAAAATCTGTGTACCTATTTTCCTATATGAAATATGGAATTGTATGTATTTCATATAAAATATAATGTGGGCTTTTCTACATGAAATTTGTAATTTTGCATATTTGACATATGAACATCTGACCATAGATTTCATTACACCAAATACCGTATTCTATTTCATGTATGCAAACCAGAACACTCACATTTCTACATTTATATGGAATTCTCTATATATCATATATGAAAATCTTGGCACTGATTTAACTCAGTGAAATATGTAATTACCTGTATTTCATATAGGTAAATCTGGGTTAGGATTTCCATGCAGATATTGAAATCTCTATTTCACAATGAAAATCTGGGCAAAGATACTCCTTCATGAAATATGGAATTCTCTGTTATTGACATGTGAAAATCTAGGCACTGAGCTTTTTCCCCTGAAATATGATTTTTTAAAATATTTCACAATGAATATCTGGATGTAGAATTAACCCCTTGAAAATTAGATTAGCCATATTGTACATATGAAAACTATGGTCGATTTTCCCACATGGAATATATATTCTCTAGATTTCATATATGAAGATTTTGGTGTAGATTATCCTACACGAAATAAAGAATTCTCCACATTTCACATATGAACATCTAGTTGCCAATTTTATGTGAAAGATGGAATTCTCTGTATTTCATATTTGAAAATCTGAACGGACAGTTTTCCTAGAGGGAATGTGGAAGTCACTATTTTTCACATGTACATCTGAATGTAGATTTTCCTACATGAAAAAAAGGAAGTCTCTGTATTTCAATTCTTTCCCATCTAAGTGACTAGGAAAGTTAAAGAGTTCTGTGAAGACCTACGAGACCTGCTGGCATTATCACCAAGAAAAGATATCCTTTTCATCACAGGGGAGCAGAATGAAAAAGCAGGAAGTCAAGTGACACCTGGAGTAACAGGCAAGTTTGGCACTGGAGTAAAAAATGAGGCAGGACAAGGCTAACAGTTTTGGCAAATAGAAATGATAAAAGTGGAAACAGTGACAGACAATTTTCTTGGGTTCCAAAATCACTGGGGACAGTGACTACAGTCATGAAAATAGAAGACCCTTGATCCTGGGAAGAAAAGTTATGACAGACCTGGGGGCAATGGATTGAAAAGCAGATATATCACTAGCTGACCTTGCTATGGTGTTACAGGAGTTGCGTGTGGCTATGACATTTCAGCTATAAAGAAGGGTGAATGCCAAAGAAATGAGTCTTTGGAACTGTGGTGCTGAAGATGACTCTTCAGTGTCCACTGGACAGAATGGAGATCAATCCAAGATACTAACCTGAATATTCATTCGAATGGATGATGTTGAAGCTCCAATATTTTGGGCACCTGATGTGAAGAGCTGACCCATTGGAAAAGCCACTGATGCTTGGAAAGATTGAGGACGGAAGAAGAGGGTGATGGAGGATAAAATGGTTGGATGGCACAACTGACTCAGTGAATGAGTTTGAGCACACTGTGGGTCACAGTGAAGGACAGGGAAGCCTGGAGATCTCAATCCATGGTGTCACAAATAGTTGTGATTGACATCCAGGAGTAGATGCCTCTACCTAATATTTGGAATTCCCTATATTTCACATATTTTAATCTGCAAGCAGATTTTCTTTTTCAGCATGCCACATGTGGAGAAAATTGATGCCCTGATATTCAAACGTGAAAGAGAGATAACTGCATAACTAACGCAGGAAAATCTGCACCCAGACATTCAAATGTGGAATATAAATAATGACAAGTTTAAGTCATAAAATATATGCCCAGATTTAGACATCGAAAATGATGAGAATTTCATCTTTCATGGGGGAAAATCAATGCCCATATTTTCTCGTATTAATTATAGAGTCTCACATTTTATGTAGGAAAACCTGCACCCAGATATTCATATGGACAGTTCCGTATTACATGTATGAAAACTGGCATCCAGATTCCCATACGTGAAATATAAAGATTTCCATTTTTTCTTTGGAAAAATCAAAATCACGAAATTCAAATATTAAGAGAGAATTAAAAATCATATAGAAATATTGACAGTCCATGTTTCAGATATGAAATATATATTATTCCATATCTCATGTAGGGAAGTTTTCAACCAGATTTTCATTATTGAAACATAGAGAATTCCAAATAACTTTAGAACAATCTGTGACCAAATGTTCATATACGAAAAATAGTAGATTCTATATTTGGGAATTTAGGCCAGATTATACTTTCTGAATCATAGAAAATTCATACTTTATGTGTGAAAAATCTGTCCACAAATTTTCATATGTGATATATTGACATTCATATTTCACATAAGAAAATCTGTTCCCAATTGTGAAAGAGACAGATTTTTATATTGCATGTTGGAAAGCATCCATTCAAATTTTCTTCACTAAAATAAAAATTTTATGTCTCAAGCAGGACAGATTTTCATATGTAAAATATAAAATTCCATTATTTATTAAGGGAAATTAATGCCAATTTGTTCAAATGTTACATGTAGGGAATTCCACACTTCATGAAGAAAAATCAACAGAGATTTTCAAATGAGAAATACGAAAAATTACACATTTCATCTTAGAAAATGTAGACCGTATTTTGATATGTGAAATAGAGAAATTTTTCTCCGTCATGGTAGAAAATTTGCATCCAGAATTTCAAAAGTGAAATATAAAGAATTCCACATTTCATACAGAAAGACCTGTATCCATATTTAATCTGTGAAATATAGATTTATATAGATATGAAATATATATTTTATATTTCTGTATTTTCACTGGGAAAATCTGTCCCCAGATATTCATAAGTGAATGACAGAGAATTTCATATTCCATGTCTTAAAGTCTGCACATACATTTTCATACGTAAAACTGAGAATCTCATATTTCAAGTGGGAATATCTGGTGTCATATTTCAATACATGAAATATAGAAATTTTCATATTGCACCGTAATCATATGTGATATATTGATAATTGATATCTCCTAGAAGAAAATTTTCTCTCAGACTTTCATGTTTGCGATGTACAATATTTCATATTGCATGCCAAAATTTTTATAGAGATTGCATATTTCTCATAGGAAATTCATAGGAAAATTTAAGCCCAGATATTCATATGTGAAATGTAGAATTCCATATTTCATATCAGAATATGTATGCCTAGAATTCAATATAGGACACACAAAAAATATAATCCGCGTACTTAAATCTTCATTCATATGTTCATATGCAAAATATAGAGATCTCATTTTTCATGTATGAATATCTCACTTCAGAATATCATAAGTAAAATGAACATCGTTCTGTGTTTCATGATTCAAACTACTCATTCAGATTTTCATAGGCAAATAAGGGTAATTAATATTTAAATGGAAAAATATGCCCAGGTTTTCACTGTGAAATATGGAGAGATTCATGTTTCCTTTATAAAAATGTATGTCTAGGCTTTCAAATGTTAAGTACTGAGCAGTCCATATTTTTTGTGGGAAAATCTGTACTCAAGTTTCCAAATGTAAAATAAAGAGTATGCCATATTCATGCAATAATTTTTTTGTCCAGATTTTCATACACGGAATAATAAAGAACATTTGCCTCTTGGAGGAAGCTGCCATCTGACCCATCACAGAGCCACCGAGCAGATGACCCACAAACTTCAAAACGATTATACCAAAGAAATTCTCGCACTGTTACTAAAGTTCTAAGACCCACAGAAGATTTACAAACCTGGGTATCTATAAAATGGACAGAAAACCTCCAGGGAATTTGACTCTGCAGGCCAGTGGGATTTAATGGCAGAACTTCCACAGGACTGGGGAAACAGACTCTTGGAGGGCACAAACAAAACCTTGTGTGCACCAGGAGCCAGAAGAAAGGAGCAGTGTTCCCACAAATGACTGAGTTGGACTTCCCTGGGAGAGTCCAGGAGTCTAATGGAAGCATGTGTCAACACTTTGGCCTCAGACCCAACCACCTGAAGGGAACACAGCCTCCCCCATCAACAGAAAATTGGATTAAATATTACTGAGTGTGGCTCCACCAATCAGAATAAGACCCAGATTCCCCCAGTCATTGTCTCCCATCAGGAAGCTTCCAGAACTCTCTTTTCCCTATCCATAAGAGGGCAGACAGAATGAAAGCCACAAACAGAGAAAACTAAACAAACTGATCACATGGACTACAGCCTTGTCTAACTCAATGAAACTATGAGCCATGCTGTGTAGGGCTGCCCAAGTTGGACGGGTCATGGTGGAGAGTTCAGACAAAACGTGGTCCACTGAAGAAGGCAATGGCAAACCACTTCAGTATTCTTACCTTGAGAACCCCATGAACAGTATGAAAAGGCAAACAGACATGACACTGAGAGATGAACTCCCCACGTCAGTACGTGCCCAATATGCTACTGCAGAAGAGTGGAGAAGTAACTCCAGAAATAATGAAGAGTCAGGGCAAAAGTGAAAACAGTGCCCAGTTGTGGATGTGACTGATTATGGACGCAATGTCAGATACCATAAATAACAGTATTGCATAGGAACTGGAATGTTATGTCCATGATCAAGGTAAATTGGATGTGATCAAATAGGAGATGGCAAGAGTGAACATTGACATTTTAGGAATTAGTGAACTAAAGTGGAATATAATGGGTGAATTTAATTCAGATGATCGTTACATCTACTACTGTGGGCAAGAATCCCTTAGAAGAAATGGAGTATCCCTTATAGCCAAATAAAGAGTCCAAAATGCAGTTCTTGGGTTCAGTCTCAAAAACAACAATGATCTTGGTTCATCTCCAAGGCAAACCATTCAATATCACAGTAAGCCAAATCTAAGCACCAACCACTAATTCCAAAGAAGTTGAAGTTGAACGGTTCTATGAGGACCCACAAGACCTTCTAGAACTATTACCCCCAAAACACTTGTCCTTTTTATCATAGGGGACTGGGATGCAAAAATAGGATGTCAAGCCGACAATACTACAAAGCTACAGTCATCAAGACAGTATGGTACTGGCCCAAAGGCAGAAATATAGATCAACAGAACAAAATAGAAAACCCAGAGATGAATCCACACACCTATCGACAACTGATCTTGGACAAATGAGGCCAAAATATGCAAGGAGAACAGACATTCTCTTGAGCAAGTGGTGCTGTCAAAACTGGGCAACTATGTGTATAAGAATTAAACTAGGAAACTTTCTAAGACCATACAAAAAAATAAACTCAAAATAGATTAAATATCTAAATTTAAGACCAGAAACTAAATCGCCTGAGGAAAACATAGGCAGAACACTCTCTTACATAAATCACAGCAAGATCCTCTATGACCCACCTCCAACAGTAATGGAAATAAAAGCAATAATAAGCAATCAGTACCTAATTAAACTTTAAAGCCTTTGTACAACAATGGAAGCTATAAGCAAGTTGAAAAGGCAGCCTTCAGAATGGGAGAAAATAATAAACAGCTGACAAAGAATCAATCTCCAAAATATACAAGCAGCTCATGCAGCTCATTGCCAGAAAAGTAAATGACCCAATCCAAAAAATGGGCCAAAGATCTAAACAGACATTTCTCCAAAGGAGACATACACATGGGTAACAAACACATGAAAAGATGCTCCATGTCACTCATTATTGGAGAAATGTGAATCAAAACCACAAAGAGCTACCATCTCATGCCAGTTAGAATAGCTGCCATCGAAAAGTGCAAGGAAAATGCACTGGTCATAGAAAACACCATCTTCCAACAACCCAAGAGAAGACACGACACATGGACATCAGAAGATGGTCAGCACCAAAATCATTCTGGTTATGTTCTTTGCAGCCAAAGATGGAGAAGCTCTATAGAGTAAGCTGAAAGAAGACCAAGAGCTTACTGTGGCTCTATCATGACCTCCATATTGCAAAGTTTCAATTTCAATTAAAGAAAGTAGGGGAAACCCATAGGCCATTCAGGTATGACTTAAGTCAAATCCCTCATGATTATACAGTAGAAGAGAAATTAGATTCAAGGGATCAGCTCTGACAAGCACAATGCTGAAAAACAATGGTTGGGGATACCTAAACTTGTACAGCAGGCCATGATCAAAACCACCACCCACCAAAATGAAGTACTGAAAGGCAAAAGGGTTGTCTGAGGAGACCTTACAAATAGTTGATAAAAGAAGAGAAGCTAAAGGCAAAGGAGTAAAGGAATAAGATGCACCCATCTGCATGCAGAGTTCCAAAAAATAGCAAGGAGATATAAGAAAATAACATTAAATGAACAATGCTTTCAACCCCCTCCCCACACACACACAAAAAAAAAAAAAAAAGAGGGAAAAGATAGAAAGGTAAAGACTAGAGATCTCTTGAAAAAAATTAGATATATAAGGGAATATTTCATGCAAAGATGGGCACAATAAAGGACTGAAGTAGTATGGACTTTTCTGAAGCATTAGCTATTAAAAAGAAGTGGTAAAAACAGAAGAACTATATAAAACCGAAGAATTATAGAACAGAAGAACTACATAAAAGAGATGTTCAGTTCAGTCACTCAGTCCTGTCCGACTCTTTGTGACTCCATGAACCACAGCAGGCCAGGCCTCCCTGTCCATCACCAACTCCCGGGGTTCACTGAAACTCATGCTCACACAGTTGGTGATGCCATCCAGCCATCTCATCCTTTGTCGTCCCCGTCTCCTGTCGTCCATCTACTCACATCAGAGTCAATAATTATTAATTTTTTTAGTGACAAGGCATCAGTAAAGTTCAGTCGCTCAGTCGTGTACGACTCTCCGCAACCCCATGAATCACAGCCCGCCAGGCCTCCCCGTCCATCACCAACTCCAGGAGTTCATTCAAACTCATATCTTCAGTGTCGGCAATGCCATCCAGCCATCTCCTTCTCCGTCGTCCCCTTCTCCTCCCGCCCCCAACCCTTCAAAGCATCAGTCTTTTCCAGTGAGTCAACTCATTGCATGAGGTGGCCAAAGTATTGCAGTTTCAGCTTTAGCATCAGTCCTTCCAATGAACACCCAGGATCGATCTCCCTTAGAATGGACTGGTTGGATCTCCTTGTGGTACAAGGGACTCTCAAGAGTCTTCTCCAACACCACAGTTCAAAAGCATCAATTCTTCGTCTATCAGCTTTCTTCACAGTCCAACTCTCACATCCATACATGACCACGGGAAAAACCATAGCCTTGACTAGACGGACCTTGGTTGGCAAAGTAATGTCTCTGCTTTTAATATACTATCAAGTTTGGTCATAACTTTCCTTCCAAGGAGTAAACGTCTTTTAAATTCATGGTTGCAATCAGCATCTACAGTGATTTTGGAGCCCCCCCAAAATAAAGTCTGGCACTGTTTCCACTGTTTTTCCATCTATTTCCCATGAAGTGATGGACCAGATGCCATGATTTTTGTTTTCTGAATGTTAAGCTTCAAGCCAACATTTTCAATCTCCTCTTTCAATTTCATCAAGAGGCTTTTGAGTTCCTCTTAACTTTCTGCCATAAGGGTTGTGTCATCTACATATCAGAGGTTATTGATATTTCTCCCAGCAATCTTGATTCCACCTTGTGCTTCTTCCAGCCCAGAGTTCCTCATGATGTACTCTGCATATAAGTTAAATGAGCAAGGTGACAATATACAGCCTTGACGTACTTCTTTTCCCATTTGAACCCAGTCTGTTTTTCCATGTACAGTTCTGACTGTTGCTTCCTTATCTGCATACAGGTTTCTCAACAGGAAGGTCAAGTGGTCTGGTATTCCCATCTCTTTCAGAATGCTCCAGTTTATTATGATCCACACAGTCAAAGGCTTTAGCATAGTCAATGAAACAGAAATAGATCATTTTCTGGAACTCTCTTGCTTTCTCCATGACTCTGCAGATGTTGGCCATTTGATCTCTGGTGCCTCTGCCTTTTCTAAAACCTGCTTGAACATCGGGGAGTTCAAAGTTCACATATTGCTGACGCCTGGCTTGGAGAATATTGAGCATGACTTTACTATCGTATGAGATGAGTGCAATTGTGTGGTAGTTTGAGCATTTTTGGCATTGCCTTTCTTTGGGATTGAAATGAAGACTGACCTTTTCCAGTCCTGTGGCCACTGCTGAGTTTTCCCAAATTGCTGGGATGTTAAGTGCAGCAATTTCACAGAATCATCTTTCAAGATTTGAAATAGCTCAACTGGAATTCCATCACCTCCACTAGCTTTGTTGCTAGTGATGATTTCTAAGGCCCACTTGACTTCACATTCCAAGATGTATGGCTGTAGGTCAGTGATTACATTATCGTGACTATCTTGGTCGTGAATATCTTTTTTTGTACAGTTCTTCTGTGTATTCTTGCCACCTCTTCTTAATATTGTCTGTTTCTGTTTGGTCCATACCATATTTGTCCTTTATCGAGCCCATCTTTGCATGAAATGTTCCCTTGGAATTTCTAATTTTCTTTAAGAGATCTCTTGTTTTTCCTATTCTGTTGTTTTCCTCTATTTGTTTGCATTGATCACTGAGGAAGGCTTTCTTATCTCTCCTTGCTAACCTTTGGAACTCTGCATTCAGATACTTATATCTTTCCTTTTCTCCTTTGCTCTTCACTTCTTTTCACAGCTATTTGTAAGGCCTCCTCCGACTGCCATTTTGCTTTTTGCGTTTATTTTCCATGGGGATGGTCTTGGTCCCAATCTCCTGTACGATGCCACGAACCTCCATCCAGAGTTCATCACGCACTCTGTCTATCAGATCTAGTCCCTTAAATATATTTCTCACTTCCACTGTATAATCATAAGGGATTTGATTTAGGTCATATCTGAATGGTGTAGTGGTTTTCCCTACTTTCTTCAATTTAAGTCTGAATTTGGCAATAAGGAGTTCATGATCTGAGCCACAGTCTGCTCCTAGTCTTGTTTTTGCTAACTGTATACCGCCTCTCCATCTTTGGCTGCAAAGAATATAATCAATCTGATTTCAGTGTTGACCATCTGGTGATGTCCATGTGTAGAGTCTTCTCTTGTGTTGTTGGAAGAGGGTGTTGGCTATGACCAGTGCGTTCTCTTGAGAAAACTCTATTAGCCTTTGCCTTGCTTCATTCCGTGCTCCAAGGCCAAATTTGCCTGTTACTCCAGGTGTTTCTTGACTTCCTCCTTTTGCATTCTAGTCCCCTATGATGAAATGGACACCTTTTTTGGGTGTTAGTTCTAAAAGGCCTTGTAGGTCTCCACAAAACCGTGCAACTTCGGCTTCTTCAGTGTTACTGGTTGGGGCATAGGCCTGCATTACTGTAATACTGAATGGTTTGCCTTGGAAATGAACAGAAATCATTCTGTCATTTTTAAGATTGCGTCCAAGTACAGCATTTTGGACTCTTTTGTTGACCGTGATGGCTCCTACATTTCATCTAAGGGATTCCTGCCCACAGTAGTAAATATAATGGTCATCTGAGTTAAATTCACCCATTCCAGTCCATTTTAATTCACTGATTCCTAGAATGTCTGTGTTCACTCTTGCCATCTCCTGTTTGACCACTTCCAATTTGCCTTGAGTCATGGACCTAACATTCCAGGTTCTTATGCAATATTGCTCTTTAGAGCACTGGACCTTTCTTCTATCACTGGTCACATCCACAACTGGGTATTGGTTTTGCTTTTGCTCTATCCCTTCATTCCTTCTAGAGTTATTCCTCCACTGATTTCTAGTAGCATCCTGTACACCTACCGACCTGGGGAATTTCTCATTTGGTATCCTATCATTTTGCCCTTTGATACTGTTCATGGGGTTGTCAAGGCAAGTATACTGAAATGGTTTGCTATTCCCTTCTCCAGTGGAGCACATTCGGCTGTGGTCCATGTGATCAGATCGACTAGTTTCCTATGATCATCATTTCAGTGTGTTTGCCCTCTGATACCCCTCTCAATACCTACCATCTTATTTGGGTTTCTCTTACCTTGGGCATGGGATGTCTCTTCACAGCTGCTCCAAATAAGCGCATCCACTGCATCTTATCTTGGATGAGGGTTATCTCCTCATGGCCGCCCCTCCTGACCTTGAAGGTGAAGTAGCTCTTCTCGTCCTCCTGCGCCCGCACAGCCATGGCCTATTGGACGTGTGGTAACTCCTCTCGACCACTGGCCCTGGCCTCAGACCTGGGGTACCTCCTCACAGCCGCACCTCTTTGCGTGGTCGTTTGCACCAGGGCCGGCGTCTCTCGTGTTTGTGCCACTGGGGCCGGCGTCTCTCTAATGACCCAGATAAACACAATGGTGTTATCACTCACCTAGAGCCAGACATCCTGGAATGTGATGTCAAATCGGCTTTAGGAAGCATCACTATGAACAAAGCTAGTCGAGTGATGGAATTCTAACTGAGCTCTTTCAAGTCCTAAAAGATGATGCTGTGAAAGTGCTGCACTCAATATGCTGGCAAATGTGGAAAACTCGGCAGTGGCCACAGGACTAGACAAGATCAGTTGTCATTCCAATCCCCAAGAAAGTTACTGCCAAAGAATATTCAAACTATTGCACAATTGTGCTCATCTCGCATGCTAGTAAAATCATGCACAAAATTCTCCAAGTGAGGTTTCAACAAAACTGAACCAAGAATTTCCAGATATTCATGCTGAATATAGAAAAAGGAAGAGGAACCAGAGATCGAGTTGCCAACATACACTGCATCATAGAAAAAGCAAGAGAGTGCAGAATAATATCTATTTCTGCTTTATTGACTATGCCCAGGAGTATGTCAAGGCTGCATATTGTCACCCTGATTATTTAACTTATATGCAGAGTACATCATGAGAAATTCTGGGCTGGAAGAAGCACAAACTGGAATCAAGTTTGCCTGGATATCAACAACCTCAGATATGCACATGACAACACCTTTATGACAGAAAGTGAAGAAGAACTAAAGACCCCCTTGGTGAACGTGAAAGAGGAGAGTGAAAAACAAGGGTTTAAGCTCAACATTCAGAAAGTTGAGATCATGACATATGGACCCATCACTTCATGGGAAATAGATGGTGAAATAGTGGAAACAATGACAGGATTTATTTTTTGGGCTCCAAATCACTGCATAAGTTGATTGCAGCCATGAAATTAAAAGACATTTACTCCTTGGAAGGAAATTTATGAACAATCTAGATAGCATATTAAAAAGCAGAAATATTACTTTGCAACAAAGGTCCATTAAGTCAAGTCTATGGTTTTTCCCATGGTCATATATGGATGTGAGAGTTGGACTGTGAAGAAATCTGAGTGCCGAATGATTCATGCTTTTGAACTGTGGTGTTGGAGAAGACTCTTGAGAGTGCCTTGGACTGCAAGGAGGTCCAACCAGTCCATCATAAAAGAAGATCAGTCATGGGTGTTCATTAGGTGGACTGATGGACTAAAGCTGCAACTCCAATACTTTGGCGTTCTCATGTGAAGTTTTGACTCATTGTAAATGACCCTGATGTTGGCAGGGATTGGGGTCAGAGGGAGAAGGGGACGACAGAGGATGAGATGGCTGGATGGCATCATTGACTCAATGGACATGAGTTTGAGCGTACTCTGAGAGTTTGTGATGGACAGGGGTGCCAGGCGTGCTGCAATTCTTGGGGTTACAAAGAGTTGGATACGACCGAGCCACTGAAGTGAACTGAACTGAAGCCATTGACAATGTAGGTCACAAGAAAATGCTGGAAAATTCTCCAAAGATGCGAACACCAGACCACCTTCCCTGACTCATGAGAAGGCTGTATGCAGGTCAAGAAGCAACAGTAGAACCAGACATGGAACAATGGGCTGGTTTTAAATTGGACAGACATATGTCAAAGCTATATATTGTCACCATGTTTACTTAGTTCAGAGTACATCATGCAAAATGCCAGAGCACAAGCTAGAGCCAAGATTTCTGGGAGAAATATCAATAACCTTAGCTATCCTTAGGGCAGAAAGTGAAGCAGAAAGAAAGAGCCTCTTGATGGAAGTGAAAAGGGAGAGTTAAAAAGCTGGTTTAACTCAACATTCAGATATCGAAGATCATGCCATTTGTTTTCCTTCCTTCAAGGCAAATTGATTGGGGAACAATGGAAATCTGAGAGACTTTATTTTTGTAGTCTCCAAAATCACCACAGATGGTGACTGCAGGCATGAAATTCAAAGATGCTTGCTCCTCGGAAGAAAAGCTCTGAGGAACCTAGACATATTCAAAAGCAGAGCCATCATTTTGTCAACAAAAGGCCGTCTAGTCAAAGCTGTGGTATTTTCCAGGAGTCATGTATGGATAAGAGAATTGAACTCTCATAAAATAATCTCACAAAGAATATTGAGTGTTGAAGAATTGATGCCTTTAACTGTGGTGCTGGGGAAGTGTCTTGAGAGTCCCTTGTACTGTAAGGAGATCTAACCAGTCCATTCTAAAGGAAATCAGTCCTGAATATTCATTGGAAGGACTGATGCTGAAGCTCAAATAATTTGGCTAATGATGTGAAGAATAGACTCATTGAGAAAGACCCTGATGCTGGGAAATATTGAAGGTGGGAGAAGGGGATGACAGAGGATGATTTGGGCGGATAGCATCACCGACTCGATGGACATGAGTTGAGCAAGCTCTGGAAGTTACTGATGGACAGGGTAGCCTGGAGTACTGCAGTCTATGGGATCACAAAGAGTTTTACAGGACTGAGCAACTAAACTGAACTGATAAGGGGAAAGAATATTGAAAGGTTGTTGCGGAATGACACAAGACACCGGCATCTTGGCCTCCGGAGGAGAAGAATTTAATCCGGGGCCAGAGACGAGGCTTGATCGCTCAGAGCTTTTGTGTAATAAAGTTTTATTAAAGGATAAAGGAGATAGAGAAAGCTTTCTGACATAGAAATCAGAAGTGGGCAGAAAGAGTTCCCCTCTGCTAGTCTTCAGCTGGATGTTATATAGTCACTAGCGGAGAAGGCAATGACAAGCCACTCCAGTACTCTTGCCTAGAAAATCCCATGAATGGAGGAGCCTGGAAGGCTGCAGTCCGTGGGGTCGCTAAGTGTTGGACAGGACTGAGAGACTTACTTTCAGTTTTCACTTTCACACATTGGAGAAGGAAATGGGAACCCACTCCAGTGTTCTTGCCTGGAGAATCCCAGGGATGGGGGAGCCTGGTGGGCTTCCGTTTATGGGGTCACATAGAGTCAGACTCGACTGAAGTGACTCAGCAGCAGCAGCAGCAGCAGCTGTCTGTTAATGAAAGAAAGGAATGCCGTAAGGCTTAGAATGGCACCATGCCCCTCAAATATAAGATGCATTTGGGATAATTTTGACACCAGATGATTCATCCTGGGCCATAAAATGATTAGCTTGAATCTTGTAGAAGGGCAGATTACCATACAAAGAGTTTCATTTTGCATAGTTTAAGGGAACAATATCTGAGTATAACATAGAGGTTTATCAAGTAGGTCCTGAGCCATTTGGCGGAACCGACTTGAAGATAGAGTCTGGGGTAAATGCTTAGTACATTAACATTTTTTAAGACCAACATTTCCATAAGAAAAATACATTGGTTAACTCAAGATTTGAGAATAGTTAACTTCAGGTGAAAACAGGTGTCATTATGGCAACAGAGTATTTTAAGACAAACTTTTCTTTAAATTTGTATAGAGAAGAAAAAAAATCTAGTTTGTTTCCTCCTGCTGCTTGAGAGAGATAAAAATGTCTGACACTTGCAGCTTATTTCCTCCGTTTGGAGACCCCTGGCCTTCCTGCCTGTTACTCTCTCAATATGAAGAGGAATAGATATCTATATCTTCACCAGACCAGCTGGAATGTAAGCGATGTTGATAGCATCTCGTTCTGATTCTCAAGATTTCAGTCAGCTGAAGCTTGGAGTCTGCCACAGCCCAAGACTCTTAATGAACATACCTGCAAATTAAATTGTTAGTCACTCACTCATGTCTGACTCTTTGCAACTTCATGGACCACCAGGTTCCTCTGTCCATGGAACTCTCCAGGCAAGAATGCTAGAGTGGATTGTCATGCCCTCTTCTGGGGATTTTCCATAGGTAAGCCTGTAGTGTTATGAACCTTCCCTTAGAACAGCTTTTAAAGTGTCCTATAGGTTTTGGGTTGTTGTGTTTTCATTATTCACTCTTTTCTATGTATATTTTTCTCTTTTTATATCCTCTATGATTTTTGGTTATTGAAAAGCCTCCATATGTTGGCATTTTAATCTTTTTTTTTTTTTTCCTTCCTGTAATTGAGATCTAATCTACGGCACTGTGGTCAAAAACGATGATTGGAATGATTTCAATTATTTTTTTTTTTTAATTTATCAAGGCTAGTTTTATGGCCCAGGATATGATCTATCCTGGAGAAGTATCCATGTGCAATTGAAAAAAAAGTGAAATTGATTGTTTTAGAGTGAAATGTCCTATAGATATCAACTAGGTCTACTGGTCCATTGTGTCATTTAAAATTTGTGTTTCCTTGTTAATTTTCTGTTTATTTGATCTATCCATAGGCTTAAGTGGGTTATTAAAGTCTCCCACTATTATTGTGATATTGTCAATTTCCCCTTTCATACTTGTTAGCATTTGCCTTACATATTGCAATTTCTTAGGTTTCTGCTGCTAAGTCGCTTCAGTCGTGTCCAACTCTGAGCGACCCCATGGACTGCAGCCCACCAGGCTCCACTGTCCCTGATATTCTCCAGGCAAGAACACTGGAGTGGGTTGCCATTTCCTTCTCCATGTCCTATGTTGGGTCCATCTATATTTATAATTTTTATATCTTCTTCTTGGAGTGATCCTTTGATCATTACGTACTGCCCTTCTTTGTCTCTCTTCACAGACTTTATTTAAAAGTCTATTTCATCTGATAAAAGTATCTCTATTAGTGTTTTTTTTTTTTTTTTTTTTTAATCTCCATTTGTGTAAGATGATTTTTCCAGACCTTCACTTTCGGTCACTTTTATGTGCCCCTCATTTTGAGATGGCTCTCTTGTAGACAGCATATATCGTGGTATTGTTTTGTATCCATTCAGCCAGTCATTGTCTTTTGTTTGGGATATTCAACCCATTTACATTTAAGTTAATTATTGATAAGTAGTATCCCATTGCCAATTACATTGTTCTTTAGGATTTGAATTTATATACTCTTTCTGTGTTTCCTGTCTAAGGAAGATACTTTAGCACTTGTTGAAGAGCTTGTTTGGTGGTGCTGAATTCTCTTAGCTTTTACTTGTCTGAAAAGCTTTTGATTTCTCCTTCATATTTGAAAGTGATCCTTCCTGGATACAGGAATCTGGGTTATATATTTTCTCTTTCATCTCTTTAAATGTGTCCTGACATTCCCTTCTGACGTTAACAGATTCTATTGAAAGATCAGCTGTTGTTCTTACGGGAATCCCCTTGTGTATTATTTGTTGTTTTCCCCTTGGAGCTTTTAAAATCTGTTTGTTGCATTTGATCTTTGTTAATTTACTGAGTCGTGGAGCTTTTGTCGGTGTTCTTATGGGTGGAACTGGGTTTCTTCTCTCTGGATTGCAATGAAGTGTCCAGTAGTGAGTTTTGAGATGTCTATGGGATTGGTATGACTTTGGGAAGCCTGTGTATTGAAGCTCAGCACTATGTTCCTGTGTTGCTGGAGAATTTGTGTGGTATGTCTTTCTCTGGAACTTGTTGGCTCTTGGGTGATCCTTGCATTCAGTGCAGGTAGAAGCTGACTGTGGCTCAGATCATGAAATACTCATTGCCAAATTCAGACTTACATTGGAGAAAGCAGGGAAAAACACTAGACCATTCAGATATGACCTAAATCAAATCCCTTATGATTATACAGTGGAAATGAGAAAGAGTTTTAAGGGACTAGATCTGATAGAGTGCCTGATGAACTCTGGACAGAGGTTCGTGACATTATACAGGATGTTGGGACCAAGATCATCCCCATGGAAAAGAAATGCATAAAAGCAAAATGCCTGTCGCAGGAGGCCTTACAAATAGCTGTGAAAAGAAGAGAAGCGAAAGCAAAGGAGAAAAGGAAAGATATAAGCATCTGAATGCAGAGTTCCAAAGAATAACAAGGAGAGATAAGAAAACCTTCCTCAGTGATCAGTGCAAAGAAATAGAGGAAAACAACAGAATAGGAAAAACAAGAGATCTCTTCAAGAAAATTAGAAATTCCAGGGGAACATTTCATACAAAGATGGGTTCGATAAAGGACAGAAATAGTTTGGACTTAACAGAAACAGACGATATTAAGAAGAGATGGCAAGAATACACAGAAGAACTGTACAGAAAATATCTTCACAACCAAGATAGTCACGATAACGTGATAACTGACCTAGAGCCAGACATCTTGGAATGTGAAGTCAAGGGGGCTGTAGAAAGCATCACTATGAATAAAGCTAGTGGAAGTGATGGAATTCCAGTTGACCTATTTCTAATCTTGAAAGATGATGCTGTGAAAGTGCTGCACTCAATAAGCCAACAAATTTGGAAAACTCAGCAGTGGCCACAGGACTGGAAGAGGTCACTCTTCATTCCAATCCCAAAGACAGGCAATGCCAAAGAATGCTCAAACTACTACACAATTGCACTCATCTTACACGCTAGTAAAGTGATGGTCAAAATTCTCCAAGCCAGGCATCAGCAATATGTGAACCGTGAACTCCCAGATGTTCAAGCAGGTTTCAGAAAAGGCAGAGGCATCAGAGATCAAATGGCCACCTTCTGCTGAGTCATGGAGAAAGCAAGAGAGTTCCAGAAAAACATCTATTTCTGCTTCATTGATTATGCCAAAGCCTGGGACTGTGTGGATCACAATAAACTGTGGAAATTTCTTAAAGAAATGGGAATACCAGACCACCTGACCTGACTCTTGAGAAACCTGTATGCAGGTCAGGAAGCAAAAGTCAGACCTGGACATGGAACAACAGACTGGTTCCAAATAGGAAAAGTAGTATGTCAAGGCTGTATATTGTCACCTTGCTTATTTAACTTATATGCAGAGTACATCCTGAGGAACTCTGGGCTGGAAGAAGCACAAGCTGGAATCAAGATTGCTGGGAGAAATATCAATAACCTCCGATATGCAGATGACACCAACCTTATGGCAGAAAGTGAAGAGGAACTCAAAAGCCTCTTGATCAAAGTGAAAGAGGAGAGTGAAACTGTTGGTTGGAGCTCAACATTCGGTAAACAATGATCATGGCATCTGGTCCCATCAGTTCATGAGAAATAGATGGAAAAACAGTGGAAACAGTGTCAGAGTTTATTTTGGGGTGCTCCAAAATCACTGCAGATGGTGAATACAGCCATGAAATTAAAAGACGCTTACTCCTTGGAAGGAAAATTATGACCAACCTAGATAATATATTAAAAAGCAGAGATATTACTTTGCCAACCAATGTCTGTCTAGTCAAGGCTTTGGTTTTCCAGTGGTCATGTATGAATGTGATATTTGGTCTGTGAAGAAAGCTGATCGCCGAAGAATTAATGCTTTTGAGATTCCCTTTTACTGCATGGAGATCCAAACAGTCCATTCTAACGGAGATCAATCGTGGGTGTTCATTGGAAGAACTTATGCTAAAGCTGAAACTGCAATACTTTGACCACCTCATGCAACGTGTTGACTCACTGGAAAATACTCTGACGTTGGGAAAGCTTGGGGGCGGGAGGAGAAGGGGACGACAGAGAATGAGATGGCTGGATGGCATCACCGACTGGATGGACATGAGTTTGAGTGGACTCCGGGATTTGGTTATACAGAGGGAAGCCTTGTATGCTGTGATTCATGGGGTCGGAGAGAGTCGGACACGACTGAGCTACTGAATTGATGGAGGCTTTGGATGATATCTTTTCAGTTAATGTTCCCTGAAGTCAGGAGTTCTGTGGTGTTCTCAGGATTTGGGCTTAAGCCTCTTGCTTCTGGTTTAGAGTCTTATTCTCACAGTAGCCTCAAGACTTCTACATCCATACAGCACAAATGATAAAAATTCTAGGTTAATGATGAAAAGACTCTCCACAGTGAAGGACACCCAGAGCGGTTTGCAGAATTACATGGAGAAGAGAAGAGGGAGGAGGGAGATAAAAGGTGACCAGAAGGCGGAGAGGGGGAATCACAAGAGGAGAGAGAAATCGAGCCAGTAAACCATTCTCTATGTGCTCTCCACAGTCTGGAACCTTCAGAGAGGTTCACTGAGTTATACAGAGAAGAGAAGAGGGAGGAAGGAGATAACGTGAAATGGAGGAGAAAAAGAGGAATCAAAAGGAGAGAGATAGATCAAGGTAGTACTATCTTCTGCACAGCCCAGAACACACAGAGAAATTCGCAGATGTGGGTAGAGAAATGAAGGTTGAGGGAGGAAATAGAGGCGACCTGGTGTAGAAAAAGAAGCGTCCAACGTGAGAGAGTAATCAAGCTAGTATTCACACTCCAAGATAAAAATGGGTACTTAAGAGTAGATTTGTAAAGGTAAAAATTGATAACAAATACCAAAAAGCAAAGATTAAAAATTTAAAGTAGAAGTTGGACTTTCAAAAATACAACATTAAAATAAAACTATATATATATATATATAATTTTGGGGATCATGTTTTTGTTTAAATATTGTAGTTTTGATGGTCTAACCTCTACTTTTCTGGTGCTGCCACACTCAATATGCCAGCAAATTTGGAAAACTCAGCAGTGGCCACAGGACTGGAAAAGGTCAGTCTTCATTCCGATCCCAAAGAAAGGCAATGCCAAAGAATGCTCAAACTACCGCACAATTGCACTCATCTCACACGCTAGTAAAGTCATGCTCTAAATTCTCCAAGCCAGGCTTCAGCAATATGTGAACCGTGAACTCCCAGATGTTCAAGCAGGTTTTAAAAAAGGCAGAGGCACCAGAGATCAAATTGCCAACATCCGCTGGATCATGGATAAAGCAAAAGAGTTTCAGAAAAACATCTATTTCTGCTTCATTGACTATGTCAAAACCTTTGACTGTGTGGATCACAATCAACTGTGGAAAATTCTTAAAAAAATGGGAATACCAGACCACCTGACCTGACTCTTGAGAAACCTGTATGCAGGTCAGGAAGCAACAGTCAGAACTGGTCATGGAACAACCGATTGGTTCCAAATAGGAAAAGGAGTACGTCAAGGCTGTATATTGTCACCTTGCTTATTTAACTTATATGCAGAGTACATCATGAGGAACGCAGGGTTGGAAGAAGCACAAACTGGAATCAAGATTGCTGGGAGAAATATCAATAATCTCAGATATGCAGATGACACTACCCTTATGGCAGAAAGTTAAGAGGAACTCAAAAGCCTCTTGATGAAAGTGAAAAAGGAGAGTGAAAATGTTGGCTTGAAGCTCAACATTCAGAAAACAAAGATCATGGCATCTGGTCCCATCACTTCATGGGAGATAGATGGAAAAACAGTGGAAACAGTGTCAGACTTTATTTTTGGGGGCTCCAAAATCACTGCAGATGATGATTACAGCCATGAAATTAAAAGACTCTTACTCCTTGGAAGGAAAGTTTTGACCAACCTTGATAATATATTAAAAAGCAGAGACATTACTTTGCCAACCAAGGTCCGTCTAGTCAAGGCTATGGTTTTTCCTGTGGTCATGTATGGATGTGAGAGTTGGACTGTGAAGAAAGCTGATGGCCGAAGAATTGATGCTTTTGAATTGTGGTGTTGGAGAAGACTTTTGAGAGTCCCTTATACCGCAAGGAGATCCAACCAGTCCATTCTAAAGGAGATCAATCTTGGGTGTTCATTGGAAGGACTGATGCTAAAGCTATAATTGCAGTACTTTGGCCACCTCATGCAACGAGTTGACTCACTGGAAAAGACTCTGATGCTGGGAAAGTTTCGGGTCAGGAGGAGAAGGGGACGACCGAGAATGAGATGGTTGGATGGCATCACCGACTCTGTGGACATGAGTTTGAGTGAACTCCGGGGGTTGGTGATGGATAGGGAGGCCTGGCGTGCTGTGATTCATGGGGTCGCGGAGAGTCGGACATGACTGAGTGACTGAACTGAACTGAATGTAATAGTATGTTATAAAAATGAAAATTAAAGGCAGTTTAGAGGTCTTAAAAAATAAAAGTTAAAAAAAAAATATTGTAGTAAAAATAAATCCTGGAATTTTTCTGGAGATGTTGCAGACAGTGTGGGCTCAGTTCAGTTTCAGATAATTCTTGGTTCCAGCTTAGGTGATCTAAGACCCCTCCAGTGTAGTTGCTGTTTTCTACAGCGTTTATTCGGTTTCACCTGTCACTTCAAAGTGGTTCCTTCTGTTTGTTTGGTTTCTTCTGTTCGCTGGTCTCTTCAGTGTCTAATTTCCACCCTAACATAAGGGCGAGAATTGATTTCTTATTTAGGCTCACTTTTTCAATCGTGTTGTGAAGAGGGAGGAACATTGCAAACAAATATCACTGGTGTGTGGGGAGTTCTCACAGTGTCTTGGACACCCTGGGTTTGCTCCTGCTTTTGGTGTGTGTGCTTTCCCAGTCTACACTGTTCAGGCTCCAGATTACTCTGCATGGAGCAGGCCCCCAGTTGTGTGCACGTTCCTTATCTAGGTTCACGTTCTCAGGTACTCCACAAAGACTTAGACTCAGTTGGGCTTTTTCTTTTTTGTACCCTTCCCAGGTCAGAACAGCTCAGGCAACCAGGTGCTTGGCGACTGTGCATTCCATGGGCAGTCAGTTCGTCCTATCACTTCCCGTGTCCCAGCAGCTTGGTTTACTGGGTGATAGCGTGCACCATCTCTGGTGTACCGTGCATTTCCACTGGGGAGCTGAACTCTAGATGCCACCCTCCTGATGGATGTCAACTGTCCAGAATCCCAGGAAGTCTTGGTTAGCAACTGGAATCCTGTTCATGGTTTGATAGGGGATGCTGTCTCTAGGCCGAGTTTGCCCCTTTCTTGCTCTGGCTTCCACCCGCCTGACTCCTGAATTTGATGGGCTGTCCACTTCCGGCTAACTCTCTATTGGTATTCGCTCAGTCCTTTGTTCTGTGAGCTGGCCCGGCCATACTTTAGGTTAGGGTTTTTTGCAGGATAGTTCTCCCTCTCTTCACACACGACCCCCCACCCCCACCCCGGCCCTGACTATCACACAGTTGAGGTTGTTTTCTCATGATAGCTCCCTCAGATTGCCCTCAGGACATTCAAACCTGGTCCTTACCCTATGCAATGTATCCCGCTTCTCCCTGTTCAGCCTCCTCTTCCTGGTGGTAGATGCGAGTGACTTGGGTACTTCTCTACTGGGAGTCGTCGTTAGGCACATAATCTGTGGGTTTTGTGTATTTATGTATGTATGTATGTGTTTTTCCTCCCAGGTACGTTGCGCTCTGAGAATCCAAAACTCCACACAGACCTGCCGCAGAGAGAGTGTCCTGGTGTTTGGAAACTTCTCCTCTTTAAGACTCCCTTCCTGGGATGGATCTCCATCACTAACTCTTTTTTCTCTCCTTTTATCTTTTATATTCTATCCTACCTCCTTTGAAGAAAACTGGCCACATTTCTGGGTGTCTTTTTTCCTCTGCCAGTGTAAAGAATTCGTTTTGTGGAATTTGTTGAGCTTGCAAATGTTCTTTCAATGGATTTCTGGGGGAGAAAGTGGTCTCCCCGTCCTATTCCTCTGCCATCTTAGGACTGCACCCCCCAACCCCCTACTGATTTTAAACTATGCTAAGTTGGCTGACATAGAATAGGGAGACAAGGAAATTCTGGTACATGCCTAGATAGACTACGGAGTCTCTCCATAATTTTACTGACTTCCACATTAATATTACAGAGGAGGAAATAATTCTAAAAAAAAGATTTCTCATTCATTTGGCTCCAGATTTCTGCCATAATTTACGAAAACAGGTATTTGGACCAAATTTAACCTTAGAAAGTTATGACCAACCTAGATAGCATATTAAAAAGTGGAGACATTACTATGCCAAACAAGGTACATCCAGTCAAGGCTATGGTTTTTCCAGTGGTCATGTATGGATGTGAGAGTTGGACTGTGAAGAAAGCTGATCACCGAAGAACTGATACTTTTGAACTGTGGTTCTGGAGAAGACTCTTGAGAGTCCCTTTGACTGCAAGGAGAGCCAATCAGTCCAATCTAAAGGAGATCGATCCTGGGTGTTCATTGGAAGGACTGATGCTAAAGCTGAAACTCCAATACTTTGGCCAAGTCTTGTGGAGTGTTGACTCACTGGTAAAGACTCTGGTGCTGTGAGGGATGGGGGACAGGAGGAGAAGGGGACGACAGAGAATGAGATGGCTGGATGGCATCACCAATTCGATGGACATGAGATTGAGTGAACTCCAGGGGTTGGTGATGGACAGGGAGGCCTTGCGTGCTGTGATTCATGGGGTCACAAAGAGTCAGAAACAACTGAGCGACTGAACTGAACTGAAACCTTGAAAAAGTGTTGCAAATGTTTCAGATGCTATATTATTGTAAAGAATATGAGGTGGAAAATAGGGGGGGAAATCCAGCAAAAGACTGAAGCCCCAACAATGTCTGTTACAACTGCTCTGAAACAGCCTGAGAAAAATAAGCAGAAGAACACAGTTGAAAAGGAATGGGCTTGCTATTACTGTGGAAAGGAGGGGCATCTCCATATGGGTTCCCCTCAGGCGTCTAAGACACCTCTGGCTCCCTGTCTTGTCTGCAAAAGACCACACTAGAGAGAGACTGACCTCTGAGGTATAGGCCCCAGTTATCAGATTCTCCAGAGAATTGGGACCACACACTAGCCCACATCTTAATAATATCTGAGGACACCAGGTATTAAGCACTGTGCGGGGGCTAATCTGTTGATTCTTTTTGCAAACCGTGGCAAATTTCTGTGTGCTCACTGAAGCCTCTGGTCCACTTTCCTCCTATGCACTATTATATTGGAACTGTCAGGATGAGCCAAACACTATTATATCAGTTCAGTTCAGTTCAGTTCAGTTCAGTCGCTCAGTCGTGTCCGACTCTCCGCGACCCCATGAATCACAGCACGCCAGGCCTCCCTGTCCATCACCAACTCCCGGAGTACACTCAAACTCATGTCCACAGAATCGGTGATGCCATCCAACCATCTCATTCTCCGTCGTCCCCTTCTCCTCCTGTCCCCAACCTTTCCCAGCATCAGAGTCTTTTCCAGTGAGTCAATTCGTCGCATGAGGTGGCCAAAGTATTGCAGTTTCAGCTTTAGCATCAGTCCCTCCAATGAACATCCAGGATTGATCTCCTTTAGAATGGACTGGTTGGATCTCATTAAGCTGCAGCTAGGATTCTGTGTTAATTCAGCATGGGTTCCTAATGATGCCAGAGCCTCTCTTATCCCTTTGGGGGAGGAATATGCTGAACAAGTCCAGGCCTCTGTTTTCATGAATACAGAACCCTTTCTTTTAATATGAACAATAATGTAAATGTTAGGGTGTGCGCTGATGGGAAAAGTATGAGTCGAGCGCAAATGTTGTTCCTGTTGTTATCAACCTCAAAGACACTGTGTATACCGTGCTCAAAGACCTATTTTCATGTCAAGAGCAGTATCCATTACAGCCTGAGTTTAAGGAATGGACAAAATCTTACTGTACTGACTTCTCATGATTCAAGTGGTATCTTAACCTCTATAATTCAGAGCAACAGTGGCTCCATTTTTAAAACTATTGTAACTGAAGGAGTGTCAAAAGTTATATGAATGGAATATCACTTAACCAACTCCAGTCTTCAGGAAAAGTAGAAAAAGAGAAATGATGTCATTAAGAGGCATCTGCATCTAACTCAGGAAACACAAAACCATTAGTTGAAAATTTACCCATACCTTTAACGAAGGTTCAGACAGCCCCCTCCGCCAAAAAAAAAAAAAAAAAAGGATTATCTCAATGACAGACTATTTTTAAGCACATATATTTGCATATATCCTAAAGGTTTAGAATTAACTATGTGATTCAGGTTTCAACTTTTCAAACTCCCCATCAGTTGAAGGGGGCTTCCCATGGTGGGATTCTCCACTTCAAGGAAAGGCCTTTTTTCAGCTCTGTGAATGCCTTCAATAACAACAATCATATGTGACACTTCTTGATCTGATGATATCTAAAAATCCTACAATGGACTCATGTAACTATGGACATAATGTAACTCTTAACTTTGAATGGGTTTTAATTTGGTTTAATGACTATTTTATCTTTCATCTCTAACTTTAAAACAGGGTTTGTTTCTAACTGTGTGAAAGTTTTTAAGTTACAAATGTACAGGCTCCTACAATTGCCGCAGCCTCTCCCATCTATTACTTGAACCAGAGACTGTCAATATGATGGTTAGAAGAGATGCTGATAAATTTAAGGATGAAGCTCCATCACATCAGGAAGTAGTTATGGAATTAAAATGACACCGCTTTTCCTTGGCAAATTAATTCTCCTAAAAAGAAAAGAGGATAATAAGAGAGTCAGTTCATAGGCAGTATGATAAGTCCAGAGGCCTTGAGAAGGATAAAGAGTTTGAGGTTCTTGAAGAAGAAATAGAGGCCTTGAATTCTCTAGGAGTTGGAAAACACAAGCTTTTTATTATTATTATTCCTTAGAAAGGATTATATAACAACAGTGTATCCTGCTTGAGAACAGTTTCTCCTTCTTGAAAACATTCTGACTAAACTTAATATTAGAACGCATACTATGGGAGTGGGTCTGGTAAATTCTAATCCTGTTACCTTAAAATGTAAATTATGGAAGTGGTCTGGTAAACTTTTTTACAACCTTGCGTCATTCTGTGGATTTATTTTTATGACGAAATGAAATAGTATATAGCTATCTTGCTTAGACTAGTCAGGGGGCATTCTCTGTCCCCTTTCTGATGTCTATGTCAGAAGCTTTCTCTGTCCCATTTCATTCTTGGATAAAATTCTGCTACACAAAAGTTCATGAGTGATCAAGTGTGGTCCCTGTACCCGAAACAAAACCTGTTTCTTCAGAGATCAGGAATCTGACATTGTTCACAGTAAACTAGTAATTATCAATCTTCCTGTTGTTCCATTAACTTTTTTTTATTCAGTCACACTGAACTTTCAGTCTGTGTTCTGTTCTTCTTGGTGTCACTGCCTGTGCATCTGCCATTCTTCTGCTTCCCTTAATTTTTATCTTTGTGTTAATGACCTTTGAGATATGATTTTAAATTACTCATGAAGTTTTCTAATCTGAATTTACAGATTGTTAAAAGATTACTATTTTAGTTGAGCTGTTCAATTTTCTTTGATAGACTGTGGTCTCCGATTGGAATAAACAGTCATATTCCATGTCTGTTTTTCCTTTTGCTTTTGCTCACCTGCTTCAGGAGTAGAGGTCTCTAATTAGAAAAAATAAATAAAAAACATCTGAATAAGGACTTATGGGATCAATAAGAAACACTTATTAAACGTGTTCATCTTAAGAAATTCTGGATGGAAGCAAGATTGTTAAGATCCTAACCCTCTGAAAAAATAGTATATCATTTACAAATTAAAATCACCAACATTGGGTGTCCTTCCCAAGATCAGCTAAAAAAATGTCATCATCTTCTAAGGAAAGCATATTTTACAATGACTTATGTGGGCAAGGAACCTAAAAGAGGAAAATAGAGAGATTTCAGAGGTCTGTATCAGGGATAGTAAATGGCAGAAAGAGCAAAATTTCTCATTAAGAGAAACTGACGCTAGACTATGAATGTTTTTCCCTTTACTATTTTGGTGAATGGTATGCATTTTCTATACTGTGGTTGGAACATTTTCCATAAGAATCCCTTAAATCAGTGCCCATGATAGCTGTTCATGGGACTTAGTGGTGAGGATTTTCAGGAGACATGGAATGAGAGAAGCAAGATAGAGCAGTGGAAAAGCAAGTATAATCCCAACTGGAAACCAAATTATACTACACTTTATCTCACTTTCTATTCAGTCATTTGTTTCCATGTTATCCCTGTCAAAATTTTACCAATGGAAATGGGATTTTCACCTCTCAGATGAGGAGACTTTCATTTAACCAAAGGCAGTTTTCCGGAATAGGGAGTCTTTTACAGGTATTAGTGGCTAGGATTTGTAAAGTTGAAGGTTGCCTAATTTTTAAATAAACCTTTGTGGTATAATATTAAGGAGGAATAATCTGGTACAGTTTTCCCAGCAAGCCACATTGGGTGAGTTCTCTTTTTCTTTCTTTTTCTTTTTTGCCATTGGTCTTCCTGTTTATTGCATGCCTGAGTCAGAGTCTTCCTCTGACTTCTGGACCACTAGGCTTTTCCAGTAAACCACCATACCAAAGTACTAACAGAGTGGGAAAGTGTTAGAGGCTTAGACATGTCTGATTTTTGCGACCCCAAGGACTGTACCACCCCTCACCGCCCCCCACCCCAGGTTCCTCTGTCCCCGGAAATTCCCAGGCAGGAACACTGTTGTGGGTAGCTATTTCCTTCTTCAGGTGATCTTCCTGACCAGGAATTGAACCAGGGTCTCCAACATTGCAAGCAGATATTTTTTGTGTCTGAACTGTACAGGTCAATGACAATGAGGACTCCACTGACTAACCACCATACTCAAAGTTCAAGATCCTTGGCGCAATTCTGTTGAATGGTTCTTTGATGACGGCTTCTACTAATCCAGGCTGTAAGATCAACCTTCTCTAAACTGCATACCCTGTTACAATGGGAGGTGCACAAAGCTAGATATTTATGAGCTGGAAGGCTTCTAAGGAGCAAAAGAGTCAAATGTTTGTCATTGAAAATATCCAAACATGAAAGAGTTTAGAAGTTAAAGGGAGATGTCTTGATTAAGAAGATGGCAGGAAAAACATAAATTAGAAATCAGAATTTTGCAGGCCCACATTCATTCCATAAATTAACTCGAATAGTTTAAATTTTGTCTGTTGTATACAATGTCATCTGAGGAAGAAAAGGTTAAAGCTCAGAGGTGAACAACTGCTAAACTGTTCCACTATCTTATGTATATAGATGAAGAAACAGCAATATAAAGATGTTGCTTGTCAAAGTCCAGCAAGCTTTTAGTATGAGGTTTCCTCAGACAATGTTGACCTGAATAAGTCCAGTTCAGTTCAGTTCAGTCGCTCAGTCGTGTCCGACTCTCCGCGACCCCATGAATCACAGCACGCCAGGCCTCCCTGTCCATCACAAACTCCCGGAGTACACTCAAACTCACGTCCACAGAGTCGGTGATGCCATCCAGCCATCTCATTCTCTGTCGTCCCCTTCACCTCCCTCCCCCAACCTTTCCCATCATCAGAGTCTTTTCCAGTGAGTCAACTTGTCGCATAAGGTGGCCAAATTATTGCAGCTTCAGCTTTAGCATCAGTCCCTCCAATGAACATCCAGGATTGATCTCCTCTAGAATGGACTGGTTGGATCTCCTTGCAGTATAAGGGACTCTCAAGAGTCTTCTCCAACACCACAGTTCAAAAGCATCTATTCTTCGGTGATCAGCTGAATAAATTGCAGCAAATTCTGAAGCTATTGTTAGGATTACATTTCCATAAGAATGGATAACGAAGTACAAGAAGCAAACTGACATTATTTCTAAACAATTGTTATCATTGACATCATTA
Source organism: Moschus berezovskii (assembly GCF_049115385.1). Taxonomy (NCBI): domain Eukaryota; kingdom Metazoa; phylum Chordata; class Mammalia; order Artiodactyla; family Moschidae; genus Moschus; species Moschus berezovskii. The sequence goes on from NC_142489.1 coordinate 58,973,888, forward strand.
TCCCTAATTCTTCTGTATTCTCCTCAGCATCAGTATCAGTAGCTGTAGTATATCTGTAACGAATCACATTCAGATTAGGAATCACATTCAGATTAGGCATGACACTCAGATTGGTTTTTGTTTTTGTTTACTTTTTCATTCAGTTAAGTCACTGAGCCATGTCTGACTCTTTGTGACCCCATGGACTGCAGCATGCCAAACTCCCCTACCACACCAACAATGGTCAGATCCTGTTCAGGCTGATAGCCACAGAGTCAGTGATCTCATCCAACCATCTCATCTTTTGTCATACCGTTTTGTCATATCCTCCTGCCTTCAATTTATTTCCAGCATCATAGTATTTTGTAAAGAGTCACTTCTTCACATCAAGTGGCCAAATATGAAGTTTCAACTTCAGCTTCAAGTCCTTCCAATGAATATTCAGGACTTTTTTTTTTTTTTTTTTAATGATTGACTAGTAGGATCTCCTTTTGTTCAAGGGACTCTCAAGAGTATTTTCTAACAGAACAGTTCAAAAATATCAATTGTTCTGTGCTCAGTTTTTGTTATAATCCGACTCTTATATCCATACTTGACTACTGGAAAAGCCATATCTTTAAGCAGATGGATTTTTATCAGCAAAAAAATGTCTCTGCTTTTTAATATGCTATTTAGGTTGGTCATAACTTTTCTTCCAAGGAGGAAGTGTCTTAATTTCATAGCTACAGTAAGTGTCTGTCATGATTTTGTAGCCCAAGGAAGTAAAGTCTGTCACTGTTTACATTTTTTTCCCATCTATTTGCCATGAAGTGATGGTACTGGATGCTATGATCTTCACTTCTTGCAAGTGGAGTTTTAAACCGGCTTTTTCACTCTGCTCTTTCACTTTCATCAAGAGGCTCTATAGATCCTCCTCAGTTTCTGCCATAACTTAGGTATCATCTGGGTATCTGAGGACTGATAATTCTTCAGGTAATCTTTATTCCATCTTGTGCTTTATTTAGCCTGGCATTTTGCATGATGTACTGTGCATATATGTTAAATAAGCAAAGTGACACTATTCTTTGACGTATCCCTTTTGCAGGTTTTGATCAGTCTGTTGTTCCACGTCTGGTTCTAAGTATTATTTCTTGACCTACAAACAGACTTCTCAGGAGGCAAGGAAGGGGATCTGGCATTACCATTTCTTGAAGAATTTTCCACAGTTTTTTTTTTTTTTTTTCATCTACACAGTCAATGGCTTTGATGTCATCAGGAAAGCAGAAGTAGATTTTTTTTTTTCTGGAATTATCTTGCTTTTTCTATGACCCAGAAGATGCTGGCAATTTATCCCTGGTTCCTCTGCCTTTTCTAAATTCAGATTGAACATCTGAAAGTTTACATTATTTTAAGGCACTAAATGTCTAGTGTATATTTCTTTGATGAATATGTCATAGATGAGCAGTATCGAATATATTTTTCAGGCTTCTCACCCTACCTGTGGCTATTCATCAGAAAGAAACAATCTATATATGTCAGGAATATATAAGTGCTATGAATGAGTGCATAAAAGTGCTATTCACATTATTTTAAGTCTTTGTCTTAATAGAAGAGATAGTGAAAAATGATTGTAATGAATATGTGTAATATATATTAATACTTGGAGTGTAGACACTCTATAGGTGGTGATATATTTGGGGAAGCTTATAAATATTTCAGGAAGCATTTGAAGATGAAATTACACCTGAAGAAGGCATTAAAAACATCAGCATTTGGTAGGAGAAATTGTGAAAGAAGTGAAGGGCAATTCAGGCAAAATGAAGGACCTGATAAGGCACAGAAGAGGGGAAGAATAAAACATGGAGCTTAAGGGAACCTGAATGATTGGTCATGTGTGGACATGTGCAGTGAGCAGCGATGTCAGACATGATTAGAAACATCTTATCATTTAGGTGTGAAACTCATCCGAAATGCTTAAGTGGAGGAGGATTATTTTCTGATGTCTCTTCTGTGCAGTTAAGATGTTAAGAAGCGCATTTTCCAGGACCCTATCTGCTTTAGTCGTGGAACGTTGCATTTTCAGCTTACCTGGAATTAGTAGTACGAATGGAGGAGACTGCTGCTTGACCAAGTCCATATTCCAGCACATACATTAGCTCTAGCTTCATGGCACCAAACTAGTGGTATTTTCTCCTCCCTGAACATTTGTTGGAGGGATAGCATAAAACATGGAATAGGTGATAGGACCTAGTGGCGGACATGTTGAAGACATCTTTGAAATCAAGCACAAGCAGCCATAGTTCTGCATAGTTCTAACAGCATGCTACAATATGAATTTATTGTCCTCAGCTTTACATTCATTGAATGTGACACCAACCAGCCCCTTCATGACTACCTCATGATCACTTATGCTTCTATGTACACCCATCCCCGCTTTAAACCAGCACAAACTTGTACTTCATACTTGAGTGATAGAAACAGAGACTAAAACTGTGCCTAGATCTTATTATCTTCTTGAACACCATGTCCAGGAGGAATAAGTGATTAAAGTTCTTAATCTGCAACTGGTTCTGCATGCCTATGGTTTCTTTGCCCATTTGGAACATGTCATTACCTGATCTCTAGACTCTCCTACAACAAAGATTAACACTGGATACATTGCCTTATACCTGGAGCCCTGAGGGATAGTTAGGTACACTATCTCATTGGCCCTCTACTGCCATCACCAAGGCAACACAAGATCTCCAGCATTATTAGAGTTAGCAGGAAGTTCTTGGAGATGAGTTCTAGAAAAAAAAAATGAAAATGTAGCAAAGTTACTGATTCAGATGCACAGATTTATGACCCACTTCTCAGCACTCTACTCCTTCTTTTTACCTTTTTCTCCTGCTTGACGTGTAGAAGCAGTAAAGGATGGAATTTATTCTGTTTTGGGGCTTAGAGAAAAAATAAAGGACTCAAGGAATTTTTAAGTAATCCAGATTGTTAAACATTTCCCTTTTTTGTTTAATTTGTCTCTTCTATGCCTTGATTCATCCCAGTGCACAAGTTTGTAAACCTGCCCTTTTCACAAGTGCAACTTTGGAATTACAGAGAGACTCTCTGGAGCAGAGAGCTTATACAGCTTGCTTTACCTTGAAAAAAATGCTTTAAAATACTTGGGTAATGTTTTTCTTCAGCTTTATACATCTAACTTAATGTAGTAGAGAATGACAAGCCACTCCAGGTTTCGTGCTTGTAAGATCCCATTGACAGAATTGTATCCCTACACTCATTGGTTTTCAAGGAGTTGGATAGGAGAGAGACACACACTTACACATCTAACTGATGTTCAGATACAAATTTTCTTTCTTTTTCACAGGTCTTCATATGTTTCACACTGAAGGACCAAGCATTTTTCTCTATATTATTTCTGTGAATGTTCTATAGACTATTGGCTGCTTCTTAAAAACAAAACAAAGAAAAACTTCCTCCCATGTGGCAAGAAGTTTGCTTCCTTTTCTCCACTGATGTTTTGGAATTTCTTTCTTATTACCAGAAATATGGATTTCTATCTTTCTTTGGCTATATGGGATTTGGTAAACTGGGATATGGCTTTGTTGATTTGGGAATAATAACCTCTAACAAATTTTCCCTTTTCTAGAGCAATGGAAATCTCTGGAACTGAGAGGAAATGTCAACATTGAAACCCACATATACCTCTTCCTTATCTAGGACCAGGCTTCTTAGCTGCAGACATGAACAGGTCTGTCATATCAGTAGAGAGCCACTAGAACTATTTTCCCAAGTGTATGTGGCTGTTTTTTGTCTTTAGCATGTTGTCATGCCTACTTTTATGTCACAATTTAAAGAGGTTTTAGACTCAACTATATTCCACAATTCATTCCATACAAAAAGGTGAATCTCTATAATATTCTTTTCCTCTGAGCCTCTAGACCTTGCCAGAGAATGTATCAGGAAGGCTGAGAGTCCCGTTTCTGAAGGAGTTCTCAAGTATTAGTGAGAACTAATGCTTTTAGCATTAGTTTTAGCATAATTCCCTTCTTCATACATTAATAAGTTCTATAAGAAACATTAAGCGTGGTCACAATTGTCTTAATCAGTAGCATATAAGAAGTACTGATGGAGGTATCTGGAGGCTCAGGACAAGATGGATATGACATGAAAAAATGAAAGGATGGCCCTTCCATTCCTATATTTCCTGGTGTCAGAAGCATCGGGATAGACTGATTACTAGGCTAAAACAAATGGAGGTGGCTAACAAGGTCATAAGTAATCCTGTCATGAGACTAAGGAAGAAGTTGAAATGTGTCATTTAGATTTGAAATCCAGCAGGTTCTTAATATGTAGGCAAGATATATTAGGAAGGGAGGGATAATGAGAATCAGATGTTATCAATAGGAACTTACTGATATCTATGGCAAGTGACAGTGGTCTTGTATGGGTGTGAGAGCTGGACTACAAGAAAACCTAATCACTGAAGAATTGATGCTTTTGAATTGTGGGGTTACAGAAGACTTGAGAGTCACTTGGACATCAAGGATATCCAAATTGTGTATCCCAAAGGAAATCGTTAATGAATATTCATTGGAAGGACTGATGTTGAAGCTGAAATTCCAAACCTTTGGGCACGTAATGTGAAGAAATGACTCACCGGAGAAGACCCTGCTACTGGGAAAGATGGAAGGCAGAAGGGGATGAGGACAACATAGGATGAGATGGTTAGATGGCAACATGGACTCAATGGACATTAGTTTTAGAAATCTCTGGGAGTTGCTGGTGGGCAGGCAGCAAAGCCTGGCATGTTGTAATCCATGGGGTTACAAAGAGTCACACACGACTTGGAGACTGAACTGTACTAGATTGATGACAAATGATTTGTTTACAAGTTTTGCTGATTTGTCTCCAGAGTTTCCCTCACACTACTATGTCAGTCAACCAACTGATGGCTGATTTTCCCATGGCTTTTCTTTATTTGCAACACTCTTCAGAAGTTGGTTTGTCTATTCTTTTGCATTTTATCTTCCTTTCCATTTATTTGTGTGTGTCTCGTATGGCAGGAGGAGTTACTAAAAAATAGGTTATATTTAGTGGCAGGAAGTCATTCAGCAACATTGGTACAGTTTAAAAAGTTAGTAAAAAATCTAATAAAAATATGGGACTTCCAAGTGTGTACTCTCTTCATTTTGTATCAGTAGAGAAGTATTCAAAGAGAAAAAAAAAAAAAAAAAAGCAAATCCAAGGTATGTTGTTATATGATTTCATAACTGAAATATTATGAGGAAACCCCAATAAGCCTCTCATCCTTATCCATCAGGTGACAGACAAAACAGAAGCCACAACTGCAGAAAACTTACCAAAGTGATCACTTGGACAGAGTCCTGTCTAACTCAATGAAGCTATGAATCATACTGTGTATAACCACCCAAGATATTCAGGTCATGGTGGGAATTCTCATGAAACATAGTCTACTGGAGAAAAGAATGTCAGACCACTTCAGTATTCTTGTCTTGAGAAGAATCCCATGAACAGAATGAAAAGGTGAAAAGAAAGGACACTGAACGATGAATTCCCAAGACTGCCAGGTGCCCAATATGATGGACTGATGGATGGAGGTTCATAACACTCCACAGGAAGTGGTGATCAAAATCACCCCCAGGAGAAGATACGCAAAAAGGCAAGATGGTTGTCTGAGGAGGACTTTCAATTTTCTTACTTTCTACAGAAGAAGAGAAGGGAAAGGTGATAGACAAAATGAAAAGATATGTCCGTCTGAACGCACAGTTACAAAGAATAGCAGGGAGAGCTGAGAAAACCTTCCTAAGTGATAAATGTAAAAAGGCATATGAAAACAATGGCCGAGAAGGGCTATAGATTTCTCCCTCAAAATTAGACATACCAAGGGAATATCCCATGCAAAGATAGGCAGAATAAGACAAAAGTGTATGGAGCTAAAGGAAGCAGAAGATATTAAGAAGAGGTGACAAGGATTCACAGAAGAATTTCAGAAAAAAGATCTTACAGTAACCACAGTGGTGTGATCACTCACCTAAAACTAGCAATCCTGGAATGCGAAGTCAAGAAGGCCTTACGAAGCATCACTGCATACAAAGCTATTGGAGATGATGAAATTCCAGCTAAACTATTTCAAATCCCAAATAATGAGAATGTGAAAGTGCTGTACATGATATGCTAGCAAATTAGGAAAAAAAAAAAAAATTAGCATTGGCCACAGGACAAGAAAACGTCAGTTTCATTCCGGTTTCAAAGAAAGGTCATAGTAAAAAAATATTGAAATTGTCACACAGTAGCACTCATCTCACACTCTATCAAAGTAATGATCAAATTCTCCAGCTAGTCTTCAAGAGTAAGTGCATTGATAAATTCCAGATGTTCAAGATAAATTTAGAAAAAGCAGAAGAACCCGAAAACAAATTGGCAACCCCCACTGGATCATAGAAAAGAGAATTCCCAAAAAACAAATCTACTTCACTGACTATGCTAGGGCCTTTGATAATGCACATCACGACTAACTGGAAAACTCTTAAGGAAACAGAAATACCAGACTACTTTACCTGCCTTGTGAGAAATCTGTATACAGGTCAAACAGTAACAGTTAGAACGAGACAAGGTGCATTACATCGTTTACAAATTGCAAAAAAACAGATGACCGAGGCTATATGTAGTCACCCTAATTATTTAAATTATATGCAGAGTACATCATACGGAATGCTGAACTGGATGAAGCACAATATGGAATCAAGAGTGCTAGGAGAAATAACAATAATCTCGAATACTCCTATAGCACTACCCTTCAGGCAGAAAATGAAAAGTAACAAAAGAACTTATTTTGGAGCTAAAATACCTGTCTTAAAATCCAACATTCAATAAATGAAGATCATGGAATGCAGTCCCATTCAGTTCAGTTCAGTTCAGTCGCTCAGTCGTGTCCGACTCTCCGCGACCCCATGAATAACAGCACACCAGGTCTCCCTGTCCATCACTGCAAATAGATGGGGGAACAATGGAAACAGTGAGAGACTTAGTTTTCTTGGGCTCCAAAACCACTGCAGATGGGGACTGTAGTCATGATTTAAAATATCCTTGTTCCTTTGAATAAGAGTTTTGATAAGGCTAGAAATCATATTAGAAAACAGATACAGTACTTTACCAACAAATGTCTATCTAGTCTAAGCTATAGTTTTTCCTGTAGTCATGTATGAATGTATGTGAGTGTTGGACCATAAAGAAAGCTGAGTGCCGAACTGATGCTTTTGAACTTCAGTGTTGGAGAAGTCTCTTGAGAGTCCCTTGGACTGCAAGAAGATCAAGCCAGTCAATCCGAATGGAGACCAACCATGAATATTCATTGGACGGGCTGATACTGAAGCTCTAGCTGACTCAAAGTTCGAATTCATTGAAAAAGACCTTGATGCCTGGAATGTATTGAAGACCGGAGGAGAAGGGGATGGCAGATTAGGAGAAGGTTGGATGGTGGCACCGACTCAATAAACAAGTTTGAATAACTCCAGGGCTTGGTGACGACCAGGGAAGCCTGGCCTGTTGCAGTCCATGGGGTTCACAAAGATTTGATATGATAGATCCACTGAAGATAACTCAATTGAAATATTTGTGAAAGAGCATGCTATCGAAACGTGAACCATGGCTCCAGATCTATTAACTATGCTATATGTTGGAAGAACTCTAATAGAGAATTCTACCACAAGACCACCACCCCCCTGCCCAAATATCTCCTGAATTTCTAAGTGCTAACACTGCACTTGGTCTAGAATAGCATTCTGAGGTCTGCAGGCAGGTTTGGTGTTGCTCCCACCAACTCAAACAGTCAGATCCAAGCTCTGAAATCTCCGTTTCATTCTCCTCTCCATCTTCCTCCATCTAATCACCAACCTGTAGCACCATCTGTCGCTTGCCTTGGAAATGTTCTTTGTTCTTACAGTCTTAATCATTTTCCGAGAGGGCATGTAGATTGTCTATATATTAACTGTCTGAGGATTGAATGAAAATATTTGAGAAATGGAAATTTCAGCCTGCAGACAGGCCTGAACTGAAACTTCTTGACTAGGTTCCATAGAGGGAAGCTGCAATACCTTATGGCCAAGTTGAATGTTATTAGTAATTTGAGTCCTATTGACTGTATCAATTGGGAGATGACCATTTTCTCTCTGAAACTAGCATTAAAGGTTTCTATATTACTACACTTTGGTTGCACATCAGCTAAAAGGTGTCCTGTACCTGGTACTGTTCCCTGCAAAAATTATTACTTATGTATGCATTGGGCATGATGTGCTGGAGTACAGACTCTGTCTTTTGGACTTGACTAAGACAGAAGGTTATATATATATAACTTTATTTCCCTCTAGTTGGTGAAAGTGAAAGTGAAGTCACTGAGTCGTGTATGACTCTTTGCGACCCCATGGACTGTAGCCTACCAGGCTCCTCCGTCCATGTGATTTGCCAGGCAAGAATACTGGAGTGGGTTGCCATTTACTTCTCCAAGAGATCTTCCCTACCCAGGGACTGAACCCGGGTCTCCGCATTGTAGGCAGATGCTTAACCATCTGAGCCACTAGGCATGTGGCCTCTAGTTGATAGTGGACTTCAAATCTACCCTCTCTATTGATACTGAGGATATGTGTCTGGCATTGGCTGCAAGTGTTAATGGCGAGCTTGCCTGGAGCTGTGGTATTGCTGGTCATAAGAGCCCTTCGTGCGTCTGAGGACAATTTAACATCTCCATGGGTTGGAACCCTTCACTTTGGATTGGGTTGTATTCTTGTATTTTTAAGATATGTAGTCTACAGGCTAAAATGATGGTCTCTTGGGTGTCTCAGGAATCGAGAGGGTTGGTGATAAAAATGGCAGGCATAAACCACAAATTCTGCCATAGAGATGCTGACACACACATTCCTGGCCAACTGTCTGGTGGAAAGGCCCAGGTGACCCCAACAGTTTGGGAAGATTTGTTGTCCTCTAGGCTGCCCCATGGCTACTGCAGCTTAGTGTCTTGGTTTGGGAATGTTTAGGTCTGTATGATTACCACAACATCACATCTTTGTGATTTTCCCAAGGCATTAGGAAGCAATGCCTTGGTCACTACCAGTTTTCTCCTAGGGAATTAAGCATGATGTATGGGAAAGATAAGTGGAGAGGGTTGTATATTTTCAATGTCAGCCTGCTTTCCCTTGTGCTTATTTTCTACCACTTCCTGTAAATTATGATCATGCTAATATGTGCTAGGTCATTTTTAACCATGAAGTAGGAATAAGTTCTAACCCAGCTGAATCTCTAAGAAAGAATTATAACTCTTAAGGAGCACTAGGACGTTGTGAGGGTAATCAATTGATGGATAAGAGAGTTTTTTGCCAGTTTCCAATCCCTGAAAACTTGTGTAAGAAATGGAGGATTCTTTGGGAATTGACAGATGCTTTTCAAGAGAAGCACATATATTGGTTTGCTAGAACACTCTTGAGAGTCCCTTATACTGCAAGGAGATCCAACCAGTCCATTCTAAAGGAGATCAATCCTGGATGTTCATTGGAGGGACTGATGCTAAAGCTGAAACTGCAATACTTTGGCCACCTCATGCGACGAGTTGACTCACTGGAAAAGACTCTGATGCTGGGAAAGGTTGGGGACGGGAGGAGAAGGGGACGACGGAGAATGAGACGGTTGGATGGCATCACCGACTCTGTGGACATGAGTTTGAGTGAACTCCGGGAGTTGGTGATGGACAAGGAGGCCTGGCGTGCTGTTATTCATGGGATCGCGGAGAGTCGGACACGACTGAGCGACTGAACTGAACTGAACTGAAAGCTGCCATAACAAAGTGTCGTATACCAGGGAGCGTCAAGAAATCTATTTCAAACTTCTGAGGTTCAGGGCAGTAATTAAAGTCAGCTGATTTGTTTTCATCTGAGACCTCTTTTGGATTTTTACCGGCCATTTTCTGGTTTTGTCTTCACATAGTAATGTTTCTGTTTGTCTCTGACTGATCTGCTTTTCTTATAAAGTGCCGATCGTATAAACTCAACTACCAATCTAGAGGTCCTATTTCCAAATAGGGTCAGAAAGAACTATAGTTTACTCACAGTTTCACTAACTATAAAGTACAGAGAGTTAGAGCTTCAACATACAAATTTCGAGAGAAAACAACGTATTGTATAATATTGAGTTTCTTCTTTCCATTTTGTACTGCTGTATATGCATCTGTTTACCATGTTCACAAAAGTAGACAAGACTCCTGAACCCAAGAGCAACTGGTTAAGAGAAATGGGTTGTGCATGGATTATACAGATGAAAGCAAATTTCACTTTTTGTTTGTTTGCTTGTTTGTTGTTAACCAATCTAGAAGTCCTCACCACAAAGACATATGGGAAGGAAAACTTTTCTGTTTGTGAATGAATACTAAGCCATAAGATGATGCTCATGATAAGTAAACTACTAAAAACCTGTAAAGACAAAAAGATATACTCTATATGTTTATGCTAGCAAATCAGTTCATTACAGAATTTTAAAAACTAATAGATTGCAGTCAGAAAATTAAAAGACTCTTACTCCTAGGAAGGGAAGTGATGGCCAACCTAGATAGCATATTAAAAAGCAGAGACATTACTTTGCCAAACAACGTCTGTCTAGTCCAGGCTATGGTTTTTCCAGTGGTCATGTATGGATATGAGAGTTAGACTGTGAAGAAAGTTGACACCGAAGAATTGATGCATTTGAACTGTGGTGCTGGAGTAGACTCGTGAGAGTCCCTTGGACTGAAAGGAGATCCAACCAGTCCATTCTAAATATCCAATCCTGGGTATTCTTTGGAAGAACTGATGTTAAAGCTGAAACTCCAATACTTTGGCCAACTCATGCGACGAGTTGACTCAGTTGAAAAGTCTCTGATGCTAGAAGGGATTGCGGGTGGTAAGAGAAGGGGACGACAGAGAATGAGATGGCTGGATGGCATCACCGACTCAATAGACATGAGTTTGAGTAAACTCCGGGAGTTGGTGATGGACAGGAAGGCCTGGCATGCTGTGATTCATGGGGTCGCAAAGAGTCGGACACGACTGAGCGACTGAACTGAACTGAACTGAAGTAAGATTTCATGACAACATTTTTTCAGTTTGTTTAAATTCACCTGGTAATTGGAGTTACCATCAGCCTTTCCAAGCTCGTTTTCTATAGAAGAATACACATTCTCATACTTTCATGAGAGAATGTGGTTTTGGATGTGGTTTCAGATAGTCAGCAACCTTCTAAAGACTTGAGAGATTAGATGCTACTGTTACCAAATAGTCATGTGCCCAACATAGTTAGGCTAAGCAATATCGGAACATAGGTGTTTAAAACCAAAGTGTTTTTATTGCAGGGCTTTTTTTGTTTTGAGAAATTAGGTGGGTTATACCTTTGAAAAACGCTAACAGGCTTGGCGTGAATCACAGGCCCCCCGTGATTCATGGGGTCGCAAAGAGTCGGACACGACTGAGCGACTGAACTGAAATGAACTGAACCTGTCCCCACAGCTTTCAGCAAAGCCCACTTATAGGGAAGTTGAGGGAAGGGTGTGATTAGCTGTTGCAACCATCTTCCTGTAGACCCTCTGTTCTTGAGGTAAGGTCAGTGTCAGGTAACAGTGTTCCTGTAAACTTCCACAGAAATAAATATAATTTCCTACCCTGAAAGGAAAGGGGCCCACGTTTGACTTTCACCTTCCAAGGTCCTGGTAAGAAGGAGGGTGTCACTGTGCATGCTGGCTCTCCTGTCTGGGAAAAATGCATCCAGCACCCATTCTTGGTCCTGCCACAAGTGCCCACTCCCAGCTGAGGAGATATCTCTCAGTTCTCTCTGCCTTCCTCTTACCAAGATCCTCATACTATACCCATGCATCTTCAATAAGGAAAACATGTGCCCAGTATGCAGTTGGCCTTCAGTCTTCTCAGTTTATCCAAATGGGGCACCGGATCCCACAGACAGTGACCCACGCAAATTGCCATGACCATTGGTCATGAATGTGGGGATAGGACACATTGGCTACTACTTTGAAACTCAGGACACGTCCATGAGTGGCTCTAGCAAGTGCTCTGAGCCTCTGCAAGACACAGTTTGTTTTGAAACTCTGCTGCTCGCTACTCAGCCTAAGGCCAGAGAACATGGAGGGTTGCAATACAACTTTCACTACACTCTGCTGAGAAGTTTTCTGTCGGTGGAGTTGGACTTCAAACTTCACTTATGTTCCTGTCCTAAGGGCTGCCATTCCATGTCCATCCTGCCTCTATTACAGTCTTCTGTGTTGAGATTATTCAACCTGTGACTAAAATTTGGTAACCTGGATCAACATGGTTCATTTCCACTAGCTCAGAAACCACATTCCACTCTCTGTTTCTATAACTCAGGTACTTTAACAACGTAGTGGGATTATCAAAAATTTGCTTCTGCTAACTTAAGTACTTTACCTAGCATAATGTCCTCAATGACATATATAGTACAGAAAGGCAACCGTTTATTTACTCTTTGTTGGAGGTATAGTTAATGCAGTATTTTTCACCAGTTTTTATTGAACTATAGTCACATTAAAATTTTGTTGGCTGTAAGTGAAAGTGTATCAGTTTCATCTGTACATATTCACTTTTTAATATTTTTCCATTTGCTGCTGCTGCTGCTAAGTCACTTCAGTCATGTGCGACTCTGTGCGACCCCATAGATGGCAGCCCAACAGGCTCCCCCATCCCTGGATTTCTCCAGGCAAGAACACTGGAGTGAAGTGCCATTTCCATCTCTAGTGCATAAAAGTGAAAAGTTAAAGTTAAGTCCCTCAGTGGTGTCCGACTCTTAGCCACCCTATGGACTGCAGCATACCAGGCTCCTCCATCCATGGGATTTTCCAAGCAAGAGAACTGGAGTGGGATGCCATTGCCTTCTCCGATTTTCCATTTAGGTCATGATAAATCAATGAATACAGTCCTTTCTTCTTTTGCAGTTTTTAAACTATATTTTTAAATTATATCAGAAGTATAAATGTTATATAATATTGTGATGATTTCTGTCATTTATCAACATTAATGTGTCACAGGTATCAATGTGTCCTTTCCATCATCAAGCCCATCCCACATCCTTCTCTACCTTATTCTTCTGGGTTGTTCCAGAGCACTAACTTTGGATGATCTACTTCAAGCATCAGAAAACCTAAATGATGATTTTCCTGCATTATGTATGTAATATTCTATGTTTCACATGAGAAAATATGGGTGTAGCATTTTCTATGTGAAATAAGAAATCTGTTTCATGTTTGAAAATCTACTTACATATGTCTTTAATCATATATTGAATCTTGTATGTTTCACATGTGGATAAGTACACACAAATTTTTCCTTCCTCAATATGGAATTCTAGATATTTCATAGGTGAAAATGGTGCCTACATTTTACTGGTTGAATTGTGAAATTGTATACATCCTATATAAACATGGCAATCAAGTTTTACTGACAAAAAAGTGTAATAAAGATATGGGAAGGCCAAATGGGTTTGGAATTAGCTCTATTTCAAAAATGAAATTCTGGCCACCAATGTTTCTTCATGAAATATGAAATTCTTCTTCGTATTATTCATTTATACCAAAACAACAATTTTTTTTCCCCATGAAATACAAACATATTTGTATTTCTCATAGATGTCTGGACAATTTCCCCCTATCAAATTCTCTATATGTCCCACATAAAAATCTAGGAACTAATCCTTCTTCATGGAAGTTGGAATTCTCTACATTTACATCTGAAGATCAGAATGGAGAAGACTTTCCAAGAAAATAAGGAAATCTCTCAATTTATATGACCCACTGGTATTTCAACTAATGAAACACCTGTGTTCCCTCTTTACATCAGTGTCCCTATGCCTGGAGCTGACAGATTTTGGGCCAGGTTTTCCAGGATGGTTTGGTTAGGGGGTACGTGTGGGGACCAGACAGAGAGCCAAGGGAAGTGCTATTCTCCTTCCTCAGAGATTGACTGCATTCCTGACACTATTGTAGCCCAAGGCACAAGTTTTTGGATGGACTCTGCAACAGCTGACAGAAGGCGAGGTCATTGTGTGCGCCACCAAACCCCACTATCTGCCCAGGACTTGCAGTTTGAATCCAAGTTGAGGACCTCTGACCCTCAGGGCTACCTTCTCTCACCAGAGTGTACTCCTCGGTACAGGCAGTCACACACTGCCCCAGAGGCAATTTCAGGCTTGAGGAGGGTTACAGCATCAGGTTCCTAATCCTTTATTTGATTGTTACTGGCCCTGTTGTCCCACTCACTGCTCAGGCTCTTCTCCATTGTTGCCCACTGAAACAGTTTCTGAGGACTCACCACAACTTTGTCTTGAGCCAGTTTTGGCAACGGGGTCACTGCTGCCAGATTGCCCATTATTACAAGGGCGTTGTTCCTTTGAGAAAAGGCCTGTCGATTATGTTTGATTGGTTCATGATAGGGTGTGGAGGTCAGGGTGTAGAAGTGAGTCCCCTCTCACCAACAAATTATGCATGTGTGATGTCACAAGACCCTGGGACAAGCATGTTTCACATTCCCTGCTCATAGGTTGTAGGCAAGAAACCAATTAGTGTGGAGTGGCTGAGCTTAGGGGAACCTGCTGTGCTTTGGTGTCCAGTTCCTTTGCAGTTCTGGGCCAATACCAGTGCCACATAGAGAGTGAGACCAGAGGAAGGGGGGAGCACCCCTGGACCAACCTGAATCTGCTTAGTTGTGAGTCTGGGTCTGCAAGGTACATGGGACTCTGGACCCGCTGGTATGGTGGATCCATCTGGGAATGTTTCACGGACAAGGTGGCACACCGGGTGAGGAGGCCACTCTTATCAGTGGCGAGTCAGTGGAGGAAAGCATGTTCCTGAACGAGGGAGAAGTGTCAGAAATTGGGTAAGAGTTCCAGATGCTGGTTGAAGACCTTGCTTTGAGGAAGTTCGAGTGATGGCAGAGGAGGAACAGGAGCAGGAGTCCTTCCAGGAGTATGAGCAGGACCTGGAGGAGTAGGGCCAGGAACATCCAAGGAGAGGCGTCTAGAGTGACCAGCCCCCACTGGAATTTACAGAAGGTGTTGGTGTCCCTGCAGGTGGAGCTGAGCTCGGAGAATGAGAAAGACCCCAAAGCCCATCTATGGCTCCAGAGGAAGGGCGATAAGAGAAGGCATCCATTTAATCAGAGAAGTGCCATCATCCAGGGCATCGCTGGCTTCTGGGCCAACGTCGTATATTTCCTGCCACTTCTTGGGGGTGAGTTGCTCAGTAGAAGGAGAAAGAACAGGAGCAGAAGAGGGCCTGGGGTGATGGCACAGGCTAGGAGACAGGGGCCAAGTGAATTTGGGGCTCCGGGAATTACGATCACCAAAGGCACAGTGCCAGAACAGCCTGGGAATCACTATACCTGTATGTCTGAGCGAATGACTATAGAAGACTGCTTTTGACTCACATTTGAATAGAAGCCATACAATTTGGCAGGAAATGTATGTCATCAGTGACCAGAGACTCTGTACCAGAGTAGTGTTTTCAGAGAGTTATTTTTGAAATTCTGGGTTATCCAGAAAGTAGCAAGGTGTTGCAAGGTCACTTTATTCTATTAAAATACCTGGCAATTCCAGAATGAAGTGACTGTTAAGGAGCATCTCATTCGCATCAGTTGTAAGAGACAGTTCCCTGGATGTCAAGGGTAGGAGCAGAGAGGCGTGGGTTTAATTTGGCAAGTGATTTTGGTCCATCTTTCATACTCCTTTTCCTACAGGATACCGAGGAATTCATTCCATTACAACTCAGCGGTACCCAGGATTTGAAAAGTTGCTTATGAGCTACAGTGAAAGTTACTTGGATTCGTGTCCTGGGGAAGACAGGAATTCAATCTGTGGCCACTTAGGATTCTTCATCATGCAGATCATTTGTGTAATAAGGTTTTATTTTGTGTAATAAGATTAAAAAAGAGTTAGACATAGACATTAGAAGGGGGAAGAAAGAGTGACCCTTTGCCTCTCTTTAGTCAAAGTTTACATAGGTACTAGCAGGACGCTAATTAGAGAAAGGAAATGTCTCAAAAATCAGAGATCCTCACCCATAACATACATTTTGAGATAACACTGACGCAATCTGTTTTGTTCCGGGCCATAAAATGGTTTAGTTTTCCCAGCAAGCACATCATCTAATTACCATAACTTGGGAAGGGTTGGGGGCGGGAGGAGAAGGGGACGACCTAGAATGAGATGGCTGGGTGGCATCACCGACTCTGCAGACTTGAGTTTGAGTGAACTCCGGGAGTTGGTGATGGACAGGGAGGCCTGGCGTGCTGTGAATCATGGGGTCGCGGAGAGTCGGACATGACTGAGCGACTGAACTGAACTGAACTGAAGCAAAAATTTATGTTAGACAAACATTCTGCTTTGTCAAGTAGGTTATGAATCTTAGGCAGAACGGTATTGAAAAAGACAGAGCAAAGGGAAAGTGTATAGTTCATTAACATAGCTTAGGGAAATCATTTCCTTATGAAAAAGGCATTGGTAGGATTAAGACCTGAGAAATTTAAGTTCAGTTCTAATCAGGTGTCCTCAAGGCAGCACAGAATTTTAAATGAAACCTACTTTTAAATCTGTATACAGAAGGGGAAACAATCTAAAATTTATAGTTTGCTTCCTCCTGCCACTTAAGAGAGATAAAAAATGTCTGATACTTGTGGCCTATTTCTCCCATTTGAAGACCACTGGTCTTCTTGCCAGTTACCCTCTAAGGATTGATGATAATGCAAACAGCCACTGTCATTGCTAGAGCACCTGAAATCTTTTAGAATGGTTCTCAGGCAAAAATTGAAGGATCTAGCAGGAGTGCAGTTGTGGGATCAACCTGAGCCTCCAAAAATTGGCAATTGATATGGAGAAATTGCCAGCGAACAGGGCGACTCAGCATCTCACGAGCCCTGTGTGGACTTTGCTTGTTTCCTGGAAGATCATCTTTAAGAATCTATGTCCAAAACCATTTCAGTACTAATTGAGGGAGAAGGCTGTGAGGAGGCCAAGTGAGGAGACTGGAGGCTTGGCCATGACTTTTTTGTTTACAGGAATGTGGGTCATTTATTAACTTTATGGAGAAACTGATCCTCCATGGACCACAGAGTGACACAGAACAAAAGGGAATCAGGATGAGTCAGAAGTGTGAAGAACTATGCACTAGGGAAGACTGAGATAGACGAAGCAACTTAACCTACCAAAATCACTACTCAGATTGCAAAACGACTCGGTTTCACTGAGCCTCTCTGCTGTCATTCAATTGCCAATTACCCCACCCAGAGTCTCGACTTAAATTGAGAGTCCCTTATACTGCAAGGAGATCCAACCAGTCCATTCTAAAGGAGATCAATCCTGGATGTTCATTGGAGGGACTGATGCTAAAGCTGAAACTCCAATACTTTGGCCACCTCATGAGACGAGTTGACTCACTGGAAAAGACTCTGATGCTGGGAAAGGTTGGGGGCGGGAGGAGAAGGGGACGACGGAGAATGAGATGGCTGGATGGCATCACCGACTCTGTGGACATGAGTTTGAGTGTACTCCGGGAGTTGGTGATGGACAGGGAGGCCTGGCGTGCTGTGATTCATGGGGTCGCGGAGAGTCGGACACGACTGAGCGACTGAACTGAACTGAACTGAACTGACTATTCCTCTTAAAAGTCCCTTTTCACAAAAGTTAGTGTATCGATTTTTACAAACACATGACCCACATTCCACCGTTGGTTTCTCTTTTTTGATCGCATTTAAACTGTAATTTCCTTTGCATCTCTCTGACATCCCCAGTCCTTCTGAGATTACTGTCCTTTGTGCAATACTACGGTGAATAAACTTTTTTATTAATTTATTTCGTGCAATTGGAGGGTAATTACTTTACAATATTGTAATGGTTTATTGCCATCTATCAAGATTTATCAGCCCTAGGCATACTGGTGTTCCGCACACACACACACAATTCCTGAATCCCTTCCCAACTTCTTGCCCACTCTCTCTCTCTGGGTTATCCCAGAGCACAATGTTTGGTCTCCAACTTCCTGTGTCAGACTCACACTGGTCATTTATTTCACATTTATATGGTAATGTCTGTATTTCTGAGCTAGTGTCGCAAATCTTATCCCACTTTCGCTTTATCCGTCTCAGTTCAGAAGTCTATCCTTTAGGTCCGACTCTTAAAGGATGCCTTGTATATAGGATTGTCAGTAGCATCTTTTTAAATTCCAAATACATACATTGATGTTCAGTATTCTTCTTTCTCTTTCTAACTTTACTCTGTAAATGAGGCTGCATGTTCATCCACCTAGTTAGAAGTGAGTCAAAATCATTCACTATTATAGCTGAGTGCAATAGATGAGCTGAGTATTAGACCACATTTTCCTTATCCATTTATCTACTATTATCTCTACATTTTGCTACATGAAGATTTGAAATTCTGTAGAAAATCAGTGTGTCCTTTCTCCTATATTAAATACGATATACTCAGTATTTCCAAGATCTAACTCTGAGTACAGACTTTATCACATACTCATATATAATATAAAATCATTTCTAAGTCACTACTGAGAAACTGGGTGCAGTTTTTCCCACATTAAATATGGAACCTCTGAGGTTCATTCGTGAAAATGGGTGCAGATAATCTTACCAGAATTTTGGAATCATCTAAATTTCACATATAAATTTAAGGCACAACTTTTCTTTTTTTTTTAATAAGATATTTTATTTTATTTGCTTTTCTAAATTTATTTATTTTAATTGGAGGCTAATTTCTTTATATTATTGCACTGGTTTTACCATACATTGCATGAATCTGCCCTGGGTGTACCTGTGTTCCCCATTTGAACCCCCCTCCCAACTGCCTCCCCATCCCATCCCTCCGGTTCATCCCAGTACACCAGCCCCGAGCATCCTGTATCATGCATCGGTCCTGGACTGGCAATTCATTTCCATATGATAATATACATGTTTTAATGTCATTCTCCGAAATCATCCCACCCTCGCCCTCTCCCACAGAGTCCAAAGACTTCTATATATCTGTGTATTTTTTGCTGTCTTGTATACAGGGTTATCATTATCATCTTTGTAAATTCCATATATATGTGTCGGTATACTGTATTGGTTATTTCCTTTCTGGCTTATTTCACTCTGTATAATAGGCTCCAGTTTCATCCACCTCCTTCATGAAATAAGGTATGCTTTATATGTCATATATTTCCATCTAGGTGTTGATGTATTTAACTGAAATATGGGGTTCTCTGTATGTCATATACTTCATTCTGCAAGCAGAGTTTCCTACATGCAATATGGAATTCTCTATATTTCATATATTCACTTTAATTAACCTGACAAGGAAATTTTTGACGTGGAAATTTTGGAATTTTGTTCCTTTCCAATATGAAAACCAAACTACAGAGTGTGCAATAAGACATACACTTTGAGTGCAGATTTGTCCATGAAATATGGAACATTCTATGTTTCAATATGGAAATCTTACATCAGATATACTTATATGAAGTAGAGAAACCTTGTATTCGAGAAAAGAAATCTGGACACCAACTTTTCACCTCTTGCAGTGCCAGATGCTCTATTTCCCATATAAAGAGCTGGGTGTTGATATTCCTTCCTGAAATGTGGAATTATCTGTACTTCCCTTATTAAAATATGAGCCCAGGTGTAATTTCTGAATTGGGAATGGTTCATAGTCTACATTTGAAAATATGTGTGCTGTTATTCATAAATATGTAATGTAAAACAGTACTTTATAACAGTTGAAATTTTAGGCATGGATTTTCCTTCATGAAATATGGAATTCAATACAATGGAAGGAAATACTGAATTTTTTATATTGCATTTATGAATTTCTTTGTGTGCTCTTTCCCGGATGGCCAGTGTAAACTCAGGACAGTGGGTCCACAAATCGGGAATTACATCAAGAAAAATAAAGAAGTTCACAATTTCTGCTGTGTTATTTTGTGTGTTTATACTGGGAAGGAGATGTGAAGGTTTTGAGGAGTCACTAACAGTTATTCAAATGATATGAGGCTCTCAAAGTCCTCCCTGTGGATGCCAAGGGACCTAATCTCTGATGAAACCCAGGATTGGTCAGAAGCGGAAGACCTGCCTAGAACAGAAAAATTCCATGCACGGGGAATCTGCCACTTCTGGTTCAAATCTGTGGGCCCATTGGGTGCTGTCGCATCCATTTTATCTGGGCTTTGAGAAAAAGAGTTGCAGATCTGGAGGCATGGGTACAAAATATACTTACTGGATAATGAGTGTTGGCTGCAGTCCTACAAATCGGTTCCTGATTTACGGGTGATGACCCTGTTGTTCTGATGAGCACAAACTGATGCTTGGCCTGTCCTTGCAGCTGTCTTAATCAGAATTGTTATTAGCACCAGGGACAGACTCTTCAGAAAAATGGGTTGTGTGCTACACACTTCCCATCCAAAACACTGAGTGAATTTGGGGGTGAGGTTTTTGGGATGTCTAAGTGCTCATGCTTGTCCTAGCGAGCAGGCTGTGTTTTCCAGGAATAAGCTAATTTTCAGGAGTCCAAGATGAATGTCCATTCTAAAACAGATCAGTCCTGGGTGTTCATTGGAAGGACTGATACTGAAGCTGAAACTCCAAAACGTCGGCCACCTCATGTGAAGTGTTGACTCAACGGAAAAGACTCTGATGCTGGGAGGGATTGGCGGCAGGAGGAGAAGGGGACGACAGAGAATAAGATGGCTGGATGGCATCACCGACTCGATAGACATGAGTTTGAGTGAACTCCCGAGTTGGTGACGGACAGGGAGGCCTGGAGTTCTGTGATACATGGGGTCGCAAAGAGTCGGACATGACTGAGTGACTGAACTGACCTGAAGATGGATCTCAGGGCCTTCAGATAGAACAGCACCTCCTTTGGGGAAGAGTTTGATATGCACAGACTAGGGGTTTTGGCCTTCATACATTCTGGGTGAGCAGAACGTAACTCGTTACAAGTCGCAAATTAAATTCAGATGATGTCGGATGATGCTAGACTGGATTTTGTCTTCCAGCCCTGTCACCTCTATCATCTAGAGGCTCCTTGACCCAAAGTAGTTTGTAAACCATTCCCAGATGACAGCCTTGATTAGATACCGTGAAGAAGACATGCTTTACTGCTACATGATGAACTTGAATATCAGACTGGAGACAATGTCATGCGAAAGGATGGTGAGTGTGAAGGGGTGGGTACACATTTTGCCCCTGAAAAGAGGAAAGGACAGCTTTCATGTAATGAGGTTTCACATCCCGCCTACCTTGAGTTTGTTCTGGCAAGTGGAGGAACTCAGGCAACCCACGGATTGATGTAATAGGACACTGTTCTTTCGCAAGCAGCCATGGCAGTGAACTGATTGTTAAGGAGTAGCCAGCATCACTGGTATAAGGCAGCACCCTGGATATGGAGAGTGGGGACTGAACGGGATAGGTTAGCCTTGGTAGATGATTTAAGTCCTTCCCCCATACCCTTTCTGTCCTGGAGCATCCTGAATCAGCAAGTCATTCCCCTCCAATTCAGTGGCACGAGAGACTTGAACATAAAACACAGTCCTACAGGCACCACAATTATAGCAACAGCATGAACTTTTTCAGGTTGTTCTGTGACCAAAATTTAGCAGGATCTAGCAGGATTGTAGACGTGGGCTCTCTCTGTGCCTGCACAGAATTGGCAGTTCACGTAGGAGTGCTCGGTGAGCTCAGGGTCTGACCAACCTTCTGCTGAGTTTGCTGGTTTCCCTGGCATATCATCATTGAGGTTCTCGAGCCCAAAACTCTCAGTGCTAGTTCTGACTACTAGGACTAATACTAGGGAGAAGGCAACACCGTGAAAGATAACTGATAGGAGGCCAAGTGAGGAGACTGTGGGATGGGCACTGACAGGCATGTTTCCAGGAATCTGGGTCATTTATTTCCCTTGTGGAGAAACTGAGCATCTGTGTAACACAGCGTGACACCAGTGCATGAGGGCAGCTGGATGAGATAGCATGTGCATACACCTACTGAATAACAGGTTCCCACTAGGGAATCTTGGGGTAGATGAAGCAGCCTGACCTACAAAAGTCACTTCTCAGATTTACAGATGACTCAGCTGCACTGTGCCTCTGAACGCTCATTCCATAACCAAGACCCCAACTACAGGTGCTTCCTCATATTGGGCTCAAATACTATCACTCTTCCGAAGAAATCAGTGAGTCTCCTTTGTACAGAGCTGTGCCTCACTATCCATCATTCGTTTCTCTTTTCATCATCGCACTTACTTTGGATGTGCTTTGGCATCTCTCTCTCC
The DNA here is from genome assembly GCF_049115385.1 of Moschus berezovskii. Lineage (NCBI taxonomy): Eukaryota > Metazoa > Chordata > Mammalia > Artiodactyla > Moschidae > Moschus > Moschus berezovskii. The sequence continues at coordinate 58,996,208 of NC_142489.1, forward strand.
TCCCACAATCGTTCCGAGGTTCCTGGCCATTGTGCAATAGTATGGTGAATAATATTTTCATTCATTTATTCATTGTAATGAATGGTAGCTACGTTACAATATTGTGAGGGTTTTTGCATTAATAAGATGAATCAGCCCAAGCTATACATGTGTTCTTCTCACACACCCCTTCCTTAATCCCCTCCCACCTTCCTCCCCATTCAATCCCTCTTGGTTGTCCCAGAGCACGACTTTGTGTGTCCTGCTTCCTCTACCAATTTCCCACTGATCATTTATTTTACATATACATGGCAATATATAAGTTTCAGTGCTATTCTCTCAAATCATCCTACCCTCACCTTATCCCACTCAGTCCACAAGTCTGTTTTTTATGTCCGTGTCTTATTCGATGTTCACTATGTAAGATTGTCAGTTCCCACAAAATTTCAAATACACGCATCGACTATGAACTGGTGATTCGTTTCACATATGGCAACAAACATGTTTTAATGCCATTCTCCCAAATCATCCCACCCTCACCCTCTCCCACAGAGTCCCAAAGACTGTTCTATACATCTGTGTCTCTTATACAGGGTTATCATTTTCATCTTTCTGAATTCCATATATATGTGTTAGTATACTGTATTGTTGTTTTCCTTTCTGGCTTACTTCACTCTGTATAATAGTCTCCAGTTTCATCCACCTCATTAGAACTGATTCAAATGCATTCTTTTTAATGGCTCAGTAATATTACATTTTGTATATATACCACAGCTTTCTTATCCATTTATCTGCAGATGGACATCTAGGTTGTTTCCATGTCCTGGCTGTTATAAACAGTGCTGCAATGAACATTGGAGTACATGTGTCTCTTTCAATTCTTGTTTCCTCGGTGTGTATGCCCAGGAGTGCGATGGCTGGATCATAATTCTGAACTGACTGTTCCATATGAAATCAATAATTGTAATAATGTGACTCTGGGTATGGGAAAAAGCATCAAGGGGAAATATTTTCCTGGACAAGGAGGCTAGTAAAACAGTGGTCCAGAGACTTTTGCTACTTGCAAGACCTGGTCCAATTTTTGCACACTCAGTGGCCCATCACTTCCCTAGATCTGGAAATGAGCCTTCCCAGCACTGCGGGACACAATGGCCATGAAATGGTGTCACATGGTCAGATATGTGGCTATGAAGTGACTCTGCTGACTGGAAGTTGGCCCTTGCCAGCTGCCACTACAAAGATTACATCATGACCATTGCAAGCTGCTGACCTTCAAAACCCCCTGAAAGAAGTTCAGGGTGAAAATCAGGAATGGGGCACTCTGTGCTCTGAAAAAAAAAAAAACTGGCAGAACAGGCCTTCAGATAGTTAGATCTTTTCAGAAAAAGGTTTTATGAGTTCCAATTCTTGCATCTTCTCATATCTAGAAAAACACTGACGCCATTAATGGTGAAATCTGCTTTGGCTATTAATTTTTTTTTAACAATTAAAAATCAAAATAGAGTAGCTATGGTTCAGACATCTTGGGAAATAACTAATTCCAAGATATCCTGAAAAATGATATTATGGGTGTGATTTCAGATTAGACTCTGTGACCTAATGTGGAACTTAATGCTCCTGTAATGATTTTTTTGGTTCTGTACTTTGCTTGCTGCTTGTAAAACCAAAGTTACTCCATTTTAAGACAAGGTTGTTTTTAAGTAAATTTTCCTAAAATTGTTTTTGAAAAAAGAAAAAAAGATGGAAAACCTTGAAAAAAAATAAATTTCAAATACATGGATTGATATTCAGTATTGATTTTTCTCTTTCTGAATTTATATAAGAGTTTCCATGTCCATAAACCTCGTTCAAAGGAGTAAAATGCATTCCCTTATACAGCTGAGTAATACTGCTTTGTTGTGCATCAGTTCAGTTGAGTTCAGTTCAGGTCAGTTCAGGCACTCAGTCGTGTCCGAATCTTTACGACCCCATGAATCACAGCATACCAGGCCTCCCTGTCCATCACCAACTCTGGAGTTCACTCAAACTCATGTCCATCGAATCGGTGATGCAACCCAGCCATCTCTTTCTCTGTCATCCCCATCTCCTCCCACCCCCAATCCTTCCTAACATCAGACTCTCTTATAGGCACGATAAATTCTTTTCCCATTCATCTGCCTCTGTGTGCAGGTTTTACTGCATGAAGTTTTGAAATTCAGTTGAAAATCAGGTCATCCATTTTCCTACATTAAATATGAAACTCTCAGTCCTTCCAAGATCTAATGCTGAGCCCAGATTTTATCACACATAATGTCATTATCTTTATTTCGCTGATAAAAATCTGTGTTCAGATTTTCCGATGATGAAATGTGAAACCTCTGTAATTCATTCATGAAGCTAAGTGCAGATCATCTCCCCTGATTTTTGCCATTATCTAAATTTCACATATAAAAATCAAGGCACTTGTTTTCTTGCATGAAATACTGTATCTTTTATGGGCCATATTTCTCCATCTAGGTGTTAAAGTTTCTAAAGGAAATATGTTAAAGTTTCTAAAGGAAATATGCGTATCTCACATACTTAAATCTGCAAGAAGAGTTTCGTACATGCAATATGGAATTCTCTCTATTGCATATGTATTCTTTTTAATTCACCTGATGAGGAATTTTTGATATGGAAAATTGAGGTTTTCTTCATTTCTCATATGGAAACAAGGCTATAGATTATGTAACAGTACATATGAAGTGTAGATATTTCGGATATGAAAATTTGGTTACAGATATTCACCGTGATATGTGAATTTCCCATATTTCTAATATGGAAATCTTACCTCAGATATTCTTGTAGGAAATTCAGAATCCTTACATCCCATATAAGAAATCTGAATACTGATTTTTCTCCCTATGACAGGACAGATGCGATGTGTAACATATGCATAGCTAGGTGTAGACTTTCTTCTCTTGAGTGCTCTGTGGAATTCTCTGTATTTTCCTTATTAAAATATGAGCCCAGGTTTAATTTCTGACATAGGGAATGCTTTATATTCTAATTTGAAAATATGAGTGCTGTAATTTCTACATTTTATATGTCATGAGATGGAGTACCCTATATGTGTCATTTGAAAAGCTTGGCACAGATTTCCCTGCAGCCAATATGGAAATCAGTATACAGGGAATGGAATTTTGAGTTCTTTATATTACATAAAGGAATTTCTCTGTGCACACTTTCCTACACGATATATGGAATCCCCTATTTGTCCCCTCTGAAAATATGGACATGCATTCGTCCTCCATTCAATATTAAATTATCTATCAGTTCTTTTCAGTTCATTCACTCAGTCCTGTCTGACTGTTTGAGAACCCATGGGCTGCAGCGGGCCAGACCTCCATGTCCGTCACCAATTTCCATAGTTCATGCAAACTCATATGAATTGAGTCTGTGATGCTGTGCAACCATCTCATCTTCTGTCATTCCCTTTTCCTCCCGCCTTCAATCATTCCTAGCCTCAGGGACCTTTCTAGTTAGTCAGTTTTTTGCATCAGATGGCCAAATTATTTAGTTTCCGCTTCAGCCTGAGTCCTTCCAATGTATATTCAGAATTGATTTCCTTTAGAATGGGCCACTTGGATCTGCTTGCTTTCCCAGGTACTCTCAAGAATCTTCTCCAACAGAACAGTTCAAAAGCATCCAATCTTCCACGGTCAGCTTTCTTTCAAGAACAACATTCACATCCCTACATGACTACCGGGGAAACCAAAACTTTTACTAGATGGACATTTGCTGCAAAGTAATGTCCCTGTTTTTAACACGTGTCTAAGTTGTTCATAACTTTTCCGACAAGAAGCCAGCATCTTTGAACTTCCTGGCTGTAGCCACCATTTGCAGTGATTTTTGTCGTGAATTCCACAAGCTCCACAAAAGGAATACAATTCTAAGCCAATAGAGCTTTCGCTTGTGAAAGACCGTGTGTTTCAGCTCACAGTAGGCCCTTTAGGGGGTCCAAGGATTGTGGTTTAAAAGCCCCACACCAGTGGGTGACTCCTCAAAATCTCAACACCTTCCTCCCAGTACAAGCACACACAACACACAGCAAACATTCTGAGTGTGTTTATGTCTCTTAAGGTCATTCCAGATTTGTGGAACCACTGTCCTGAGTTATCATCAGCCATTCTTTCCAATTTCAAGTCCTGAACTGGGGCACTGTGGAAATATATTAACCAGTCTCCTGCTGTCTGTGGATGCCTTGTGCCTCCTCTTTGGTTTGCCCCAAATCTCATCTACTGCTGTCTTCTTGTCGGCATCTTCAGTGGGCTGGATACACACATACACACACACACACAGAGGTACAGGTGTTCAAGTAGTGAAAATGTCTCTAGACACTGTATCCTGCCCTTTTGGTATCCTTTACCATTTCTTCCCACAACCCTTCAGTATTGACCTGAACCAGCCTTAAGCCATTACAACCTTTGCCTGTGCAGTGGTGGTGAAAGGCCACATGGTGAGTGGAAATTGAGAGAAGACGCCAATATCAGCCAAGATGTAATGGTACACCTTAATACCAAAACCAGACAAGGATCCCACAAAGAAAGAAATCTACAGGCCAATATCAGTGATGAACACAGATGCAAAAGTCTTCAACAAATTTCTAGCAAACAGAATCCAACTGCATTTTAAAAGATTACATATCATGACCAAGGGGGCTTTAAAGCATTGATGCAAGGATTTTTCAGTATTTACATATCAACCAATGAATTACACCAGGTTAATACATTGAGATGTGAAAACAAAACAAAAAAGCGTACGATTTTCTCAATAAATCCACAGAAAGCCTTTGACCAAATTCAACATCAATTTATGATGAAATCCTCCAGAAAGCATGCATAGAACGCACATACCTGAATATAATAAAAGCCATATATGATAAAATCACAGCAAACAGTATCCTCAATGGTGAATAATTGAAGGCATTTCTCAAAGTCAGGAATAAGACGTGTGCCCACTCTCACCACTACTATTCAACATAATTGTTTAAGTTTTAGCCACAGCAATCAGAGAAGAAAAATATATAAAAAGAATGATTGAGAAAGAGCAAATAAGCCTCTCCCTGTTTATAAAGAACATGATCCTTTATATAAAATAAATAAATAAAGACACCAGCAGAAAATTACTAGAGCTAATCAATGAATATAGTATCATGGCAGGATATAATAATAGCATACAGAAATCCCTTGCATTCCTAAACATTAACAATGAGAAAACAGAAAGAAATTAAGGTAGCAATTCCATTCACCATTGCAGAGAATAGATTAATATACTCAGGAATATATCTACCTAAAGAAACAAAGATCTCTACATAGAGAACTATAAAACACTGAAAAAAATAAAAGATAACACAAGTAGATGGAGAAATATACCATTTTCATGGATTCAAAGCACCAGTATAATAAAAATGAGTATAATACCCAAAGCAATCTATGGATTCATGCAATCCCTATCAAGTTACCAATGATATATTTTTTTAAATAATTGGAAAAATAGCTTCACAATTTGTATGGGGAAACAAACAAACAGTAAATCTTGACTAGCCAAAGCAAACTTGAGAAAGAAGAATGGACCTGGAGAAATCTACCTGTCTGACTTCAGACTATACCACAAAGCTACAGTCATCATGACAGTATGCTACTAGACAAAGACAAAAATATAGATCAATAGAATAAAGCAGAAAGCCAAGACATAAATTGAGACAACTATGGACGCTTTGATAAAGGTAGCAAGAATATACAATCAAGAAACGACAATCTCTTTACCAAATGGTGCTGGGAAAACTGGTCAACCACTTGTAAAAGGGTGAAATTTGAACACTTTCTAACACCACACTAAAAAATAAACTCAGAATGGATTAGGGATCTAAATATAAGTTGAGAAACTCCAAAACTCCTAGAGGAAATCAAAGGCAAAATACTTTCTGACATAAATCACAGCAGGATAGTCTATGAACAACTTATTTTATTCATGTTTGTTAAGGAAACTTTTTTTGGTTCCTTATCATTCCCTTACATTCATTTCTATATACTACATTACAAGTTTGAGAATTATTTTGGCTTTTACCACTTTTCCAGTATTTATAGTAGTTTATATAGATAGAGATAGCATATTAAAAATCAGAGACATTACTTTGCCAAACAATGTCTGTCTAGTCAAGGCTATGGTTTTTCCAGGGGTCATGTATGGATGTGAGAGTTAGACTGTGATGAAAGCTGATCGACAAATAAATGATTCTTTTGAACTGTGGTGCTGGAGAAGACTCTTGAGAGTCCTTTGGACTGCAAGGAGATCCAACCAGTCCATTCTAAAGGAGATCAGTCCTGGGTGTTCACTGGAAGGACTGATGCTAAAGCTGAAAGTCCAATACTTTGGCCATCTCATGAGAAGATATGACTCACTGGAAAAGACTCTGATTTTGGGAGGGATTGGGGGCAGGATGAAAACGGGACAACAGAGAATGAGATGGCTGGATTGCATCACCGACTCGATAGACATGAGTTTGTGTGAACTCCGGGAATTGGTGTTGGACAGGGAGGCCTGGCATGCTGTGATCCATGGGGTCACAGACAGTCGGATAGTACTGAGCGACTGAACTGAACTGACAGTAGTTTGAATTCTATTCTAGGTTCTTAATCTTTGACTTTTGAAACTTTTTATTAATCAATGTTTATACCTTAAGGAATTCTATCTTTAGAATCTATTTTCACTTATGGATTTATTTCCTGAGTTGATTGCATGCTGACCTTTTTACTCTCCCTTTTCTTCTCCTAGAAACCTCTATCTCCCACCTCAATTTGCTCTTCTCCAAAGAACTCTGTAAATCCTTTTGATTGTTTTTGGCTATAGAAAATTACTTCACCATAAACCTTGGATTATCTCCTGTCTGAGGATGCAGAATTCTTGATGCTTCTGTAACTCAGGGACCGAAACCCAGAGACCACGAGGTCAATTCCCAATCTTTAGATCATTATTGAACTCCTGACACCAAGGAACACTAAAAGAGAAGCACCTTTAAAAGTTTCCATGCCTACATGGAAATCAAGCCCCGAGTTGAAGTCAGCAATTTCAGTGCAAGTCAATCCACACCTATTCTCCAGCAAAGCAGAAACACAAAAATAAATAATATAAAAGTGCTACCTGAAGGCATACCAAAGCCACAGACCCTGCAAAGCACCTTGCAGAATAATTCATTGCACTTCATAGAGAAATGACCTAGCGCTTCCTGACAGACCACAGGCAGAAGATCCGCCAAATATTAAACCTTGGAAACTTACTGGTCCAATCTAACACACAAAATCAGCTTCCACAGTAAATTGGATCCATAACCCTCCAGCCTGAAGAAAGGGGACCCAAACTGCAACAATCTAAACAAAATGAAAAGGGAGAGAATTATGCAACTGCTAAAGGTACATGATAAAAACACACCAAAACAAACAAAAGAAGAGGGAATAGGAAGTCTTCCTGAAAAATAATTCAGAATGATGAGAGTAAAGATGTCTAACATCTTGAAAGCTAAATAGAGTTGCTAGTAAATACCTGGAGGCTCTATTGAGAAGAAATAAGCATGTTTACCATGGATCTAGAAGAAGTAAAGAAGAATCAATTGATAGTAATCAATGCAATTACTGAGATTAACAACACTTGTTAATCTGGAATGAACCAACAGTAGAATAACTGAGACAGAGAAACAACTAATTAGGTGGAGGAAGAAAGGAGAAGGCAATCGCACCCCACTCTAGTACTCTTGCCAGGAAAATCCCATGGACAGAGGAGCCTGGTATGTTACAGTCCATGGGGTCGCGAAGAGTCGGACACGACTGAACGAATTCACTTTCACTTTTCACTTTCATGCATTGGAGGAGGAAATGGCAACCCACTCCAGTGTTCTTGCCTGGAGAATCCCAGGGACGGAGGAGCCTGGTAGGCTGCAGTCTATGGGGTCGCACAGAGTTGGAAACGACTGAAGCGACTTAGCAGCAGTAGCAGCAGAAAGGAGGAAATAAAACACATTGGGGTGTGTAAGAGGAAAAAAAAAATGAAAACACTGCAAATTTAAATACAAAAAACAAATATTAAAAGCAGCAAGAGGAAAGATATAAATATCATACAAGTGGATCCCCATAAAGATAGCAGCTGCTCTTTCAATAGAAACTCTTCAGGCCAGTAGAGGATGGTAGAACATTCTCAAAATGATGAATGAGCCAAACCTAAAACCAACAAGGATCTCATTCAGATATGAAGGAGAAACCAAGTGGTTTAAGCAAAACGTTGAGTATTCATTAACATGAAACAGCCAAACTCTTAATGATGCTGTTAAACTGGGACACTGAGTTCATATGTCATCAGATTTAGAAAACTCATCAGTGGCCATGAGGGTGGAAAAGGTCAGTTTTCATTCCAACAACAAAGAATGGTAATGCCAAAGAATGTTCAAATAAGCATGCACTGTTGCTTCTTTCACATGCTAGCTGTGTAAAACACAAAATTCTTCAAAAGAACATAAACCAAGAACTTCCAGATGTGAAAGCTAGACTTTGAAACAATCGACGAACCAGAGAACAATTAGGAAACATTCATTGGATCCTAGAGGAAACAAGATAATTTCAGAAAATTGTTTACTTCTGTTTCACTGACTCCACTAAAGACATTGACTGTGTGTATCAAAGCAAACTGTGAATATGCAGACTATACTATTCAAAATGTCAGGATGGATGAATAATAAACTGGAATCAAGGTTTCTGGGATAAACTTCAACTCTCTTAGATATGCAGATGGGAACACTGTAAAAAGAGAAAGTGAAAAGGAACTAAAGAGTGTCTTGATGAGGATGAGTGAGGAGAGTAGAAACCTTGCTGAGAACTCAGCATTCAAAAGACCAACACAGGGTGCCTGGTTCCATGACTACTTGGAAGAAAGAAGGTGGAACCATGGAATCAGTGGCAGACTTAATTTTCTTGGGCTCCAAAATCACGGTGAATGGTGACTGCAGGCATGAAATTAACAGACATTTGCTTCCTGGAGGAAAAGCTATGACAAACCTAGATCTTGTGTTAAAAAGAATTGACATGAGCTTATTAACAAAAACCTCCTCAGTCACAAACCTCTGCATAGATGTGAGAATTGTAATCTAAAGAAGGCTGAGAGCTGAAGAACTGATGCCTTCAAACTGAGATGCTGAAGAAAACTCTTAGGGGTCCCTTGGACTGCAAGGAGATCAAATCAATCAATCCTTAAGGAAACCAAACCTGAATATACTTTTGAGGCATTAATGCTGAAGCTGAAACTCGAGGATTTTGCCAATCTGATGACCAGAACCAACCTTGGAAAATACCATGATACTGGGAAAGATTGAGGACAGGAGGAGAAGGGGGTGACATAAGGTGAGAACGTTGGATGGCATCACCAGTTCAATGGACATGTGTGAGAGCAAACTATGGGAAACAGTGAAAGAGAGGGAGGCCTGGTGTGCTGAAGTCCAGGGAGTGACAAAAGAGTTGGACATGAATGAATGACTGAACAATATCAATCAAAATATCTCAAAATATTTCTTAAAATCACTCTAAATATTATTTAGTAAAATAAATAACAACAACAACAACAAAACCCACACTTTAAGGTGGTAAACTAGAAGAAGGGAAAATTGATTTTTTTTTTCCTAATATGGCAAAGATAGACTGTCAAAGAGACAAATCTTACAATTGAATAGATTCCCAACATTATTTTGTAAGGAACATTTTATGCAAACAATAAGTAATAGAGTGTCATAATTACTGTACTAATAGTAGACAAAACTGACTTTAAATAAAAAATGGTATGAAACAAAAGGCATTAAGTATATTCAGTTTAGTCATACAGTCGTATCTGATTCTGCCGCTCCATGGATTGCAGCATCCTAGGCCTCCCTGTTCTAACTGTTGCTTCCTGACCTGCATACAGGTTTCTCAAGAGGCAGGTCAGGAGGTCTGGGATTCCCATCTCTTTCAGAATGTTCCACAGTTTATTGTGATAGACACAGTCAAAGGTTTTGGCATAGTCAATGAAGCAGAAATAGATGTTTTTCTGAAACTGTCTTGCTTTCTCCATGATCCAGCGGATGTTGGCAATTTGTGGAACAACAGACTGGTTCCAAATAGGAAAAGGTGTACGTCAAGGTTGTATATTGTCACCTTGCTTATTTAACTTATATGTAGAGTACATCATGACGAACGCTGGGCTGTAAGAAGCACAAGCTGGAATCAAGATTGCTGGGAGAAATATCAGTAACCTCAGATATGCAGATGACACTACCCTTATGGCAGAGAGTGAAGAGGAACTCAAAACCGCTTGATGAAAGTGAAAGAGGAGAATGAAAAGGTTGACTTGAAGCTCAACATTCAGAAAACAAAGATCATGTCATTTGGTTCCATCACTTCATGGGAAATAGATGGAAAAACAGTGGAAACAGTGTCAGACTTTGTTTTTTTGGGCTCCAAAATCACTGCAGATGCTGATTGCAGCCATGAAATTAAAAGACGCTTGCTCCTTGGAAGAAAAGTTATGACCAAACTTGATAGTATATTAAAAAGCAGAGACATTACTTTGCCAACCAAGGTCCGTCTAGTCAAGGCAATGGTTTTTCCCGTGGTCATGTATGGATGTGAGAGTTGGACTGTGAAGAAGGCTGATCACCGAAGAATCGATGCTTTTGAACTGTGGTGTTGGAGAAGACTCTTGAGAGTCCCATATACTGCAAGGAGATCCAACCAGTCCGTTCTAAAGGAGATCAATCCTGGATGTTCATTGAAGGGACTGATGCTGAAGCTGAAACTGCAATACTTTGGCCACCTCATGCGACGAGTTGACTCACTGGAAAAGACTCTGATGCTGGGAAAGGTTGGGGGCGGGAGGAGAAGGGGACAACGGAGAATAAGGTGGCTGGATGGCATCACCGACTCTGTGGACATGAGTTTGAGTGACCTCCGGGAGTTGGTGATGGACAGGGAGGCCTGGCGTGCTGTGATTCATGGGGTCGCGGAGAGTCGGACACGACTGAGCGAATGATCTGATCTGATCTGATCTGAGGCCTCCCTGTCCAAAACCAACACACGGTGTTTTCTCAAACTCCTGTCCATTAAGTTGGCAATGCCATCCAACCATACATCCTCTGTTGCCCATTTCTCCTCTTGCTTTCAAACTTTCCCAACAACAAGTTTTTCCAAATGAGTCAGTTCTTCATATCAGGTGGCCAAATATTGGAGTCACAGCTTCAGGATCAGTCATTCCAATGATTATATTAATTATATATTTTCTCTTTATTTTTGGGAATATTGCAACTTTTTTAATTTTTTTTTAATCAGAGGCTAATTCTTTTACATTAATACATTGGTTGGTTTGGCCATACATTAACATGAATCCCCCCTGGGTGTACATGTGTTCCCCTTCTTGAACCACCCTCCCATCTCCCTCCTGCCCATATGCTCCCTCCCGGTCATCCCCGTGCACCAGCCCCGAGCATCCTGTATCATGCGTCGAACCTGGACTGGTGATTCATTTAACACATGACAATATACGTGCTTCAATACCATTCTCCCAAATCATCCCACCTTCACCCTCTCCCACAGAGTCCCATAGACTGTTCTATACACCTATGTCTCTGTTGCTCTCTTGTATACATGGCTAAGGTTACCATCTTTCTAAATTCCATACATATGAGTTAGTACACTGTATTGATGTTTTTCTTTCTGACTTATTTCACTCTGCATAATAGGCTCCAGTTTCATCCACCTTATTATAAATGATTCAAATGCATTCTTTTTGATGGCTGAAGAATACTCCATTGTGTACATATACCAAAGCTTTCTTATCCGTTCTTCTGCAGATGGACATCTAGGTGGCTTCCATGTCCTCGCTATTATAAACAGTGCTTCATTGAACATTGGAGTACATGTGTTTTTTTCAATTCTGGTCTCCTCAGTGTGTACGCCCAGGAGTGCGATTGCTGGATCATATGGCAGTTCTATTTCCAGTTTTTAATGGAATCTCCACACTGTTCTCCATAGTGTCTGTACTGGTTTGCATTCCCACCAAAAGTGTAAGACGATTCCCTTTTCTCCAAACCCTCTCCAGCATTTACTGCATGTAGAATTTTGGATAGCAGCTATTCTGACTGGTGTGAAATGGTATCTCATTGTGGTTTTGATTTGCATTTCTCTGATTACGAGTGATGTTTAGCATTTTTTTACGTGTTTGTTAGCCATCTGTATGTCTTCTTTGGAGAAATGTCTGTTTAGTTTGTTGGCCCATTTTTTTATTGGGTCATTTATTTTTCTGGAATTGAGCTGCAGGAGCTGCTTGTATATTTTAGAGATTAATTCTTTGTCAGTTGTTTCATTTGCTATTATTTTCTCCCATTCTGAAGGCTGTTTTTTCACCTTTCTTATAGTTTCCTTTGCTCTGCAGAATCTTTTGATTTTAATTAGGTCCAATTTATTTATTTTTGTTTTTATTTCCAATATTCTGGGAGATGCGTCTTGGAGGATCCTGCTGTGATTTATGTCGGAGAGTGTTTTGCCTATGTTCTCCTCTAGGAGATTTATAGTTTTTGTTCTTACATTTAGATCTCTAATCCATTTTGAGTTTATTTCGGTGTATGGTGTGAGGAAGTATTCTAGTTTCATTCTTTTACAAGTGGCTGACCAGTTTTCCCAGCACCACTTATTAAAGAGACTGTCTTTTCTCCATTTTATATTCTTGCCTGGTTTGTCAAAGATAAGGTATCCATAGGTGTGTGGATTTATATCTGGGCTTTCTATTTTGTTCCATTGATCTATATTTCTGTCTTTATGCCAGTACCATACTGTCTTGATGACTGTGGCTTTGCAGTAGAGCCTGAAGTCCAGCAGGTTAATTCCCCCAGTTCCATTCTTCTTCCTCAAGATACTTTGGCTATTTGAGGGTTTTTTTTTTTTATTTCCATACAAATTGTGAGATTATTTGTTCTAGTTCTGTGAAAAATATTGTTGGTAGCTTGATAGGGATTTCATTGAATGTATAAATTACTTTGGGTAGTATACTCATTTTCACAATATTTAATCTTCCAATCCACGAACACTGTATATTCACAGTATCATCTTTGATTACTTTCAAAGTGTTTTACAGTTTTCTACCTACAAGTCTTTTGTTTATTTAGGTAGATATATTCCTACGTATTTAATTCTTTTCACTGCAACAGTGAATGGAATAGTTTCCTTAATTTCTCTTTCTATTTTCTCATTATTAGTGTATAGGAATGCAAGATATTTCTGTGTGTTGATTTTATGTCCTGAAAATTTTCTGTATTCATTGATTATCTCTAGTAGTTTTGTGGTAGGGTCTTTAGGGTATTCTGTGTAGAGAATCATGTCATCAGTGAACAGTGAAAGCTTTATTTCTTCTTTTCCAATTTGTATTCCTTTGATGTCGTTTTCTGCTGGGATTGCTGTGGCCAAAACTTCCAGAACTAAGCTGAATAGTAGTGGTGAGAGTGGACACCCTTGTCTTGTTCCTGACTTTAGGAGAAATGCTTTCAGTTTTTCACTATTGAGGATAAGGTTTGCTGTGGGTTTGTCATATATAGCTTTTATTATGTTGATGTATGTCCCTTCTATTCCCACTTTCTGGAGGGTTTTTATCATAAATGGATGTTGAATTTTGTCAAAGGCTTTGTCTGCGTCTATTGAGATAGTAATATGATTTTTAAATTTTTTTAAAATTTTTATTTACTTATTTATTTTATTTTTTTCAAAAACAATTTTAGGAAACTGTACTTAAAAACAACCTTACCTTAAAATGAAGTAACTTTGGTTTTACGAACAGCAAGCAAAGTATAGAACCAAAAGTGCATTACAGGAGCATTAATTTCTACATTAGGTCACAGCGTCTAATCTGAAATCACACCCATAACATCATTTTTCAGGATATCAGGGAAATAGATATTTCCCAGGATGTCTGAACCATAGCTACTCTATTTTTACTTTTAATTGTAAAAAATAAATAAATAAAAAATAATAGCCAAAGCAGATTTCACCATTAATCACGTTTTTTTCTAGGTATGAGAAGATGAAAGAATTAGAACTCATAAAACCTTTTTCTGAAAAGGTCTAACTATCTGAAGGCCTGTTCTGCCAGTTTTTTTCTTGTTGTTGTTATTGTTGTTTTTGTTTTTCAGAGCACAGAGTGTCTCATTCCTGATTTTCACCCTGAACATCTTTCAGGGGGTGTTGAAGGTCATAAGCTTGCAATGGTCAGGATGTAATCTTTGTAGAGGCAGCTGGCAAGGACCAACTTCCAGTCAGCAGGGTCCCTTCATAACCACATATCTGACCATGTGACATCATTTCATGGCCATTGTGTCCCACGGTGCTGGGAAGGCTCATTTCCAGGTCTAGGGAAGTGATGGGCCACTCAGTGTGCTAAAATTGGATCAGGCCTTGCAAGTAGCAAAAGCCTCTGGACCACTGTCTTACTAGCCTCCTGGTCCAGGAAAATATTTCCTCTTTTTGCTATTTCCCATACCCAGAGTCATATTATTACAATTATTGATCTCATATGGAACTGTCAGTTCAGCATTATATCACAGGCTCAGTGAAACAAGTGATATAGAAAATAATACAGCCATCAGTTCAGTTCAGTTCAGTCGCTCAGTCGTGTCCGACTCTCCGCGACCCCATGAATCACAGCACGCCAGGCCTCTCTGTCCATCACCAACACCCGGGGTTCACTCAAATTCATGTCCACAGAGTCGGTGATGCCATCCAGCCATCTCATTCTCCGTCGTCCCCTTCTCCTCCCGCCCCCCAACATTTCCCAGCATCAGAGTCTTTTCCAGTGAGTCAACCCGTCGCATGAGGTGGCCAAAATATTGCAGTTTCAGCTTTAGCATCAGTCCCTCCAAAGAACATCCAGGACTGATCTCCTTTATAATGGATTGGATGGATCTCCTTGCAGCATAAGGGACTCTCAAGAGTCTTCTCCAACACCACAGGTCAAAAGCAACTATTCTTCGGCGATCAGCCTTCTTCACAGTCCAACTCTAACATCCATACATGACCACGGGAAAAACCATTGCCTTGACTAGACGGACCTTGCTTGGCAAAGTAATGTCTCTGCTTTATACTATCAAGGTTGGTCATAACTTTCCTTCCAAGGAGTAAGCGTCTTTTAATTTCATGGCTGCAATCAGCATCTGCAGTGATTTTGGAGCCCAAAAAAATAAAGTCTGACACTGTTTCCACTGTTTTTCCATCTGTTTCCCATGAAGTGATGAGATGAGACCAGATGCCATGATCTTTGTTTTCTGAATGTTGAGATTCAAGCCAACCTTTTCACTCTCCTCTTTCACTTTCATCAAGAGGTTTTGAGTTCCTCTTCACTTTCTGCCATAAGGGTGGTGTCATCTGCATATCTGAGGTTATTGATATTTCTCCCAGCAATCTTGATTCCAGCTTGTGCTTCTTCCAGCCCAGCGTTCCTCATGATGTATTCTGCATATAAGTTAAATAAGCAAGGTGACAATATACAACCTTGACGTTCACCTTTTCCTATTTGGAACCATTCTGTTGTTCCATGTCTAGTTCTAACAGTTGCTTCCTGACCTGCATACAGGTTTCTCAAGAGGCAGATCAGTCTGGTGTTAATCTCGTGGTTGTACATTATGGAGCATCCAACCTTTATCTGAAGATTGGTTACTGAGATAAGCCTTGGAAACTACCCTAGAGTGTCCTTTTAATAACTTAATTAAATATTTTAACAGTATCATGTAACAAAGAACTGTCCCAGCATTGAGTCTTAGTAAACACTAGACATTAACAAAACTAGAAACTTAATTTAACAATTTACAAACTTATTATTCCATGATCTTTCATTATGGAGGCCCTGTAGCCAGGGAGGCTTTAACCCATCAAAAAAAAATGAGGTTTGTCAGGGAGCTGGGAAAAGCCAAGCAGCCATCTTGGTTTTCCCATAGCCCTGACTCTGATTTCCAGCTATTATTTTTAATTTTCCAATTTCGAAGCAGACTGTTGCAATGGTTTAAGAACATTAGGATGGCATAAGTATAACAGAGTTTTTGTATAAGCAGAATGAGCTTTTACATGTCTACAAACCCGACATTTCATTTAATTTCTAAAACTAACATAGGATCAGACTTATGGTAGAAAAGCATTTGATTTATATGCAGAGGGCTAAGAAGTCAAGAAAACATTATAAATAATCATGCTAATCAGGTCCAGTATCTTGGGCAAGCTGTCTACCTCTGATGTCGTCGTCTTTGCATCCTGGTGTAGTGTAGTTTCTTCTGAAAAGAGTTTTTCCATCCAGGTTGGAGACAGTCCTTTAAATTATGTCCTTTTTTTTTTTTTTTTTCTAAGTCATGGTTGCAGGTCACAAGGCATCTGATCTTCATCCAAAGACAGATCACTGAGATAAGCTTCACAAACAAACTTAGGGTGTTCTTTAAGAATTCAATTAAATTTTACATTAATATATAACAGCAAGGAACTGTCCAAGAAATGAGTCTTACTACCTCCATTGGTAGACCACCATTAACAAACTGGGATTTAAGATTTATTGAAAAATCCTATTCTCCCTAAAATCACCCTCATTTTACCAACTATAACCAAATTAAGACTTGTTTAAAAAAATAGATCTGTTCTCAATAAACAAGACCTGATTTTTTAATATAACCATAGACCTTTTTTTTTTCTTTTTTTTGCTGAGACGTTTATGGAGTCTCAAACTTAACTTATTTATTTTTTATTTTTTTTTAATGGGAGGCTAATTATTTTACAATATTATATTGGTTGGATTTGCCATACATTGACATGAATCCGACCTGGGTGTACATGAGTTCCCCCTGCTGAACCTCCCTCCCACCTCCCTCCACCCTTTATCCTCCCTCTTGGTCATCCCCGGACACCAGCCCTGAGCATCCTGTAACATGCATTGACCCTGAACTGGTGATTCGTTTCACATATGACAACATACATATTTCAATGTGATTCTCCCAAATCACCCCACTCTCACGCTCTCCCACAGAGTCCCAAAGACTCTTCTACACATCTGTGTCTCTATTGCTGTCTCGTATACAGGGTTATCATTTGCATCTTTCTAAATTCCATATATATGCGTTCGTATACTGTATTGGTGTTTTTCTTTCTGGCTTACTTTACTCTGTATAATAGTCTCCAGTTTCATCCACCTCATTAGAACTGATTCAAATGCATTCTTTTTAATGGCTGAGTAATACTCTATTGTGTATATGTACAGCTTATCCACAGCTTTCTTATCCATTCGTCTGCAGATGGACATCTAGGTTGTTAGTACACTGTATTGGTGTTTTTCTTTCTGTCTTACTTCACTCTGTATAATGGGCTCCAGTTTCATCCACCTCATTAGAACTGATTCAAATGCATTCTTTTTAATGGCTGAGTAATACTCCATTGTGTATATGTACAGCTTATCCACAGCTTTCTTATCCATTCATCTGCAGATTGACATCAAGGTTGTTTCCATGTCCTGGCTATTATAAACACTATTGCAATGAACATTGGAGTACATGTATCTCTTTCAATTCTGGTTTCATCACTGTGCATGCCCAGGAGTGCGATTGCTGGATCATATGGCATATTTCCAGTTTTTTGAGGAATCTCCACACTGTTCTCCATAGTGGCTGTACTAGTTTGCATTCCCTCCAACAGTGTAAGAGGGATCCGTTCTCGCCACACACCCTACAGCATTTATTGCATGTAAACTTTTGGATAGCAGCCATTGTGACTGGTGTGAAGTGATATCTCATTGTGGTTTTGATTTGCATTTCTGTGATTATGAGGGAGGGAGGTTGAGCATTTTTTCATGTGTTTGTTAGCCATCTGTATGTCTTCTATGATTTGTTCATTTTCCAGCAGTGCGTTGTTCAGTCTCCATAAGTTGGCATTTTTAATACTTTTTCTCCTGTAATTGAGATCTAATCTTACTGCATTTTGGTCAGAAAAGATGCTTGGTATGATTTCAATTTTTTTGAATTTACCCAGGCTAGATTTATGGCCAACGATGTGATCTATCCTGGAAAAAGTTCCATGTGCGCTTGAGAAAAAGGTGAAATTCATTGTTTTGCGGTGAAATGTCCTATAGAAATCTATTAGGACTAACTGGTCTATTGTATCATTTAAAGTTTGTGTTTCCCTGTTAATTTTCTGTTTAGTTGATCTATCCATAGGTGTGAGTGGGGCGTTAAAGTATCTCACTATTATTGCATTGTTGTTAATTTCCCCTTGCATACTTGTTAGTAATTGTCTTACATATTGTGGTGCCCCTAAGTTGGGTGCATAAATATTTATAATTGTTATATCTTCTTGGATTGATCCTTTGATCACTATGTAGTTTCCTTCTTTGTCTCTTTTCACAGCCTTTGTTTTAGTCTATTTTATCTGAGATGAGTATTGCTACTACTGCTTTCTTTTGGTTTCTATTTGTGTGGAATATCTTTTTCCACCCCTCACTTTCAGTTTGTATGTGTCCCTCGTTTTGAGGTGGGTCTCTTGCAGACAACATATATGGGGGTCTTGCTTTTGTATCCATTTAACCAGCCTTTGTCTTTTGGTTGGGGCACTCAACCCATTTACGTTTAAAGTAATTATTGATAAGTATGATCCCATTGCCATTTTCTTTATGGTTATGGATTCGAGTTTACACACCATTTCTGTGTTTACTATCTAGAGAAGATCCTTTAACATTTGATGGAGAGCTGTTTTTGTGATGCTGAATTCTCTCATCTTTTGCTTCTCTGTAAAGCTTTTGATTTTTCCTTCATATTTGAATGAGATCCTTGCTGGGTGCAGTAATCTGGGCTGTAGGTTATTTTCTTTCATCACTTTAAGTATGTTTTGCCATTCCCTCCTTGCCTGAAGAGATTCTGTTAAAAGTTCTGCTGTTATCCTTATGGGAATCCCCTTGTGTGTTATTTGTTGCTTTTCCCTTGCTACGTTTAATATTTGTTCTTTGTGTCTGATCTTTGTTAATTTGATTAATATATGTCTTGGAGTATTTCGCCTTGGGCTTATGCTGTTAGGGACTCTTTGGGTTTCTTGGACTTGGGTGATTCTTTCCTTCCCCATTTAAGGGAAATTTTCAACTATTATCTCCTCAAGTATTCTCTCATGGTCTTTCATTTTGTCTTCTTCTGCTGGGACTCCTATGATTCGAATGATGGGGCGTTTCACATTGTCCCAGGGGTATCTAATATTGTCCTCATTTCTTTTAATTCGTTTTTCATTTTCTGTCAATTCATTTCTACAATTATATCTTCTAGCTCGCTTATCCTGTCATCTGCCTTCGTTATTCTACTGTTTGTTCCCTGGAGAGTGTTTCTGACCTCGTCTATTGCATTATTCATTGTATATTGACTCCTTTTTATTTAAACATTTCTTGCATCTTCTCAATCCTTTTCGCCAGGTTATTTATCTGTAACTCCATTTTGCTTTCCAGATTTTGAATCATTTTCACAATTAAAATTCGAAATTCTTTATTATGTAGGTTCCCTATATCTTCCTCTTTTGTTTGTATTGGTGGATATTTATCCTGTTCCTTTACTTGCTGGGTATTTCTATGCCTCTTCATCTTGCTTATATTGCTGTGGCTGGGGTGGCCTTTCCGTCCTCTGGCAGTTTGTGGAGTTCCCTTTATTATATAGTTACCTCATTTTGTGTGGGGTTGCATGGGTGACTTGTCAAGGTTCCCTGGTTTGGGAATCTTGTGTCGGTGTTCTGGTCAGTGGAGCTGGATTTCTCTCTGGAGTGCAATAATGTGTGCAGTAATGAGTTTGAGCGGAGAAGGCAATGGCAAGCCACTCCAGTACTCTTGCCTAGAAAATCGCATGGACAGAGGAGCCTGGTGGTCTGCAGTCCATGGGGTGGCTACTAGTTGGACACGACAGAGCGACTGCATTTTCACTTTTCACTTTCACACATTGGAGAAGGAAATGGCAACCCACTCCAGTGTTCTTGCCTGGAGAATCCCAGGGATGGCGGAGCCTGGTTGGAGGCAATCTATGGGGTTGCACAGAGTAGGACATAAATTAAGTAACTTAGCAGCTGCAGCAGCATTGAGTTTGAGATGTCAGTGTGTTTGGAGTGGCTTTGGGCAGCCTGTATATTGAAGCTCAGGGCTGTTCTCTTGTGTTGTTTGAGAATTTGCGTGGTATGTCTTTCACTGAAACTTGTTGACCCTTGGGTGGTGCCTGGTTTCAGTGTATTTATGGAGGCATTTGATGGGCACCTATCAATTAATGTTCCCTGGAACAGGAGATCTCTGGTGTTTTCAGGAGTTGGACTTAAGCCTCTGTCTCTGGTTTTCAGTCTTATTCTTGCAGTAGGCTCAAGACTTCTCCCTCTGTTACTTGCAAGGCAGTTCCTTCTGTTAAAACTCTTCTGTTTGCTTGTCTCTTCAGTGTCTAATTCCCGTCCTGACACCTTGGGACGGTGGTGGACACTTGTTTTCCAGCTCATCTGTTCAGTCCTGCTGTGGGGAGGGAGGAAACCTGCTAAAAAATATCACTGGCGTCTGTGAGGAGTGCTCGCAGTGTCACAGCTACACTGGGATTGCTCCTGCTTGTGGCATGTGTGTTTTCCCTGTCTATGCTGCTCAGGCTCTAGGTTACTCTGCTAGAAGCTGTCCATGGCTGGCGCTGGGTTGCATGCACTTCCCATGTCTGAGTGGCTCAGGTTCAGGTCCTTGGGTACTCCACAAAGGCATAGACTTGGTTGGGCCTGCATTTTGTACCTTCCCCGGTCTGAGCATCTCAGGTGACCAGGCTTTTCGTGAGCACTGTCACCGTGATTTATTGCCTCCCCTGTCCCTGCCTCTCGGTTTTCTGGGTGTACAACTGGAACACCTGCTCAGGTGGATATCGACCGACACCAACCCAAGAAGTCTTGCTTAGCAATGAAGCCTGCCTGCAGCTTGATATGGGAAGCCTATCTGGGGCTGCCGCTGACTCTTCCGGTGCTGGCCGCCCTCCCTGCCAGACCCGGCGGGGGATGGGGGATGTTCCGACAGCAGCCTGCTTGCTCTGCTCAGTCCTTTGTTCTGTGAGTGGGGCTGGTGGAGTCTTAGGTTACGGCTTTTTGCCTTTTCACAGGCTTTTCATCTTTTAGCTGCACAGTCTACTTAGCTATCTCCTGTTAGCGCCCTCAGATTGCCCTCATGACGTTCAGGCCCTGTCCTCTCTCTAAGCATTGCTGCCATGCCTCCCTGCCCAGCCCCCGCCAGCTAGTGGTTGCGGGCGTCTGCGCCTCCTCTCCATTGAGAATTTCCTCTGGGAACTTAGTCTGTGGGTTTTAATTATTTATTTCTTTTTCTCCTGGTTATGTGGCCTCTGAGGTTCCAGAACTCACCACAGACTCGTCCGTGAGTTTTTCCAGGTGTTTGGAAAATTCTCTCTCTCTCTCTCCCTTTTTTTCTCTTTAGGCCTCCCTTCCTAGAACAGAGCTCCTTCCCTCCCTCTTTGTCTCTCTTTTTATCTTTTATACTATTTCCCACCTCCTTTCAAAGACTATGGGCTGTTTTTCTGGGTGCCTGGTGTCCTCTGCCGGTATTCAGAAGTTGTTTTGTGGGATTTACTCAGCATTCAAATATTCTTTTGCTAATTTTTTGGGGAAGAAAGTGTTCGCCCCATCTTCTACTCCTTCTAATTTTATATTTTCATATTGTCTTATATTAATGATATATTGGTATATCACATACACACACACTCATAATTTCACATCATCAAAGAGTTACAGTTACCTAATATTTGAATCCTTTATGCTAACATGAAGTGTAAAACAAGCAAAACATGAGCAAGGATTATAGTCCAAGAATAAACATCCAGCAATAAATATCCAAATCATTCAAGAAAAAGATAAGACCCCTAAGGAAAGGGAAAACCTAAACGACAATACAAACCAGTGGACTCAACACAGATGTGCAGAGCATTCCATTCCAAAAGAACAGAAAAATACACATCTATCTCAACTGCACATGGAATAATCTCCAGAACATTCCTGATAATTGGGTTTATATTAAGCCATGGAATTTCCATTAATTATGTATATCATACCAAATATGGTATCTGGCATCCAACCATGTAAGTTGAAATCAACAATGGGAGGATAATTTGAGAAATGTAATGTGTGGAAAATTAAACAACACATTCTGAAGGGCTCGATGAGGCAAAGAAAAACACACAGGGGAAATAAGAACATATTCTGAGGTGATTCAAAATGAAACACAAGGTAGCAGGTCATCAGAATGGAAACCCACATTTATTTAAGCTTACATAAAATGAAAGCTCTGCCATCCTGGGAAGAAGCTAATGCCTTCTTCAGAAACCGAAAACAAAAATCTTCATTCACAGCAAAGAAAAAGGAAATCAGCAAATATTGGTATGGGTATAAGATAATATAGATAGTAAAACAATAGAGAAAATTGAACAAAAATCAAAATTAGTTAAAAGAATATTAGATAAACTAAACAAAGAAAAAGAGAAGATTTAAGTACTGAAATGAGTAAGAATAAGATGTCATTTCTAGTAAACACACTAAATAAAGAGGAATTTTAGGTATTTAGGACAGGTATTTCTGTCAACAAAAGTCTCAAGCTATGTAAAGAAGTCAAATTGCTAGAATAACAAAGAGACTAAAACAGTTATAAAAACTGGAAAGAAATGAACAGATTCATTAAAAAAAGAGGTAGAATTGGTTACCACACTGTTTGTAAATAAGCCCAGAGAACTGGACATTTTTTATGCTGTACTATACTGATTGTTACTGAGCATATCATTCGTTGTAAATGAAAGGAGCAGGTGTACAATACATGTACACACACACACACATATATATTATATTATACTATTATATCACATATAATATATATTAATAATATATAATATATACTATTATACATTATTAGCATAATTGTTTACATATATTACAGTGTATATTGTATTGTAATATGTGTATATATATATATATATATATTTAAGCAACATTTAAAGTGATATTTCATGTGTTAAGTCACTACACTCCTGTCTGACACTGCATCACACAGACTGTCGCCCATCATGTATTCTCAATCCACTGAATTCTCAAGGTGAGGAAATAGGACTTGGTTTTCACCCTTAGATTTAGGAGATCGTCCCAACACTTGGATCGAACCTGCATCTCTTATGACTTCTGCGTTAGAAGGCAGGATACTTATTACTAGTGCAAACTAGACAGCCATATATATATAGCTAAACATATACATGCATATGTATATGTGGAAAATTTACGTAAGTTATATTGTTGTATATTGGTAGCAATATATATTCTAATGGAGACCAATCCTGGGTGTTCATTGGAAGGACTGATGCTAAAGCTGAAACTGCAATACTTTGGCCACGTCATGCGAAGAGCTGACTCACTGGAAAAGAGTCTGATGCTAGGAGGGATTGGGGGTGGGAGGAGACGGGGACGACAGAGAATGAGATGGCTGGATGGCATCACTGACTCGATGGACATGAGTTTGAGGGAACTCTGGCAGTTGATGATGGACAAGGAGACCTGGCGTGCTGTGATTCATGGTGTCGAAAAGAGTCGGACACGACTGAGCGAATGAACAGAACTGAACTGATGCATTTTGCAGGAGGTATACAATTTCAGGTATGTCCTTGTGATTAAGGACTTGTATCAAGAGAGTTGGATTGTGAAGAAAGCTGATCGCTGAAGAATTGATGCTTTTGAACTGTGGTGTTGGAGAAGACTCTTGAGAGTCCCTTGGACTGCTAGGAGATCCAACCAGTCCATTCTAAAGGAGATCAATCCTGGGTGTTCATTGGAAGGACTGATGCTAAAGCTGAAACTCTAATATTTTGGTCACCTCATGAGACGAGTTGACTCACTGGAAAAGACTCTGAGGCTGGGAGAGATTGGGGGCAGGAGGAAACGGGGGCGACAATGAGATGGCTGGATGGCCTTACCAACTCGATGGACATGAGTTTGAGTGAACTCTGGGAGTTGGTGATGAACACGGAGGCCTGGCATGCTCTGATTCATGGGGTGGCAAAGAGTCGGACACGAGTGAGCGACTGAATTGAACTGAACTGTACTGAACTGATCAAGTCCTTAGTTACTGCAGCTGCCACAAGTGTTGCCTGAAGGACTGATTCCAGACAGAAAGAATAGATACTAGCCCTAGTTAAGGTGCTTATCAAAGGAATTATTTCAAGGAGCCCAGATTTTTGCATATTCCCAGAAGTAAAAAATATCTCAATCCATTCACTTGTGGTGTCCAGTGTTTCTTCATTAACCATAATATTTGGACATTCTCCATACCTGATCATTGTACCAAAACTTTTGTAAAACCTGGCTCCATCTATCCTTGTTCAGAGCAGTCTTTTGGCAATACTTGAGAAGTTACTCCTCATGATAAAATCCTTCTTAGGATGAAAGTCCTGCTGAAGAAAATATAATTCTCCACTTTTAGGCTATGCATTTTTCCCAGTCAGTAGCACGCATTCTCGAAGCACATACAAGCCACTCCAGTATCCGTGCCTAGAAGATCCCATGGATGGAGAAGCCTGGTAGGCTGCAGCCCGTGGGGTCGCTAAGGGTCAGATACGACTGAGCGACTTCCCTTTCACTTTTCACTTTCACACATTGGAGAAGGAAATGACAACCCACTCCAGTGTTCTTGCCTGGAGAATCCCAGGGACAGAAGACCCTGGTGGGCTTCTGTCTATGGGGTCACACAGAGTTGGACACGACTGAAGTGACTTAGCAGCAGCAGAAGCACACATCCTAGTATTGCGATATAAGGGATTCTTGTTCAGCACCTCAGTTTTAACCTATGCTTACTAATTCCTACTTACCATAGTTCTGAAAGTCAAAGGCCTGCTATTACTTATTAAAACTTCAGGGGATTCATGGATTCATAAAATGGTGACATCATTTTATGAAAACATATCACGTTTGTTTGCTTTATTTTAGGAACCCCTTCTTTATGTTTATGACAAATTAGAGAAGTGAAGGGACACTTAAGTGTAGAGTCTGAACTTATTCTGGCTAACTTAGTTCTGCATTTTAAGTGTGTTTGTTTATTTTTGCTAAGTCTATACATACTAAAGCAGTCTACATATTTTACTTGACATGCCCTGGATACTTTATTTGTCACTTTCACAAGTTGGCCAAGGACTGATTTCCTTTCTTCAATTGAAACAAAATGATTAAAACTTGGAACATATCTTACAATGTTGTGTTAATTCCTGCGGCTCAGCGAAATAAATCAGTTATTAGTAAATATAGCTGAGCCTCCCTTTTGAGCGGTCCTCCCATCTCCCTCTTGTACCTCCTCTCCTACCCCACAACCCACTCCACTAGAACTCTCCATAGCACTAGTTATCTACTCCGTATTTGGTATTTTACATATGTCTGTGCAATTTGTCAATGCATTCCATTCTCTCCTTCCCACACTGTGTCCACCATTCTGTTTTCTATGACTGCATCTCTTCCTACCCTTCAAATGGGTTCTTCAGTACCTATTTTCTAAATTCCACTTATATATATTAATATGCAATATTGGTCTTTCCGTTTTTTAATTCCTTTACTGTGTAATAAGCTCTAGATTCATCTGCAACCCTGCAAATAATCCAACTTTCTCCCTTTTTATGGGTGAGTAATTTTCCATCCTATATATGGACTATAGCTTCTTTATCCATTCTTCGTTTAATGGACACTGAGGTTGCTTCCCTTTATTGGCTACTCTAAATGGTTTTACAACGGTTACTGGCATACACATGTATTTTTTGTTTAAGGTTTCCTTTTAGTGTATGGCAAACAGTGGGATTATTGGGTTATAGGCAGGGGGTTTCTCTTTTCTCCACACCTTCTCCTTCATATATTAGTATGCAATCATATAAATATATATATATGTATATACACGTATATATTTACTTCTTTATTTGGTTGCAAAAAACTTCAATCGCTGCATGTGGAATCTAATTCCAGGACCATGGATCAAACCTGGGACCTCTGCACTGGGATCATGGTGTCTTAGCCCCTGGACCAGCAGGGCTGTTATAGATTTTTTTTTTTTTTAATGATGGCCATTTGGAATGGTCAAGGTGATACCTCATAGTTTTGATTTGTGTGGTTTTGTTAATTGCGGTAGTTTTTGCTATGTTCAATTGTTGGAGAGTTTCTATCACAAATGATTATTGGAATATATGAAAGATTTTTCAGCATCTATTGAGGTGATCATATGGTTTCAATCCTTCAGTAGGGGATTGGAATGCAAAAGTAGGAAGTCAAGATACATTTGGAGTAACTGATACATTTGACCTTGGAGTACAGAATGAAACAGGGCAATGGCCAATAGAGTTTGGCCTAGAGAATGCATTGGTCATAGCAAATAGGCAAACAGCTTCTTCCAGCATCACAAGAGAAGACTCTACACACAGACAGTCAGCACTGAAATCAGATTGATTATATTCTTTGCAGCCAAAGATGGAGAAGGTCTATACAGTCAGCATAAACAAAACCAGGAGCTGACTGTGGCTCAGATCTTGAAATCCTTATTGACAAATTCAGACTTAAATTGAAGAAAGTAGGGAAAACCTCTCGGCCATTCAGGTATGACCTAAATCACCTCCGTTATGTTTATACAGTGGAATTGAGAAATAGACTTAAGGGACTAGATCTGATAGAATGTCGGATGAACCATCCCCATGGAAAAGAAATGCAAAGAAAGAAAAATGGTTGTCTGATGAGGCCTTACAAATAGCTGTGAAAAAAAGA
The DNA here is from genome assembly GCF_049115385.1 of Moschus berezovskii. Lineage (NCBI taxonomy): Eukaryota > Metazoa > Chordata > Mammalia > Artiodactyla > Moschidae > Moschus > Moschus berezovskii. Next base: position 59,023,036 of record NC_142489.1, read on the forward strand.
GAAGCGAAAAGCAAAAGAGAAAATGAAAGCTATAAGCATCTGAATACACAGTTCCGAAGAATAAGCAAGGAGAGATAAGAAAGCCTTCCTCATCGACCAATGCAAAGAAAGAGAGGAAAGCAATAGAATGGGAAAGACTAGAAATCTCTTCAAGCAAATTAGAGAACCCATGGGAAGATTTCATACAAAGATGGGGTCAATAAAGGACAGAAATGGTATAGTACTAACAGAAGCAGAAGATATTTTGAAGAGGTGGCAAGAATACACAAAACTGTACGAAAAAAGTCTTTATGACCCAGATAATTATGATGGTGTGATCACTCACCTAGAGCCAGACATCCTGGAATGTGAAGTCAAGTGGGTCTTAGAAAGGATCACTATGAACAAAGCTAGCTGAGGTGATGAATTCCAGTTGAGCTCTTGCAAATAATGCAATTTGATGTTTTAAAAGTGCTGCACTCCATATGCCAGGAAACTTGGAAAACTCAGCACTGGCCACAGGACTGGAAAATGTCAGTTTTCATTCCAATCCCAAAGAAAGGCAATGACAAAGAATGCTCAAACAACCTCACAATTGCATGAAACTCCCACGCTAGTAAAGTAATCCTCAAAATTCTCCAAGCCAGGCTTCAGCAAAATGTGAACTGTGAACTTCCAGATGTGCAAGCTGGTTACAAAAAGGCAGAGGAACAAGAGATCAAATTTCCAACATCCGCTGGATCATCAAAGGAGTAAGGGAGTTCCAGAAAAATATCTGTTTCTGCTTTATTGACTATGCCAAAGCCTTTGACTGTGTGGATCAAAATATACTGTGGAACATTCTGAAAGAGACGGGAATACCAGACCTGTCTCTTGAAAAACCTATATGCAAGTCAAGAAGAAACAGTCAGAACTGGACATGGAAGAATAGACTGGTTCCAAATAGGAAAAGGAGTATGTCAAGGCTGTATATTGTCACCCTGCTTATTTAACTTATATGATGAGCACGTATGAGAAATGCAGGGCTGGAAGAAGCACAAGCTAGAATCAAGATTGTCAGGAGAAATATCAATAATCTCAGATATGCAGATGGCAGCACCCTTATGGCAGAATGTGAAGAAGAACTAAAAAGCCTCTTGATGCAAGTGAAAGAGGAGAGTGAAAATGTTGGCTTAAAACTCAACATTCAGAAAGATAATATCACGGTATCTGGTCCCATCACTCCGTGGGAAATAGATGGGGAAACAGTGGAAACTGTGTCAGGCTTTATTTTTTGGGTCTCCATAATCACTGAAGATTGTGATTGCAGCCATGAAATTAAATACGCTTACTTCTTGGAAGGAAAATTTTGACCAACGTAGATATCATATTAAAAAGCAGAGACATTACTTTGCCAACCAAGGTCCTTCTAGTCAAGGCTATGCTTTTTCCCGTGGTCATGTATGGATGTGAGAGTTGGACTGTGAAGAAAACTGATCGCCGAAGAATTGATGCTTTTGAACTGTGGTGTTGGAGACACCTCTTGAGAGTTCCTTGGACTGCAAGGAGATCCATCCAGTCCATTCTAAAGGAGATCAGTTCTGGGTGTTCATTGAAAAGGACTGATGCTGAAGCTGAAACTCCAATACTTTGGCCACCTGCTGGGAAGAGCTGACTCTTAGAAAAAGAACCTGATACTGTGAGGGGTTGGGGTCCAGGGGATAAGGGGAGACAGAGAAAGAGATGGCTGGATGGCATCATCAACTCCATGGACATGAGTTGGGTGAACTCCGAGCATTGTGATGAACAGGGAAGCCTAGCGTGCTCTCATTCACAGCGTCACAACGAGTCGGATATGACTGAGAGACTGAAGTGAACTGAACTGACCCATTGATATGTAGCTTCTGAAGATGTTTCTGTATCTGTCATATACCCTCCACTTAGTAATGGTCTTCAGTCTTTTTAAGGTATTGGTGGATTTTTTGGCTAGTATTTTGCTAAGGATATTTGCCTCTGTTCATCTATGTGATATAGGTCTAACTTTCCTTTTCTCTGTTATGTTGGTGTTGGCATTGGAGTGATGGTGACCTTGTAGGAGAGTTTGTGGGGTTTTCTTCCACTCTAGAATTTTAGAAGTGTTTCAGAAGTCCATGTGTTAGCAGTTTTCTGACTGGTTTGTAAAATTTCCATGTGAAGCCATCTGCCTTAATTTTATCAATTGGAAAACTTTAATCACAGTTTCAATATTAGTGCTCACCATTGTTGGGTTAATATTCTCTGTTTCTTCTTCGTTGAATTTCAGAGGATTTATCCATGGATTCAAGATCCTGAATTTTATTGACATACAGTTGTTTGCTGTAGTCGCTTATGATTCTTTGTTATTTCTGTGGTATCCGTTATAATGTCATCCTTTGTCATGTCTAATTTGATTGATTTAAGTGTTTGTCCCTTTTTTCTTGATAAGTCTGGACCATGATTTATCTATTTTGTCTATCCTCTCCAAGAGACCCCTTTTAAAGATATTGATTTTGGCTATTTTCTTTCATCATGTATTTTCTTTAATTTCTGCTCTGAGTTTTTTTTATCACTTTTGTCCCTTGTATTCACTTTGGGGAATTTTGTCTGCTTTTTCTTCTTTCTCTAAATGCTTTAGATTTAACATTATGTTAATTACTTGAGATGTGTAGTATTTATCAACTTCACTCTCTTACTGCTTTAGCATGTTCCACAACGTTCAGATAATCATGCTTTTAATATTATTTTCTTTTAAATATTTTTTTTAAATTTTCTTTCTGTTTTAATCAGGGATCTCTTGGCCATGTAGAGGTGTATTTGTTAGCCTACATGGATTCGTGATTTTTACAGTCTCTGCCCCCATATCTGGTATGTAAAACATAGCATTGTGGGTTTAAAAAAAAAATGATACAATTACCATTACCTTAAAATTACTGAGGCTTGATTTGAGAGTCAGTTTGTGATATATCCTGGAGATATTTCATTTTCGCTTTAGAAAAATGCATATTTTTCTCTGTTTGGTTGAAATATACTATATGTATCATTTAACTTTGTCAGGTCTCTTTTGCCATTGAACAGTTGTATTTCTTTTTAAACTTCATTTTTTTTAATTGGAGGATAATTGTTTCCTAAAATTGTGTTGGCTTCAGCAGTACAACAGTGTGTGTTAGCCTATAAGAGACCAATGTCCATTTTTATTAATGTCCATTGTTAATTATTTTTTTTTACTTATTCATTTTTCTAGGCCCTTCAAAAATGTTTCTCGTCTTTTCTCCATTCTATCTCAGGAATGCTTTTCTCACCTTTACTATCGTTATTTCCAAGTATTTTGTAGGGAGCCTGCCCGTTTTTTCTTTCATTGTGTTTTGAATTTTTACCATATTCCTTTGCCCTCAACATATTTATCTGTCTTCATATTTTCCTACTTTCTGTGTTAATGGTCATTTCTTCTCAAACTGCTGGGTTATAGTTATTGCTCCTCGTCTCCACTCCAAGTCGATAAGGTTGGTTGAGTGACTACTTTGGACTTTGGAGTGGGAGAGACTGGCAACTATGTTCTTGAGTCTGCAGCTGAGACTTCTCTCACTAATGGTGGGACCATGTCTGTTCATGTCATTTGCATGTGTCTATGGGATTAGTCTGACATTAGCCAGTGTATCTGCTGATGATTTGGTTTGTGTTTCTGTCTTGCTTGTTGTGTGGTGTGAGGCATCAGCCCTGGGTTGCGCAGGTCGTTGGTTGGAGTACATCTTAGATCAAGAAGGAGGCCTTCATGGAGACTGTCACCAGTTAATATTCACTGTAGACAGGAATTCCCTGGTGTCCCATGATCCTGTTTTCCGTGATGACACCTGAGAAGATCAGGCCCAACTATGCTCAGAGAACCACGATACCATAGGAAGAGATTGAGGAGATTTAAAAAAGTAACACAGGTAAATGGCAAAAAGAAAAAAAAATAAAATAAAAGGAGCACAAGCAATAAACAAAACAGAGAAGACAACAGATTCATAAAAGGAACCAATCGAAAAAATCTCAAGCCAAAAAAACAACACCAGAGCAGAGTGTCAACTGAAGAATAAAGAAAGCAAATCTGACAAGATCAGATACAGCCCCCTCAGAATAACAGAAAATCACAATTAATGTAGAAATGCATACCTTTTAAAAAGGAAGCATTGCAACAGCAACTAAAGGCATGGAAAATAGGAAGCCAAAGTAAAAGTTGAAACAGCTATACAAGAAATAAAAAATATGGTTGAAATAATCTTAAAAGGCCAAAGCAATGTGTAATAACAAAGAAGGCTACAACTGGGCAAAATAGTGCACCAACAACACAACAATGCAATGCATCAAAAGAATAATGCATATTTCCTCGCGTCTCATCTGTCAGTGTCCTAGTCCCCAAGATGAGTCAGAGGACAACTATACCTCTTTACGAAGCTGTCCAACGATGGAGGAAACTGGACTCTGGATCTCTCCAAGGACAGCTCATACTTAAAACTGCTATAATTACTGTGCGTTCTTACAGCTGCCTGAGCCTGGTCATTTTCTTTTGCTTGAGCTCTTATCATCTTTTGATCTATTCTGTAGATACAGGGTCTATGTGATTAATAGTGTGTATTTAATCTGTGGCATGCTAAACCGGTTGGAAGATATCCAATTCTCTTCCTTAATGTCTCTGTCCCTGGGTCTAAGATGTAATTTTCATCTTTCCTTCACCTGTGGTCACCAAAGGAGTCTTCCCTGAGACACTTGTGGACCACTGGGGTCTGCCTTGGTGAGCACAGGAGTGGTACAGCTGCTTGGAATGCTGGAACCCTGGTGGTGCCAATTATGAATAGGAGCCAGCAGCCATGGGCATAAGAGATTTGGAATGAGTGGTACTTCTGGCTCGTCTTTCTCTATTACCTTGCAGTCGGTGTTAACAGGTGGGAAGAGCAGGGGCTACAAAATGTCTCTACCCCCTGAGTGTGATCAGCAGTAAAGTCCTGCCTCTTTGGCAGTTTGGGAATACTCAGAACGCATTCCCTGCTACATATCTACTCGTACCTGCTCCATTAGGCCATCTCCACATAGTCAAGAGCAGTCCTCTCCCAGGATGGCTCTCTAAATCCAGTGTTCCAGCTGCCAGACCCCATGCACACTGGTTGAGCTGCATTGTAGTCTGGGCCATATAGGGCCATGACACACATTGTCTGTGTGACTCTTGCTCTATACAATTTATATTTCATTAGCTGTTCTGCCTTGCTTCCTTTCAGCCCAAGTAATGTACACTTTAGTGAAGCATCTTGTCTTGTTCTGAAAATCTCTTCCCTGCTTCTCCATCTCCCACCCCAAGGTGCAGGTTTTGTCTTGCTTCCTCTTACCTTCCTTCTTCCATCTTATTTCCTCTCCACCCCAGTATATCTGAAACCCTCAAGGGACATTCTGGTGACTCGGGTCTTCTGCTAGTATTTATTGGATGCTCTAGGAGAACTGTTGTCAGTGTAGAAGTAGTATTTGTTATCCATTCTTTGAGAGAGTTGCATTTCACGTCCACCTAAATTTTTGTCTTCTTGAAACTTCTGTTTTTCCTGGCAAGCTCTATTATTCTTTTATCCTTGAAAGCAAAACATGAAACATTAGTTAACATGAATTACTCTGTTTGGTGGGAGGTTGCATACATACACACATAACTGGTACTACTTTGACTTCCAAATGCAATCAAGTGCATTTTGTTGTTGTTACTGCTTTACTTTCGCCCTTGGAAATTTCTCTTAATGAAGAATTTTCATCAGCATGAAGAAATTCAGAACTTTCCACGAAAAATATAATAGCATAATGGAGCTCAAAAAGTCAGCACTTGAATATATCTAGCTTTTTTTTTTTTTTAACATTCCTGACATTTTCCCACAGCACAGATGTCTAATTTTGGATCTCAAAGCTTAACTCCATTCATTGGGTGTCAAAGGTCAGAGACTGCCGTGACCATAACTTAAATCTTGTAGAATAAGAAGGCAAACACAGGAAATTACCAGTTCCTACTTGAATACTTGCAAAAGAGAGAAAACCACAATAGCAATAATGACCAAAATATAAAATTAAAATACAAAACAAACAAAACAAAATGTGTAGTTAGTGATTTAATCATAAGAGGTACACATTAATTGATATTTAGATCATAGAAAAAGAAAGGGGATACCATACAATCATCTATATCTGCTTAATTGTCTATGTGCATGACTAGGACACTGTGAATCACACACAAACCAAAACAAAGGGAAAATAATTGTGGAAAATTCCTAGCTATAAGAATACCAGAACTTCTTACCTGTCTCTTGGGAAATGTGCGTGCTAGTAAAGGTGCAACAGTTAGAACTGAAGATGGGACAATAAACTGGTTCAAAATCGGGAAAGGACTATGTCAAAGCTATGTATTGTTGCCCTACTTATTTAACTTCTCTTTCTGAGAACATCATGAAAAATAAAATCCTAGATGAAGCTCAAGCTGAAAACAAAATTTATGTTGGAGATATGAATAACCTTAGTTATCCCAGTGACAACACCCAAATGACAGAAGAACAATAGGAACCAAGGAGTCTCTTGATGAAGGTATTTTCTGTTTCAAGCATAGACATCTGAAACGAGATAGTCCTACATAAAAGATGAAATTCTAAGTTTCACATAAGAAAATCTAGATGCAGGTTACAGTAGGTGAAATACAGAATTCTCTATTATTCACATATACAAACCTGGGGACAGTTTTTCCAATTTGAATCATGGAATTCTCTATACATCACACATGAAAGTATGTACACAGAATTTTCTGCATAAAATCTGGAATTTTTCACGTTAGAGCCATGAAAATCTGGATGCAGATTCTTTTAAAGGAGATATGAAAATGTCCATTTCACATATCAAAACATGGTCACAGGTTTTCTAACATGAAATATTAGATTATTTTCATATTTCTCATTTGAAAATCTTTGTGTTGTCTTTCCTTCATGAAATACTGAATACTGTCTACTTAATATGTGAAAAAATTGCACTAATATTCCTATTAGACATATAGAATTTGCCCACAGATTTTCATGCTTGAATTATGAAATTTTCTGTATTTCCATCAAGAAATTTTGAATGAAGGTCTTCTGATAGGAGATTTGGAAATCTGTGTATTTCATATTTGAAAATCTGGGGAGAAAGGTTCTCATATGAAATCTCAATTATTCACGTATGAAAACTTTCCCCAGATTTGTAAACTTAAAATAGAGAATTTTCAATGATTCAGAAATTAAGACCTGTGCTGAACAGTCAATCATTGAACAGATATATTTCATGTATTTCCCTATTACCATATAGAGTTCTCTGTATTTCTTAGATGAAAGCCTGGGTGAATATTTCCCTACATGAAACAGGGAATTAATATATTTTACACATGTAAAATCAAAGCCCTTATGATTATACAGTGGAAGTGGTAAACAGAATCAGGGGATTATAACTGATCGAGTGCCTGAAGACCTATGGGTGGAGATTTGTGACATTGTACAAATGATCAAGACCATCCCCATGAAAAAGAAATTCAAAAAGCAAAGTGACGTGGCCTTACAAAGAGCTGAGAAGAGGAGGCAAACTAAACGAAAAGGAGAAAAGGAAAACTATACACATTTGAATGCAGAGTCCCAAAGAATAGCAAAGAGAGATAAAACTTTCCTCGGTTATCAATGCCAATAAATAGAGGAAATAAAGAGAATGGGAAAGACTTCAGATCCCTCCTATAAAATCTGAGACACCAAGGGAAAATTGCATTCAAAGAGGAGCACATTAAAGGACAGAAATGGTACAGATGTAACAGAAGCAGAAGCTATTTAGAAGAGGTGGCAAGAATACACAGATGAATGATACACAAAAGTTCTTCATGACCCAGTTAAACACAATGCTGTGATCACTCACCTAGAGTCAAACATCATGGAATGTGAAGTCAAGTGGGATTTAGGAAGCATAACTACAAGCAAAGCTCGTGGAGGTGATGGAATTCAGTTGAGCTATTTGAAATTCTAAAAGATGATACTAGGAATGTGCTGCCATCTATATGCTAGCAAATTTGGAAGACTCAGCTGTGGCCAGAGTACTGGAAAATGTCAGTTTCATTCCAACTGCAAAAAAGGCGATCCAGAGAATGTTCATGCTACGGCTTAGTTGCACACATTTCACAGGCTCGCAAAGTACTGCTCAAAATTCCCCAACCAGGCTTCAACAGAATGTGAACCATGAGCTTCCACATGTTCAAGCTGGATTTAGAAAGGACAGACGAGCCCGAGATCAAACTGCCAACACCTGTTGGGGAATGAAAAAAGCAAGAGAACACCAGGAAAGCATCTACTCCTATTTGACAATGTCAAAGACTTTGATTGGGTAGATCATAGCAAAATGAGAAATTCGACAAAAGATGGGACCATGTTATATGCCTCCTGAGTAAACTGTATGGAGGTCTAGAAGCAACAGTTAGAACAGGACATGGAAGAACAGACTGGTTAGGAGTTGGGGAAGGAGCACATCAAAGCTGTATATTGTCACCCACTTTATTGAATTTACATGTAGAATTAATCATACAAAAGGCCACGCTGGATGAAACAGTGTTTGCAATCAAGGTTGCTGGAGAAATATCAATAACCTCAGATATGCAGATGACACGATTCACATGGCAGAACTTCAAAAGAACTAAAAAGTCTCTTGAGGAAAGTGAAAGAGAATGAAAAAGATTACTTAAAACACCGCATCCAAAATGAGAATCATGGCATCTGGTCTCATTACTTCATGTCATAAAGATGGGGAAGCAATGGAAACAGTGAGAAACTTTATTGGTTGAGGGGGCTCCAAAATCACTGCAGATGGTGACTCTGGTTATGAAATCAAAATACACTTTCTCCTTAAAAGAAAAGTTATGACCAGGCTAGACAGCATATTATAAAACAGACAAAGTTCGGTCTAGTCAGGGCTACATACAGAGTCAAGTAGAAGTGAGAATTGGACTAAAAAGAAAGTTGACCTCCAAAGAATCAATGCTATTGAAATGTGGTGTTGGAGAAAACTCTTAAGAGTCCCTTTGACTGCAAGGAGATCAAAGCAGTCAATTCTAAGGGAAATCAGTCCTGAATATTGATTGGAAGCCCTGATGCTGATACTGAAATTTGAATATGTTGGCCACCTGATGGGAAGGATTGACTCACTGGAAAAGACCCTGATGCTGAGAAAGATTGAAAGCTGGAGGAGAGGGCGAAGACAGAAGATGAAATGCTCAGATGGAATCACTGACTCGATGGGCATGGGTTTGAGCAGCTCTATGAGTTTCTGATGAACGGGGAAGCTTGGCAGGCTACAATCCATGGGGTCTGAAAGAGTTGGACAGGACTGAGTGACTTAACAGAATTCACCGTACTTACTTAGGTTCTCAGAGAAAGGAAAGTGGTAAAGAACACTCTTACCCATCAACTGATAATCCTCAAAGATTCCTAGTGCTCCCTAAGTGTTTTCACTGTTTCCTTAGAGATTCAGCTGGGATGAACATTCTATTAAATGGGTAAGATCTCCTAGGAAACAATGGAAGGGGCATAATTTAGAGAAAGGGATAGAAGAAAGGAAGCACATCAGGAAGCAGCATGACCTGGTCAACAACATACAGAACTCTCCTTTAATCCTTCCCACTGATTTCCTTCTAAATCCCGAGGATAAGACCTGACCAATCCTGAGGACTGGTCGTTGCAAAGGGCAGTGACCAAGGCATTGCTGCCTATTGATTTAGTGATGACACAAAGCAAGCACATCATGGTAATCACACCTCCGTTAACCTCCCCTAACCAAGACAGTAGGCTGCAGTAGCCTTTAGGGAGATTAGAGGATCACAAGGTCTCCCACGATGTGTTGGAGCCACCTGGGCCTTTCCCACAGAGAGTTTTCCAGGTGAGATGAAGTCCCTTTTTAAAAGTTTTCATCTATGGCGCCCAATCTTACTGCCAGTCCTCTGGATTTGTGAGAAAACCAAAAGACCACGATTCTAGTTTGCAAAGTGCACAACTGATAAAAATAAACAAATAAATACCAGTCCAAACTGAAGGGCCTATGGATAATCACATGCTCCTCAGCTCTAAGAAGGGCCATTAGAACAGCAAAACCACAGCTCCAGGCAAGTTCATTGTTAACACCTGCAGCCCTTCAAGGGACATGCCCCAGTATTGATACAGAGTCCTCTACCAACTTGAGAAATTGGGCTAACAAGACCTCTGAACCTCCCGTCTTAGCCAAGCCTAAAGGACAGAATGTGTGCACATCAGGACAAAGTATGTTCAACTGGGAATATTGGGAGGGAACAGTACCAGGTATAGGAGACTATAGAGAAGGCGTGCAAACAAATGAAGTCATACAGAAATCCTTTGTACAGTTTCACAGAGAAAATGTTCATCTCCCAGATGACCCAGTTGATAGGATTCAAGTCACTAATAACATTCAACGTAGCCATATGTCAGTGCAGATTCCAACTATGTAACTTCAGAAGCTTCTGTACAGGCCTGTCTGCAGCATCTGATTGCCATTAGTAAATTATGTTCATTCAATCAGCAGAGAGTTTGAAATATAGACAATGGGTAGTCACCCCTGGACAATGAAGAAGACTGTAAGAACAAAGAATCTTTCCAGGGCAAGGGACAAAAGACACCACTGGTTGGTGATAAGATGGGGGAAGTTGGAGAGGAGAACTAAGGGCAGATTTCAGAGTTAGAATCTGACCTTTTGGGTGGTGGCAGACGCGCCAGACTTGGCTTCAGGTCTTGGGGAGATATTTCCAAAGGTAATAAATTAATGTGGTCTCTGTCCTCAACGAGCTTTTACAATCTTAAATCCTCAGCCTATGATACTATACCAAGTACAGTACCATAGCTTAGAAATGCAGGAGATAGTAATTTAGGGGAGGTTCTGGGAGACTTGCGGGGGATGTGGTCTATCAGACATGTTCTAACACTTAGCATAATTAATAGGTCTCGAGCCAGGACTCATTTTTATGCATATAGACCGTTTTCTTAGGCATATTTCAATTTTGAGATCATATACCCTCCCTGGTGGCTCAGAGGTTAACGCGTCTGCCTCCGATGCGGGAGACCCGGGTTCGATCCCTGGGTCGGGAAGATCCCCTGGAGAAGGAAATGGTAACCCACTCCAGTATTCTTGCCTGGAGAATCCCATGGATGGAGAAGCCTGGTAGGCTACAGTCCCCGGGGTCGCAAAGAGTCGGACACGACTGAGTGACTGAACAGAACAGAATACCCTCACATCAGGGATTTCACTTTCTTGATGAGTACTTCTCGACTCATAGAAATGGAAGATAGCAATAGCTTGGAAGTCACATCTTTGTATTAGGACTTTTCTATCAATTTTCCAACTCTACCAATTGTGCTGGGTAACTTCCTGCCACTTCTAAACATGGCCAACTTTAAAGTACCTCCTCCTCCCGTACCCGAGACACTGCAATAAGTGTAAAAACAGACAACCTACAAAAGAACATTTACAGCTCATGATTATTTGCTAATTTTCTTTTCAGTTGAAGTGTCCATAGGTGTGAGTGGTATATAAAAGCCCCCATTATAATTGTGTTACTGTTAATTTCCCCTTTTCTACTTGCTTGCATTTACCTTACATATTGAGGGTCTCCTAAATAGCACAATTGTCTAGTTACACCTAATTGCTATATATAGGCATTACACTCATTAGTAATGGACACACCTTTCCTCAAGTGCACATGGAACAGCCTCCTGGAAAGATCAAATCCCAGTCCATAAACCTACCGTTGCTAAATTCAAACAAAAAAAAAAAAAAAGAAGAAGAAGAAGAAAGAAATAAAGAAAGAAAAGTGAAAGAATTTCGAACATCTATTCCAATCACAATGAAGTAAGAATAGGTGTCAAACACAGAAGAAAAATTAATTAAATCTTCAAACATATGGAGGCTAAATAACAGACATCTGAATAAGCAACAGATCACAGAAAAAGTCAAAAGGAAATCAAATTTAAATTCAATCAAAGGAAAATTAAAACACATGTACACCTGGGGCAGATTCATGTTAAGGTATGGCAAAACCAATACAATAATGTAAACTAATTAGCCTCCATAAAATAAATAAAATTACAAAAAGGAAATTAAAACACGACAACCCAAAACTTTGGGTTTCAGGAACAAGCAGTGTTAAGAAGGAGTTTCATAGCATATAAATCTGCTTCAAGGAAGAAGATGAACATCAAAGAAAGAGGTTACCTTTACACCTAAAGCAAACACAAAAAGAAGAAAAGAACCCCCAAGTTAGTAGAATGAATAGAATCATAAAAATCGGAACAGAAATAAGTGAAAAAGAAACAATAGTGACTATGGCAAAACTCAATAAAATGAAAATCTGGTTCTTTGAGGATATAAATCAAAGAAAAAGCATTAGGCAGAGTGATGAAGGAAAAAATTAAAAAAAAACGGGGGGGTGCTGGGGTGGTGGAGAAGAATCCAAATAATAAAATTACAGATGAAAATAGAGCAATCACAACAGAAAACACAGACATACCAAAGGTATGAATCTTAGAAAAGAATAACTGTCCATAAAAGGACGAGCAAGTAGAAAATCTTATAGATGAATCAGAATCATGGAAAGAAAACCTGTATGCAAGAATCTTTCAACGATCAAAAGACCAGGACCAGATGGCTTCACAGGTGAATCCTCCTTTTTTTTTTTTTTGGAATTTACCAAAAAATGGTTTAAGGAAGAACAAAGCCTTAACCAACTCAAAGTCTTCCAGAAAATTGCAGAGGCTGATAAGCTCCTCAACTCATTCTCCAAGGCCACTGTCACCCTAATACCAAAACCAGGCAAAGATGCAACAAAGAAAGAAAACTACAGGCTAATGTCACTAAACATATTGGTAAACATAGGTGCAGAAATTTTCCTGCAACTTCTAGCAAAAAGAATCCAAAAACATATCAAAAAGGTCATACATCATTACCTTAGAAGCACATGGGCATCACCCCAGGGATGCAAGGATTCCTTAATATTTGCAAATCAATCTGATACACCATATTAAACTGAAAGATTAAAAACAATATGATTATGTCAATAGATGCAGAGAAAGTCTTTCACAGAATTCAACACCTCCTTATGATAACTCTCCAGAAAGCAAATGTAAGAGGAAAATATATCAACACAATAAAAGCCATATATGAGAAACCCACGACAAACAGTATCTTCAATGGTGAAAAATTGAAAGGATTTCCTATAAAATCAGGAGCAAGCCAAGGGTGCTCACTCTCACCACAACTATTCAACATTGATTTGGAAGTCCTAGACACAACAGTCAGAGAAGAAAATGAAATAAAAAGGAACCCAGATTGGTTAAAAAAAAAAAAGTAACTCTCACTATTTGCAGACGACATGATCCTCTACATAGAAAGCCCTAAAGACACCACAAGAACATTACTGGAGCTAATTGACGAATATTAAAATGTTGCAGGTCATAAATTATTACCCAGAAGCCGCTTGCATTGCTATACATGAACAATGAGAAAATAGAAAGAGAATAAATCCTCTTCAGCATTGCAGTGAAAAGAATAGCATACTTAGCCGTAAATTTACATAAAGAAACAAACTTATATGCATATATAGAAAACTATAAAACAATGATGAAAGAAAGATGAGACAGATAGAGAATTATACCAGGTTGATGGACTTGAAGAAATAATATAGTGAAAATGAGTACACAAACCAAAGCTATCTATAGGTTCAATGCAACTCTTACCAAGTAAGTAATAGTATTCTTCACAAAACTAGAACAAATATTTTCACAGTATTTATACTTTCACAGTAAATATACAAACACAGGGAAACCTCTAAAAGCAGAAGCAACCCTGAGAAAGAAGAATGAAATGGAGTAATCAACCTCCCTGACTTCAGACTATACTAAAAAATTACAGTTATCAAGACAGTAGCACAAAGACAGAGATCTAGATCAGTGGAACAAAATAGAAAGCCTAGACATAAATCCACACATACATGGGCAACTTAATTTTGACAAAGGAGGTAATAATATACAATGGAGAAATGATAATCTCTTTAACAAGTGGTGCTGAGGGAAAAAGCATCAACCAGTTGTAAAAGAATGAAACCATAACCCTTCCTAACAACATATGCAAAACTAAACTCAAAATGGATTAAAGATCTAAATATAAGACTAGAAACTATAAAACTCTTAGAGGAAAATGTAGGCAGGACACACTTTGATGTAAATCACAGCAAGATGCTCTCTGACCCACCTCCCAGAGAAACGGAAAAAAGCTCAAACAAACATATGTGACCTAATTGAAGTTAAAAGCTTTTGTACAATGAAGGAACCTAAAAGAAATGTGAAAAGGCACCCTTTGAAACGCAGAAAATAACAGTAAATTAAGCCAAGCTCCTGAGAAGTGTTGGAGATAAAGAAAGACCATGGAAAAGTAGACCATTAGACGACTGATTGACATAATAGTGTGGAAGAAGCTCTGATGAGAAATTAGCAATCCTTGTACATATATTATTTGTTGTAGATATCAAGAAATCCATTTTTCTCCCACTGAGGTCTCATCAAGTCTCTCTCCTCATCAAATACACTGCTTACAGGTGATGAACCAGCTTCCTCTGATATTTAAACTGCAAATTATAACTTCTTCCTTACTTGACTGACAGGATTACTTATGACTTCATTTGATATCCGCTCTTTTACTATAGCGAACAGTAGGAGACTATAAGCAATGTGAAAAGGCACCCTATGAAACAGAGAAAATAACAGGAAACGAAGTCACTGACAAATAATTAATCCTTACACTACAAAAGCAGCTCATGAAGCTCAATGCCTAAATAACAAATGACTGAAAAAAGAAATGGGTCAATAAAGCAGAAATCAGACTTTGTTTTTTTGGGCTCAAAAATCACTGCAGATGCTGATTGCAGCCATGAAATTGAAAGACGCTTGCTCCTTGGAAGGAAAGTTATGACCAACCTTGATAGTATAGTAAAAAGCAGAGACATTACTTTGCCAACCAAGGTCTGTCTAGCCAAGGCAATTGTTTTTCCCGTGGTCATGTATGGATGTGAGAGTTGGACTGTGAAGAAGGCTGATCGCAGAAGAATCAAGGCTT
Source organism: Moschus berezovskii (assembly GCF_049115385.1). NCBI lineage: Eukaryota > Metazoa > Chordata > Mammalia > Artiodactyla > Moschidae > Moschus > Moschus berezovskii. The sequence continues at coordinate 59,038,177 of NC_142489.1, forward strand.
TTGAACTGTGGTGCTGGAGAAGACTCTTGAGAGTCCCTTATAATGCAAGGAGATCCAACCAGTCCATTGTAGAGGAGATCAATCCTGGATGTTCATTGGAGGGACTGATGCTAAAGCTGAAACTGCAATACTTTGGCCACCTCATGCGACGAGTTGACTCACTGGAAAAGACTCTGATGCTGGGAAAGGTTGGGGGCGGGAGGAGAAGGGTACGACAGAGAATGAGATGGCTGGATGGCGTCACCGACTCTGTGGACGTGAGTTTGAGTGTACTCCGGGAGTTGGTGATGGACAGGGAGGCCTGGCGTGCTGTGATTCATGGGGTCGCGGAGAGTCGGACACGACTGAGCGACTGAACTGAACTGAACTGAACATGTTTTATGGAACTATCTTGTTTTTTCCATGAAACAGGGGACATTGGCAATTTGATCTCTGGTTCCTCTGCCTTTTCTAAAACCAGCTTGAACATCTGGGACTTCACGCTTCACGTATTGCTGAAGAGTGGCTTGGAGTATTTTGAGCATGATTTTACTAGCATGTGAGATGAGTGCAATTGCGCGGTTGTTTGAGCATTCTTTGCCATTGCCTTTCTTTGGGACTGGAATGAAAACGGACCTTTGCCAGTCCTGTGGCTACTGCTGAGTTTTCCAAATTTGCTGGCATATTGAGGGCAGCACTGTCACAGCATCATTTTTCAGGATTTGAAACAGCTCAACTGGAATTCCATCACCTCCACTAACTTTGTTCCTAGTGATGCTTTCTAAGGCCCATTTGACTTCACAGTCCAAGATGTCTGACTCTAGATGAGTGATCAAACCATCATGATTATCTTGGTTGGGAAGATTTTTTTTTGGAGAGTTCTGTTTTCTTGCCACTTCTCCATTTCTCCTGTTTCTATTAAGAACCCATACCATACAATTTCTGTTCTTTATCGAGTCCATCTTTGCATAAAATGTTCCCTTGGTATCTCTAATTTTCTTGAATATATCTCTAGACTTTCCTATTCTATTGTTTTTCTCTATTTCTTTGCATTGGTCGCTGAGCAAGGCTTTCTTATCTCTACTTGCTATTCTTTGGAACTCTGCATTCAGATGCTTATATGTTTCCTTTTCTCCTTTGCTCTTCACTTCTCCTCTTTTCACAGCTATTTGTAAGGCCTCACCAGACAGTGATTTAGCTTGTCTGCATTTCTTTTCAGTGGGGATGATCTTGATCCCTCTCTTCTGTACAATGTCACAAACTTCCGTCTATAGTTCGTCAGGCTCTCTAGCAATCAGATCTAGTCCCTTAAATCTATTTCTCACTTCGTCTGTATAATCTTAAGGGATTTGATTTAGGTCATATATGAATGGTCTAGTGGTTTTCCCTATTTTCTTCAATTTAAGTCTGAATTTGGCAATAAGGCATTCATGATCTGAGCCACAGTCAGCTCCTGGTCTTGTTTTTGCTAACTGTATAGAGCTTCTCCATCTTTTGCTACAAAGAATATAATCAGTCTGATTTCAATGTTCACCATTTGGTGATGTCCAGGTGTAGAGTCTTCTCTTATGTTGTTGAAAGAGGGTTTTTGCTATGACCAGTGCGTTCTCTTGGCAATACTGCACGACAGCCCATGCAGAAGTGATGCCTGCTGTGCGATGGTCCACGCAGAAGCATGACCAAGAGGAACTACCCCTCGCCCGAGCTCTGGGTTGTGGCTGAGAGGAGCAACCGCATATCCAAGTGGTGGCGACTGCACAGGCGCAGGAGGGCCGAGATGAGCTATTCCATGTTCAAGGTCAGGAGGTGCGGTAGTTAAGAGATACCCCTTGTCCAAGGTAAGGAGCAGTGGCTGTGTTTTGCTGGAGCGACCGTAAAGAGATACCCCACACCCAAGGTAAGAGAAACCCAAGTAAGATGGTAGGTAACGCGAGAGGGCATCAGCAGGCAGACACACTGAAAATATAATCACAGAAAACCTGTCGATATGATCACACAGACTACAGCCTTGTCTAACTCAGTGTGGTTCACTGCAGAAGGGAATGGCAAACCACTTCAGTATACTTGCCTTGAAAACCCCATAAACAGTATGAAAAGGCACAATGATAGGATACTGAATGAGGAATTCCCCAGGTTGGTAGGTGCCCAATATGCTACTCGAGATCAGTGGAGAAATGAATCCAGAAAGACTGAAGGGATGAAGTCAAAGCAAAAACAAAGCCGTCTTGTGAATGTGACTAGTGATAGAAGCAAGATTCAGTGCTGTAAAGAGTAATGTTGCTTAGGTACCTGGAATGTTAGGTCCATGAATCATGGCAAATTGGAAGTGGTCAAACAGGAGATGGCAAGTGTGAACATCGACATTCTGGGAATCAGTGAACTCAAATGGACTGGAATGGATGAATTTAACTCATATGACCATTATATCTACTACTGTGGGTTAGGAATCCCTTAAAAGAAATGAAGTAGCTATCATGGTCAACAAAAGTGTCTGAAACACAATACTTGGATGCAATCTCATAAACGACAGAATGATCTCTGTTTCCAAGGCAAACCATTCAATATTAGAGTAATCCAAGCCTATGCCCCAACCAGTAACAGTGAAGAAGCCAAAGTTGAACGGTTCTATGAAGACCTACAAGACCTTTTAGAACACCCAAAAAAAAGATGTCCTTTTCATTAGAGGTGACTGGAATGCAAAAGTAGGAAGTCAAGAAACACCTGGAGTAACAGGCAAATCTGTCATTCAGGTACACTTAAACTCCTTGCTTTATTATTTTCCTATTCAGGGTCTTATCAATGTTTTTTTTTGCCAGAGGTGTCCTTCCCTTCTTTCCTTATGTCTCCTACTGAAACCTCGTCATTACTTGAAGGCCGAGATCAGACTCATTTTAATCTTCAAAAGCTCCCAGAAACACCAAGAAACTTCCACAAATATATCAGTATCTGTAGTCTGTCCAAAGTCTATGCATTAATATGAATTCTTCATATTCAATACCACCATTTTTGACTCTATCTTCTCTTTAGACTAAGGTTTAAATAGTATAAATTGTGCTTTAGCACATCTATATATATAGCTTATAAATTCCTAACATATTTAAACACAGAAACTTTCTGATGAATAGCCATAGATAGGGTCTTGCCATTGTCTTCTCCACAAGCATGACAGATAACTTTAATACTGCTCATCGTTTAGACATTCATCAAAGAGATTCACAGCTAGAATTTTATATCTCTAGAACAATATATAAAAGAAATTTATCTGTCAAAACTGAACATGATCAGAAACAGTTGCACTAGAGCTACTGCTGCTAAGTCACTTTAGTCGTGTCCAACTCTGTTTGACACCATGGATGGCAAACTACCAGGCAACTCTATCCCAGGGATTTTCCAGGCAAGAACACTGAAGTGGGTTACCATTTCCTTTTCCAATGTATGAAAGTGAAGAGCGAAATGGAACTCGCTCAATCATGTCGACTCTTCACGGGTCGACAGACTACCAGGCACCTCTGTCGATGGGATTTTCCAGGCAAGAGTACTGCAGTGGGTTGTCATTGCCTTCTCCTACTGCTGATGAGAACAATACAATGGAAATATGGAAAATGATGATACTGATAATAGTGCCTTGCACAGAGTATCAGGTTGCTTGGTGTAGTCCCTTGTCCAACCTTAGGGAAATGTGAGAATAACAGTAGCTTGAGAATGTACTACAATTTCATCAAGTGGAGAGTTCCTGAGGAAACATCGTACTAATAAATTTCTGGACTTGAACAAGCAACTCCCCTTATATGTCTATGTCTTCTAAATACTTAAGATATTTTCAGATTAGCAGCCGCCAAACTCTAAATTTTAACAATTTCTTCCTCAGATTATGTTGCATAGAGTAGATAAAATGTAAACTGTTTGAGGTGGAACTATGGAATGAATGTGGGCCTGCAAAGCTCTGTCTTCTACTTTTTATTTTTTTCATAATCTTCATAATCAAACCATTTTCTTGGAAATGTTAAGCTCTTTCATATTTAGGTATTTTCAATACCAACCACTTGGTTATTTTGCTCCTTAGCAGGCTTTCTTCCCATATGTAGTGGTCCAAAGATCAGAGGTAGACTCTATTTCAGGGGTATGATAAGTAAAAAAACAAATTTTTAAAGATAGATGAAGCGTGGCAAGCTGGGGAGACTGTGTCCAGACTATCTATCTTTTACAGTGCCCCCACCCAGGTCTCTTTAATGAGGCACCCTTCAAGCTCAACAAGCCCTGGCCGCTAATCTCTTTACAAAGCTCCCTAGTCTGAAAATAATTTCCTATGGTCACATGAAAGCCTCCTCGTGTGAGAGGAGAAGATCCCATTTCCATGGGTAAAACTTAAACAGTGAGTGACTTGGAAACAAATGGCTTAAATCAAAGTGAGAAAAACTTTTGAAAAATTTATATACAAAGTGGTGCAAATTGTTCTACACTTAATATTAGATTCTGTACTCCTTCTGATATAGCTTTGTTCCCTCTTTCCATTTCTCCTCGAAATCCTCAGCAATAAGTCACTTGAAGAGCAATTATGGACCCTGATTTAAGGGATACTGATGAAAACATTCCCACTACAGAAGAGCAAATACCATTCACCAGGAAAAGGAAAGTGAAAAATATTTTTACTCTAACCACAATTTCTCTAAAGTAGAAATGCCCCTGTCTGTTATTTAGCACTCCTGATGTAGAATTCTGAATTTCGTTTTGTTTGTTTGCTTTTATATGTTCTAATCCTTTTTTATTTGCAGTTTTCTTTTTTCTTTTTTTTTACTTTTAAGTAGTGTATTGGTTTGCCAGGTATTGACATGAATCTCCTATGGGTGTACATGTGTTCCCCATCCTTAAACTCCCTCCTACCTCCCTTCCCATCCCATCCCTCTGGGTCATCCCAGTGCACCAGCCCTAAGCATCCAGTATCATGCATCGAACATGGACTGGAAATTTCTTTCACATGTGACAATTTACATGTTTCAATGTCATTCTCCCATATCATCTCTCCCTCATCATCTCCCACAGTGTCCTAAGACTGTTCTTTACATCTGTGTCTCTTTTGCTGTCTCACATACAGGGTTACCATTACCATTTTTCTAAAGTCCACAAATATGCATTAGTATATGCTATTGGTGTTTTTCTTTCTGGCTTACTTCACTCTCTAAGTAAGGCTCTGGTTTCACCAACTCTTTAGAACTGATTTTAATGGCTGAGTAATATTCTACTACTGGAACCACAGACTGGTTCCAAATACGAAAAAGAGTACATCAAAGCTATATATTGTCAGTCTGCTTATTTTAGTTATTCAGAGTACATCATGAGAAACGCTGGTTGGAAAGCACAGTCTGGGATCACGATTCCCGATAGAAATATCAATAACCTCATATATGCAGATGACATTACGCTTATGGCAGAAAGTGAAGAGGAACTAAAAAGCCTCTGGATGCAAGTGAAAGAGGAGAGTTAAAAAGTTGGCTTGAACTCAACATTCAAATAACTAAGATCATGGCATCTGGTCCCATCACTTCATGGGAAATAGATGGGGAAACAGTGGAAACAGTGTCAGATTTTTTATTTTTGGTTTCCAAAATCACTGTAGATGGCGATTGCAGAATGAAATTAAGACACTTACTCCTTGAAAGGAAAGTGATGATCATCCTAGACAGCATATAAAAAAACAGAGACATTAATTTGCCAACAAATGTCTGTCCAGTCAAAGCTCTGGTTTTATCAGTGGTCAGGTATGGATGTGAGAGTTGAACTTGAAGAAAGCTGAACACCAAGGAATTGATGCTTTTGAACTGTGTTGTTGGAGAAGATTCTTGAGAGTCTGTTGGACTGCAAGGAGATCCAACCAGTCCATCCTAAAGGAGATCAGTTCTGGGTGTTCATTAAAAGGACTGATGCTGAATCTGGGTCAATATTTTGGGTACGTCCTGTGAAGTGTTGGCTCATTGCAAAACACCCTGATGCTAGGAGAGATTGTGGGTAGGAGGAGAAGGGGATGACAGAGGATGAGATCGCTGGATGGTATCACCGACTCGATGGAAATCAGTTTGTGTAAACTCTGGGAGTTGGTGATGGGAGGGATGCCTGGCATGCTGAGACTCATGGAGTGCAAGAATCGGACACTACTGAGCGAATGAACTGAACTGAAGTGAATATTCCAGTGTGTATATTCATCACAGCTTTCTTATCCATTCGTCTTCAACGAATGGACATCCAGGTTGCTTGCATACCCTGTCTATGATAAACAGTGATGTAATGGAAATTGTCATACATCTGTCTCTTTCAATTCTGGTTTCCTCGGTGTGTATGCCAGGCAGTGTAATCTGGGTCATATGGCAGTCCTATTGCAGTTTTATCTTTTAAGGAATCTCCACATTGTTCTCCATAGTTGCTGTGCTAGCTTGCATTCCACCAACAGTGTAAGAGGCTTCCCTTTTCTCTGCAACCTCTCCAGAATTTATTGCTTGTAGACTTTTGGATAGAAGTCAATTTGACTGGTATGGAATGGTACCTTATTGCGGTTTTGATTTGCATCTGTGATACTGAGCATCGTCATATGTTTGTTAGCCATCTGTTTGTCTTCTTTGGAGAAAAGTCAGCTCAGTTCTTTGGCCCAATTTCTGATTGGGTCGTTTATTTTTCTGGAATTGAGCTGCAGGAGTTGCTTGTATATGTTTCAGATTAATTCTTTGTCCATTGTTTCATCTGACATTTGCCTTAATCAACATTTAAAAATATGCTTTTCAAAGAAGCTGATGAAATTTTTTGGCTGATCTAGGGATGAATAGACAAAGTTGGCAGTTTTAACTTGGAAACAATATACTCCATTCTTGGAGATAATTTTCTTTTCAAATCTAGAATTTATTAAGATTTATATGTTTAAGTTTTGTTTCTTATTTGTTTCATTATTTAGGCTGTATTTTTCAAACAGAACTCTCTAATCCTGAACAGCGGTGAGTAAATCATAAACAGAAATAATCATATGATTTGATTGTTTATTTCAACTGGAGAACATATCATATCAAAGAACATCAAACAGGTCAATATGGAATAGTCATCACATAAGAATGTACAAAATAAAGAAAAAAATCTTCATTAGTAATTTAAAAGAATGTCTCATATACACTAACAGCAAAGAAAATTCAAGGGAAATAGATAATTAGCATATGCACACAGTGTGAGACCGAGATGAACAGAACAGAATGAAACATCAGTGTGTCAGGAAAATATCAGGATGCTGATGGTTAGGAAACCACTGAAACATGTGGAGTTTAAAATCACACAAATTTTGGGCCAAGTGGGTAGCAATAAAAATAGAAAAATGTAGGGTGAGGTGGGATAGAAAATGTAGTTAAAAAAAAAAAAAGCTACTCCTGTCATGAACAGAAGGAGACCATTTGTTGTTATTCAGTCATTAAGTCAGCTCTGGCTCTTTGCCACCCCATGGACTTTAGCCTGACAGGCTTCCCTTCACTATCTACCACAATTTGTTCAGATTTCCGTCCATAGAATCAGTGATGCTATCTAACCATCCCATCATTGGCTACCCATTTTTCCTTTACTTTCAATCATTCCCAGCATCAGGACACTGTCTAATGGGTCAGCTCTTTGTATCATGTAGCCAAAGGAGGAAAAACAAACAAACCGAAAGATACCTAAGTATTCCAAGGAGAGTTCTTGAATCTGTTTAGGATATGGATTAAGAAAAAGCTTTTGACAAAATTTAACGCCTAGTTATGATTAAACCTGTAGAGGAAGAGGGAATAGAGGGAATCTTATTTAACCCAATAAAGGCCATTTATGGATAAACTCAACAAAAACAGTGTTCTCTATAGTAAAATTCTGAAACCATGACCCCTAATTAATGAATAAGAGAAAGATGCTTCCTATTCACCATGGTTACTCAACACCGTCTTGGGACACCTAACTACTGCAATCAGAGAATAGGAAGAAGAAGGAAAAAAAAGTTTCAAATGAAAAGGAAAATAAGAGGTAAAACTGTCACTGTTTGCAGATGATATGATACTATGCACAGAGAATCCTACCATACAACCAGATAATTACTAGCAGTACTCCATGAATTCAGGGAAGTGTCTGGCTATAAAATTAACACACTGCAATCTCTGGCATTCCTATAAACTAACACCAAAAACAAATTAAGAAAGGAATCCCAGTCACCACTGCAAGAAGAATAAAATTCCCGAAAGTAAACCAGGGAAAAGATTTGTGTGCTGAATTGAATAAGACATGGAGGAAATAAATCAAGGGTGACAAAATAAATGGATAAATATAACATTCTCTTTGACTTGGAGAAACAATACTGTGAAAATGGCTGTGCGACAAAAAGCAGTTTACATATTCAAGGCAATTGCTTTGAAATTGCCAATGACATTTTTCACAGAACTAGATAATTTTTTTTTTTTTACAACTTGTTGGGAAATATAAAAGACCTTGAATAGCCATGCTATCATGAGAAAAATAAACAGACCTGGAGGAATCAGGTTTCCTGCTTTCAATCTGTAATACAAAGATGTAGTAATCCACACAGCTTGAAACTTGCAAAAAAAAAAAAAAAAAGGAATACAGACCAATGGAACAGATAGAAGACCCTGAAATAATCTCTTGTCCAAATGCTTACCTAATCTATGACAAAGGAGGCAACAATATACAATGGAGAGAATATATTATCCTTTATAAGTGCTGCTGGAAAATCTTGAGATAAAGATGAAAGTGCGATTAGGACGCTCCCTTTTGTTGTTTAGTGGCAAAGTCATATCTGACTCCTTGTGATGTCATGGACTGCATCAGGGAGGCCTCAATACGCACCACCATCTCCCGGAGCTTGCCCAAGTTCATATCTATTGCATTGGCAGTGATGCCATCCAACACACTCATTCTTGTCACACCCTTATCCTTCTACCTTCAGTACTTCTCATTATCAGGTCCGTTTCCAATGAGTTGTCCCTTTGCATCAGATAGACAAAGTATTATAGCTTCAGCTTCACTAGCAGTTCATCCAATGTGTATTTTGTGCTGATTTCCTTGACGATTGACTAATTTGATGTCCTTGCTGTCCAAGGAACTGTCAAGAATCTTCTCCAATACCACAATTCAAAAGCATCAATTCTTCAGGATTCTGCCACTTTTGTGGTACTGCTCAATCAACTCTATGTGAATACCGCAAAGACCATAGACTTGACTATACCAAAGTTTGTGAGCGAACTGGTATCTTTTCTTTTTCACACATGTCTCGATTTCTCACAGCTTTTCTGACAAGAAATATTTGTTTTCTAATTTGATGGCTAAAGTCACCATCTGGAGTGATTTTAGAGCCCAAAAAGATAAAATACGTCACTGACTTCCATTTTTCCCCTTCTATTTGCCATGGAATGATAGGACCGGGTGCCATGATCTTAGCTTTCAGAATGTTTAGCTTTGAGCCAATTTTTTCACTCTCCTCTTTCACTTTCATCAACAGGCTCTTTTACTTCTTCTTCACTTTCTGTCAAAAGGGTGGTGTCATGTACATATCTGAGGTTAGTGAAATATGTCCCAGCATTCTTACTTCCATCTTGTGCTTCCTCTAGCCCAGCATTTCACATGATGTACTCTGCCTATAAGTTAAATAAGTAGGGTGACAACATACAGCCTTGATGTACCCCGTTTCCTATTGGGAAGCAGACTGTTGTTCATGTCCGTTCTAACATGTTGCTTCCTGACCCTCATACAGATTTCTCAAGGAACAGATCAGGTGGCCTCGTATTCCCATTCCCTTTGGAATTTTCCATAGTTTACTGTGATCCACACAGTCAGAAGCTTTGGTATAGCCAATAAAGAAGAAATAGATGTTTCTATGGAAGTCTCTTTCTTTTTTGATGAACGAGCAGATATTAGCAATTTGATGTCTGGTTCCTCTACCTCTTCTAAAACCAGCTTGAACATCTAGAAGTTCATGGTTTACATATTGCTTAAGCTTGGCTAAGAGAATTTTGAACATTGCTTTACTAGCATGTGAGATGAGTGCATTGGTAGTTTCCGCATTCTTTGGCACTGCCTTTCTTTGGAATTGAAATGAATGTTGACAATTTCCATTCCTGTCGCCACTGCTGAGTTTCCAAATTTGCTGAGAGTGATCAACGGAATTTAGTACTTCTATGACTTCTAAAATCCAACAAGTGGTGACTATTTCAACTCTTATTCCTCTTATGTGTCTGACCCAGCTTGAACATCTGGAGTTCCTCAGTTCATGGAATGATGAAGAGAAGCTTAGTGTATTTTGAGCATAACTTTACCTGCTTGGAAGACAATTGAAGTTGTGCAGTGGTTTTTATCGTTCGTTAGTACTGTCTTTCTTGCGGACTGGGGTAAGAATTTCCTTTTTCTAGTCCTATGACCACTGCTAAGTTTTCCACATTTGCTGACATATTGAATGTCACACTTTCATAGCATCAATATTTGGAATTTTATGCAGCACTGACAGAATTCCATCACCTACATTAGCTTTGTTGACAGCAGTGCTTTGTAAGGCCCACTTGACTTCACACTCAAGAATGGCTGGCTCTGTGGGATTCATCACAGTGTCCTGGTTATCTGGGGCAGTAAGATCTTTTTGTCCTAAAGTTCGTTGCATGCTTTCCATCTTGTCTTGATCTCTTTTCCTTCTTTTAGGCCTTTCAACTTTCTGTCCTTTACTGAGCCCACCTGTGGATGAAATTTTGCATTTATATATTCAGATTTTTTAAGAGTTTTTTTTACTCTTTCCCCTTCTTTTGATTTCTTCTATATCTTTGCATTGTATACTTCAGGAGTGCTTTACATCTCCTTTCTCTTCTCTGGAAATCTGAACTTTGTTTGGGTACCTTTGCCTTTTCCACTTGCTTTCTGCTGCTCTTCTTTCCTCAGCTATTTGTACATCCTCCTCCATGCTTTTCTTTTTCTTTGGCATTGTTTCACTCACTGTTTGCTGTACAATATTTTGGACCTCCTTCCCTAGTTTTTGAGGTGCTCTGTTTACTAGATATAAACCCTGGAATCTCTTTGCCACCTGCACTGCATATTCATAGAGGATTTGATTTTCTAGTCCCTGGCTGGCCTAGTAGTTGTGCACCTGACCTTCTGAAGTTGGCAGATTGTTACTGATGATCTGATCCATAGTGGGGTCCAGATTTTCTTTTTCCCCTGACCTTATACACTTCTCCCCGTGATTATATAGTCAGGTTGATACCATTAGGAACCATTTGGTGATGTCCATGTGTAAACCCATCTCTTGTGTGGTTGTCAAAGGATCTTTGCTTTGACCAGTACATTCTCTTGACAGAGTTTGATTAGTCTTTGTTCTGCTTCATCTTGTATTCCAAGGCCAAACTTGCCTGCTATTCCAGATATCTCTTGACTTTGTCTTTTTGCATTCCAATCCCTTATGATGATAAGGACATCTTTCACTTGCTATAAGGAGGTGTTCTTGGTCTTCACAGATCTGAAGAATCTGAACTTCTTCAGGATCAGAATTCAGGGCAGAAACAAACATTACTGTGATTTTGAATTGTTTGCCTTGGAAACGAACTAAGATCATTCTGTCATTTTTGAGGTTGCACCCAAGTAGTGCGTAGTGAAGTGACTCTAAAATTATATCAGACTGGGGAAGTAGAATCATAGGACAAATTAGAACATTGTCTTAGAGTATAAAAACTTGATTTTTGCCTAAAAAATACCCAACGTGGAATTTGGGGAGAATAGAAGAATTTCTATGTGAGGAAGAACACTCAGGGTGTGAGAGTTTAGCAAGATGAGGACAAAGAGCTTCTTTTTTATCCATTTCTGGAATCACTTTTAGGAGTATCTCTTTAAGAAGCTTGTTATGGCATTCAATAAGCAAAGTCCTTTGCATTGAAAATATGAAAGAATTTTTTGCTGAGGTGTCCACTGTTGAGTTTTCTGAGAGTTGAAGTGGTTTCACTGACCAGAGTCAGTGATAACTATTGATTCCAAGGAACCAAGAATAAATTACTTAAGAGAAGCAATTACCTGTCTTGAGTAGGAATCCTGTGTGAGTATTAGTGATTGTGGCAGCAGTGTGTCTGAGTCCCCAGGAGAAGGGAGCAGTGAGCAGGTGAAATCAATTTACGGAGGTGGAGTAGGGGGGTGGGCATTAGCCACAGTATAGGAATCTGTGAATGTGCATATATTTTTGAGAACCCATTTCGTTGTGGCATCCCTAAGGACTAGGTGAACAGATGCAATTTCAGCCAATTGGGTGAGACTGGAGTACTATTCTTAACGAGAGAAGCCTGAGGGCAGGAAGAATGGAGCAAACCTCCAGCGACATTGCATTGTTTCTAATGAGGGTGTTGCTACTCATAAATGACACTAATACTTTTCATTCTAAAGTTGCTGGCCACAGATGGCTCCACAAAATGCAAGAAGAGTGGGTAGCATGGATACTGGCATCACTGCCTGAAAGGTCTCATTTAAGGGTCTGTGCATGGATGAAAACACATCCTGTGGAAATTTGGAAAGGCTTTTAAAATCAGATGAGTTTTGTGGTTCAGTCATCAAATAATGTCCTTGGGGTGATTCTTTGATACTCCCCCCTATAGATAGCAGCATTATTTGGCATTGACTCTCTTTGGGATTGGAATGAAAACTGACTTTTTATATTCCTGTGGCCATGGCTGGGTTTTCCATATCTGCTGGCATACTGAATGTAGAACTTTCACAGCATCAACTTTCAGGATTTGAAATAGTTCAACTGGAATTCCATAGCATCCACTAGCTTTGATCATAGTGATGCTTACAGAGACCCACCTGACTTCAATTTCCAAGATCTCTTTTGTACAGTTCTTCTGTATATTCTTGCCACCTCTTCTTATTATCTTCTGTTTCTGATGGGTCTCTACCATTTCTGTCTTTTATTTAGCCCATCTTTGCATGAAATTTTTCCTTGGATTCTCTAATTTACTTGAAGATATCTCTAGTCTTTCCCATTCTATTATTTACCTCTCTTTCTTTGCATTGATCACTGAGGAAGGCTCTCTTATCTCTCCGAGAAATTCTTTGCAAATCTGCTTTCAAATGGGTATACAATTCCTTTTCACCTTTGCTTTTTACTTCCCGTCTTTTCACAACTATTTGTAAACGCTCCCCACATGCATTTAACTTTTTTGAATTTCTTTATCTTGGGGATGGTCTTGATCTCTGTCCTGTACAATGTCACGAACCTACATTCATAGTTCATCAGGCTCTCTGCCTTCCAGAACTAGTCTATTAAATCTTGGCTTGGGTATCAGGATTCTACAAAGGATGGTTTTGATTTATTCTCCCGCTGCACCTGGCCCCACAAGGTTAGGGTGACAAAATAAACAGGGATGTTACCTCACCTGGAGGAGGAAATGAAAAATGCCATGGCTAGTAGAAGGAAAGAAATTATAAAAATTAGGAGAGAAGCAAATTCAAAAGAAACAAATGAGAACATAGCAGAAATCAACAAATATAAAAGCTGGTTCAATGAGACGAAAAATAAAATTTAAAAAAAAAAAAAAACATTATCCATAGTCATCAAGAAACAAATGAAGAAAAATCAATCAACAAAATTAGAAATGAAACTGGAGAAACTACAGCAAACAATACAGAAATACAAAGGATCATAAGAGACTACTATCAGTAACTATATGCCAATAAAATGTACAACTGTGAAGAAATGAACAAACTCTTAGTGCAGTATAACTTTCCAAAACTGAAGCAGGAGGAAATAGAAACACTTAACAGACATGTCACAAGCACGGAAATAGAAACTGTAGTCATAATTCTTCCATCAAACAAAAGCCCAAAACCAGGTGGCTTCACAGCTGAATTCTTAAAAAAAAAAAAAAAAAATTGACAAGAGCTAACACTTATTTTTTATTTTTTTTATTTATTTTTTTTAACACTTATTTTTTATTGGCTATGCCAAAGCCTTTGACTCTGTGGATCACAACAAACTGAGGAAAATTCTGAAAGAGATGGGAATAGCAGACCACCTGACCTGCCTCTTGAGAAATCGGTATGCAGGTCAGGAAGCAACAGTTAGAAGTGGACATGGAAAAACAGACTGGTTCCAAATAGGAAAAGGAGTACGTCAAGGTTGTATATTGTCACCTTGATTATTGACGTTATATGCAGAGTACATCCTGAGGAAAGCTAATCTGGAAGAAGCACAATCTGGAATCAAGATTGCCGGGAGAAATATCAGCAACCTCAGATATGCAGATGACACCACACTTATGGCAGAAAATAAAGAGGAACTCAAAAGCCTCTTGATGAAAGTGAAAGAGGAGAGTGAAAAAGTTGACTTGAACCTCAACATTCAGAAAACGAAGATCATGGCATCTGGTTCCATTACTTCATGGGAAACAGTTGGGGAAACAGTGGAAACAGTGTTGGACTTCATTTTTTGGCTCCAAAATCACTGCGGATGTTGATTGCGGCCATAAAATTAAAAGATGTTTACTCCTTGGGAGCAAAGTTATGACGTACCTAGATAGCATATTAAAAAGCAGGGAGAGTACTTTGCCATCCAAGGTCTGTCTAGTCAAGGCTATGTTTTTTCCAGTGATCATATATGGATGTGAGAATTAGACTGTGAAGAAAGCTGATCGCTGAAGAATTGATGCTTTTGAACTGTGGGGTTGGAGAAGACTCTTTAGAGTCCCTTGGACTGTAAGGAGATCCAACTTGTCCATTCTAAAGGAGATCAGTCCTGGGTGTGCTTTGGAAGGACTGATCCTAAAGCTGAAACTCCAGTACTTTGGCCACCTCATGCAGAGTTGACTCACTGGAAAAGACTCTGATGCTGGAAGGGATTGGGGGCCAAGGAAAAGGGGATGACAAAGAATGAGATTGCTGAATGGCATCACCCACTTAATGGAGGTGAGTCTGAGTGAACTCTGAGAGTTGGTGATGGACAGGGAGGCCTGGCGTGTTGTGATTCATTGGGTCACAAAGAGTCGAACACGACTGAGAGAATGAACTGAACTGAACTGAACACTTATTCTACTCAAATTCTTCAGCAAATTTGCAGAGTTAGTGAAATTTCCAAACTCATTCTATGAGGCCACTGTCACCCGGACCCCAAAATCAGACAAATATGCCACAAGAAAAAAAAAAAATTACACTCCAATAACACTGATGGACGTAGATGCAAAAATCCTTAACAAAATCCTAACAAACAGAATCCAAGAGCATTTTAAAAAGATCATATATCATGAACAAGTGGTCTTTATCTGAGAGATCCAAGGAATCTTTAATATCTTCAAGTCAATCAACGTAATACACCACGTTAACAAATTGAATGATAAAACGCATATGATTATCTCAATAGATATAGAAAAAGTCTTGACAAAATTCAACATTCATGTAGACAAAAAAAAAAAAAAAATAAGGAATAGAAGGAACATACCTCAACATAATAAAAGCTGTATATGACAAACAAACAGCAAAGATGATCCTCAATGGTGAAAAATTGAAAGCAGTCCTCCTAAAGTCAGGAAGAAGACAAGAATGCCCACTCTCACCGCTACTATTAAACACAGATTTAGAAGGTTTTACCAGGCAATCAGAGAGGAAAAGGAAATAAATGGAATCTCTATTGGAAAAGAAGAATTAAAACTGTGAGTCTTGGCCGATATCATGATCCTCTACATAGAAAACACTAAGGACTCCACCAGAAAATGACTAGCTCTGATAGTCCCTTGGACAGCAAGGAGATCCAACCATCCATTCTAAAGGAGATCAATCCTGGGTGTTCATTGGAAGGACTGATGCTAAAGCTGAAATTCCAATACTTTGGCCAACGCATGCGACCAGTTGACTCAAGGGAAAAGACTCTGATGCTGGGAAGCATTGGGAAGGACAGAGAATGAGATGGATGGACGGCATCACCGACTCGATGGACATGAGTTTGAGTGAACTCCGGGAGTTGGTGTTGGACAGGGAGTCCTGGAGTACTGTGATTCATGGGGACCCAAGGAGTCAGACACAAGTGAGCAACTGAACTGAACTGAACTAAACTGAAGCAATAAAAATAGTAAAGTTGCAGGATGTAAAATTAACACCCAGAAATTCCCTGCATACTTATTTACTAACAATTAGAAAACAGGAAGACAAATTTAGGAAACATTCTCATTCACCATTAAAATAAAAAGAATAAAATACTTAGAAATAAATCTACCTAAAGAAACAAAAGATATATATATATATAAAACTAAAAAAAAAAAAAATACACTGATGAAAGAAACCAAAGAGGACATAAATAGATGGAGAAATATACCATTTTTATGGATTGGAAGTATGAAAATAGTGAAAATGAGTATATTACATAAAGCAATCTATAGATTCAATGCAATCCCTATCAAGCTACCAAAGGTATTTTTCATAGAACTATAAACAAATAATGTCACAATTTGTATGGAAATCCCAAAAAACCTCGAATAATCAAGGCAATCTTGAGAAGGAAGAATGGACCTGGAATAATGAACCTGTTTGACTTCAGGCTATACTACAAAGCTGTAATCATCAAGACATTATGTTACTGGCAGAAAGATGAAATATAGATCATTGGAACAAATAGAAAGCCCAGGAATGAAGCCACACACCTATGGACATCTTCTCTTTGAAAAGGGAGGCAAGTATCTACAACGGAAAAAAATTAAAAAGTCTCTTAAACAAGTGGCGCTAGGAAATCTGATCATCCAAGTGTAAAAGAATGACACCAGCAAAGAGGTAACACCTCATGCTGGTCAGAATGGATACTACCTAAAAGTCTACACAAAAGAAATTCTGGAGTGGTGTGGAGAAAGGAGAACTCTCTTACACTGTTGATGGAACAGCAAACTAGTATAGGCACTATGGAGAACATTGTGGAGATTAGGTAAAAAATTGGGAACAGTACTACTATATGACCTAGCAATCCCACTGCCTGACATACACACCAAGGAAACCAGAACTGAAAGAGACACATTTACCCCAATGGTCATCACACCACTGTTTATAATTGCCAGGACATGGAACCAACCTAGATGTCCACTGGCAGAAGAATGGATGAGAAATTTTTGGTACATATAGACAAAGGAATATTATTCAGTCATTAAAAAGATTTAATTTGAATCAGTTCTAATGAGGTACATGAAACTGAAGCCTATTACACAAACAGAAGTAAATCAGGACAAAAAACACCACTATGGTACACTAATGCATATAACGAAATTTCAAAATACGATATCAATGACACTATAGGCGAGACGGCAATAGAGACACAAATGTATAGAACAGTCTTTAGGACTCTGTGGGAGAAGGTGAGAGTGGGTTTATTTGAGAGGATAGCATTGAAACATGTATATGATCATATGTGAAGCAGATCACCAGTCCGGGTTCGATACATGAGACAAGGTGCTCAGGGCTGGTGCACTGGGATGACCTGGAGGTTTGGGATGGGAGTGGGGTGGAAGGAATGTTCACATGAAGAACAATTGTAAACACATGGCTGATTCATGTCAATGTATGAAAAACCCACTCAATATTACAATTAGCCCCCAATTAAATAAATAAATTTTTTTAAAAATGTACCAAAAAAAAAAAAAAGCCTCTTGGTCTTCTCCAGTGATCCAGTGGCTTAAGAATTTGCCTGTCAATGCAGGGGACATGGGTTTGATCCTTGGTCTGAGGAGACCACACATACTAGCAAAGTAGATAAACCTGTGTGCCCCCAAGTGCTAAACCTGAGAGCCCTAGACCTTGTGCGCGGGAAGTGAAGACACTGCCATGAGAAGCTAGCTCATTGCAATGAAGAGTAGTCCCCAACTGCTGCAACTAGAGAAACTTTCTGCACCGCAATGAAGACTCGGTGCAGCCGTAAATAAATAAATAAGTACTAAAAATTATGAATAAATGAAATCTAGATACATAAATTTCTTCCATGTAATATGAATTTTTTGTATTTATTGATTGTCCAGTTGTTGATTTACCACTTGAAATATGGAATTCCTGTATTTCGAATATGAAAATCAAGGGCAATATTTTCAAACAAAATATAAGTTGTCTATATTTCATATATAAAGATCTTGGTGTATATTTTCCTATATGATTCTCTAAATTTCCCATATGAAAATCTAGTTGTCAGTTCTATTTGAAAGTTGGAATTCTCTATAATTCACATTTGAAAACTAAGAATGTGGAATTCCCTAAGTTTGTATGAAAATCTGGGTGTAGATTTTTGTAAATGAAGAATGCAAGTTTCTTTTTTTTCAATTCTTTATCATCAAAGCTACTAGGAAACTTTAATAGATTTAGGAAAACCTCCAAGATTTTATAAAATTAACACCAAAAAGGGATGTCCATTTCATCCTAGCTAACTGTGACGTAAAAGCAGGAAGTTAAGCGATACGTGGAGTAACAGGCAAGTTTGGACTTGGGGTACAAAGTGATGCAGAACAAAGGCTAAAGGCAGAATTTTGAAAATAGAAAGGTTTAAAATGAAAACAGCAATAGACAGTGAATAGGCTCCAAAATCACTGGGGACAGATTACAGCCATGTAAATATAAGACTCTTCCTCCCAGGAAGAAAAGCTATGAAAACCTAAACACAATGTACTGAGAAGCAGAGACATCACTTTGTCAATAAAGGTGCATATAGGCAAAGCTAGGTTCTTTCCCAGTGGATGTGTATGTTTGCCTCTCATGTGTGGCCCTACACAGCATGTCTTAGTTTCACTGAGTTAGACAAGGTGGTGGTCCATGTGATCTATTTGTTAGGTTCCTGTGATGGTGGTTTCAGTCTTTTTGCCTTCAAATGCCCTCTGTCAGCACCAACCATCTTCCTGGGGTTTCTTTTCCTTTGGACGGGGAGTATCTCTTCACTGCTCCTACAGCAAAACACAACCTCTGCTCCTTACATTGGGTGTGGGATATCTCCTCTTGACTGCTGACTGCTCCGGTGCCACACAGCCACAACTTGCTGCTCCAACTAATTTGGAAAACTCCGAAATGGCCAAGGAATGGAAAAGGTCAGTTTTCATTCCAATCGAAACGAAAGACAATGCCAAAGAATACTCAAACTACTAAACAAAGATCTTCATCTCACGCTCTGGTAAAATAATGCTCAAAATTCTTCAAGGCAGGCTTCAACAATATGTGAACTCTGAACTTCCAGATACTCAAGCTGGTTTTGGAAAAGGGCAAAGGAATCAGAGAACAAATTGTAAACATCCGCTGGATCTCTGAAAATACAAGAGAGTTCCAGAAAACATCTATTTCTGCTTTATTGACTATGCCAAAGCCTTTGACTCTCTGGATCACAGTAAACTGTGGAAAATTCTTCAAGAGATGGTAATATCTCGATTCAACAAACATGAGTCTGTGCAAAGTGTTGGAGACACGGAAGGTCAGGGAACCCTGGAGTACTGCTGTCCACGGTGTTGCAGAGTTGGATATGACACATCAACTGAAAAATACCGACAACTCGGTTTCACATTTGTCAATAAGGGGGAGATTTTCGAACCTGAAATATGGAATTCTGTATATGCCTTTAGAAAAATTACATGCTTCTTTATGAATGATGGACGTCTCTCTATTTCATTTATGAAAGTCTGGTTGGATATTTTACTTCTTAAACTATGAGGGATTCAATTACTCAGGCACCCAAATTTTAATGAAAATATGTTTACATATAATATGGAGTATTTCCATTTCAAATGTGAAAATCAGAGTATGCATGTCCTTATGTGATATATTTCACATATGATTATGGGCACAGTGTCGAATTTTCTGTTTCTTGTGTTGAAGTTTGACATCAGACAGTCCTTCAGCAAAGAGGAAATTCTCAGTTTCACATATGAAAATCTAGGTGCAGATTTTAAGACACGAATTATGAAAGTCTCTATAATTCATATTTGAAAATCTGGGGAACAAGTTTCCAACATAAGAATTATTGGTGTATCACATATGAAGATATTGTTGAATGAAATATCCAATTTTTAATATTACAGTTATGAAATTCTGAATGCAGAGTTCTATTCAGGGAATATGAAAGTCTCCATTTCACGTCTTAAAGTACCGTCACCGATTTTCAACTTGAGTAGTGGAATTTTTATATTTCTCGTTTGAAAATCTGTGTGCTAACATTCCTTCAAGAAATAGGCAATACTGCGTGTTTAACATCAGGCATCTATTTCCCTACAATAAATATGGGATTTTATGTATCATATAGAAAAATCTCTTGAGCTATGAATTTCTTTTTATTTCAGCAAAGAGAAATATGGAATTTCTTCTGTGAAATATGGAATACTGTATATTTTTCATTTGAAAAACTTGGGACAAGAATCAAATATGGAATATGAATTCTCAGTTATTCACATAAGAAAATTTGTGTCAGATTTTCATACATAATTTTTGCAATATTCCATGATTCGTTTAGATCGGTGCCAAACAGTCAATGTACATGCATCTATGTTTCCTGTAAGAAAATGTGGCCACATAATTCCCTACTTAAATTTAGTATTCTCTATATTAAATTTTGAAAGGCTGGGTGAAGATATCCCTACATGATATATGAAAAAAATCTATATTTACTTTTGAAAATCTGGGTGCCAATATTTCTACATGAAACAGGTAAATCACTGGAGTAAAATTTGGATTTCTAGGTTGTGATGTTCCCACATGAAATATAAGATCTGCATATTTCACATATGGAAATCTGGATGCCATTTTTTCTTCCGTGAAACATGGAGTTCACTTATGAATTTCTGAATGCAGATTTTACTACATGATGCTCTGAAATTCTGTAAATATGTCATTAGAAAATCTGTGTCCGTTTCCCACATTAAATATGAAATTCTCAGTATTTCCAAGACCTAAACCTGAGCACAGTTTTTGTTACATGAAATATGTAATTGTTTTTATTTCCCTTTTAAAAATCTGGTTTTAGACTTTCCAGCATGATAGAATATGTGGAACTCATGCATAAAAGATGGGTACTAGAAAATCTTACATAAATTATGGAATGTACGTTATTTCATGTATAAAAATCAAGGCACATATTTTCTTGCATGAAGTACAGTATTCTCAAGTGAAAGCTAAGGTTTAATAGAAAATAAAATTATGTAAAATAATTATCCCTAAGTTAAAAATAAATAAACTAAGAAAATTGCCCAAAGCAAGGTATTCTGTATACTTTATATTTCATCATCTAGATGTAGATGTTTCTAACTGAAGTAGGGAATACTGTATAGCTCACATATTTAAATTTGTAAGCACAGTCTCCGATATGCGGTAATGAATTCTCTATATTTGACGTATGAAAAACTGCTGAGGAATTTTGGACATGGAATGTGGGATTTTTTGTTCACTCACACGTGAAAACCAGGATACATATTGTCTTAGAAGCGATGAACTGTACTTATTTCAGATATGAAAATTTAGTGTAGTAATTTTACATGGAATTTGCATCTACTTAAAGCTGTTGTTTATCCAGAAATTATGCATGGATGTGAGTTGGACTATAAAGAAAGCTGAGCAGGAAAATTAATGCTTTTGAACTGTGGTGTTGGAGAAGTCTCTTGAGAGTCTCTTGGATGGCTAGGAGAAATTCAACCAGACTATCCTAAAGGATATCAGTCCTGAACATTCCTTGCAAGGACTGGGGCTAAAGGTGAAACTCCAATACTTTGGCCAGCTGATGTGAAGAACTGACTCATTGGAAAAGACCCTGATGCTGGGAAAGGTACAATGTGGGAGGAGGAGGGGCAACAGAATATAACTGGAGAGCATACCGAATCACTGGACATGAGTTTGAATAAACTCAGTGAGTTAGTGAAGGATAAGGAGGCCTGACATGCAGCAGTTTATGGGGATGCAAAGATTTGAACATGACTGAGCCACAAAACTGAACTCAACTGAACATGGACCTGTCCATCTGAATAAGAACCAGTTTTCCCCTCAGTTAGTCTCTCCCATCAGGAAGCTTCCACAAGCCTCTTATCTTTATCTATCAGAAGGAAGACAGAATGAAATTCATAACCACAGAAAACTGACCAAACTGATCACCTGGTCCATAGCCTTGTTTAACTCAATGAAATTATGAGCCAGGCATGTAGGGCCACCCAAGATGGATGGGTCATAATGGAGGGTTCTGACAAAATATGGCCCTTGGAGAAGGGGATGGAAAACCGCTTCAGTATTTTGGCCTTGAGAAACCCATGAGTAGCATGTAATCCAAAATATAGCATACAGAAAGAGGAACTCCCAAGGTTGGTCTTTGACAAATATGCTATGACAGATCAGTGGAGAGGAAACGACAGAAAGAATGAAGGCATGGAGCCAGAGTAAAAACAGAACCCAGTTGCAGATGTGACTGGTGATGAAATGAATTCTGATGCTGTAAAGAGTAATATTGCATAGGAACCTGGAATGTTAGGTCCACAGCTTTGTGAAGACCTACAAGAACTTCTAGAACTAACACTCATAAAAGATATCTTTTCATCACAGGGGAATGGAATGCAAAATTAGGAAATCCAGAGATACCTGGTGTAACAGACAAATTTGACTTTGGAGGACAAAATGAAGCCAGTCAAAAGAAACAGAGCTTTGCCAAGGGAACACACTGCTCACAGAAAGCACTCATTTCCAGCAACACAAGTCAAGACTCTATACATGGACATAACCGGATGGTCATAACTGAAACCAGACTGATTCTTTTCTTTGCAGCCAAAGATGGAGAAACTATATACAGTCAGCAAAAATAAGACTGGGATCTATTGTGGCTCAGATCATGAACTCCTTATTGCCAAATTCAGATTTAAATTTAAAATAGTAGGGAAACCACTAGACTATTCAGGTAGGACCTAAATCATATCCCTTATGATTAAACAGGGAAAGTGACAAATAGATTCAAGGGATTAGATCTGATAGAGTTCCTGAATACCTACAGACAGAGGTTTGTGAAATTGTACAAAAGGCAGTGATCAAGACCATCCTCAAGAAAAAGAAATGCAAGAAGGCAAAATGGGTGTCTGGATATACCTTACAAATTGCTGAGAAACGAACAGAAGCTAAAACAAAGCAGAAAAGGACAGATATATTATTGTGTGCAGAGTTCCAAAGAAGAGGAAGGAGAGATAAGAAAGTCTACCTCAGTGAAAATGCAAAGAAATAGAGGGGAAAATTGGAATGGAAAAGACGAGATCTCTTCAAGATAATTAAAGATAACAAAGGAACATTTCATGCCAACATGGTCAAAATAAAGAACAGATATGGTATGGACCTAATAGAAGCAGAATATTTCAAAAAGAGGTGTCAAGAATACACAGAAAAACTATACAAACAGGATCTTCAATACCCAGATAACCTCGATGGTGAGATCATTCACCTAGACTCAGACATCTTGGACTATGTAGTCAAGTAAGATTGCAGCCATGAAATTACAAGACCCTTACTCCTTGGAAGGAAAGTTATGACCAAGCTTGATAGTATATTAAAAGGCAGAGACATTACTTTGCCAACAAAGGTCTGTCTAGTCAAAGCTATGGTTTTTCCCGTGGTTATGAATGGATGTGGGAGTTGGACTGTGAAGAAAGCTGATCGCCGAAGAATTGATGCTTTTGAACTGTGCTGCTGGAGAAGACTCTTGAGAGTCCCTTGTACTGCAAGAAGATCGAACCAGTCCATTCTAAGGGAGATCAATCCTGGGTGTTCATTGGAAGGACTGATGATAAAGCTGAAACTGCAATACTTTGGCCATCTCATGGGACAAGTTCACTCACTCGAAAAGACTCTGATGCTATGAATGGGCTGGAGGAGAAGGGGGCGACAGAGAATGAGATGGTTGGATGGCATTGCTGATGCTTTGGACATGAGTTTGAGTGAACTCCGGGAGTTGGTGATGGACAGGGAGGCCTGGAGTGCTGTGATTCATGGGATCGCAGAGAATCAGACACAACTGAACGACTGAAGTGAACTGAACTGAACTGAATCCTTATGAAGCATCATATGGAGAAAACTATTGGAGTTGATGGAATTCCAGTTAAGTTATTTCACAGGCTAAAAGATGATTCTGTGAAAGTGCTACTCTCAACATGCCAGCAAATTTGAAAAACTCAGCAATTGCCCCAAGACTGGAAAAGTTCAGTTTTCAGTCCAATCCCAAAGAATGTTCACATTACCACACATTTGCCCTCATGTCAAATGCTGGAAAAGTAATGCTCAAAATTCTCCCTTCCAGATTCAACAGTACATGAACAATGAACTTCCACATGTTCAAACTGGATTTAGACAAGGGTAGGGAAAGAAAGATCAAATTGCCAACATGCATGGAAATCATCAGAAAAGCAAGAGATTTCCAAAATTAAGAAAAACCGAAACCTCTACTTCTGCTTCATTGTTATGCCAAAGCCTGTGACTGTGGGGATCACAACTAATTGCTAACCAATAATGATAATAATAAAATGGTGGGAAAACCAGACCACCTGACCTACCTCTTGAGAAATCTATATCCAGGAAAAGAAGAAACAGGATATGGGGTGACAGTTTGCTTCCATATCAGGAAAAGATTGTTCCAAGGCTGCATATTGCCAACCTGCTTAATTAACATCTATATAGTGTAAAACTTGCGAAATGCCAATCTGGATGATTCACAAGCTTGAATTAATATTGCTGGAAGAAATACAAATAACCTCTAAGAAGTAGATTCACTTCAGTTCAGTCGCTCAGTCGTGTCCGACTCTCCACGACCCCATGCATCACAGCACGCCAGGCATCCCTGTCCATCACCAACTCCTGGAGTTCACTCAAACTCATGTACAGAGAGTCGGTGGTGCCATCCAGCCATTTCATTCTCTGTCGTCCCCGTCTCCTCCATCCCCCAACCTTTTCCAGGATCAGCGTCTTTTCCAGTGAGTCAACTCGTCGCATGAGGTGGCCAAAGTATTGCAGTTTCAGCTTTAGCATCAGTCCTTCCAATGACCACCAAGGATTGATCTCCTTTAGAATGGACTGGTTGGATCTCCTTGTGGTACAAGGGACTCTCAAGAGTCTTCTCCAACACCACAGTTCAAAAGCATCAATTCTTCGGCGATCAGCTTTCTTCACAGTCCAACTCTCATATCCATACATGACCACGGGAAACACTATAGCCTTGACTCGACGGATCTTAGTTGGCAAAGTAATATCTCTGCTTTTTAATATAGTATCAAGGTTGGTCATAACTTTCCCTCCAAGGAGTAAGCGCCTTTTAATTTCATGGCTGCAATCAGCATCTGCAGTGATTTTGGAGCCCAAAAAAATAAAGTCTGACACTGCTTCCACTGTTTTCCCATCTATTTCCCATGAAGTGATGGGACCAGATGCCATGATCTTTGTTTTCTGAATGTTGAACTTCAAGCCAACCTTTTCACTCTCCTCTTTCATTTTCATCAAGAGGCTCTTGTGTTCCTCTTCACTTTCTGCCATAAGGGTGGTGTCATCTGCATATCTGAGGTTATTGATATTTCTCCCAGCAATCTTGATTCCAGCTTGTGCTTCTTCCAGCCCAGCATTCCTCATGATTTACTCTGTATATAAGTTAAATAAGCAGGGTGATAATATACAGCCTTGATGTACTCCTTTTCAAATTGGAACCAGTCTGTTGTTCCATGTACATTTCTGACTGTTGCTTCCTGACCTGCATACAGGATTCTCAAGAGGCAGTTCAGGTGGTCTGGTATTCCCATCTCTTTCAGAATTTTCCACAGTTTATTGTGATCCACACAGTCAAAGGCTTTGGTATAGTTAATGAAGCAGAAATAGATGTTTTTCTGGAATTCTCTTGCTTTCTCCATGATCCAGCGGATGTTGGCAATCTGATCTCTGGTGCCTCTGCCTTTTCTAAAACCTGCTTGAACATCTGGGAGTTCATGGTTCACATATTGCTGAAGCCTGGCTTGGAGAATTTTGAGCATGATTGTACTAGCGTGTGAGATGAGTGCAATTGTGCAGTCGTTTGTGCATTCTTTGGCATTGCCTTTCTTTGGGATTGGAATGAAGACTGAATTTCTCCAGTCCTGTGGGCAATGCTGAGTTTTCCAAATCTGTTGGCTTATTGAGTGCAGCACTTTCACAACATCATCTTTCAAGATTTGAAATAGCTCAACTGGAATTCCATCACCTCCACTAGCTTTGTTCATAGTGATGCTTTCTAAGGCCCATTTGACTTCACATTGCAAGATGTCTGGCTCTAGGTCAGTGATCAAATTATCGTGACTATCTTGGTCGTGAAGATATTTTTTGTTCAGTTCTTCTGTGTATTCTTGGCACCTCTTCTTAATATCTTCTGCTTCTGTTAGGTTCATACAATTTCTGTCCTTTATCGAGCCCATCTTTGCATGAAATGTTCCCTTGGAATCTCTAATTTTCTTGAAGAGATCCCTTGCTTTTCCTATTCTGTTGTTTTCCTTTATTTCTTTGAATTGATCACTGAGGAAGGCTTTCTTTTCTCTCCTTGCTATTCTTTGGAAGTCTGCATTCAGATGCTTATATCTTTTCTTTGCTCCTTTGCTTTTCGCTTCTCTTCCTTTCACAGCTATTTGTGAGGCCTCATCCGACAGGCATTTTGCTTTTTTACATTTCTTTTCCATGAGGATGGTCTTGGTCCTTTTCTCCTGTACAGTGTCACAAACCTCCGTCCAGAGTTCATCAGGCACTCTATCTATCAGATCTAGTCCCTTAAATCTATTTCTCACTTCTACTGTATAATCATAACGGATTTGATTTTGGTCATATCTGAATTGTCTAGAGCTTTTCCCTACTTTCTTCAATTTCTGTCTGAATTTGGCAATAAGGAGTTCATGATCAGAGCCACAGTCAGCTACTGGTCTTGTTTTTGCTAAATGTATAGAGTTAGCCAGCTTTGGCTGCAAAGATTATAATCAATCTGATTTAGGTGTTGACCATCTGGTGATGTCCGTTTATAGAGTCTTCTCTTGTTTTGTTGGAAGAGGGTGTTTGCTACAACCAGTGCGTTCTCTTGACAAAATCTATTAGCCTTTGCCCTGCTTCATTCCGTGCTCCAAGGCCAAATTTTCCTGTTACTCCAGGTGTTTCTTGACTTCCTACTTTTGCATTCCAGTCCCCTATAATGAAAAGCACATCTTTTTTGGGTGTTAGTTCTAAAAGGTCTTGTAGGTCTTCATAGAACTGTTCAACTTCGGTTTCTTCAGCGTTACTGGTTGG
This sequence comes from Moschus berezovskii, assembly GCF_049115385.1. Taxonomy (NCBI): domain Eukaryota; kingdom Metazoa; phylum Chordata; class Mammalia; order Artiodactyla; family Moschidae; genus Moschus; species Moschus berezovskii. The sequence continues at coordinate 59,065,408 of NC_142489.1, forward strand.
GGCATAGGCATGGATTACTATAATATTGAATGGTTTGCCTTGGAATCGAACAGAAATCATTCTGTCATTTTTAAGATTGCATCCAAGTACTGCATTTCAGACTCTTGTTGACCATGATAGCTACTTCATTTCCTCTAAGGGATTCCTGCCCACAGTAGTAGATTTAATGTTCATCTGAGTTAAATTCACCCATTCCAGTCCATTTTAATTCACTGATTCCTAGAATGTCTATGTTCACTCTTTCCATCTTCTGTTTGACCACTTCCAATTTGCCTTGATTCACGGACCTAACATTCCAGGTTCCTATGCAATATTGCTCTTACAGCATCGGACCTTGCTTCTATCACTGGTCATATCCACAACTGGGTGTTGGTTTTGCTTTTGCTCCATCCCTTCATTCCTTCTAGAGTTACTTCTCCACTGATCTCCAGTAGCATAGTTTGCACCTACAGACCTGGGGATTTCCTCATTCAGTATATCCTCTTATTTTGCCCTTTGATATTGTTCATGGGGTTCTCAAGGCAAGTATACTGAAGTGGTTTGCCATTTCCTTCTCCAGTGGACCACATTCGGCTATGGTCCATGTGATCAGATTGACTAGTTTCTGTGATTATGATTTCAGTGTGTCTGCCCTCTAATGCCTCCTCGCAATACCTACCTGGCGGCACAGACCTGAGAGATGCCGGCCCCGGAGCAACTGACCATGCAAAGAGACACGGCCCTGAGGAGCTACCCCACGCCTGAGGCCAGGACCGGTGGCTGAGAGGAGCTAACTCACGTCCAATAGGTGGTGGCTGTGCGGGCACAGGAGGGCAGAGAGGAGCTACTCCACTTTCAGGGTCAGGAGGGGCGGCCTTGAGGGGATACCCCTTGTCCAAGGTAAGGTGCAGCGGCTGCACTTTCTTGGAGCAGCAGAATATGGGGAAATGGGAACCAGCTCCCCCAACAGGTCTCTTACACTGAAAACTTCTGGGACGTGGCTTGCCATTCAATTCCTGTCCCGACCGCCTCCTGCTTGGGCCTCCTCTCCCGGAGGGTGGCCGTGTCCCTGGACGGCAGAGCTGGGGGAAGAGACAGAAGCAGCTAGAGGCCAGGTATCCACCTGGTTCCCTTCCTGCTGCGTCTTAAACGATGGCCACAAATACAAAGTGGGCTCACCAGGTGGAGAATCAAATGTGGCCAGGGAGCAGTTTTGAAAGTGCAGCCGGAATAAGGTCACTAGCCTACTAGGGGCAGGCACGGTGCGGAGGCGGGTTTCGGGGAGCACTCTGTCCTCAGGTCCTGTGGTCACTGCTCCTCGCTGGCCCTTAGGCGTGGGGCCACTCCTTGAGCATGGCATTCCCCGGGCCGGGCGGGGGAAGGCGACTGGGGTCCCCGTGCTCCAGCCTCGGCCCACCCTGGGCTTGGTGCCGGGGGCACCTCACCGCGGCGGCGAACCTATCCTGCCGGGCCTCGCGCTCACCAACCACCCGCATGTCTGGATCCAGCGTGCCCCGCCCCGCGCGCAGCCGGCAGCCGAAACCACCGCCCTGCCGGGCCCTCTGGGAGCCGGGCCGCGCGCTTACACCACAAATAAGATGCATTTTTATGTGTATAAAATGTAATTTTTAGGTTCACTTAGAATATATTTTATTTAATTAGTTAAAACTCTGTTGGCACACTGTTGAATGCAGAACCTCCTTTTTAAGAGAACTGCCATATTATATCGACGTTTCATATTCTTGGTCTCAGCTTTCACGTCTCCACAGTATACCAAATAGTGGATGCTGTCCAAGAGTGCCCTGTTTACCTAGACATCTGCATTGCCGCCAGGGGTGGGGACGATTCCAGAAGCCTGTCCCCCCCGGCAGGCTTCTGAGCTTGTACTCATAATGAATGTAAGGAGTGAAATGAAATCAAAACCGTATTTTTATACAGTTTTGAAGTTTCTACTTTGAACCGACCACCTCCTGGCCTCACAGAGAGTTTACAGAGTGCAAATCTGTCTTTACTTGGCTTGGTCATTGCAGTATTTTTGCACGTGTGGGGCCCGCTTTTTTTGTTCTGTAGTTTCAAATATATATGTAAACTGAACAATCTGTAAACTTTTTATAGAATAAATACTCAGCTGTGAAAACGGGCTGAATGAAACTAAGATTTTTTAACTCTTTCAAAAAAGAAAAAAGAATAAGTGTGTGGCCCCATGGGGAGAGGGATATATAAGGTTGCTCAGGGCCTCTTGAGCAGCACCTAGTGTACTGCAAGTATCACATTCATGACCTCAAACGGTGCCACAGCAAGATGCAGAAGTAGGGCAGTTTCAGCAGAAGTAACCAGACCTCTCCAAACCATGCCCAGAAGCAGATCTCCAGATGCAGCAAGAGCAGCTTTTCAAGGCTGCCTCCAGAGCACTAGTTGTTGGCAAGGGGCATGAGGCCAAGAGTATCCCGCTGTTTGCTGCCAGCCTGATGTTCCGAAGATCCCCTCTCAGGGCCTGGACCCCAAAACAACATGGACCCGGCCTGGCAGGCATCAAGATGCTTATGCCCAAGTGCCCCATCAAGAGCAGGAGTGGGGTGGACGGCTTTCAGGATGAAAGCCCTGAGAAGCCAGACACTGTGAATCAGGGAGGGGAGAACTCCCCGGCCCTGGAGGCATTGTTCCAGAATCTGGTCAGGGCCCTCCTGGGTCCAGGGGCTGAGCAGGCACAGATAGGACACCAGCCCCTGATACACCGGCTTGTGCCACAGGTGTCCGGCCCTTGAATTCGGGCATGACTATGGGGCTGACGGTGAACAGGAAAGGCAACTCCCTGTTCATGGACACGCTGACGGCCATCGGGACCACTACCCTGCAGACGTTTGTTTAGGGGCGTCACAGCCGGCAAAAGGAAGTTCATCAAGGACAGACGAGACCAGCCCTTTGACAAGAGGCTGTGCTTCAGCGTGAAGCAGACTGAGAGCCCCTACAGGTACCGAGATATCATGGTCTGGAAGCAGGACAGCTTTACCCACTTCGTGCTGTCCATATTGTCACCGTGCTTATTTAAATTGTATGTAATTATCACTTCAGTCGTTCAGTCGTGTCCTACTATTTGTGACCCCATGAACTGCGGAATGCCAGACCTGCTTGTCCGTTATCAACCCCTTGAGCATACCCAAACTCATGTCCATTGAATCGTTGATACTCTCCAACCACCTCATTCTCTGTCATCCCTTTCTCTTCCTACCCTCGATCTTTCACAGCGTGAGGATCTTTTCCATTGAATCAGTTGTTTGCATCGGGTGGCCAAAGCATTGGAGTTTCAACTTCAACATCAGTCATTCCAATGAACATCCAAGACTGATCTCCTTTAGGATTGGCTGGTTGGATATCCTTGCAGTCCAATGGACACTCAAGAGTCTTCTCCAACACCACGGTTCAAAAGCATCAATTCTTGGCACTCAGTTTTCTTTATAGTCCGAATAACACATCCATACGTGACTACTGGAAAAACGATAGCTTAACTAAACAGAGTTTATTGGCAAATCACGTCTCTGCTTTTTACTTATGCTGTCTAGGTTGATCATAGCTTTCCTTTCAAAGAGTAAGCATTTTTCATTTCATGGCTACAATCACCATCTGCAGTGATTTTGGAGCCTCCCACTGGGAAAAAAAAAAAATATTGGCAGCCACTCTTTCCCCACCTATTTGCCAGAAGTGATGGGACTGGAGGCCATAATCTGAGTTGATAAAAGTTGAAATGTAAGCCAACGTTTTCATTCTCCTCATTATGTTAATCAAGAAACTCTTTAGTTGTTCTTCAGTTTCTGTCATAATTGTGGTGTCACCTGCATATCTGGGTTGTTGATATTTCTCCCAGCAATCTTGATTCCAGTTTGTGCTTCCTTCAGCCCAGCGTTTCTCGTGATGTACTCTGCATAAAAGTTCAATAAGGAGGGTGAAAGTACAGCCTTGACATACTCATTTTCCTATTTGGAACCAAGATGTTTTTCGATGTCCAGTACTATCTATTGATTCCTGACCTGCAACCAAGTTTCTCAAGGGACAAGTTAGGTGGTCTGGTATTCTGATCTCTTTCAGAATTTTCCATAATTTATTGAGATCCACACAGTCAAAGGTTTTTGCATAGGAAATAAAGAAGAAAGAGATGTTTTTCTGGAACTCTCTTGCTTTTTCGATGATCCAGCAAATGTTAGCTGTTCGATCTCTGGTTCCTCTGCCTTTTCTAAAACCACCTTGAACTTCTGGAAGTACACGGTTCACCCATTTTTGAATCCTGGCTTGAAGAATGTTGAACATTATTTTCTAGCGTGTGAGATGAGTGGAATTGCGCGGTAGTTTGGAGCATTCTTTGGCATTGCCTTTCTTTGGGATTGGAATGAAAGCTGATCATTTCCAGTCCTGTATTCACTGCTGAGTTTTCCCAGTTTGCTGACATGTTGAGTGCAACATTTTCACAGCATCATCTCTTAGGATTTGAAATACCTGAACTGAAATTCTGTCACTTCCACTGGCTTTGTTCATAGAGATATTTCCTAAAGCCCACTTGAATTCCCATTCCAGGATGTCTGGCCATAGGTGAGCATAAGTGATCACATCATTTTGAATTTTGAGTGAACTCTGGGAGTTGGTGATGGACAGGGGGGCCTGGCGTGCTGTGATTCATGGGGTCGCGGAGAGTCAGACACGACTGAGCGACTGAACTGAACTGAACTGAAAGATCTTTTCTGAACAGTTCTGAGTATTTGTTGCAGCTCTTCTTAATAGTTTCTGCTTCATTAGGTCCATACCATTTTGGTTCTTTATTGAGCCCTTCTTTGCATGTAATAGTCCCTTGGTATCTCAAATTTACTTAAAGGGGCTCTCGTCTTTCTCATTCTATTTTTCCTATCTATTTCTTTACATTGATCACTCAGGAAGGCTTTCTCAACTCTCCTTGCTATTCTTTGCACCTCAGCAATCAAATGGATAAATCTTTCCATATCTCCTTTGCCTTTGGCTTCTCTTTTTTTTCACAGAATATTGTAAGGTTTTCTCAGACAGCTGTTTTGCTTTTTTGCTTTTCCTTTGCTTGGGGATGGTCTTGGTTCCTCTCTCCTGTAGAATATCACAAACCTCCATCCATAGTTCATATGTAGTGTACAACATGCTAAATGCCAGACTTTAAGAAGCACAGGCATGAATAAAGATTGTTGCAAGAAATATCAACAGCCTCAAATGAAAACACTCTTATGACAAAAATTAAGTAGATATAAAGAACCTCTTGATGAAAAAAGAGGAGACTGAAATTTTTGAATTAATATTCAACATTCATAAAACTAAGATCATGACATATGGTCCCATCCCTGCTTAAAATATGGGTGGAGAAACAATGGAAATACTGATAGACTTTATTTTGGGGGGCTCCAAAATAATTGAAGATTGTGACTGCAGCCATAAAATTAAAAGCACTTGGTACTTGGATTAATAGCTATGAACTACCTAGACAGCCTATTGAAAAGCAGAGACATTGCTTTGCCAGCGAAGGTCCACCTGGTCAAAGCGATGGTTTCTCCTGCAGTAATGCACGGATGTGAAATTTAGACTGTAAAGACAGCTGAGCATGGAAGAATTGATGCCTTTAAAATGATGCATTGGTGAAGACTCTTGAGAGTCTCTTGGACTGCCAGAAGGCTAAAGGAAATCAGTCCTGAATATACATTTGAAGCACAGATGCTGAAGCACAAACTCCAATAATCCGGACCACTGATGCAAAGAACTGACTCATTAGTAAAGACCCTGATCCTGGGAAACATTGAAGGCAATGAGAAGAGAATGACAGAAGATGAGGTGGTTAGATGGCGTCACCGACTCAATGGACATGAGATTGAGTAATCTCTGGGAGTTGGTGATTGACAGGGAAACAAGACAAGCTGCAGTTCATGGGGTCGCAAAAGTTGAACACGACTAAGAGTCTGGAATGAATTGAACTTAAATGGAGAATTACCTACATTTTTACGTGCAAATATGGTGATGCTTGTTTTACTCCATGATATACTGCATTTTTTTTCTTCATTTTAAGAAAATCTGCAAGCTGTTTTTTTTTTTTTTTCTGTTTGTTTTGTTTTTAATGTGAAATGTAGACTAGTCTACACCACATACATGAATGTGGGTGGTGGTACTTTACCATTAAGTGTGAAGTTCTGGAAATTTCACACATGAAAATCTTAGCACTGCTTTTTGAAGACATGGAAAACCAGTATGAAATTGGAACTGTCTCTACTGCACAAGTGAAAATATGGGCACCACTGTTTCTTCATGAAGTAGAGAGTTAATTGTATTTCTGAAAACATATCCCAAAACAAAGAATGGATTCCATGAAGTGGGAAATGGCTTGTATTCACTGTATCAAAACATGGGGGGAAGACTCCGTCATGGAATTTGGACTTCTGTACACTTCATATTTGAGTTCAGAATGGATATTTTCCTTTAAGAAATAAGGAAATCTCTATATTTCATATGAAGCACTGGTTCTTCAGTTTCAGAAACACCTATGTGCCCTGTTTGCCTATGTTTCAATGTACCTTGCACATTTGTGTGTGTCTAGCCACGTAGGCTTGTTTCCCATGTTTGTGTGTTTTTCTGTGTGGATGTTCATCCAATCACAGCTGACACAGAGATGAAAATCAGAGACCACACGATATGGAGCAAGCGGAAAGAGGCACCAGGCATCCACAGACTGGGAGAGATTGGTCCATGCATCTCTGAGGTGGTCCTGCCTGCGCAAGACAGGACTGAGGAAAGGATGACCAGTTACAACTCAGTACTGTGCGCTCACAAATCTGGGTTTACATCAAGAGACATGAAGAATCTCATAGTTTCTGCTGTGGTCATGTGTGTTTGTAGCAGGAAGAGGATGTGGAACACTTGAAGATTCATCCAGTATAATTCCAGTGGTGTGGGGCTTTGAAAACAGAGCCTGTGGACCCTTCAGTGTGGGGGAAGAGGGCTGGCCTGTGGAAATGGTGGACACGGTTGTAACTGGAAATAAGAGTATGAAGAGGTGAAGGTCCTTCAGAAAAGAGTAGAAACTGAAAGGAGGAGAAACAGAAAGAAAACCTGCTGCACTGCAAAAAAATTTCCAAATTAGAGGAAGGCTCTGGGAGAGTGCTGCCTCGGATCAGCCAATCACGTAGCACACTCTCTGTTTATGAGTGATCAATAGCATCATGTGAGACGAATGACATGAAAAGGTAAAATCCTTAATTGTGAAACCACACACATCCAAGAAAACACAGGGTGACCTTGGCCCTGTCCAGGTACTTCCTGCCTATCTGAAAGCTCAGAAAGGTGAAGAAAGTGCAGATGTGGAATGGAGGCATTTCCCCCTTGGTAGTGTGTGCCCGTGAGGGAGCGAAGATGGGAAAGTAGAACAGTGTGAAACAAAGTTTCCCTGTGAGAAGTCCAAGATTACAGTTTGTTTCTGAAGGACCTTTGACAGGAGAATGTTGGTTCCCACCAAAAAGAGCAACAACAACAGCAGATATCCAAGGGCAAAGGAAAACTAACAAGAATGTAGGAGCAGTGAATTTGCATTTAGAATCAATAAATACCAGCGATGCCTCAAGTGCTCAATAAAACATTTTGTGCACCTATACCCAGAGACCACACAGAGACAGAGTCAGAACTGCATTTGAGTGATTGAGTGTCTCCTGAAGAGGCATGGGTCAGCAATGCCCTCACAGGGAAGAGAGGCTCTGGCTGCTACAGACCTGGTCATGCAGTTTGTGACATAAACTCTCTCAGAAGAGGTCACCGTACAAGCTAACATAAAGCCGCCTAACACACAATGCACATGTTGAAGGATGATTATTCCAAAGAAAGTTTTGTACATTTAAGGAAGTTCTAGGACTCCTACAGTTTTCTCAACCTGGGGATCTGTCAAAGGGACTGAGAACCCCAGGGAATTTGACTTCGGAGGGCAGTGGGATTTGAATATACAACTTCCACAGGAGTGAAACAGACTATTGGAGGACGCACACAAAACCTTGCGTGCACGAGGAATCAAGAATAAGGAGCAGTGTCCCCAAAAGAGACTGAGCCAGACTTGCTTGTGAGTGTCCAGGAGTCTCCAGCAAAGTGTGGGATGCATAGTCACGGGAACTGAATATAAGAGTGCTTGCTCAAATCCTTTTGAAGGAGGTCCCAAATACTTTCGTTTCCCATATGATAGTTTGGGCTCAGTTCAAACAACGAGACCTGAACACAGCCACACCCATCAAGAGATAATTGGATTAAAGATTCACTGAATATGGCCCCACATATCAGAGCAGGACCGAGGCTCACTCAGTCTGTTTCTCCCATAAGGATGTTTTCATAAACCTCTTATCTTTATCCATCAGAGGGCAGAGAGAATGAAAAGCACAATCACAGAAAGCTAACCAAACTGTTCAAATGGATCACAGCCTTGTCTACCTCAATGAAACTATGAAATATGCCAGGTAGGGCCACCCAGGATGGATTGGACATGGTGGAGAACTCTGGCAAAATGTGGTCAACTGGAGAAGGGAATGGGAAACCACTTAAGTATCCTTGCTTAGAAAACCCAATGAACGATATGAAAAGCCAAAAAGATAGGACACTGAAAGATGAACTCTCCAGGTTGGTAGGTGTATTATCTACTTCTGGAACTCAGTGAGGAAGTAACTCCAGAGAAAATAGAGATGGAACCAAAGGAGAAACAACACCGAGTTGTGGATGTGAGTGGTGATAAAAGTAAAGTTTGATGCTCTAAAGAATGATATTTCATAGGAAGCTACAAAGTTAGGTCCATGATGAAGGTAAAATTTAAGTGGTCAAACAGGAGAGGACAAGTGTGAAGATCAAAGTTTCAGCAATCCATTTGTTCATGAATGGAATGGACAAATTTAATTTAAATGACCATTTTATCTTCTAAAGTGGGCAAGAATCCCTAGAGAAGTAATGGAAGAAGCTACCCTCATCAATAAAAAGAGTGTGAATTGCAGTACATGATTGCAATATAAAAACGAAATATCTCTGCTTATTTTCAAGGCTAACCATTCAGTAGTACTGTAATCCAAGTCTAGGTCATGACCAGGAATGCTAAAGTGGAAGTTGAGCTGAAGGTCAGGGTGAAGCTGAGGTTGAGTAGGTCAGTGATTACCAGTAGGACATTCTAGGACTTACACCCACAAAATAAGATGCTATTTTCAACATACAGGACTGGAATGGAAAAGTAGGAAATTAAGAACTGCCTAAAGTAACAGACATGTTTGGCCTTCGGGTACAAAATAAACCAGGGCAAAACCTAACAGTTTTGAAAAGACAAGTTCCTGTCATTGGATATACCCTCTTCCAACAACACGAGACATGACTCCACATATGCACATCATCAGATGATCAATACCAAAATCAAACTGATAATATACTATGAAGTTGTGGATAGTGAATCTCTTTCTGTTCAGTTCAGTTCAGTTCAGTAGCTGAGTCGTGCCCAACTCTTTGTCACCCCATGAACCGAAGCACAAGAGGCCTCCTGTCAATCACCATCTCCTAGAGTTACTCAAACTCATATCCATTGCGTGGGTGATGACATCCAACCATCTCATCCTCTATCATCCCCTTCTCCTCCTGCCCCCAATCCCTCCCAGCATCAGGGTATTGTCTATCAAGTCAACTCTTCACATGAGATGGCCAAAGTATTAGAGTTTCAGCTCTAGCATCAGCCCTTTCAAAGATCACAAAACACTGATCTTTAGAATCATTCCTTTAGGACTGGTTGGATTTCCTCACAGTCCAAGGGACTCTCCAGAGTCTTCTCCAAAACCACAGTTCAAAAGCATCAATTTTTTGGCACTCAACATTCTTCACCATCTAACTCTCACATCCATACATGACCACTGGAAAAACAATAGCCTTGACTAGATGGACCTTTGTTGGCAAAGTGATGTCTTTGCTTTTTAATATAATATCTAGGTTAGTCATCACTTTCCTTCTGAGGAGTAAATGTCTTTTACTTTCATGCCCATAATCACCATTTTCAGTGATTTTGGAGCCCGCCAAAGTAAATCCTGACACTGTTTCTCCCCATCCAGATCCATGAAGTGATGGGTCCAGATGCCATGATCTTAGTTCTCTGAAAGTTGAACTTTAAGCCAACTTTTTCACTCTCCTCTTTCACTTTCATCAAGAGGCTTTTCAATTCCTCTTCACCCTCTGCCATTTGGGTGGTTTCATCTGCATACCTCAGGTTATTGATATTTCTCCCAGCAATCTTGATTCCAGCTTCTTCTTCCAGCCCAGCGTTTCTCATTATGTACTCTGAATATAAGTTAAAAAAGCAGGGTGAAAATATACAGCTCTGACACACTCCTTTCCTTATTTGGAACCAGTCTGTTTTTCCATGTCCAGTTCTAACTGTTGATTCCTGACCTGTATATAGCTTTCTCAAGAGGTAGGTCAGGTGGTCTGCAATTCCCATCTCTTTCAGAATTTCCCACAATTTATTGTGATCCACACAGTCAAAGGCTTTGGCATAGATAGTCAATAATGCAGAAATAGATTTGTTTTCTGGAATGCTCTTGCTTTTTTGATGCTTGAGAGGATGTTGGCAATGTGATCTCTGGTTCCTCTGTCTTTTCTTAAAGAAGCTTGAACATAAGGAAGTTCACAATTCATGTATTGCTGAAGTCTATACAGGCAGTCAATACAATACTGGGAGTTGATTGTGGCTCAGATCAGCAACACACGTTGAAAAAAATCATTCTTATATTGAAGAAAGTAGGGAAAACCCCTTGATCATTCAAGTATAATCTAAATAAAATATCTTTTGATTGTAATTGCAAATGCAAATTGATTCAAGGAATTAGATCTGAGAGAGAAGTTTGTGCAGAAGTTTGTGATATTGTACAAAATGAAGCAATGAAGAATATCCCCAGAAGAGAGAAATGTAAAAGGAAAAATGGTTACCTGAAGAAGCCTTAAAAGCAGCTGAGGAAAAGGAAACAAAAAGAGAGAGAAAGAGAGAGAGAGAGAGAGAAGTGGAAGGAAAACAAGCACAGGAAAGTTACACCCACCTAAATGCAGAGTTTTGAAGAATAGTTATGGTTTATAAGAAAATCTTTCTCATTGATCTATGTGAAGAAATAGAGGAAAACAATAGAATAAGAAAGGCTAGAGATCTCCTCAAGAAAATTAAATATAGCAGGGGAACATTTTATGCAATAAAGGGCACAATAAAGGACACACATATTAGGGAAGAAAGACAAGCAGAAATATAAGAAAAGGTGGCAAAAATACACAGAAGAACTACACAAAGAAAATGTCCAATGCTGAAAAGCACAATGGTATCATCACTTACCTAGACCCAGGCATCCTAGAATGCATAGTCAAGAAGGCTTTAGGAAGCATTAGTGAGAACAAATCTGGTGGAGGTGATGTCTATCCAGTTGAGATATTTCAAATCCTAAAATATGATGCTGTGAAAGTGCTGCACTCAATATGAAGGCAAATTTGGAGAACTAAGCAGTGGCCACAGGACTGAAAATGATCACTTTTCATCGCATTCCCAAAGAAAGACAATGTCAGAGTCTTTGTACTAACACACAATTGCACTCGTTTCACATTAAGCAAAAAGTAATGCACGGAATTCTCCAAGGAAGTTTTCAACAGTATTTAAAAGAAGAATTTCTAGAGGTTCAAGCTGCATTTACAAAAGGCAGAAGAACCAGAGATCAAATTTTCCATAGTCACTGTATGCTCAAAAAAGCAAACAATTTCCAGAAAAACATCCCCTGCTTTATTGACTATGTCAAAATATGGCTTGTGGAACACAAAAAGTGTGGAAAATTCTTCAAGAGATGGGAATATCATATCACCTGACCTGTCTCCTGAGAAACTTCTATGAAGATAATGAAACAACAGTTATCATGGAAGGGGAACAATGGACTGGTTCCAAAGTTGGGGAAAGTAGACACTCAACGCTGTATATTGTCACCCTGTTTAGTTTTGTAGACTGCATCATGTGAAGTGACAAGCTGCATGAAGAACAAGTTAGGATCCAGTTTGCCAGGGGAAATAGCAACAAACACAGATATATGACGACACCACCATTACGACAGAAAGTGAAGAGAAACTAAGAAATCTCTTGATGAAAGTGAAATTGGAGAGTGAAAATTTTGGTTTCAACCTGCATGTTCAATGACTGAAGTTCATGGCATCTGGTCCCAATTCTTCACGGCAAAGAGATGGGGAAACAGTGGAAACCATGACAGGCTTTCCTATTTTGCACTTCAGAATCACTGTAGATGGTGACTGCGGCCAAAAAAGCTATGACATAAATATACAGCATATTAAAAAGCAGAGATATTACTTTGCTGAAAAAGGTCCATCTAGTCAAAGCTATGGATTTCCCAGCAGTCAGGTATGGATGTGAGATTTGAACCTTAAAGCTGACTACCAAAGAACTGATATTTTGATCTATCCTATTGGAATAGACGATTGAGATTTGCACTGCATGTAGAAGAAACAAGTGAATCCTAAGAGAAATTGGTAATGAGTATTCGGACAGATGCTGAAGCTGAAACTTCAGTATTTTGGCCACTTGATGTGAAGAACAGACACTGTAAAACACTCTGATACTTGGAAAGACTGATGACAGAATGAGATTTGGACGACAAAAAAATGAGAAGGTTGGATGGCATTACCGTTTTTCAAAGAATAGCAAGAGAGATATTGCATCACCACTTGATGGAAATGTATTTGAGCAAGCTCTGGGAGCTATAGATGAACAGGTAAGCCTGGCATGCTTCAGTTGGTGGGGTCACAAAGTGTAGGATGAATGAGGGACAGAAATAAGTTGAACTGAATGGTGGCGGGCTGTTTGCATCAAGAGATCCTAGGACAGTGGAACACTTTGATGCTCATGAAAGCAGTTCAGAGCCTTCAGGTTTTCAGGCTTAGGGAGAAGGGAATAGCAGTCGTCACAAAGATGTTCCACTTCTTGGACAAAAAGCCTGACATAAATTCCTTTCTTTCTCTGGGATCTCTTCCTTGGCTGTGGATGGCAGAGAGGGAAAATGTCTCTCTGCACTTGAGGGATGGTTCTGAAACTCTCACTGGAGGACAATCTCTGATTTTGTTACTGTAATCCTGAGTGAAATGTGCACCATGAGACTCACAAGGAGACTGGAATTTAAGCGGGCATCTGGTTGTCCCCCAGCCAAAACTTTAGCTGAATTCATGGTTCATTAACTACATAAGCTAAAAGCCTGGCAGGGATCCTGAGCTATAGGAAGATCTACCACAGCCTCATGAGGGCAACAGAAAGAGAGCCTTGGCATTTAGCAAGTTAGGGAGCCCTGGCCTGGAATCATGCCCTATTGGGAGAGGAATGCCACTTTCTGAACAATGAAGCCATGAGTTGTGGTCCCAGGGCAGACAGGCTCCCCAGGGTGTGATCTGTGTGGGGATTCTGTGTATGTGTGGGTAGAAGTAAACTATGGTGTTGCCAAAAATGGAAGCCACCTGATCTTTTGGGCTTCACGTTCAGTGACTTGTTTCAGCAGAGGTCCTTTGGATCCCTCTGTACCTTCTTCATGATATTGCTTCAGACACAGTCCTGTCACATTCTCTTTGGCCTTTTGAAAGATCCAACTTGGCCTTTCCCTGCTACCGGGAGATAACCATAGGGGGAGGGGGAGTGAAAATATCTCCAAACAGGCTCTTACACAATTAGCAGGCACAGGGGCACCTCTCTCAGAAGTTTTGGGCCTGAGTGGGTACTGGGTCTGCCATAAGTGCATGACATTGACAAACAATGATTTTGAGAGACCTTGCTGAGATGGGGTGCTTAAAGTCAGTGCAGTCCGAAGCCCCATGTTATTCTGGTGTGGTTGCTGGAAGGAAAGTGCATGGAATTTAATCATGCCAGTATGACTGGCACTGTGAACCAGTCAATACGATGGAGGAATACAGAATAGCACCACTCATTCAGCTGTTCACCACAAGCACTTCCAGCCCACTCAACTCTGAGCAGGTCAGTCCTCCTCATGACATGTCCCAACATTTCGTAACCTTCCAGAATAAACAGTATAGGTAGGAGAGGACACTAACTTGATTCACAAGTAAATGGAAGAAAACTACCAGAGAAAATGAGAGGTCCTTACCCAAGTCCATTATCCTGGACAATAAAGGTATAGTTCTGCATCCGTGAAAAATTTCTTTTAGTGTTGGGTGTATCTGTGTCTGTATCTGCACTCACTGGCCCAAATCTGCATGCAAACTGCCAGAACTGGCCTGGCTGGCAGTTTGAAGGCAGGGAATCAAGCCCAAGGATGTCAGAGTGGAGGCAAGAGAGCACTCAGGGCCATTGAGGGAGATGCAAAGCAGCCAAGAAAGAATGATCCAGATTACAAAGCAAAGAGATGGGGTATGCAGAGCCCCTACAAAGAGCTTTCTGTCTTTCTCAAATGCAGCAGTACTCTTTCAGCCACAGGACCAGGCACATCTTTCTTTTATGTAAGGTTTGGGACCCTGATGGCTCTGTAGCATAAGCTGATGCTGCCTGCTGAGTAGAATTGCCCAAGAAAGGCAATGCCAAAGAAGCTCAGATTACCACTCGGCTACACTCAACTGACACATGAATAAAGTAATGTTGAAAATTCTCCAACCAGACTTCAACAATACATGAATCATGGACTTCCAGATATTCAAGCTGGCTTTAGAAAAGGCAGAGGGACTTGAGATCAGATTACCAACATCCTATGGCTCATCACAAAAGCAAGAGAGTTCCAGAAAAACATCTATTTCTGCTTTATTGACTATGCCAAAGCCTTTGAGTGTGTGGATCACAATAAATTGTGGAAAATTCTGAACGACATGGGAATACCAGACCACCTGACCTACGTCCTGAATATCTGCCGACAGATCAGGAAGCATCAGTGAAAACTGGACATGGAACAACAGACTGGTTACAAATAGGAAAAGGCTGTATATTGTCACCCTGTTCATTTAACTTATATGCGAATACATCATGAGAAACACTGGGCTGGATGAAGCACAAGCTGGAGACAAGATTGCCGAGAGAAATATCAATAACCTCAGATATGAAGATCATACTTATTGCTGAAACTGAAAAAGAACTAAAGAGCCTCTTGATGAAAGTGAAAGAGGAGAGTGAAAATTCTGGCTTAAAGTTCATCATTCAGAAAACGAAGATCATGGCCTCTTGTCCCATCACTTCATGACAAATAAATGGGGAAAGAAGCGAAAAAGCAGCTGCCTTTAATTGTTTGGGCTCCAAAATCACTGCAGATGGTGACTGCAGCCATGAAATTAAAAGACATTTCTTCCTTTGAAGGAAACATGACCAATGTAGACAGCATAGTAAAAAGCAGAGACATTATTTGTCAACAAAGGTCCATCTAATGAAGGCTATGGTTTATCCACTAGTCAGGTATGATTGTGAGATTTGTAATATAAAGAAAGCTGAGCACTGAAACATTGATGCTTTCCAACTGTGGTGTTGAAGAAAGCCCTTGAGAATCTCTTGGACTTCAAGAAGATCCAACCAATCCATCCTAAAAGAGAGCAGTCCTAAGTATTCTTTGTAAAGACTGATGTTGAAGCTGAAACTCCAGTAATTTGGCCACCTTTTGCAAAGAACTGACTCAGTGGAGAAGACACTGATGCTGGGAAAGACTGAAGGCAGGAGGAGAAAGGGATGACAGAGGATGAGATGGTTTGATGGCATCACAGACTCAATGGAGATCAGTTTGAGCCCACTCCTGTAGTTGATGCTATACAGGGAGGTATGGCATACTGAAGGCCATGGGCTCATGAATAGTAGGACACGACTGAGGGCCTGAACTGAACTGAACCTGCAGAATTTGCCAGTTTCCAACATCACTCAAATCTTCACAAAATTTTTAAACATCAGTGCTTTGCAGTGAATGGCTTAGGATGATCCTTCTGCTGCTCCCATCCCCACAGGGCTGAGGTGATAGGGTTAGCTGGCACGTGTTCTCATGTGGAAGCAGGAAGAAAACAGAACACTTTGAAAGGGCTTCTGTACAGTTAATGAGCTGACTTCAATGTCGCTGCACTGATGAGTCATGTCCCATAGCGGGATGCTGACCTTGATAACCCTTAATTAGATATTCTTCACCTGTAATTCTCTTTAGAGAGAATTCCATCTCTAAATATGGAATTCTCTGTAGGTCGCATATTGACGTACGGGCAAAATGTTTCTACGTGAAAGCGCAGAAGTCAGTGTTTCAAATACAAATGTATGCATGTAAATTCCCTATATGAAATATGGAATTCTCTATATTGCATACGTGAATTTCTCAACCCTCAATTTCAACAATGAAAATGGAAATCTCACTTGGTCTTAGCCAAAAGTGTGCACAGTTTCGTTTTCAATTGTTTGTGAATCCATTTGGTGAAGGATAACACATGTGTTTACCAAACTTTGGAAGGAATGGCTGATGCAATATGCAGTGGGAGAGTGCATTTCCATCTCTTTTTAAGCTGCATATTACAGCGTGAATCTTCCCTTCTATGCATTGCCTACAGCTGTGCACTAATTAAGGCATCCCACAGAAAGGTAGATTTCATCCTGTCTCCTGTATAGTGCCTAAAGTCATAGAAATGACGTTACCAAGAGTGTTCCCAAAGTTTAGAGCACACTAAACAAGACTAATGGTTCTAATGGTGGGAATCACACACACACACACACACACACACACAATAATTTCCTAATTAAGTAAAAAATATTACTGGTTGTAGTTCAGACAAGAACCCTCCAAAATCAGGCAGCATATGTTACTGCAAATTAACATCTGGATAACTAATATACTTTTCAGTTCAGTTCAGTTCAGTCGCTCAGTCGTGTCCGACTCTCCGCGACCCCATGAATCACAGCACGCCAGGCCTCCCTGTCCATCACCAACTCCCGGAGTACACTCAAACTCATGTCCACAGAGTCGGTGATGCCATCCAGCCATCTCATTCTCCGTCGTCCCCTTCTCCTCCCGCCCCCAACCTTTCCCAGCATCAGAGTCTTTTCCAGTGAGTCAACTCGTCTCATGAGGTGGCCAAAGTATTGGAGTTTCAGCTTTAGCATCAGTCCCTCCAATGAACATCCAGGATTGATCTCCTTTAGAATAGACTGGTTGGATCTCCTTGCAGTATAAGGGACTCTCAAGAGTCTTCTCCAACACCACAGTTCAAAAGCATCGATTCTTCGGCGATCAGCTTTCTTCACAGTCCAACTCTCACATCCATACATGACCACGGGAAAAACCATTGCCTTGACTAGACGGACCTTGGTCGGCAAAGTAATGTCTCTGCTTTTTAATATACTATCAAGGTTGGTCATACTTTCCTGCCAAGGAGCAAGCGTCTTTTAATTTCATGGCTGCAATCAGCATCTGCAGTGATTTTGGAGCCCAAAAAAACAAAGTCTGACACTGTTTCCATTGTTTTTCCATCTATTTCCCATGAAGTGATGGGACCAGATGCCATGATCTTTGTTTTCTGAATGTTGAGCTTCAAGCCAACCTTTTCACTCTCCTCTTTCACTTTCATCAAGAGGCTTTTGAGTTCCTCTTCACTTCCTCTTCACTTTCTGCCATAAGGGTAGTGTCATCTGCATATCTAAGGTTATTGATATTTCTCCCAGCAATCTTGATTCCAGCTTGTGCTTCTTCCAGCCCAGCGTTCCTCATGATGTACTCTGCATATAAGTTAAATAAGCAAGGTGACAATATACAACCTTGACGTACACCTTTTCCTATTTGGAACCAGTCTGTTGTTCCATGACCGGTTCTAACTGTTGCTTCCTGACCTGCATACAGGTTTCTCAAGAGGCAGGTCAGGTGGTCTGGGATTCCCATCTCTTTCAGAATGTTCCACAGTTTATTGTGATCCACACAGTCAAAGGCTTTGGCATAGTCAATGAAGCAGAAATAGATGTTTTTCTGGAACTCTCTTGCTTTCTCCATGATCCAGCGGATGTTGGCAATTTGATCTCTGGTGCCTCTGCCTTTTCTAAAACCTGCTTGAACATCTGGGAGTTCACGGTTTACATACTGCTGAAGCCTGGCTTGGAGAATTTTGAGCATGACTTTACTAGCGTGTGAGATGAGTGCAATTGTGCGGTAGTTTGAGCATTCTTTGGCATTGCCTTTCTTTGGGATTGGAATGAAGACTGACCTCTTCCAGTCCTGTGGCCACTGCTGAGTTTTCCAAATCTGCTGGCATATTGAGTGCAGCACTTTCACAGCATCATCTTTCAAGACTTGAAATAGCTCAACTGGAATTCCATCACCTCCACTAGCTTTGTTCGTAGTGATGCTTTCTAAGGCCCACTTGACTTCACATTCCAAGATGTCTGGCTCTAGGTCAGTGATCACATTAAACTAATTACTGAACGCTGCTGAATGTCACCAGAACACTATGCTTAACAACGTGTGTAGCTAATATTGTATATCTTCAATTGGATCTCAATACCTAGTCATTTAATAGATACTTTAGGAAGAACAAATAAAGTTGGCTTGGAAGATTTAGGGAGGGTTTCCCTCATTTGAAATAATCATTTAAATGTCAGAATTGAAGTATAGTTCTTACTTCATCCCTGTACTTGACAAACGTTGTGCGGGGAGCCCTTCTGGCTAAACTTTAACCTCTGTGAATACCTTACTCAATCTCTAGTTAATCCCTTTTCCCGCAAATCAGCTCAGACTTTGTAAGTAGGGACTGATCAAGTACCTACAGGCCATTGCATACACCCAGAGGGTCTCCTGTTCTATCAAATTTTCTAATTCATGTCACAAATCAGTAAGTCCAGCAAGAAACCCCGAGAGCTAAGTGTGTCAAACAGGACCACTGGGAAAACATCACTGTAGGAATTACAAGGCTAAAACCCAGTGCTGCTAGGCGAATAGGGCATTTTTTTTTTATTGAGAATAGAGTTTGGACATTCATCATATCCAGTCTTTTCTTTCTTAATGTGGTCCATTTCAGACTGGTACAATTACTGCATACAATTGAGTTTAATGCAGAAGGCAATTATCTATTTTGAACAAGAGGGAACAAAATAACACCCCAAGAGATGTGGAAACAGGTCCTCAGCTTGACAATGTAGGCTTTTTAAGTCTGGGTTTTAAGTATACTGAGCATGTCTAGAAGAAGGTCAGCATTCTAGATCCCATCAAGGACTTATTCAAATGACAGAAACTTGGAAACTCTCTTATAATAATTTAAAAGAAACTTTCAAAAGAGAGTTCTTTCTTCTAAAAAAGAAACTTCTAATCCCCTAGATATTTCTACATAATTGACCAATAATTGTCTCCAATTTAGCACATCTCTTGCCTGACTCCAAAACCTGCTTCAGTCTTTTAGTCAAAAAATGGCAACTCAGTTCCAATTGTTAAAAAAAAAAAGGCACAGTCATCATTGACTTTCTTCTTTCACAGGCCACATTTCAGTCTTTGGCAAATCTAGCATTTGAACACTTCTCATCTTCTTCACTTATACTGGAGGCTTTCAAGACTTCGTTACTGCTAACCTTCTTTATTTATTGTTTTTCTGTCATTAAGTCATGTCTGACTCTTTGTGACCCCATGGACTGCAGTACATCAGGCTTCCCTGTCCATCACCAACTCCCAGAGCTTGCTCAAAATCATGTCCATCCAATCGGTGATACCATCCCACCTTCTCACCCTCTGTGAAGCCCTTCTCCTCCTGCCTTCCATCTTTCCCAGCATCGGGACCTTTTCCAATGAGTTGACTCTTTGCTTCAGGTGGTCAAAGTATTGGAGCTTCATATTCAGCATCAGTCCTTCCAATGAAATTTCTGGACTGATTTCCTTTAGGATTGGCTGGTTTGATCTCCTTGCAATCCAAGGAACTCTCAAGTGTCTACTCTACCAGCAGAATTAGAAAGCATCAGTTCTGTCACTGTATCCTGTCAATTCATTATATATCACCATTCTGTACTCCTTTATGATTCTCTGTATCATTTTGAGTAAAAATAAAAGTCTTTGCAGTTAAAAAAAAAAAAAGAAGAAATGAAAAAAATAATGAAAATCTCTTTACTTCATGTGAAAATCTGTATGCATATTTTTTACATGAAAATGGGAAATTAATGTATTTCACCTATACATAACTGGATGCTAAATTTCCTACATGACATCTGGAATTTTGTGTATTTCGCTTATTAAATGCTAGCCATTGATTTTAGTACACAAAATAAGGATTTTGATTGTTTCACATATGTAAATCTGGGCACTGATTTTTTTCCTTTAAGTATGGAATTCTCTGTATTTCACACATTAAAACCATATCGCATGAAAAAATGAATTTCCTATATTCTATTCAGGAAAATATAGGCCCAAATTTTCAATTGTCTGTATTTCACAAATGAAAATCTCGCTCTGATTTTCCTACATGAAATATGGATTTCTGTATTTTCTGTATTTGAAACTCTAGGTATGGTGCTTTTTTCCATGAAGTATGAAATCATTTTTTTTCACATCACCTATACAGGTGCCAAATTTCCTACTAGAAATATGGAATTACTTATTTAACATAGGCAAATCAATGCCTATATTCCTATTTGAAATATCAATTCTCTACAATTTACATATGAATATTTGGTGAAGATTTTTTTCCTACATTACATATAGAATTTTCTACCTTTCACATGAAAATCAGGATAGTTGTTTATCCTACAAGGAATGAGGAGTTTCTTTTCTTAAGCAAGAACATAGGGGTGCAGATTTTCCTGCATGAAAAATGGAAATCTCTGCTTTTCAATTCTTTACCATCTATGCTAATTGGGAACTTGAATGGTTTTAGGAAGACTTGTAAGCTCTTTCTAAAATTAAAGCTGAGAAAAGATGTCCATTTCATCATAGGGTTCTGGCATGTAAAAACAGAGAATCAAATGATACCTGGTGCAATGGGCATGTTTGACCTTGGTGTATGAAATGAGGTGGGACAAAGACTAGCAATGTTTTGGCAAATAGAAAGGGTAAAAATGAAAATAGTGACAGACAGGTTTCTTTGTTTCCACAATCTCTGGGGACAGTGATCACATCCCTGAGAATAAAAGACCCCTTCTCCTGGGAAGAAAATCTATGATAAGCCTAGACATAGACACAATATACTGAAAAACGGAGATATCTCTTTGGCAATATATGTCCCTTTAGTCAGGGCTACAGTTTTAGCAGAAGACATGTAAGGATGTGCTAGCTTCACTATAAAGAAGGCTGAGTTACAAAGCATTGAGGCTTTGCAGCTGAGTGCTAAAGATGGCTCTTGAGAGACCCTTGTCTAGCAAGGAGTTCAACCCCACCAATCCTAAAAGAAAGTAACCCTACACGTCCATTGGAAAGACTGATGTTGAAACTGAAATTCCAATACTTTGGCTACCCTGGTGTGAAGAAATAACACATGGGAAAACATTGAGGTTCTGCCTTGCCACTGAAATAAAAAAAAATATTATCGGCTCTGATATGGGTAGATGGTGGACCGGAGGATAATGGGGGGACAGGGGGTGAGATCGTTGGACAACATTACTTAAGTCGATGAACATGTGTCTCACCAAAGTGTTGGAGACAGTAAAGGATAGGGAGGTCGGGTGTGCTACCATCCACGGTGTTGCAAAGTGTTGGACCTGACTGAGTGACAGAATATCACCAACAAATTTATTTAACATATATCAATCGGGATGAGAATTGTCGAACTTGAAACATGGAAATCCTTTTTTGTCCATAGGAAAATTAGATATTCCTGCATGAAATATGGAATTTTCTCTACTTCATAAATGGATGTCTTGGTACAGAACTTTCCTTGTAAACTATGACAGTTTCAATATTTCATGCACCAAAATCTGAATTAAAATATCTTTTTTTTGGTAATTAATTTATTTTTTATTGGAGGCAAATTATTTTACAATAATATATTGGTTGGTTTTGCCATACATTGACATGAATTCGCCCCGGGTTTACATAAGTTCCCCCTCCTGAACCCCCCTCCCACCTCCCTCCTCCCTTTATCCTCCCTCTGGGTCATCCCCATATGCCAGCCCCGAGCATCCTATAACATGCATTGACCCTGAACTAGTGATTCGTTTCACATATGACAACATACGTGTTTCAATGCCATTCTCCCAAATTATCCCACCCTCACCCTCTCCCACAGAGTCCCAAAGACTGTTCTATACATCTATGTCTCTTTTGCTGTCTCGTGTACAGGGTTATCATTTGCATCTTTCTAAATTCCATAGATATGCGTTAGTATACTGTATTGGTGTTTTTCTTTCTGGCTTACTTCACTCTGTATAAAAGGCTCCAGTTTCATCCACCTCATTAGAACTGATTCAAATGTATTCTTTTTAATGGCTGAATAATACTCCATTGTGTATATGTACCAAAGCTTTCTTATCCATTCGTCTGCAGATGGACATCTAGGTTGCTTCCATGTCCTGGCTTTTATAAACAGTGCTGCAATGAACACTGGAGTACATGTGTCTCTTTCAATTCTGGGTTCCTCGGTGTGTATGCCCAGGAGTGCGATTGCTGGATCATATGGCAGTTCTATTTCCAGTTTTTTGAGGAACCTCCACACTGTTCTCCATAGTGGCTGTACTAGTTTGCATTCCCAACAACAGTGTAAGAGGGTTCCTTTCTCTCCACATCCTCTCCAGCATTTATTGCATGTAGACTTTTGGATAGCAGCCATTCTGACTGGTGTGAAATGGTATCTCATTGTGGTTTTGATTTGCATCTCTCTGATTATGAGGGATGTTGAGCATTTTCTCATGTTGTTGTTAGGCATCTTTATGTCTTCTTTGGAGAAATGTCTGTTTAGTTCTTTGGCCCATTTTTTTGATTGGGTCACTTATTTTTCTGGAATTGAGCTGCAGGAGCTGCTTGTATATTTTGGAGATTGATCCTTTATCAGTTGCTTCATTTGCTATTATTTTCTCCCATTCTGAAGGCTGTCTTTTCACCTTACTTATAGCTTCCTTTGCTGTGCAGAAGCTTTTGATTTTAATTAGGTCCCATTTGTTTATTTTTGCTTTTATTTCCAATATTCTGGGAGGTCAGTCATGGAGGATACTGCTGTGATTTATGTCAGAGAGTGTTTTGCCTACGTTCTCCTCTAGGAGTTTTATAGTTTCTGGTCTTACATTTAGCTCTCTAATCCATTTTGAGTTTATTTTTGTGTATGGTGTTAGGAAGTGTTCTAGTTTCATTCTTTTACAAGTGGCTGACCAGTTTTCCCAGCAACTTGTTAAAGAGACAGTCTTTTTTCAATTTTTTTATTCTTGCCTCCTTTGTCGAAGATAAGGTGTCCATAGGTGCGTGCGTTTATCTCTGGGCTTTCTATTTTGTTCCATTGATCTATATTTCTGTCTTTATGCCAGTACCATACTGTCTTGATGACTGGGGCTTTGTAGTAGAGCCTGAAGTCCGGCAGGTTAATTCCCCCAGTTCCATTCTTCTTCCTCAAGATTGCTTTGGCTATTCGAGGTTTTTTGTATTTCCATACAAATTGTGAGATTATTTGTTCTAGTTCAGTGAAAAATATCGTTGGTAACTTGATAGGGATTGTATTGAATGTATAAATTACTTTGGGTAGTATACACATTTTTACAATATTTATTCTTCCAATCCATGAACATGCTATATTTCTCCATCTGTTAGTGTCCTCTTTGATTGCTTTCGGTAGTGTTTTATAGTTTTCTATGTACAATTCTTTTGTTTCCTTAGGTAGATATATTCCTAAGTATTTAATTCTTTTCGTTACAACAGTGAATTGGAATAGTTTCCTTAATTTCTCTTTCTATTTTCTCATTATTAGTGTATAGGAATGCAAGGCATTTCTGTGTATTGATTTTATATCCTGCAACGTTACTGTAATCATTGATTAGCTCTAGTAGTTTTCTGGTAGAGTCTCTAGGGTTTTCTGTGTAGAGGATCATGTAATCAGTGAACAGTGAAAGTTTTACTTCTTTTCCTATTTGTATTCCTTTTATGTCTTTTTCTGCTCTGATTGCTGTGGCCAAAACTTCCAGAACTATGTTGAATAGTAGTGCGGAGAGTGGGCAACCTTGTCTTGTTCCTGACTTTAGGGGAAATGCTTTCAGTTTTTCACCATTAAGGATAATGTTTGCTGTGAGTTTGTCATATATAGCTTTTATTATGTTGATGTATGTCCCTTCTATTCCCACTTCCTGGAGGGTTTTTATCATAAATGTTGAATTTTGTCGAAGGCTTTCTCTGCATCTATTGAGATAATCATATGATTTTTATTTTTCAGTTTGTTAATGTGGTGTATTACGTTGATTGATTTGCGGATATTGAAGAATCCTTGCATTCCTGGGATAAAGCCCATTTGGTCACGATGTATGATCTTCTTAATATGTTGCTGGATTCTGATTGTTAGAATTTTGTTAAGGATTTTTTGCATCTATGTTCATCAGTGATATTGGCCTGTAGTTTTCTTTTTTTGTGGGGTCTTTACCAGGTTTTGGGATTAGGGTGATAGTGGCCTCATAAAATGAGTTTGGAAGTTTCCCTTCCTCAGCAAATTTCTGGAAGAGTTTGAGTAGAATAGGTGTTAGCTCTTCTCTAAATTTTTGGTAGAATTCGGCTGTGAAGCCGTCTGGACCTGGGCTTTTGTTTGCTGGAAGACTCCTGATTACAGCCTCTAGTTCCGTGCTGGTGATGGGTCTGTTCAGATTTTCTATTTCTTCCTGGTTCAGTTTTGGAAAGTTGTACTTTTCTAGGAATTTGTCCATTTCTTCCAGGTTATTCATTTTATTGCAATATAATTGCTGATAGTATTCTCTAATAATCCTTTGTATTTCTGTGTTGTCAGTTGTGATCTCTCCATTTTCATTTCTAATTTTATTGGTTTGGTTCTTCCCCCTTTGTTTCTTGATAAGTCTGGCTAGTGGTCTGTCAATTTTATTTACCTCCTCAAAGAACCAGCTTTTGGTTTGTTGATTTTTGCTATGGTCTCTTTTGTTGCTTTTGCATTTATCTCTGCCTTAATTTTTACGATTTCTTTCCTTCTACTGACCCTGGGGTTCTTCATTTCTTCCTTTACTAGTTGCTTTAGATGTAGAGTTAGGTTATTTAGTTGACTCTTTTCTTCTTTCTTCATGTGTGCCTGTATTGCTATGAACTTCCCCCTTAGCACTGCTTTTACAGTGTTCCAGAGGTTTTGGTTTGTTGGGTTTTCATTTTCATTCATTTCTATGTACATTTTGATTTCTCTTTTGATTTCTTCTATGATTTGTTCAATATTCAGCAGTGTGTTGTTCAGCCTCCATATGTTGGCATTTTTAATATTTTTTCTCCTGTAATTGAGATCTAATCTTACTGCATTGTGGTCAGAAAAGATGCATGGAATGATTTCAACTATTTTTGAATTTACCAAGGCTATATTTATGGCCCAGGATGTGATCTATCCTGGAAAAGGTTCCGTGTGCGCTTGAGAAAAAGGTGAAATTCATTGTTTTGGGGTGAAATGTCCTATAGATATCTATTAGGTCTAACTGGTCAATTGTATCATTTAAAGTTTGTGTTTCCTTGTTAATTTTCTGTTTAGTTGATCTATCCATAGATGTAAGTGGGGTATTAAAATCTCCCACTATTATTGCATTGTTGTTAATTTCCCCTTTCATACTTGTTAGTAATTGTCTTACATTTTGCGGTGCTCCTATGTTGGGTGCATAAATATTTATAATTGTTATATATTCATCTTGGATTGATCCTATGATCATTATGTAGTTTCCTTCTTTGTCGCTTTTCACAGCCTTTGTTTTAAAGTCTATTTTACCTGATATGAGCATTGGTACTCCTGCTTTATTTTGGTCTCTATTTGCATCGAACTTCTTTTTCCAGCCCTTCACTTTCAGTCTGTATGTGTCCCTCGTTTTGGGGTGGGTCTCTTGCAGGCAACATATATGGGGGTCTTGTTTTTGTATCCATTCAGCCAGCCTTTGTCTTTTGGTTGGGGCATTCAACCCATTTATGTTTAAGGTAATTATTGATAAGTACGATCCCGTAGTCATTTTCTTTATTGCTTTGGGTTCGAGTTTATACACCCTTTCTGTGTTTCCTGTCTAGAAAAGATCCTTTAGCATTTGTTGGAGAGCTGGATTGGTAATGATGAATTCTCTCAGCTTTTGCTTGTCTGTAAAGTTTTTTATTTATCCTTCATATTTGAATGAGATCCTTGCTGGGTACAGTAGTCTGGGCTGTAGGTTATTTTCTTTCAACACTTTAAGTATGTCTTGCCATTCCCTCCTGGCCTGAAGAGTTTCTGTTGAAGGATCGGCTGTTATCCTTATGAGAATCCACTTGTGTGTTTGCTGTTTTTCCCTTGCTACTTTTAATATTTGTTCTCTGTGTTTGATATCTGTTAATTTGGTTAATATGTGTCTTGGAGTATTTCGCCCTGACTTTATCCTGTTGGGGACTCTGGGTTTCTTGGACTTGGGTGATTATTTCTTTCCCTATTTTAGGGAAGCTTTCAACTATTATCTCCTCAAGTATTCTTTCTTGGTCTTTCTTTTTGTCTTCTTCTTCTGGGATTCCTATGATTCGAATGTTGGAGCATTTAACATTGTCCCAGAGGTCTCTAATATTGTTCTCATTTCTTTTTATTTGTTTTTCTTTTTTCCTCAATGTTTCATTTATTTCTACAATTCTATCTTCTAGCTCGCTTATCCTGTCTTCTGCCTCTGTTATTCTACTGTTTGTTTCCTCCAGAGTGTTTCTGATCTCACCTATTGCATTATTCATTGTATATTGACTCTTTCTTATTTCCTCTAAGTCCTTATTAAACCTTTCTTGCATCTTCTCAATCCTTTTCTACAGGTTATGTATCTGTAACTCCATTTTGCTTTCAAGATTTTGAATCATTTTCACCACCAAAATTCGAAATTCTTTATCAGGTAGATTCCCTATGTGTTCCTCTTTTGTTTGTGTTGGTGGGCATTTATCTTGTTCCTTTACTTGCTGGGTATTTCTCTGCCTCTTCATCTTGCTTATAATGCTTTGCTTGGGGTGGCCTTTCCCTCTTCTGGCCGTCTGTGGAGTTCTCTTTATTATGTAGTTTCCTCGCTGTTTGTGGGGTTGGACAGGTGACTTGTAATGGTTCCCTGGTTATGGAAGCTTGTGTCAGTGTTCTGGTGGGTGGAGCTGGATTTGTTCTCTCTGGAGTGCAATGAAGTGTCCAGTAATGAGTTATGAGATGTCAGTGGGTTTGGAGTGACTTTGGGCAGCCTGTATATTGAAGCTCAGGGCTAGTTTCCTGTGTTACTGGAGAATTTGCGTGGTACGTCTTGCTCTGGAACTTGTTGATCCTTCCGTGGTGCTTGGTTTTAGTGTAGGTATGGAGACGTTTGATGAGCTCCTATCGATTAATGTTCCCTGGAGTCAGGAGTTCTCTGGTGTTCTCAGGATTCGGGCTTAAGCCTCTTGCCTCTGGTTTTTGGTCTTATTCTTGGAGTAGCATCTAGACATCTCTATCTCTCATTTCCAAGGTGGTTTCCTCTGTTTTAGCTTCTGTTTGCTGGTCTCTTCTGTGTCTAATTTCCTCCCTGATACTAGGGGGTGGGTGGACACCTTTGAAGGCTCAGTTGTTCAGTCCTGTTCTGGGAAGGGAGGAACGCTGCAGACGAATATCTCTGGTGTCTGTGGGGAGTGCTTGCAGCGTCTTGGCCACACTGGGTTTGCCCCCACTCACAGCACATATGCTGTCCCAGTCTACACTACACAGGGTCTAGGTTGCTCTGCCAGGAACTGCCCAAGGCCGGCACCGGGTTGTATGCACTTCCCAGGTCTGAGCAGCTCATGTTCAGGTTCTCAGATACTCCACAAAGGCGCAGACTTGGTTGGGCCTGCGTTTTGTGCCTTCCCTGGTCTGAGCAGCTCAGGGGACCAGGTGTTTGGCGAGTGCGGTCTCTGCGACTTATCGCCTCCCCAGTCCCCGCCACTCAGTTTTCTGGGTTTACAACCAGAGCACCTTCTCAGGGGGATATCGACTGGCCCAAGCACAAGAAGTCCTGATTAGCAACAAGCCTGTCCGCAGTTTTTATCAGATGCCTTTCTGGAGCCTCGGCTCTGGCTGCACTCCCTGCCTGTCTCGGCGGGGCATGGGGGATGGGCCAGCTGCAGCCGGCTCACTCTGCTCAGTCTTTTATTCTGTGCTCGGGGCTGGCCGAGTCTTAGGTTAGAGCTTTCAACCTTTTTGTGGAGAAGCTATCCCACAGTTCTCTCAAATTGTTCTTGCAGCATTCAAGCCCAGTCCTCTCTCTAAGCAGTTCAGCCGGCTCCTCCCTGCCCAGCCCCCAATTGCTAATGGCGTATGCATGCGTCTGCGCTGCTTCTCTGTTGGGAGTTACCATTTGGCGGGTAATCTGTGTGTTTCAAAAAAATCTTAAAGGAAAAAAGAGGGTTATATGGCCCTCTGAGCTTCCAAGGCTCGCCATAGATTCGCCAGTAAGACTGTTTCCTGGTGTTTGGAAACTTCTCTCTTTTTAAAGCCTCCCTTCCCGGGACGGAGCTCCGATCTTACTTCTTTTGTCTCTCTTTTTATCTTTATGTTTTTTTCCTACCTCCTTTCGAAGACAATGGGCTGCTTTTCTGGGTGTCCAAAGTCCTCTGCCAGCATTCAGAAGTTGTTTTGTGGACTTTACTCCTCGTTCAAATGTTCTTTTGATGAATTTGTGGGGGAGAGAGTGGTCTCGCCGTCCTATTCCTCCGCCATCTTGTTCCTTCTCTCTGAATTAAAATATCTTGACATGGAACATGGCCTTGAAAAATGACATGAAATATTTTACATTTCAAATACGAAAATCTAGGGATACATTTCTTATGTGAAACAACATATGATTATGGATTCATTGCTGAATTTTCTGTTTCATAAATTGAAATCACACCAGATAGTCCTGCATGAAAGATAAAATTCTCAGTTTCACATCAGAACCACTACCTGCAGGTTTTAGGGCATGAACTATGCAACTCTCTATAATTCACATATGAAAATCTGGGGACAGATTTTTCAATTAAATGTAGGGAATTTTCTGTATATCAAATGAAAGTATAGACATAGAGTTTTCTGCATGATATAGGAAAATCTTGATGTAATTTTCAGATTTCTCATTTGAAAATCTGTGTGCTGCTTTTCTTCATGAATTACAGATTGCTGTGTATTTCATATTTGAAAAATGGCATAAATTTTGCTACAAAAAAATGGAATCTTCTATTTCACATGAGACAATGTGATTTTCATGTTTGAGCAATAAAATTCTCTATATTTCACCGAAAGAATCTTCCGACAAGATATATGGAATCTGGTATATTTCACACTTTGAAATCTGAGGACAGATTTGCTCATACGAATTTCAACTGCTACTGCTACTGCTAAGTCACTTCAGTCGTGTCCGACTCTGTGTGACCTCATAGATGGAAGCCCACCAGGGTCCCCTGTCCCTGGGATTCTCCAGGCAAGAACACTGGAGTGGGTTGCCATTTTCTTCTCCAATGTGTGCAAGTGAAAAGTGAAAGTGAAGTCGCTCAGTTGTGTCCGACCCCTAGCGACCCCATGGACTGCAGCCCACCAGGCTCCTCCATCCATGGGATTTTCGAGGCAAGAGTACTGGAGTGGCTTGCCATTGTTATTATTCACACTGGAAAACCTGTGTCAGATATTTCACACATAAAATATGGAATTGTCCATGATTCAGAAGAGCTGACTCATTTGAAAAGAACCTGATGTTGGGAAAGATTGAAGGCAGGAGAAGGGGATGACAGAGAATGAGATGGTTATATGGCATCACGGCTTAAATGGATATAAGTTTACTTAAACTCTGAGAGTTGGTGATGGACAGGGAGGCCTGGCGTACTGTGGTCCATGGGGTCGCTAAAATTCAGAAACGACTGAGCACCTGAACTGAACTGATGATTCAGAATTTAAGATCTTGGATGAGCAGGCAAATAAAGAATCGACTTATTTCTTGTCTGACTGTCTGATACCTGATTTCCCTATTTAAATATATAATTCTATGTATTTCATTGATGAAAGTCCACGTGAAGTTTTCCCAAATTGAAATACGGAATAAACTCTATGTGTCACATGAAAGTTTGGGTGCAAATATTTCTACGGGGAAATGTGTACATCTCTATAGTAACATGTGAATTTCTAGATTTTGGATTCCCCACATGACCTATGGAAATCTGTATATTTCACGTGTAAAAATTTCATGAAATATGTAACCTCAGCAATTAATTCATGAAAATATCGGTGCAGATGGTCTCATGTGAATTTTGGAATCCTCTAAATTTCACATATAAAACCAAGTAACTTACTTTCTGACATGAAATATGGTAGTCTTTAAATTTTTTATTTCACCATTTAGGTGTAGCTATTTCTAGCTGATACATGAAATTCTCTGTACATCAATATTTAGATCTGCTAGCAGATATACCTCCACGCAATATGGAATTCTCTCTATTTCACATATAAAAATGATGAGGACGTTTTGAGATGAAATAAGGATTTTTGTTCATTTCACATAAAAAATCAGGGTGCAGATTTTCTGGCAAGACATATGATCTGTATATAGCTCAGATGTTGGTAATTTGATCTTGGTCCCTCTGCCTTTTCTCAAAGCAGCTTGAAAAGACAGAGGAACAAGAGATCAAATTGCCAACATCTGCTGGATCATTGGAAGAGCAAGAGTGTTCCAGAAAGAGATCTATTTCTGCTTTATTGACTATGCCAAAGCCTTTCACTGTGTGGATCACAGTTTATTCTGTGGAAAATTCTGAAAGAAATGGGAATACTAGACCACCTGACCTGTTTTTCAGAAACCTCTATGCAGTTCAGGAAGTAACAGTTAGAAGTGGACATGGAACAGAGTAGTTACAAATAGAAAAAAGAGTACTTCAAGGTTGTAAATTGTCACCCTGCTTATAAAACTTACATGCAGAGTACATCATGAGAAACACTGAGCAGGAAGAAGCACAAGCTGGATTCAAATTGCCAGAAATATCAATAACCTGATATATGCTGATGATACCACCCTTATGGCAGAGACTGAAGAGGGACTAAAAAGCCACTTGATGAAAGTGAAATAGGAGAGTGAAATAGTTGTCTTAAAATCAACATTCAGAGAATTAAGATTATGGCTTCTGGTCCCATCACTTCATGGGAAATAGATGGGGAAACAGGGGAAAGAGTGTCAGATTTATTTTGGTGGGGCTCTAAAATCACGACAGATGGAGACTGCAGCCATGAAATTAAAAGACGCTTACTGCTTGGAGGGAGAGTTATGACCAACCTAGATAGCATATTAAAAATCAGAGACATGACATTGCCAACAGAAGTCTGTCTAGTCAAGGCTATGGTTTTTCCAGTGGTCACGAATGGATGAGAGATTTGGACTGTGAAAAAAGCTGAGTGATGAAGAATTGATGCTTTTGAACTGTGGTTTTAGAGAAGACTCTTGAGAGTCCCTTCGACTGCAAGGAGATCCAACCAGCCCATCCTAAAGTAGATCAGTCTTGGGTATTCATTGGAAGGACTAATGTTGAAGCTGAAACTCCAGAATGTTGCCACTTCATGTGAAGAGTTGACTCATTGGAAAAGACCCTGATGCTGGCAGACATTGATGCCAGGAGGAGAAAGGGCTGACAGAGGATGAGATGGCTGGACAGCATCACTGACTCAATCGACAAGAGTTTGTGTAAACTCCGGGAGCTGGTGATTCACAGGAATGCCTGGCATGTTTCACGGGGTCACAAAGAGTTGTACATGACTGAGTGACTGATCTGAACTGAACTGATAGTTGATTTGCAAAGGATACCTTTGAACTGGATGCCTTAGTAAAATTCAGATTTTCTTTTGCCTACAGCCATCATGGGAATGTATTTCAACATATCAATATGACCAGTTAAATATTTCGTAAAGCTGAAATTTCTGTGAATGAAGAACTATTGCTCTTAAAAGTAAATCATAAAGGAGATTTAAAAGAGCACACAGATTGCCATTCATCCATAACAGATTGGTAAAAGATGTTGTGTGTAAATACAATGGACATCTCAAAGAAGCAATGCAATTGAATTAAATACAACAAATTAAAAACAATAGAATATATAAAATGTACAAAAACATAGCATGGGTCAACCAGACAGAGTTGATTGTTGATGGTTCTGTTCCGCCTCTTTTATGGTAACTTTTCTTTTGGGGAAATTTTTTCTATCATTAGACGTGCACATATGTAGCAAAATATAACGTACACTCACTTTAATTTTTATTGATGTTTTCTTAATAAATGTGTTATGAATTTAGATATAGCTTTCTGAGGTTTGCATTGCTTTTGTCATTAAGGTGTACACATTTTCAGTTCTACCTTTGACTTCCAAGATAATGTGAGATTCATTAAAAATATTGATGCTTAAGAAAGGTTATTATATCTTTAATACTGAAATTTTTTTGGAATATACTTGCTTTACATTATTTTGTTAGTTTCTCCCCTAAAGCAAAATTAGGGAATGCTGCAGTTCTTCAAGTCATAAGCAACGAAACAAGATAGTGATTAAAGAGCAACCACATATCTATCTCCATGTTTTGACTTCTTTCTAAATCTGTTCACATCAGTGCATTAAATAGACTTCCCTGTGCTGTACATATAGATCAAAAGTATATATGTTTCTGTTGTAATCTCCCAGTTGCTACCACCACCAGGTATTTCATCCTTGAGAAGTGTATATTTCTTCTCCATTGCTGTGTCCCTATCTATGCTTCTCATAGAGAATCATCTATTCCAGTTTTATTAAGATCCCACATGTTTGTGTTAATATATGATATTTCGTTTCCTCTTTTGACTTAGCTTCATAGTATCTAAAATTGTCCCTGTCCTTCTACATGTATGCAACTAACCTGATTTCATTCCATCTTAAGACTCTGGTATGTATATACCAACTCATTTTATCCATTCCTCTTTAGATGGATATTTCTGTTGCTGCCATGGCCTGCTATTGCAAATATTGTTGCTATCAATATTGAAGTTGTGCATCTTTTGGAATTATGATTTTCCTCATGAAAATTATTGACAATTATTGGAATTTCTTGATCACATGGTAACTTTATTCTTATTTCTAAGGGAACCCTGTTCTATTCTCCATTTTAATCGATCAATGTGCATTCCTAGCAACAGAACAGGATTGTTCTGTTTACTCCACACCATCTCCACAAATGTCTACAGGATTTGTTTTGTGCAGAATTATATATGTATATATACATATATATATGAGTATTCAGAAAAATGTGAGTTGATACCCCCATTGAAGATTTTATTTCCATTTCTCTCACAGTTAGTAATGCTGAGCATACTTTCCAATATTATTGGACATCTGTATGTCTTCTTAGAAGAAATGGCTATTTTATCATCTATTCATTTGTTCCAATTTTTTTTGTTTGTTTTGCTATTATTGAGCACATTAGATGCTTCCATATTTTGGAGATTCTTCTGTTGTCACTATCTTCAGTTGAAAATGTTTTTCCCATAATGAGATTTCATTGTTATCTTGCTTATTGGTTGGTTGTGCAAAATATTTAAGTTTAATTAGGTCTCTTTATTTAATTTTTTTTCAAATTTCCCAAGGAGGTAGGTCAAAAAGAAAAGTTGTTGCTGCATTTCATGTCACAATGTATTCTACCTATTCTTTCCTCAAATATTATTTATTTACAGTTTCTGGCCTTATATGTAGGTCTTTAATCCGTCTTGAATTTGTATTTTCTATGCTGCTAAGGAGTGACTGAACTGAACTGAACTGAAAGCAGTGACTAAATGTGATCCACTGGAGGAGTGAATGGCTAACCACCCCATTATACTTGCTATGGGACTTCCATGAACTATATAAAAAGGCAGCAAGGTATGACTCCAAAAGATGAGTCTCCTAGGATGGTAGGTGCCAAATATACTGCTTGGGAGGAGCAAAGGGTAATAGCTAATGTTTCCAGAATTCAATAAGTGGTTGCCCCAAAGTGGAAATAAGCCTCATTGTTTATGTGTCTGGAGATGAAAGTAAATGAAATGCTGAAAAGGAGATGAAAGTAAATGAAATGCTGAAAAGGAAAGTACTGCTGGGCAACCTGGAATGTTAGATCCATGAACAATTTAAATTGAATGGGGTATAATAAAAGATGGCAACAGCCAGCACATTGGAAAGACCCTGATTCTGGGAAAGA
Source organism: Moschus berezovskii (assembly GCF_049115385.1). Classification (NCBI taxonomy): domain Eukaryota; kingdom Metazoa; phylum Chordata; class Mammalia; order Artiodactyla; family Moschidae; genus Moschus; species Moschus berezovskii. Next base: position 59,099,674 of record NC_142489.1, read on the forward strand.
TCGAAGGCAACAGGAGAAGGGGAAAACAAGGATGAGATGATTGGATGGCATCATCTATACAATGGATATGAACTCGGGCAAACTCCAAGAGGTGGTGAAGGACAGGAAGGACTGGCATGCTTCAGTTCATGGCATCCCGGAAGTCAGACACCACTCGGCCACAGAATAACCAGTTGCTGTTCTAACTGTATTCTTTTACTTTTAGCTGTCCAGATTTTCCAGCTTAACTTGTCAAATATAGTTTCTTCTTTCCACTGCATATTGCTGCCTCCTTTATCATAGATTAGGTGATCATTTGGGCAAGAGATTATCTTAGGGTTTACTATCTGTTCCATTGGCTTTAATCCAAATATTGTGCCAATTGCATGCCATGTTTAAAACTATAGATTTTTATAGACTGACGTGAGGAAACCTGAGTCCTGTAGCTCAGTTTTTCTATCTTCAGTTTGCCTGGTTAATCAGTCTTTGTGTTTCCATCAAGTTGTAAAGTTTTTCTTGTTGTTGTTGTTCTATTTCTGTGGAAAAGGTCATTGGTAATTTAATCGTGATGACATTGCATCTGTAAACTCTTCTTTATAGTGTACCATTTTCACATATTTGATTTTTATAGTCCAAAGAATATTATATCTCTCATTCCATTTGTGTCATCTCTGATTTGTCTAATCCATACCTTATTCTTTTCGGGTTACGAGTCTTTTCTCTGGTTAGGTGGGCTGATTCCCAAGGATTTTATTTTTCTTGTTACAATGGTGAATCAGATGTTTTCCTTAATTTTTGGTTTTGGTTTTCTCTGGTCATTTATAGTCATGCAGGAGATTTCTGCCTGTTTATTTCTTTTCCCAACAACTTCCATAAAATCATTGTCTATTAATTTTCTGTTGCAATCTTAGGAGTCTCTGAAACAGAAACTTCTGTCAGCAAACAGTGCCGGTTTTACCTATTGTTTTTCAGTTTGCTGGTAATTTTTTTTTTTTTCCTTGACTGATTGATGTAGCTAGGAGTCCCAAGATTAGTTGAATAACAGTGATGAGAGTTTCAAATTTTGTCTTTTTCACAACCTTAGGCAACATACTTTCAGGTTCCACCTCTAAGAAACATCATAGTGCTGGGTTTATTCATACATGGCCTTTATTAAGTTGAAGATGATCCTTTCTGTCCCCACTTCCTGTACAGCTTTTATCATAAATGAGTCCTTAATTTTGTCAAAAGCTTTTTCTGTATCTGTATTTTAGATGTGTTCAAGACCTCTCCTTGGAAACTTTTATTATCTTTCATTGGTCTTTTCTCCTCTGGCCACCTGATGCAAAGTGTTGTCCCATTAAAGAATGCTCTGATACTGGGAAAATTTGAAGGTAAAAAGAGAAGTGGGTAGCAGATGATGAGAGGGTTAGATAGCATCACAAACCCTATGGACATGACTCTGAACAAATTCTGGGAGATAGGGAATGTAAGACTGATGGGACACAGTCCATGGGGTGACAAAAGGGTGGGCATGAATAACTGACTGAACAACAAGAGCAAAACATTCTTTCCTGTTATTGACAGTAGTAGTTATTAGTGACTACTTCATTTTCTATCTCACCATACCCTATCTATATCTCAGTTGCATTAATTTCACCACATACCATGCAAAGATTCAGCCACATTTGCTGTCATTATTGTCCCACAAATGGTCCGAAATTTATGTGATTTCTCAACTACACATGATCCAGTGGTCTCCGAACCATTCTCCAGCATCCATTTATATTCCTCAGAAACTCTCTACCTTGCTATAGCCAGAGAAAATTGTCACTCACTAGCTAAGTCATGAGCTAGAAAGCAAGTTCTTGACAATAAATACCCTTTCATGATTCTGTATTCTAACTTTGTCTCAGTCTTCACATTGTTCGTTTGTCCCATTTCTTCAATCACACTGAGGTTTCAGACTGTGTTCTGTTCTTCTCAGTCTCACTGTCTGTGCGGAGACGGTTCTTCTGTCTTATTTGATTTTCCTTTTATGAATAATGTCTGTGAGATCTTATTTTAAATTCCACTGAAACTTTTTTTTCACTTTACAGATCATTTTGAAATTTTAAAATTAGATTAACCTGATTGACGAGCTTTGATAGACTGTCCTCTCCAAAAGGAATACATTATGACAACCCACATCTATTTTATCTTGTGATTTACTCGCCTGTATTCAGGCATAAAGGATTGTATTTGAATACTACAATCTGAATCGGTGTGCAAATTAGTCACTGAGTCATGCCCAACTCTGCAACCTCATGGACTGCAGCCCATCAGGCTCATGCACTTTTCCAGGCAAAGATACTTGAGTGGATTGCATTTCCTTCTCCTGGAAAACATGAACAGTGTAACTAATAAGAAATCAAAATTTTAGCTGATAAAATTTAATAAATTCTGAACTTGAAGAGTTAATTCCCTCAAAAGAAAAAAAAAGTATCTTGATTGCAAGCTAAAATCACCAACTTTAGTTGTCTGTCCCAAAATCAGGTAAAGAAAAAATCATCAGCTTCTCTGGAAAGCATATTTTTCAATTATTAATATGACTAAGGAATATTTTAAAAAAGCAAAAAAAACCTCAGAGACCTATATCATAGATAGTAAATAGAGGCAAATAATGGCATTTCTCTTCAAGACAAATTGAGGCTAGACTATGAATCTTTCTCACTTTCTTTTTCTTGGTGAATGTTATTTGGCATTCCTAAGTGGTAAATTTTCTTCTGCTACTGCTACTGCTAAGTCACTTCAGTCGTGTCCGACTCTGTGTGACCCCATAGACGGAAGCCCACGAGGCTCCCCTGTCCCTGGGATTCTCCAGGCAAGAACACTGGAGTGGGTTGCCATTTCCAAGTTCCCTTAAATCCAGGTCCATAGTTGTTTCTCAAGTGAATTATTGGTGAGGATTTTCAGGAGAACGGAATGAGGGAAGCAAGATACAGCAGAGTGAAACTAAATCCAATCTCAGTTGGAGGCAAAATTGCATTGGGTGTAGAATTTCTACATCAAATGTATCAGTTCAGTTCAGGTCAGTTCAGTCGCTCAGTTGTGTCTGGCTCTTTGCGACCCCATGAATTACAGCACGCCAGGCCTCCCGGTCCATCACCAACTCATGTGTAAATATGTATATTTTACATCGAACATACTAGTGCAGGTTTTCATCTTCATATTTGGAATTCTCGATTTATCAAATATGAAAAACCTGAATGAATGTTTTCTAACAACACGTGAAACTTTGCATATTTGGACAAAGAATGGCTGGTGAAGTTTTATCTGAAATACGAACTGTGAATTTCACATATAGCATTATAGGTTCAGTGTGGAGACCTGAAATAGAGTTGTGTGTGTGTGTGTGTTTTTCTTAAATAGGAGAACATGTGAATACATTCTCAAACATGTTATTAGAAAATCTTAATGCTTATAAACAAGACTGCACAAAGATATTCATACATATGTTATGGACCTTTGATATTTTGCATATGAAAATATAACTTCATATTTTCAAGCATGAAGTGTGACATTCCTATATTTTTAATTTGGTAATCTGAGTGCAGAGGGCATATTATTCTAATGAATTATGGAATGAACACTATTTCACATTTGAAAAGTTGAACACAACATTTAATTATATAAGTTTGCAATTTTCTGTGCATGATATATGAACAACTGAGCTGCAATTTTAACACGGAATATTGAAGTCTCTACATTTCAAATATGAATAACTGGGTATCAGATATTCTCCCTGAAATATGGAATACTGTATATTTCACATATGAAATTGTGAACATATCTTATCTTACATGTAATATGAAGACTTTTCAACGTGACACATGAAAAGCTGCACTCTGATTTTCCTACATGAAATATGGAAAACTCTATGTTTAGCGTAGAAAACCAGGACACAAATTACCTTTCAGTTCAGTTTGGTTCAGTCGCTCAGCCGTGTCCGACTCTTTGCGACCCCATGAACCACAGCACACCAGGCCTCCCTGGCCATCACCAACTCCCGGAGTTTACTCAAACTCATGTCCATCGAGTCGGTGATGCCATCCAGCCATCTCATTCTCTGTCGTCCCCGTCTACTCCTACCCCCATTCCCTCCTAGCATCAGACTCTTTTCCAGTGAGTCAACGCGTCGCATGAGGTGGCCAAAATATAACATAGATAGACTTCTCTATGTTTTGCATGAGAAAATCTGGGGACACATTCTCTACTGAAACATGACATTTTCTACATTCAAAATATAAAATTCTGGGCATAGTGTTTTTGTTGAACAAAAAATATAACATCCTTGTGTATAACTAACATGTGAGAATCTGGACACACCTTATCCTACATGAAAAATGGAATACACTTTCACATTTAAAACGTGGGTGGGATTTTCTTTTCCTCCGTGACCTATAACATTCTCTGTATTTCACATATGATAATTTAGGGAAAACAAAAGATAGGTGAAATTTGGAAATGTTTATATTTCCCAGGCAAAACTCTAAAATCTGTCATCCCAAATGGAACTCTGTGTATCTTACAGATAGCATGATATTTTTTCTATATTTTTACATACAAAATTTTATGTTGATATTCATATAAGAAAACCAACGATCTGGTTCTCCTGTATGATGAACATTGTGTAAAAATGTTTCGTCATGAAATGTAGAATTTTTTGCATTCCACATAAAAAAATCTTGGTGCTGATTTTCCAACGTGAAAGGTAGAATCCTTATATTTCACACTTGGAAACCTGGGAGTGACTAGCGGTCTCTGTATAATGGAATTTTCTATGTTCATGTGTGTTAATCTAAGTTCAATAATTCCTATATGAAATATGATATTCTCTCTGTACACATATGAAAATCCTAATGCAGACTGTTATGAAATATGGTTTTCTCTGCATATGACATATGGCAATGTAATCACAGATTTTCTTAAGTGAAATTGGGAATCATCTACATTTCATATTGAAAATGTAGTCTCATAATTTCCATAATGAAGTATGGAATTCTCTGTGTTTCACATATGAACATCCGCTCGAGGATATTCGGACATGTGATGTGTACTTTTCTATATTTCATATGCCAAATCTGGGCAATAATTTTCTAACGAGAAATATGGATTTTTCATTATTACATATGTGAAAATCTGACTATCTGGAATACACTACATTTCTTTTTTATTTATTTTAATTTTATTTATTTATTTATTTTACCTTATATTATTGTATTGGTTTTGCCATACTTTGACTTGAATCTGCCCCTGGTATGCATGTGTTCCCCATCTTGAACCTTCCTCCCACATCCCTCCCCATCTTATTTCTCTGGTTCATCTCAGTGCATCAGCCCCGAGCATCCTGTTTCATGCATCGAACCTGGACTGGCGATTCGTTTCACATATGATAATATACATGTTTCAATGACATTCTCCCAAATCATCCCACCCTCGCCCTCTCCCACAGAGTCCAAAAGACTGTTCTATACATCTGTGTCTCTTTTGCTGTCTCCTATACAGGGTTATCATTATAATCTTTCTGAATGCCATATATATGCATTAGTATACTGTAATGATGTTTTTCATTCTGGCTTACTTCACTCTTTATAATAGGCTCCAGTTTCATCCACCTCATTAGAACTCATCCAAATGCATTCTTTTTAATGTCTGAGTAATACTTCATAGTGCATATGTACCACAGCTTTCTTATCCATTCATCTGCAGATGGACATCCAGGTTGCCTCCATGTCCTGACTTTTATACACAGTGCTGCGATCAACATTGGAGTACATGTGTATCTTTCAATTCTAGTTTTCTCAATGTGAATGCCCAGGAATGCAATTGCTGGGTCTTATGGAAGTTCTATTTCCAGTTTTTTAAGGAATCTCCAGACTGTTCTCCATAGTGGTTGCACTAGTTTGCATTCCCACCAACAGTGTAAGAGGGTTCATTTTCTCCACACCCTCTGCAGCATTTTTTGCTTGTAGACCCTCGGATAGCAGCCATTCTGACTGGCGTGAAATGGTACCTCATTGTGGTTTTGATTTGCATTTCTCTGATTATGAGTGATGTTCAGCATTTTTTCATATGTTTGCTAGCCATCTGTATGTCTTCTTTGGGGAAATGTCTCTTTAGTTCTTTGGCTCATATTTTGATTAGGCCATTTATTTTTCTGGAATTGAGCTCAGGAGTTGTTTGCATATGTTTCAGATTAATTGTCAGTTGCTTCATTTGCTATTATTTTCTCCCATTCTGAAGGCTGTCTTTTCACCTTGCTTATAGTTTCCTTTCCTGTGCAGAAGCTATTAATTTTCATTAGGTCCTATTTGTTTATTTTTGCTTTTCTTTCCAATATTCTGGGAGGTGGGTCATGGAGGATCCTGATGTGATTTATGTTGTAGGGTGTTTTGCCTATGTTCTCCTCTAGGAGATTTATAGTTTCTGGTCTTACATTTAGATCTTTAATCCATTTTGTGTTTATTTTTGTGTATGGTGTTAGGGAGTGGTCTAGTTTCATTCTTTTACAAGTGATTGACCAGTTTTCTCAGTACCACTTGTTAAGTAGATTGTCTTTTCTCCATTGAATATTCTTGCCAACTTTGTCAAAGATAAGGTGTCCCTAGGTGCATAGATTTATCTCTGGGCTTTCTATTTTCTTCTATTGATCTATATTTCTGTCTTTATGCCAGTACCATACTGTATTGATGACTGTGGCTTTGTAGTAGAGCCTGAAGTCCGGCAGGTTGATTACCCCAGTTCCATTCTTCTTTCTCAAGATTGCTTTGGCTATTCAACGTTTTTTTGTATTTCCATTCAAATAGTGAAATTATTTGTTCTAGTTCTGTGAAAAATACTGTTGGTAGCTTTATAGGGATTACATTGAACCTATAAATTACTTTGGGTAATATATTCATTGTCACAAAATTTATTCTTCCAATCCATGAACAGGGTATATCTCTCCATCTATTAGTGTCCTCTCTGATTTCTATCACCAGTGTTTTTTAATTTTCTATATATAGGGTTTTTTGTTTATTTAGGTAGATATATTCCTAAGTATTTTAATTTTTCTGTTGCAGTGGTGAATGGAATTATTTCCTTATTTTCTCTATTTTCTCATTATTAGTGTATAGGAATGCAAGAGATTTCTGGGTGTTGATTTTATATCCTGCAACTTTACTGTATTCTTTGATTAGCTCTAGTAGTTTTCTGGTAGATTCTTAAGGGTTTTCTGTGTAGAGGATGAGGTCATCTTAAAACACTGAGTGTTTTACGTTTATTCAAATTTGGATTCGTTTTATGTGTTTTTCTACCCTGATTGCTGTGGCCAAAACTTCCAGAGCTATGTTGAATAGTAGTAGTGAGAGCGGGCGCCCTTGCCTTTTTCCTGACTTCAGGGGAAACGCTTTCAATTTTTCACCATTGTGGATAATGTTTGCGGTGGATTTGTCATATATAGCTTTTATTATGTTGAGGAATGTTCCTTCTATTCCTACATTCTGGAGGGATTTGATCATAAATGAATGCTGAATTTTGTCAAAGGCTTTCTCTGCATCTATTGAGATAATTATATGGTTTTTATTTTTCATTTTGTTAATGTGGTGTATTACATTGTTTGACTTGTGGATATTGAAGAATCCTTGCATTTCAAATATGCAAAGTTTCATGTGTTGTCATGAAACATTCATTCAGATTTTCATATATGATGTATCCAGAATTCTATATATGAAGATGAAAATCTGCACTAGAAATTTCATATGTAAAATATACACAATTATACATTTGATGTAGAAAATTCTGCACCCAGTGCAATTTCGCCTCCACTTGAGATTAGATTTAGTTTCACTCTGCTGTATCTTGCTTACCTCATTTCGTTTCTCCTGAAAGTCCTCACCAATAATTCACTTGAAAAACAGGTATGGACCATGATTTAAGGGACCTTGATGAAAAATTACCACTGGGAATGCCAAATAACATTCACCAAGTAAAAGAAAGTGAGAAAGATTCATATTCTAGCCTCAATTTCTCTTGAAGAGAAATACCATTATTTGCTATTTCTTTTTACTTTTCTTTATATATTCTTAGCCGTATTAAAAATGGGAAAATATGCTTTTCAGAGAAGCTAATGATTTTTATTTAACCTGATTGTGGGATAGACAACAAAATTTGGTGTTTTTAACTTGAAATCAAGATACTCTTTTCCTTTCAGGTAAATTCTTTCTGCAAATTCAGAATTTATAAGATGAAAAATTATATTTAATAGTTCCAGTATTCTTGTTGCCCTGGAGAAGGAAATGGCAATCCACTCCAATATCTTTGCCTGGAAATGTCCATGGGCAGACGAGTTTGTTGGGATGCAGTCCATGAGTTTGCAGAGTTGGGCATGATTCAGTGACTAAGATGCACCTCAATTCAAGTTGTATTATTAAAATACAATCCTTTATGCCTGAATAGAGGCGAGTAGAATCACAGCAAAAATAGATGCGAGTTGTCATAATTTATTCCTTTTGGAGATGACAGTCTATTAAAGCTCATCAAAAAGGTCAATCTAAAGTTAAAATCACAAAATTATTTGTAAAGTGAAAAAGAACTTACTGAGGAATTTAAAATAAGATCTCACAGACATTAATTAAAAAGAAAAATCAAGGAAAAGAGAAGAACAGTGTTAGCACAGACACTGAGACTGAGAAAAACAGAACACAGACTGAAACTTCAGTGTGACTGAAGAAATGGGACAAACGAACAATGGGAATACTGAGACAAAGTTAGAATACAGAATCCTGAAAGGACATTTATTCTCAAGAACTTGCTTTCTAGCGCGTGGCTTCGCTAGTTAGTGACAATTTTATCTGGCTATAGCAAGATAGAGAGTTTCTGAGGAACATAAATGGATGCTGGAGAATGGTTTGGAGACCACTGGATCATGTGTAGTTGAGAAATCACAAAACTTTCGGATCATTTGTGGGACAATAATGACAGCAAATGTGGCTGAATCTTTGCATGGTATGTGGTGAAATTAGTGCAACTGAGATATAGATAGGGTATTGTGGGAGAGAAAATGAAGTAGTCACTAATAACTACTACTGTCAATAACAGGAAAGAATGTTTTGCTCTTGTTGTTCAGTCAGTTATTCATGCCCATCCCTTTGCTACCCCATGGACTGTGTCCCATCAGTCTTATATTCCCTTCTCCCAGAATTTGTTCAGCCTCATGTCCACAGATTTCTTAATGCTATCTAACCCTCTCATCATCTGCTACCCACTTCTCTTTTTACTTCAAATTTTCCCAGTATCAGAGCATTCTCTAATGAGACAACACTTTTCATCAGGTGGCCAGAAGAGAAAAGAACACTGAAAGACAACAAAACTTTCCAAAGAGAACTCTTGAAGACATCTAAAATATAGATGCAGAAAGCACCTTTGACCCAATTAAACACTTATTTATGTAAAAGGCAGAACAGGACGTGGGAACAGAGATGATCATCTTCAAATTAATAAAGTCCATGTATGGATAAACCCACCACTAAAATGCTTCTCCTAGGTGAAACCTGAAAGCATGTTGCCTAAGGTCATGAAAAAGACAAAGTTTGCCACCCTCACGACTGTTATTCAAAATAATCTTGGGACTCCTAGCTACAGCAATCAGTGAAGAAGAAGAAGAAGAAAAAAAATTACCAGCAAACTGAAAAAGAAGAGGTAAAACTGTCACTTTTTTTGACATTAGTTACTGTGTCAGAGAATCCTAAGATGGCAACAGAAAATTAATAACAATGATTTTAGGGAAGTTGTTGGATAAAAAATAAACAGGAAGAAATTTCCTTCATTCCTATAAATAACAAAAGAAAACCAAAAACAAAAACTTAAGGAAATAATCTGATTCACCATTGTAACAGGAAAAATAAAATACTTGGGAATAACCCTGCCTAAATACTATCAAGGTTGGTCATAGCTTTCCTTCCAAGCAGCAAGCGTCTTTTAATTTCATGGCTGCAATCAGCATCTGCAGTGATTTTGGAGCCCAAAAAAACAAAGTCTGACACTGTTTCCACTGGTTTTCCATCTATTTCCCATGAAGTGATGGGACCAGATGCCATGATCTTTGTTTTCGGAATGTTGAGCTTCAAGCCAACCTTTTCACTCTCCTCTTTCACTTTCATCAAGAGGCTTTTGTGTTCCTCTTCACTTTCTGCCATAAGGGTAGTGTCATCTGCATATCTGAGGTTATTGATATTTCTCCCAGTAATCTTGATTCCAGCTTGTGCTTCTTCCAGCCCAGCGTTCCTCATGATAAACTGCAATACTTTGGCCACCTCATGTGACGAGTTGACTCACTGGAAAAGACTCTGATGCTGGCAAAGGTTGGGGGCGGGAGGAGAAGGGGACGACGGAGAATGAGATGGCTGGATGGCATCACCGACACTGTGGACATGAGTTTGAGTTTACTCCGGGACATGGTGATGGACAGGGAGGCCTGGCGTGCTGTGATTCATGGGGTCGCGGAGAGTCGGACACGACTGAGCGCCTGAAATGAACTGAACTGAATTGAACTGAAACAGAAAACGGAGTATTGTGCCGGAAAGAATAAGGTATGGATGATCCAAATAAAAGATATCACATCCTTTGGAGAGGGTTCAGAGAAATGGGAGACCTCTTACACTGTTGGTGGTAATGCAAACTAGTAGAGTCACTATGGAGAACAGGGTGGAGAATCCTTAAAAAACTGGAAAAATAGTGCTGCCATATGACAGAGCAATCCCATTGCTGGGGATACACTGAGGAAACTAGAATTGAGAAAGAGATGTGCACCCCAATGTTCATTGCAGCACTGCTTACAACTGCCAGGACTTGGAAGCAACCGAGATAGCCATTGGTAGATGAATGGATAAGAAAGCTTTGGTACATATACACAATTGAATATTACTCAGCTATTAAAAGGAATGCATTTGAATCAGTTCTAATGCGGTGGATGAAACTGGAGCCTATTACATAGAGTAAACTAAGTCAGAGAGAAAAACACCAATACAGCATATTAATACATATAGAATATAGAAAAATGGTAACAATGGCCCTGTATTTGAGACTGCACAAGATTCAGTTCAGTTCCTTACAGTTCAGTCGCTCAGTTGTGTCCAACTCTCCGCAACCACATGAATCACAGCACGCCAGTCCTCCCTGTCCATCACCAACTCCCGGAGTTCACTCAAACTCATGTCCACAGAGTCGGTGATGCCATCCATCCATCTCATTCTCTGTCGTCCCCTTCTCCTCCTGCCCCCAACCTTTCCTAGCATTAGAGTCTTTTCCAGTGAGTCAACTCGTCGCATGAGGTGGCCAAAGTATTGCAGTTTCAGCTTTAGCATCACACAGATGTAAAAAACAGGCTTTTGGGCTCGGTGGGAGCAGGCGAGGGTGGGATGATTTGAGAGAATAGCATTGAAATGTGTATGTACCATACATGAAATAGATCACCAGTCCAGGTTTGATGCATAAGACAGGGTGATCAGGTCTGGTGTACTGGAATGACCCTGACGGATGGGATGGAGAGGGAAGTTGGAGGGGGTTCAGGATGGGGAACACATGTACACCCATGGTTGATTCATGTAAATGTATGGGTAAAACACTACCATATTTTAAGGTAATCAGCCTGCAAATAAAATAGATAATTTAATATTTTTAAAAAGGTGACAGAAATGGAATGAGAGCTATACTATTCTTTGGATTGTAAAAATCAATATGTGAAAATGACTACACTACAAAAGAAGTTTAAAAATTCAGTGTCATCCCTAATAAATTACCAATGACATTTTTCACAGAATAGAACCAAAACAAAAAACAAAAAATCTTTACAACTTGATAGAAACACAAAGATTTTGAATAACCATGCAAACTTGAGAAAGAAAAACTGAGTTTCAGGACTCCTCACTTCAGTCTATACAAAAACCATATAGTTATGAACATGGCGTGCATTTAGCACAATATTGGGATTAAAACCAATGGAACATATAGAAAACCCTAAACTAATCTCTTGCCCAAATGATCACCTAATCTTTGACAAAGAAGGCAACAATATGCAATGGAAAGAAAATAATATATTTGACAAGGTAAGCTGGAAAATCAGGACAGCTAAAAGTATTAGAATACAGTTAGAAAACGACCTGGTTATTCTTCTGTGGCCGAGTCGTGTCTGACTTTTGGGGATGCCATGAACTGCAGCATGACAGTCCTTCCTGTCCCTCACCACCTCTTGGAGTTTTCCCGAGTTCATACCCATTGCATAGGTGATGCCATCCAATCATCTCATCCCTGTTTCCCCCTTCTCCTGCTGCTTTCAATCTTTTCCAGAATCAGGGTATTTTCCAATGAGTTAGCTGTTGCCATCTCCTTTTATACGTCATTCAATTTAAATTGTTCATGGATCTAACATTCTAGGTTACCTTGCAATACTGTTCTTTACAGCCTTCTGTTTTAATTTCATCGCTAGACATATAAAATGAGGTTTATTTCCACTTTATGGCAACCACTTACTGCTTTCTCTAAAAGTTAGTTACTAACCTCTGCTCCTCCCAACTAGCATATTAGGCACGTATCCAAAAAAGACGTCCTTTTCATTATAGGGGACTGGAATGCAAAAGTAGGAAGTAAGCAACACTTTGAGTAACAGCAAATTTGGCCTTGGAGCACGAAATGAAGCAGGGCAAAGTCTAATAGAGTATTGCTAAGAGAACGCACTGGTCATCCCAAACACCCTCTTCCAACAACACAAGAGAAGACTATACACGTGGGCATCACCAGATGTTCAACACCGAAATCAGATTGATTATATTCTTTGCAGCCAAAGATAGAGAAGCTCTATACAGTTAGCAAAAACAAGACCAGGAGCTGAGTGTAACTCAGATTATGAACTCCTTTAAGTCTGAACTGACAAATTCAGACTTAAATTGAAGAAAGTAGGGCACACCACTAGACTATTCACATATGACCTAAATCAAATCCCTTATAATTATACTGGCAAAGTGAGAAATAGATTTAAGGGACTTGATCTGATAGACAGAGAGCCTGAGGAACTATGGACGGAGGTTCGTGACATTGTACAGGACACAGGGACCAAGACCATCTCCATGTAAAAGAAATGTAAAATAACAAAATGGCTGTCGGAGGAGGGCTTACAAATAGCTGTGAAAAGAAGAGAAGCGAAAAGCAAAGGAGAAAAGGAAAGATATAAGCATCTGAATGCAGAGTTCCAAAGAATAGCAAGGAGAGATATGAAAGCCTTCCTCGGTGATCAATGAAAAGATAGAGGAAGAGGAAAACAACAGAATAGGAAAAGCAAGAGACTTTTTCAAGAAAATTTGAGATATCAAGGGAACGTTTCATGCAAAAATGGGCTTGATAAAGGACAGAAATGGTATGGACCTAACAGAAGCAGAAGATATAAAGAGGAGGTGTCAAGAATACACAGAAGAACTGTACAAAAAAGGTCTTCACAATGAAGATAAACACGATGGCGTGATCACTCACCTGGAGCCAGACATCTTAGAATGTGAAGTCAAGCGGACCTTAGAGAGCATCACTACCAACAAAGCTAGTGGAGGTGATGGAATTCCAATTGAGTTATTTAAAATCCTGAAAGATGATGCTGTGAAAGTGCTGCACTCAATATGCCAGCAAATTTAGAAAATTCAGCTATGGCCACAGGACTGGAAAAGTTCAGTTTTCATTCCAATCTCAAAGAAAGGGAATGCCAAAGAATGCTCAAACCACTGCACAATTGCACTCATCTTACACGCTACTAAAGTCATTCTCAAAATTCTCCAAGTCAGGCTTCAGCAATATATGAACCGTGAAATTCCAGATGTTCAAGCAGGTTTTAGAAAAGGCAGAGAAACCAGAGATCAAATTGCCAACATCCGCTGGATCATGGAGAACGCAGGAGAGTTTCAGAAAAACATCTATTTCTGCTTCATTGACTATGCCAAAGCCTTTGACTATGTGGATCACAGTAAACTGTGTAACATTCTTAAAGAGATGGTTATATGAGACCACCTGATATGCCTCTTGAGAAAACTTTATGCAGGTCAGGGAGCAACAGTTACAACTGGACATGGAAAAACAGACTGGTTCCAAATAGGAAAAAGGAGTACATCAAGGTTGTATATTGTCACCCTGCTTATTTAACTTGTATGCAGAGTACATCATGAGGAACGCTGTGCTGGAATCAAGATTGCCAGGCAAAATATCAATAACCTCAGATATGCAGATGACAACACCCTTATGCCAGAAAGTGAAGAGGAAATCAAAAGCCTCTTGATGAAAGTGAAAGGAGAGTGAAATATTTAGCTTGAAGGTCAACATTAAGAAAACAAAGATCATGGCATCTGGTCCCATCACTTCATGGGAAATAGATGGGGAAACAGTGGAAACAGTGTCAGACTTTATTTTTTTGGGCTCCAAAATCACTGCAGATGCTGATTGGAGCCAGGAAATTAAAAGACTCTTACTCTTTGGAAGGAAAGTTATGACCAAGCTCGATAGCATATTAAAAAGCAGAGACATTAGTTTGCTAACCAAGGTCAGTCTAGTCAAGGCTATGGTTTATCCCGTGGTCATGTATGGATGTGAGAGTTGAACTCTGAAGAAAGCTGATCGCCGAAGAATTGATGCTTTTGAACGGTGGTGCTGGAGAAGACTCTTGAGAGTCCCTTGGACTGCAAGGAGATCCAACCAGTCCATTCTAAAGGAGATCAATCCTGAGTGTTCATTGGAAGGACTGATGCTAAAGCTGAAACTCCCATACTTTGGCCACCTCATGCGACGAGCTGACTCACTGGAAAAGAGTCTGATGCTAGGAGGGATTGGGGGTGGGAGGAGTCAGGGACGACAGAGAATGAGATGGCTGGATGGCATCACCGACTCGATGGACATGAGTTTGAGTGAAATCTTGGAGTTGGTGATGGACAGGGAAGCCTGGCGTGCTGTGGTTCATGGGGTCAGAAAGAGTCGGACACAACTGGGTGAATCAACTGAACTGAACTGAACTGAACCATCCTGATAGACTAATTTTTTGGCGTCACACCTTGTTGTCTTTTTTGTACAGTTCATAGAGGTCCCGTAGCAAGTATAATGGGGTGATTTGCATTCCCTCCTCCAGTGGATCACATTTAGTCTCTCCTTAGCACCATAGGATAGGACAAATTCCAGATAGTTTAAAGATCTACCTATAAGGCAAGAAACTGTAAATCAATAATATTTGAGGAAAGCATAGGTAAAATACACTGTGACATGACCTACCTCCTTGGGTAATGAAAATAAAACCAAAAATATATAAAGAGATATAATTAAAATTAGACATTTTCCACAGGAAACCAAAAAGCAAGGAAAATGAAATCTCATTATGGGAAAAACATTTGCAACTGAAGATAATGACAACAGAAGAGTCTCCAATATATGGAAGCAGCTCATGTGGCTTAATAACAGCAAAATGAACAACCCAATTGGAACAAATTAACAGATGATGAAATAGACATTTCTCCTAAAAGACATACAGATGTCCAATAACATTTGTAAAGATCAGCATCACTAACTGTGAGAGAAAGGGAAATAAAGTCTTCAATGGTTGTATCAACTCAAATTTGTCTGAATAACCATTATCAAAGAAAAACATCCATACAAAAAATGCTGGAGAGGGTGCTGAGTAAGCAGAACAATCCTGTACTGTTGTTAGGAAAGCACATTGATAGATTAAAATGGAGAAGAATATAGGGGATCTTTTAAAAATAAGAATGAAGCTACCAAATGATCAAGAAATTCCAATAATTGTCATTAATTTTCATGAGGAAAATCATAATTCCAAACGATGCACAAGCTCAATATTGATGGCGGCAATATTTGCAGTTTCAGGACATGGAAGCAACAGAAATATCCATTCATCTAGAGAGGAATGGATAAAATGAGTTGGTACATACATCCCCGAGTCTTAAGATGGAATGAAATCAGGTGAATTGTATAGATAGAGAAGGGCAGAGACAGTGTCAGATACAATGAAGCTAAGTCAAAAAGGGAAAATAAATATCACATATTAACACAAATATATAGGGATCTAGGTAAAACCGTAATAGATGATTCTTTATGAGAAGCATATAGGGACACGGTAATGGAGAAGAAATATGCGGTTATCAAGGATGAAATGCCTGGTGGTGGTAGGAATTAGGAGATTACAACAGACACAGATATACTTCTGATCTATACGTGGAGCACAGTTTAGTACTATTCAGTCGCTCAGTCGTGTCTGACTCCTTGCGACCCCATGAATCACAACACACCAGGTCTCCCTGTCCATCATCAACACCCGGAGTTCACTCAACGCATGTCCATCGAGTCGGTGATGCCATCCAGCCATCTCATTCTCTATCTTTCCCATCTCCTCCCACCCCCAATTCCTCCCAGCATCAGAGTCTTTTCCAGTGAGTCAATGCGTCGCATGAGGTGGCCAAATTATGGCAGTTTCAGCTTTAGCATCAGTCCTTCAATGAACACCAAGGATTGATCTCCTTTAGAATGGACTGGTTGGATCTCCTTGCAGTCCAAGGGACTCTCAAGAATCTTCTCCAGCACCACCGTTCAAAAGCATCAATTTTTTGGCGATCAACTTTCTTCACAGTCCTACTCTCACATCCATACATGACCACTGGACAGGGAAGTTTTAATGCACTGTGGTGACCAGATTTAGATAGAAGTCAAAAACATGGAGATAGATATATGGTTGCTCTTTAGTCACAATCTCGTTTACTAGTCGTTATGACGTGAAGAACTGCAGTATTCCTTAGTTTTTCTTTAGGGGAAAAATTAACAAAATAATGGAAAGCAAGTATACTCTAAAAATATTAAGCTTTAAAAGTATAATAACTTTTTTATAAACATCATTATTCCTAACGAATCTTACATTACCTTGGAAGTCAAAAGTAGAACTGTAAATGTGTACACCTTAATGACAAATGCAGTGCAAATCTCAGAATATTACATTCAAATTCATAACACACTTATGAAGAAAACAGCAATAAAAATAAAACTGAGTGTACATTATATTTTGTTGCATATGTGCATGTCTAATGGTTGAAAAATTTTCCCCCCAAAAAAATTACCTGAAAAGAGGTGGGGCAGAACCATCATCAATCAACTCTGTCTAGTTGACCCATGCTATGTACTTGTGCATTTTATATATTATAGTGTTTTTTTTTTTTTTTTCGTATTTAATTCTATTGCATTTTTTAAAAATATTCATTATATTTGCCACACAACGTCTTTTACCTGTTGCCATATATTACGGATGAATGGCAATCTATGTGCTCTTTTAAATCTCCTTTACTTATTTAAAAATGCAATAGCTCTTCATTCACAGGAATTCAAGCTTTACAAAATCTTTAAAGGTTATACTGATATGTTGAATTACATTCCCATGATGTCTGTAGGTACAAGAAAATCTGAATTTTATTAAGGCATCCAGTTTAAAGGTATCTTTCTCAAATCAACTATCAGCTCATTTCAGTTCAGTCGCTTAGTCGTGTCTGACTCTTTTCGACCCCCATGAATGGCAGCACGCCTGGCCTCCCTATCACCAATAACTTCAGTCCACCCAAACCCATGTCCACTGAGTCGATGATACCCTCTAACCATCCAATCCTCTGTCATCCCCTTCTCCTCTTGCTCTCAATCTTCCCCAGCATCACGGTCTTTTCAAATGAGTCAGCTTTTCACATCTGATGGTCAAAGTACTACTGTTTCAGCTTTAACATCGGTCCTTAAAATGAACAACCAAGACAGATCTCCTTTAGGATGAACTGGTTGAATTACCTGGAAGTCCAAGGGACTCTCAATAATCTCCAACACCACAGTTCAAAAGCATCAATTTTTCTGCACTCAGGTTTCTTTATAGTCCAACTCTCAGATCCATGTATGACTACTGGAAAAACCATAGCCTTGACTAGGCATACCATGGTTGGCAAAGTAATTCTCTGCTTTTTAATATCCTGTCTAGATTGGTCATAACTTTCCTTCGAAGAAGTAAGCGTCTTTTAATTTCATGGCTGCAATCACCTTCTGCAGTGATTTTGGAACCTAGAAAACTAAAGTCAGCCTCTGTTTCCACTGTTTCCCCATCTATTTGCCATGAAGTGATGGGACCAGTTTCTGAATGTTGTGCTTTAAGCCAACTTTTTATTCTCCTCTTTCACGTTCATTAAGAGGTTATTAATTCTTCTTCACTTTCTGCCATACGGGTGGTGTCATCTGCATATCTGAGGTTATTGATATTTCTCCCTGCAATCTTGATTCCAGCTTGTGTTTCCTAAAGCCCAGTGTTTCTTATGATGTAATTTACATATAAGTTAAATATGCAGGGTGACAATATACAGCTTTGATTTACTCCTTTTCCTATTTGGAACCAATCTGTTGTTCCATGTCCAGTTCTATATATTGCTTCCTGACCTTCAGACAAGTTTCTCCATATGCAGGTCAGGTGGTCTGGTATTCCCATCTTTAAAAGAATTTTCCACGTTTCATTGTGATCCACAATTCAAAGGCTTTGGCATAGTCAATAAAGTAGAAATAGATGATTTCCTGGAATTCTCTTGCTCTTCCAAAAACCGAGTGGATGTTGGCCATTTGATCTCTAGTTCCTCTGCCTTTTCTAATTCCACCTTGAACATCTGGAAGTTCACAGTTCCCATGTTACTGATGCCTGGCTGTAGTGTGTTAGATGAGTGCAATTTTGTTGTAGTTCAACATTTTTTGCAATTGCCTTTCTTTGAGATTGGAGTGAAATCTGACCTTTTCCAGCCCTGTGTCCACTGCTGAGTTTTGAAAGTTTGCCGGCATATTGCGTGCATCAATTTCACAGCATCATTTTTCAGGATTTGAAATAGTTCAAATGGAATTCCATCATCTCCAGTATCTTTCTTTTAATGATGCTTTGTAAGGCCCGCTTGACTTCACTTTCCAGGATATCTGGCTCTAGGTGACTAATAGCACCATCGTGATTATCTGGGTCATGAAGTTTTGTTGTTGTTTTTTTTTTTTTTTTGTACAGTCTTTCTGTGTATTCTTGCCACCTCTTCTTAATATCTTCTGCTTCTGTTAGGGCCCTACCATTTCTGTCTTTTCTTGATACCATCTTTGCATAAAATATTCCCTAGTTATCTCTAGTTTCTTGAAGGGATCTCTAGTCTTTCCTATTCTATTGTTTTCTTCTATTTCTTTTCACTGATCACTGTGGAAGTATTTCTTATCTCTCCTTGCTTTTATTTGGAACTCTGCATTCAAAAGGGTCTATCTTTCCTTTTTCCATTTGCTTTTTGCTTCCTGTCTTTTCACAGCCAATTGTAAGGCCTCCACATAGAGCCATTTTGCTTATTTAATTTTATTATTTCCTTTTCTTGCAGACGGTCTTGAATTCTGTCTCGAATACACTGTCATAAATCTCTGTCCATAGATCATCGGACAATATTTGTGTCAGATCTAGTGCCTTAAACCTGTTTCTCACTTCCACTGTATAGTCATAAGGGATTTGATTTAGGTCATACCAGAATGTTCTTGTGGTTTTCTCCACTTTCTTCTATTTCAGACTGAATTTGGCAATAAGGAGTTCATGATATGAGCAAAGTCAACTCCCAGTCTTGTTTTTCTGACTGTATAGTATTTCTGCATCTTTGGCTGCAAGTAATACAAAAGCTTCTTGATGAAAGTGAAA
Organism: Moschus berezovskii; assembly: GCF_049115385.1. Lineage (NCBI taxonomy): Eukaryota > Metazoa > Chordata > Mammalia > Artiodactyla > Moschidae > Moschus > Moschus berezovskii. The sequence continues at coordinate 59,119,397 of NC_142489.1, forward strand.
GAGGAGAGTGAAAAGGTTGTCTTGAAGCTCAACATTCAGAAAACAAAGATCATGGCATCTGGTCCCATCACTTCATGGGAAATAGAAAAACAGTGGAAACAGTGTCAGACTTTATTTTTTTGTGCTCAAAAATCACTGAGGATGCTGATTTCAGCCAGGAAACTAAAAGACGCTTACTCCTTGGAAGGAAAGTTAGATACCAAACTAGATAGCACTTTAAAAAGCTGAGACATTACTTTGCCAACAAAGGTCTGTCTAGTCAAGTCTATGGTTTTTCCAGTGGTCATGTATGGATGTGAGAGTTGGACTGTGAAGAAAGCTGATCGCCAAAGAATTTATGCTTTTGAAATGTGGTGCTGGAGAAAACTCTTGAGAGTCCCTTGTATCGCAAGGAGATCCAACCAGTCCGTTCTAAAGGGGATCAATCCTGGATGTTCATTGGAAGGACTGATGGTAAAGCTGAAACTGCAATACTTTGGCCAACTCATGCGACAGATTGACTTACTGGAAAAGACTCTGACGCTGGGAAGGATTGGGGGCGGGAAGAGATGGGGATGACAGAGAATGAGATGGCTGGATGGCATCACCGACACGGTGGACATGAGTTTGTGTTAACTTCGGGAGTTGGTGATGGACAGTGAGGCTTGGCATGCTGTGGTTCATGGGGTCTCAGAGTCAGACACGACTGTGAGAGTGAACTGAACTCAACTGAATACAAGCAATCTGATTTCGGAGTCAACGAACTGGTGATGTCAAGTATACAACTATACAAAACAACTCTACAACTTGATTAAACCGCCATATCACCTCATCCATCAAGTACCCAGTTTAGAAAGTCCTGGCTGACCTAGATAAGGAACATTTTGAAGGACCACACTCCTTTCTCCCCTCACTTTAATTCTTGTCATTATGTTAATTTTCCTTTTTATTCTTTGAATTCAGTGACAGAATAGAATACATCATAACCTGTGGCACTCCATATCAGGACAAAGAAAATGCAGAACTCCAGGGCCATATTATTTCTTTTCTGTCAAATTTGCTTATGCTCATAGATGTGTTGTGATATTCCCTAGGATCTGAGAGTATGAAAGTTTGGTTTTGAAGGGTTAAAATTATAATAAAAATGACAAGGAATGCCCCACTGTCTCTGTTGGGGAAATGTTGTGAAAACTTAAAGCAAGGAGTAGAGGAAACGATAAAGCCTCAGGATTCAAGCAAATAGGACCTCAGTAAATGGGCTAGGAATGATCCAAAACAATGGATAATGAAGAAGACTTCATGGTTGTCCTTGAAATAAGCCCAGGAGAATATCCTTTACATTAAATTGGCCAAGTACTTAGTTTTCTCAGGTGGTAATAATGACAAGGAAGCGAGCATGCTGCTGGAGGACTATTGTCACTACTATGGGTGACACTAGGGCAAGAACAAGTCAATGTGTTCCACAGAGTAGCAATCTCAGAGCCTTATCGTTTAATGAGTTGGTTGGACAGATAGTTATAATGGTCTAAAAAAAAAAAAAAATTGGGGGTAGGAGAAGACGGGGACAATAGAGAATGAGATGGCTGGATGGCATCACCGAATCTATGGACATGAGTTTGAGTGAACTCCAGGAGTTGGTGATGGACAGGGAGTCCTGGCATGCTGTGATTCATGGGGTCTCAAAGAGTCGGACATGACTGCGCGACTGAACTGAACTGAACTGAAATGGCCTATTAGTGTGTGTGGGTATGTGTGAGTGTGTGTGTGTGATGTCTCTCCACGCTTCAAGTCAAAGGATTTTTAAGGAGGGTGGATTGGGTCCCAAGGCTAACATTACTGCCTAAGGAAAGGCTGTAAGTTCTGTTTAGTTCAGTTCAGTTTGTCAGTGGTGCCTGACTTTTTGTGACACCATGAACTGTAGAACACCAGGCTTCCGTGTCCATCACCAACTCCTGGAGGTTACTCAAACTCATGTCCATTGTGTCGGTGAAGACATCCAACAACTTCATCCTGTGTACCCTTATCTCCTGCCTTAAGTCATTCTCAGTATCAAAGTCTTTTCAAATGAGTTAGCTCTTCACATCAGATGGTCAAAGTATTTGACTTTAGCTTCAGTATTAGTCCTTCAATGCACAGTCAGGACTGATGTACGTTAGGATGGACAGGTTGGATCTCCTTGCATCCAAGGTACTCCCAAGCATCCTCACCAACACCACAGTTCAAAAGCATCAATTCTTCTGCACTCAGCTTTCTTTATAGTACAACTCTCAGATCTATACATGACTACCAAAATAACCATAGCTTTGACTAGATGGACCTTTGTTGGCAAAGTATTATCTCTGCTTTTAAAGATGCTGTCTAGGTTAGTCATAACTTTCCTCCCAAGGAGTGTCTTTTATTTCTTGGCTGTACATGTCTATAATACCCAGGACATGGAAGCAACCTAGATGCCCATCAGCAGATGAATGAATAAGAGACCTGTAGTACATATATACAATGGAGTATCACTCAGCCATTAAAAAGAATACATTTGAGCCAATTCTAATGAGGTGGATGAAACTGGAGCCTATTATAGTAAGTCAGAACGAAAACCACCAATACAGTATAATGATGCATATTACGGAATTTAGAAGGATGGTACCAATGACCCGATATGCAAGACAGCAAAAGAGACACGGATATATAGAACAGTCTTTTGGACTCTGTGGGAGAAAGTGAGGGTGGGCTGATTTGAGAGAATAACATTGAAACGTGTATATTATCATATTTGAAAGAGATCAACACTCCAGGTGTGATGCATGAGACAGGGTGCTTAGGGCTCCTGTACTGGGATGAACTTGAGGGGTCAATGGGAAAGGAGGTGAAGGGGTTTCAGCATTAGGAACACATGTACACGCATGGCTGATTCATGAAAATATAGGGCAAAAACCATATACATAATTAGCCTCCAGATAAAATTAAAAAAAATAAATAAATATATTGATAGATTCATGGCTGCAGTCACCATCCGTAGTGAATTTAGAGCCCCCCAAAATAAAGTCATCTACTTTCTCCACTGTTTCCACATCTATTTGCATGAAGATATAGAATCGTATGCCATGATCTTAGTTTTCTGAATGTTTAGCTTTAAGCCAGCGTTTTCACTCTTCTTTATCATTTTCATCAAGAGAATTTTAGATCTTATTCACTTTCTGCCATAAAGGTGCTGTCATCTGCATCTTTGAGGTTATCAATATTTCTCTCAGCAATCTTGATTCCAGCTAGTTCTTCATCCAGTCCAGCATTTCTCTTGATGTACTCTGCATATAAGTTAAATAATCACGGTGACAATATAGCGTTGGCACGCTCCTTTTCCTACTTTGAACCAGTCTGTTGTTCCATGTCCAGTTCTAACAATTGCTTCCTGAACAGAATAAAGATTTCTCAAAAGGCAGGTAGGGGGCCTGGTATTTCCATCTCTTGAACACTTGACCACAGTTTATTGTGATATACATAAAGGCTGTGGCAGAGTTAATAAAGCTGAAATATGTTTATGTTTGTTTAACTTTCTGAAATCACTTTCTGTTTCAATGATCCAGAAGATGTTGACAATTTCATCTCTGGTTCCTCTGCCTTTTAATAAAACGAGCTTGAACATCTGGAAGTTCACAGTTCATGTATTGTTGAAGTCTGGCTTGGAGATTTTTGAGCATTATTTTATTAGCTTGTGAGATGAATGCAATTGTGTGGTAATTTGAACATTCTTTGGCATTGCTTTTCTTTGGAATTGGAATTAAAACTGACATTTTCCAGTCCTATGGCCACTGCTGAATTTTCCAAATTTGCTTTTACATTGAGTGCAACACTTTCACAGCATCATCTTTTAAGATTTGGAACAGCTCAAGTGAAATTCCATCATACCCATTAGCTTGGTACCTAATGAGACTTCCTAAGGCACACTTGAATTCACATTCTAGGATATCAGTGTCTAGGTGAGTGATCACACCATCGTGGCTTATCTGAATCGTGAAGATCTTTTTGGTACAGTTATTCTCGGTTTTCTTGCCACCTCTTCTTAATATCACTGTCATGGTATAAGCTGTAAATATGAGGAAATATATATTCTCATGTAAGGAAAATAGAGATTTCTACTGGTAAAAACAAAGTCAATGTGTAGTGCCAAGACTTAAACAGGACAAGTGAAATACCATTGTGTTAAGAATACAATGTCTCCATGCAAAGGAAAAGGCAATAGAGGCATTCTGTGTGTTTCTCCTTTCTATCCAGACTTCAAGGCCCTAACCAGCCCACACCAAGTATGATTTCTCTGTACACCACTCCTACAAAGTCAAGTGGTATAGATGCCCAGGCCGACTAGAATTATTTGCTGATGAAATTGAAATGATAGCTTTAGGAGAAGCCTAAACTCATATTTTGGACAAGATGCAGGAGATAGTATGGGAAAGGGAAATGTAGCATGCTGCAGTACCTAGGGTGGCAAACGGTGATGACAGGACATGACTTGGCAGCTGAGACACAACAAATACCTGAGAGTAAAAGCCTTTGAAAAATTCAGCCTGACGTGTTTTCCCCCATGCTCAGAACTTTAGAAGGCCTTTAGGTTCCCATACTTAGGAAGAAAGGATAACTTACTTCAACCTTTTCTTGGGCTTCGTGGAGTCATTTGGGGCCAATGGATTCAGAATGACACGTACCAGTGTCATTTGAAAGTAGCAGCACCATCATGATAAACAATGCAATCTTCCTGGAGGTTTGTTGGATTCTACCTGAACTCTGGCATCTCTCTAGTATGCCAATTGGCTAAGTGTGTTCACCGTAAGAAGCTCTTACTCCTTAAGAAGGTGACAAAAAGGAGTCTTGCAAATATATGCTCATTGACAGATTCCTAGGTTGTTTCTCATGATCACCCTTTTAGAATGACTTCATCTACCCACTGCTCCCTTCTGTTGGGCCTTCTAACTCTAACGCCATAATCATTGACCTTTACACGATTCCTCTTCAAGAAACATAAACACATTCCTTACAAATATTTCCTCGTTTTCCTGCAATTAATAGATTTCAATGATTCTGATCAGTGAAAGCTCTTTACTTCTCAGAATACTCAACAGTGGTCTCTTTAACAAATATTCTTCGGCGATTTCAACCCAACGCAGCTAGATTACATGAGTATTAAAACAGCCTTCTCATAGAGACACTGTTTAAAGTGCTACCAGCCAAGGAGTCTGCAAAATGGGGAAAAAAGCTCCATGCCCTCCCCTGGCTGAACTCTTACACACTGAGTCTTCATCCTCATATGCAAATTATTATCCTAGCCTCAAAATTCATGTTGGTTCTCTTTGGCAGTTCTCAAGCTTTTACACTCTAAGACAGTGTTCTTTCTATTTTCCCCTACGAATCATTTCACTATCTACTTCTACCTGCTCACCAAATCATAGAATGACATCCAATATGATTTCTTCATGATTCCGTTAGGCAAGGGAAATGCATAGAACAACTGGCCAAAAACTTACCATTTTAGTGCAAGATCATTCTTTATAAAACCCTGAAAAACAATGAGGCATTATAATGGAACAACCTCTACAATTCTGCTCTCCCTTAATATAATACTTAGAAGTGCTGGATAGAACAGCCAAATTATTGGGAAAGTAGAAGCTGGTGGAATAGGCGAAGGCCCAGTCATCACCATTAAAACTGCCTCTACATTTAGAGCCACAGACTGAAAAATAAGAAGACACAGCTAGCTTTATAGCCGAAAGACACTGTACAACCAATGCTGTATAAACATGTGCATAGAGTCAGGAAACAAGCGAGGATAAGCAGTCAGGTTGGTACTTGAGCCCCAAGAAAGGACACATATAAGGAGATGGATATGGTGGGCTTGGAGAATCATCTCAGCGTGACACATTCAGAGTGTGTAATGGGTCCCAACGCCTGGGATCTGACATCAGGAAGATGAGTCCACTCTGCTGGTGAAAGCTTGGAATGAAGCTGGTTTGTAATGAACAGTAAGGCTCTACGAAACTTGAATTCCACTAGTGAAGAACGTGTACACATCTATTTGTTTCTGAAACAAGGCAGAAGAATCAGAGTGAATCTGCTCAGAATGATGGCCAGTTCCCAGGACCATCACTATGTGTATCTCATACCCCAAACAACACTCAACACATACTCTAGTTCTTCTTGCTCTATAGGTGCTCCCATCTGGGGGTGAATTTTCCATTCCTGGAGAAGGAAACAGTAACCCACCAGTATTCTTGCCTGTAGAATCCCATGGACGGAGAAGCCTGGTAGGCTACAGTCCACGCGGTCGCAAAGAGTCAGACACGACTGAGTGACGGAACGGAACGGAGACAGGGAAGAGAATGAACTCAGGACAAACAGAATCAGTTCAGACTCAGCCCTCAAGAGTTCCGCTCCCGAAACCTGGGAGAAAAATCCCAACTTCAAGTCGTATTATTGGACACTGAGAAGAATAGCCCCATAATACCTGTCAGTGGAACTACGCCCACTATCTCCAACCCTGTGTCATTCCTATGTGAACACTGCCAGAACACACTGGGGTATCACAGGACGCCCACTCTTGTCATGTCCAGCTCTCAAACCAAAGTCACAGGGCAAATGTATATTACACAGACTGGCCATATATAAAGCCACCACCTTTACAATAAGAGTCGTTGTTTCAATTCACCTTTTTCACAAGGAGAAAGGTAAATTGAGAAGTCTTGCCTGTTTGATTCCAATGGAAAAAAAGACAGAAAGAAAAACAAAAAAAAGGAATATATCACACACGAAATAGAGAAATCATTTAACAGATACAGTTTGAAGCCTGAGTAAAAATAATGCAAAATCAGATAGAGAAAAATGCAGATGGACAAAGTAAACATTTTAACAAGAAATGAGAAATAATATGGAAAAAAAAGCGCTCATGAAGAATAAAATAATGAAATAGAAAACACATTAGAAGGAAATAATAGAGAAAAACTGACACAGAAGAATGCGTTTGTGCCCTGGAAGATTCTATAGTGAAAAACACCGAAGGAGAATTGCAAATAGATGAGCAAATTAACAAATAAAGACCAGTTTAAATAATCTATTTGACAATATAAAAATAGCAGCATTGCGATATTTGGGGTCTCAGAAAGGAAGAAATAGAAAGCAGTTGATATGATATAGATAAAATTATGGCTGTGATCAGTTTCAAAACCTGAAGAAAGAAAGAAACTTAGAAATCTGGGGAGATAAAGAACAGAGAGTTCCAGAAAGTTGAATGGAGACTGAAATGAAGACATATCAAAATTAAATGGAAAGTTGAAAAGAAAGTGAAATGGAAAAAGGGAAAAGAAAGTACACAAGAGAAATCCACAAGGTTATCAGCTGACTCACGATTTCTGAAGTGGGGTTGCAGTGGGCCTTCTTAGGATTGGCAATTGATGTTGGATTTGTTGGCTACTCATGGAAGACATTGGGGTCTTAAGGCCCATGCTGACCATGTTCGTATTGCCAGAAGTCCATTGGTGAAGATCTGTGGTTTGATCCTTTGCAATACTACCTCAAGGTAACTGAGAGAATCACGGGTTGTGAGGGGGTCAGGAGGTGAGACCTGAACTATGGAGGAGAGGACACTCACCTTTCCCAAATGGGAAAACTCAGGCTCACGCAGGCCGACTGCAGAGCCTGGATTCAGGTCATGCAGGTAGCAGCTGGCAGGCTGAGACTTGGGGGCTTAATGTGTACAAGCCTCACTCAAAGGAGCTGTGGTTACACCCCGAGAGTCCTTGGTGACTCTGATGGAGGCAAGGCACCTTTGTTGGAATCATCCTTCCCTGAGTCCTGCCGCCACCAGACATCCTGCTGCTCAATCACTTTGAAATCACCTGAGCTCTTCACTCGCAACCTTCATCCTAGGAAGCCCTGTCAGTTGGTAGGGGTTTCTCTCTGGTGTCCCACTGCATTTTTGTGTTGACTTTGGCATATTCTGTAAATTTGCATATTCACTGCTTAGCCTTTCTCCACCGCCACACAGGCAATGCTGGAAGTGGCTTCAGGCTAGTTGGAGATACCACTGAGCAGATGTTGGAGGAAATGGACAGGTATCTCAAAAGGCAAGCCATTGTGCCTGCTGATGTTATCTCCCACATTGCAGGACACAGCATCTTCAGCTTCAGAAACGTGAGTGTTCCCTGTTTACTTTTGTGTCCCTGTGCCTTGCATATGTGTGTAGATGTGTTACATGTGTTTGTGTCAACTGTATTTGTGCCTGCATATCTGTGTGAGTATGTCCAGCCCACTAAAGACACATAGGTGAAGACCAAAGATGTGAGATATGAAGCAACTAGAAAAGGAGATATCCACAGACTTGGGGAGAATGGTCAATGTATTTCTGTGATACCACAGTACCGGAGAAGAATGAGGAAATGATGGTCATTGATAACTGGAAGATGGCTCCTCAAATCTGGAATTACCTAAGAGACATAAACATGCTCAACATCTCTGCTCTGTCCTGGGGTGTGTTTGTACTTGGAAATGGGATTGGAGAGTTTGAAGAGTCACCCAGAGTAAATCAAGTATGGTGGGGCTTTGAATCCATTGTTGTGGACCCATCAGTCTTTGAGACATGTACTGGCCTGTGGAAATGGAGGTCATGGTAGTAGGACCTACGATTTAGAAGAGGCCAAGGTTCTTTGAAAAAGTGTAGAGTCTGGGAGAAGGAAGCCCAGATGGTGAGCCAGATGTACTTTAGAAACGTTCCGCACATGTGAGAAACATACAGGGGAAAATCCTGGCTAGAGTGTTGCCTAGCATCAGCCAGGACACTCCCTCACTTAGTGAGGTACACACTGGGACTTTGTGAGAGAAATGATCTCCTGAAATATTTGCGTAGTTAACATCGGAAGCTTGATTATGCCCAAATGGACTGATTTTTCTTTTCTCTTGATGAACGAAGGTGCCAGAAATCAGTTTTACACAGTCTACATTACTTTCCTACCGTTCATGTATAAAATATGGAATATATATTATTTTTTGATTTAATTAATTTGTTTTAATGTTTACAATTTTGTAGGGTTTTTCTGCCTTACATTGATATGAATCAGCCTGCGGTGTATATATCCCACAACACATGAATCCATTTCCACCTCAATCCTCACCCATTCTTCTGCACAATTTAAGAAAAGCAGTGTTGAATGTCCTGCTTAATGTATTGAGTTTGCACTGATCATCTATTCAACATATGGTAATAAACATATTTCAATGTGGTTCCCTCATATTTTCTCACCCTCTTCTACTCCCTCATAGTCTATAAACTGTTTTACCTCTGTGTCTCTTTTTGCGAAAGACTCGTAGTTTCTGCATTCCACATTCCACTAGTTCAGTTGCTAATCATGTTGGACTCTTTGCAACCCCATGAACCACAGCACACCAGGCCTCCCTGTCCATCACCGACTCCCGGAGTTTACCCAAACTCATGTCCATTGAGTCGGTGATGCCAACCAGCCATATCATCCTCTGTCGTCCCCTTCTCCTCCTGTCCTCCATCTACTCATATCAGAGTCAATAATTATTATTATCTCTTTAGCGACAAGGCATAAACTCAATCTTTTCCCATGTATTATTTCTTCACACCAGGGTAACCAAAATATTGGAATTTCAGTATCAACATCCGCCTTTACTGGGTTAGTTTCCTTTAAGACTGATGGGGTTGATCTCCTTGCTGGACAAGTGTCTCTCAAGACCCATCTTTCGCACCCAGTTGCAAAGCCTCAATTCTTTGGCACTCAGCCTTCTTTATAGTGAATCTAGCACATCCGTGCATGTCTACGGGTAAAACCATAGCTCTGACTATAAAGACCTTTGTTGCCAAGGAGATGTCTCTGCTTTTCAGTACATTCTGTCTAGGCTTATCATAGCATTTCTTTCCAGGAGCAGGGGTTTTTCTTTTCATGGATGTGATCACTGTCCCCAGAGATTTTGGAGCCGAAGAAAACTGTCTGTCTCTATTTTCATTTTTATCCTTTCTATTTGCCAAAACATTGCTATTCTTTGTCCTGCCTCATTTCATACACCAACGCCAACCATCCCCATTGCACCAGGTATCTCTTTACTCTGTTTTTATGTTCCAGAACCCAATAATTAAATGGACATCTTTTCTTGGTGTTATTTCTAGAAAGACTTGCAGGTCTTCCTAAAATCATTAAAGTTCCCTGGTAACATAGAAAGTGAAGAATTGAAAAGCAGAGACTTCCATTTTTCATGTAGGAAATTCTGCACCCAGGGGTTCATGTTCAAGAAAGAGAACTCCTTATTCCTTGTAGGAAAAATAACTCTCCTGATTTTCAACTGTGAAGTGTAGAAAATTCTATACATAATGTAAGAAAAAAAAATTTCATCAAATATTCATATGTAAATTGTAGAGAATTTATATTTCAAATAGGAATATAGGCATTGATTTCCCTATGTGAGATAAAAAATTCCATATTTCAAGTAGTAAAGGTGGCAAATGTACAGGTGATGTGAAACAAAAAGACATTTTTTCACTCTCTTCTTTTACTTTTCTTAAGAGGCTTTCAGATTTTCCTCAATTTCTGTCATAAGTGTGGTTTCATCTGCATCTTTGCAGTTATTGATATTTTCCATGCAGTCTTGATTCCAGCTTCTGCTTCATACAACACATATTTCTCATGATGTGTTCTGCATGTAGTTAAATAAGTAGGGTGACAACATAGCCTTGACCTACTTCCATGCCTTGTTCTAACTGTTGTTTTCTGACATGCATACAGGTTTCTCAAGAGACAAGTCAGGTGGTCTGATATTCCCATCTCTTAAAGAATTTTCCACAGTTTATTGTGATCCAGAGAGTCAAAGGCTTTGGCATAGTCAATAAAGCAGAAATAGACGATTTCTGGAACTCTCTTGTTTTTTCAGAGATCCAGCAGATGTCTGCAATTTGATCTCTGATTCCTCTGCCTTTCCCAAAACCAGCTTGAACATCTGGAAGTTGACGGTTCACATATTGTTGAACCCTGCCGTGGAGAATTTTGAGCATTACTTTATTAGCACATGAGTTGAAGGCAATTGTATAATAGTTTGGGTATTCTTTGGCATTGCGTCTCTTTGGGATTGGAATGAAAACTGACCTTTTCCAATCCTTGGCCATTGCTGAGTTTTCCAAAATGGCTGGAGCAGCGAGCTGTGGCTGTGTGTCATTTAAGCAGCCAGCTATCAAGAGGAGATATCCCACATCCAACATAAGGATCAGAGGCTGTTCTTTGCTGTAGGAGCAGTGAAGAGCTACTCCACAACCAAAGTAAGAGAACCCCCAGTAGATGGTAGGTGATGAGAGATGGCATTCGAGGGCAGAAAGATGGAAACCACCATCACAGAAACCTAATCAACCCATCACATGAACCACTGCCTTGTGTAACTCAGTTAAACAAAGACATGCTGTGTAGGGCTACAAATGAGAGGCATCCATACATATCCACTGGGAAAAAAACCTGCTTTGCCTATATGAACCTTTGTCGACAAAGTGATATCTCTGCTTCTAAGAATATTGTGTCTAGGTTTGTCATAGGTTTTCTTCCTGGGAGTGAGAGTCTTTTGTTTTCATGGCTGTAATCACGGTCCCCAGTGATTTTGGAGCCCAAGAACACTGTCACTTTTTCCATTTTTAACCTTTCTCTGCAAAACTCTACCTTTACCCTTTGTTCTGCATCACTTTGTACCGCAAATCCAAACTTCTCTGTTACTCCACGTATAGCTTGACTTCCTGTTTTTACCTCACAGTCAGCCATGGTGAAAGGACATCTATTTTTGGTGTTAATTTTATAAATTCTTGGAGGTTTTCCTAAATCTATTAAAGTTCCCTGGTGACTTTGAATTGAAATACAGAAACTTGCATTCTTCATCTACAAAATCTACACCCAGATATTCATACAAAATTAGGGAATTCCACGTTCACAGTAGCAAACATAACCATCCTGAATTTCAAATGTGAATCATAGAGAATTCCAACTTTCAAATAGAATTGACACCTAGATTTTCATATGTGAAATTTAGAGCATCATGTAGGAAAATCTACACCAAGATACTTATATATGAAATATAGACAATTTATATTTTGTTTAGAAATACTTCCCTTGGTTTACATATTTGAAATACAGGAATTCCATATTTCAAGTAGTAAATCAACATCTGGATATTCAGTGAAATAAAAAATATTCATATTACATGGAAGAAGTTTGTGTATCTACAGTTCGTTTATTCATAATTTTTAGTAATTATTTATTTATTTACGGCTGCACTGAGTTTCCATTGCTGTGCACAAAGTTTCTCTAGTTGCAGTAATTTGGGTTAATCTTCATTGCAATGAGCTAGCTTCTCATGGCAATGCCTTCTCTTTCGGAGCACAAGCTCTAGGGCTCTCTGGTTCAGGGGGCACACAGGCTTATCTTCTTTGGTAGTATGTGAGGTCTCCTCAGACCAAGATTCAAACCCATGTCCCCTGCATTGACAGACAAATTCTTAAGCCACTGGATCCCTGAAGAAGTCCAACAGGCTTTTTATTTAGTACATTAAAAAATATTTATTTAATTGGGGGCTGATTATAATATTAAAGTGAGTTTTCCATACATTGACAAGAATCAGCCATGTGCTTACATTTGTTCTTCATGTGAACATACCTTCCACCTCACTCCCATCCCAAACCACCAGGTCATCCCAGTGCACCAGCCCTGAGCACCTTGTCTCATGTATCGGACCCGGACTGGTGATCATTTTCACATATGATCATATACATGTTTCAATGCTGTCCTCTCAAATCAACCCACCCTCGCCTTCTCTCACAGAATCCTAAAGACTGTTCTATACATTTGTGTCTCTATTGCCGTCTCGCCTATAGTGTCATTGATATCATATTTCGAAATTCCATTATATGCATTAGTGTACCGTAGTGGTGTTTTTTGTTCTGACTTACTTCTGTCTGTGTAATAGACTTCAGTTTCATCCACCTCATTAGAACTGATTCAAATTAAATCTTTTTAATGACTTAGTAATATTCCTTTGGGTATATGTATCAAAGATTTCTTATCCATTCTTCTGCCAGTGGACATCTATGTTGCTTCCATGCCCTGGCTATTATAAACAGTGCTGTGATGAACATTGGGGTACACGTATCTCATTCAATTCTGGTTTCATTGGTGTGTATGTCAGGTAGTGATACCGCTAGACCATATGGCAGTACTGTTTCCAATTTTTTACCTAATCTCCCCAATGTTCTCCATAGTGTCTGTACTAGTTTGCAGTCCCATCAACAGTGTAAGAGGGTCCTCCTTTCTCCACTTCAATACATAATTTATTTTGTGTATATTTTTGGGTAGTATCCATTCTGACCGTCCTGAGATGGTTCCTCATTGCTGGTGTCATACTTTTACACGTGGATGACGAGTTTTCCTAGCGCCACTTGTTTCAGAGACTTTTCTCCAGTGTATATACTTGCCTCCCTTGTCAAAGAGAAGTTGTCCTTTCAATCATCTATACTTTGTCTTTGTGCCAGTACCATACAGTCATGATGATTACAGCTTTGTTGTATAGCCTGAAGTCAAGCATGTTCATTCCTCCAGATCCATTCGTCCTTCTCAAGATTGCTTTGGTTTTTGGTATTTCCATACAAATTGTGACATTATTTGTTAATAGTTCTGTGAAAAATACCGTCGGTAGCTTAATAGGATTGCACTAAACCTATAGATTGCTTTAGGTGGTATAATCATTTTCACTATTTTGACACTTCTAATCCGTAAACATGGTATATTTCTAACATCTATTTATTTCCTCTTTGATTTCTTTCATCAGTGTTTTTTAGTTTTCTATATATCGAACATTGGTTTCTTTAGGTAGATTTATTCCTAAGAATTTTATTCTTTTCATTTCAGTGGTGAATGGGAATGTTTCCTTTATTTATCTTTCTGTTTTCTAATTGTTAGTGTCTAGGTACGCAGGGAATTTCTGGGTGTTACTTTTACATCCTGCAACTTTACTATGTTTATTGCTTAGCTCTAGCCATTTTCTGGTGGAGTCTTTAGGGTTTTCTAAGTAGAAGATCAAGACATCGTCAAAGAGTGAGATTTTTCATTCTTCTTTTGCAATAGGGATTCCTTTGATTTCTTTTTCCTCTCTGACTGCTGTTGCTAAAATTTCCAAATCTGTGTTTAATAGTAGTGATGAGAGAGGGCATTCTTGTCTTGTTCCTGACATTAGGAGGAATGCTTTCAATTTTTCACCATTGAGGATCATCTTTACTGTGGGTTTGTCAAACGTAACTTTTATTAAGTTGAGGTATATTCCTTAAATTCCTTCTTTGTGGAGGGTTTTTTTTTTTTTATCGTAAATGAATGGTGAATTTTGTCTAAGACCTCACTGTCTCTTTAGATAATCATATGGTTTTTATCATTTAATTTGTTAACATGGTGTATTACATTGACTTTCAGATATTAAAGAATCCTTGGATCCCTGAGATAAAGCTCACTTCGTAATGAAGTATGATCTTTTTGAAATGGTTTTGGATTGTGTTTGTTAGGATTTTTTTTAAGGATATTTGCATCTATGTCTATCAGTGTTAGTGGACTGTAGTTTTCTTTTCCTAAGGCATCTTTAGTTTTGGTGTTAGGATGTTGGTGGCCTCATAGAATGAGTTTGGAAATCTCCCTTACTCTGCAAATTTCTGGAAGAATTTGAGTAGAATAAGCGTCCAGTTCAATTCAGTTCAGTCGCTCAGCCATGTCTGACTCTGTGCCACCATGAAGCACAGCACGCCAAGCCTCCCTGTTCATCACTAACACCCGGAGTTCACTGAAACTCATGTCCATCGAGTTGGTGATGCCATCCAGCCATCTCATTCTCTGTCGTCCCCTTCTTCTCCTGCCCACAGTCCCTCCCAACATCAGAGTCTTTTCCAGGGAGTGAACTGTTCGTATGAGGTAGCCAAAGTATTGGAGTTTAAGCTTTATCATCAGTCCTTCCAATGAACACCCAGGACTGATCTCCTTTAGAGTGGACTGGTTGACTGTCCTTCCAGTCCAAGGGACACACAAGAGTCTTCTCCAAAACCACAGATCAAGAGCATCAATTCTTCGGCGATCACCTTTCTTCACAGTCCTACTCTCACATCCATATATGACCGCTGGAAAAACCGTAGCCTTTACTAGACGGACCTTGGTTGGCAAAATAATGTCTCTGCTTTTTAACATGCTATCTATATAAAGTACTATAAATACTTGAAAAATGATAGAAGCCAAAATAATTCTCAAACTTGTAATGTAGTATATAGAAATGAACGTAAGGGAATGATAAAGAATAGATAAAAGTTTCATTAATAAAAACATGAATAAATTAAAAAAAAATCTAACAATTTCTCTAGAGTTACTGTGAGCTTCGTGGTGTCAGATCAGTGTCAGATGGTCTCTTTTTCCAACCCTTGGACTGCAAGGAGTTGCAACCAGTCCATCTTAAAGGAGATCAATCCTGGATGTTAATTGGAAAATCTGATGCTAAAGGTGAAATTCCAATACTTTGGCCACATCATGCTAAGAGTTGACTCAATGGAAAAGGATCTGATGCTTAGAGAGATTGGGGGCAGGAGGAGGAGGGAATGACAGAGGATGAGATACCTGGATGGAATCACTGACTCAATGGACATGAGTGTGAGTAAATCCCGGTAGTTGGTGATGGACAGCGAGGCTTGGCATGCTGTGATTCATTGGGTCACATAGAGTCGGATACTACTAACCAACTGGACTGAAGGACAAACTAACTGACTTGTTATCAAAAGCTATCGTTGTCCTGAATTGCACATTTTCTGCATTAATTTCAGATTTTCAAATTATTGCACCTGTCAATTCTGGGCTAGTTCACCCTTCTTGCTATTTTTTTACTTTCTCATTTGCAATTTTCTTCCGTGACTAGTTTGCACCATAACACTAGAGGTCAGCAGGCCCTTATATGACTTCACTTGCTCAGTGGTGCAGTGGTGAGGGTAGGACATTGAAAATAAATACTGCTGCGATATATGGGTCGGGGTGCTTAAGGTAGATGGACCAGAGTGGGCCTGCCACTGCAGTAGGTGACATGGACTTTCTCGGTTCACACTGCTAAAGGTCCTGAGTGATCCGTGAGGGCACTGCCCAAAGTGGGCCTTGTGTTTCATGCCCTTCCCATGTCTACGCCACTCAGGCTCTCAGGTGCTCTGCAAGGGAACTGAACATGATCGGTTATATGCTTTGTTTCCTTCCCAGATCCAAATTGCTCAGGCAACTGTGTGGCAGGCAAGGTACTGTCTAATGTATGCCATGCATCTTATGTACCTATCAGGTCCCAGCCACTTGGTTTGTTGTAGGGTAAGGGAGTAAGAGAAGTCAAGGTTCAGAAAAAGAATGAGACTGGCACTTTTCAGGAACAGATCACCTTTAATTAGACAAGAAAGAACGGCAGTCATATGAATGAGCTGCTGCACAAACCCAATAAAATTGTATGCATATATATAGGCAAATAAGTGGAAAGTTACTGTCTTAAGGGAATCTGTTCTTCTCCAAGGTTGTTTGGAGTAGTTATCACTTAAATGGCTGGGTCAAGGAATTTTGGAGATCAGGCATAGGCTGGACCTGCTGGAAGTTGGGTGTAATCATCCTTAATGTCCATTTTTTTTCTTCAGGTGAGAGAGTTCTTTGCTTTTCATAGAACGATGGGGATGACCTGGAGGGGAGTTTTAACTCCAGGCTGTTTTCAGCCATGTAAATTTCCTTCATTGTTGGCTTTTCCAGAAGGACAATTTGCAAGAATTCCGTGTGTCTCCAGAGGGGTGATGAACTCATATTTTGACCCCCCTTGCCTATGTGAACTGAGCATGAACCCAGGAAGACATGGTTACCAACTGGCAGCCTGCTCAGAGCTTGGTGGGAGATTGGGTCTCTGGGGCTGATATAATAGCAGCCTCGTGCCTTCTGCCTCTGTCTGATGCAAACATTCCTCTCTGCCTCCTTGGAGGAAAGGGCCATAAATGGCAACCTGTTTGCACATCTTTGATATTTTGTAATGTGCAATCTTTTGTTCTGTGAGTGTCTCTTTTCACTATGTGGCCATAGAGACTTCTCTCAAGAAAGGTCCTTTTTTTGAATTTTTGTCTCTGGTGTTCCCATAGTTTAGGTTGCTACATCACCTTAGCTCTGTCAGATCATCCTCAGAGCTTTAAAGCTGGGTCCTTATCATAGGGCAGATTATAGAGGCCAGGCATCGCTCCCAGGTCTAGCTCAATGATGGTGGACAGGAGTATCTGAAATGTTTCTCCACTGGTAATTACCGTTAGGTACATTTGCTTTTGTTTTTCTTTCCCTTGGTTACGTTGCTCTAAGCGAACCCAGAGTTCTCCACTGTCACTGTCCTGAGAGGGTTTACAATTATCTGCAAGCTCTCCTCATTTAAAACTTCCTCTCCGAGACCAACCTCAGCCCCTAAATATTTTGTCTTTCTTCTTGTCTCTTTTATTTTTCCCTACCTCCTTTGGAAAAAAACATTTTGACTTCTGGGTAACTTGGAGCAGTCAACAGTGTTCCCAGTTTGTTTTCTGGAAGTTCTTCCATGTGCAGTCGATGCTTAGATGATTTGCTGGGGAGAGAGTGGTCTTGTCCTCCTATTGTTCTGATATTTTGGAACCAACTGTCATCCTGCAAGACCCATTTTATTAACTGAAATGCTGTTGTTCTTCAGCGACTAAGCCATATTTGACTTTTTGTATCCCCTTGGACTCTAGTACATCAGTCCACTCTGCCCCTCACTGTCTCCCATAGTTTCCCTGGGATCATGTCCTATGAATCGCTGATGTAATCCAAAAGTCTCATCCTCTCTCACCCACTGATCCTCCTGATTTTCTAAAGATCACGGTCTTTTCTAATGAGTCAACTCTTTGCCTCAGGTGGACGAAGCTTCGGGGCTTTATTTTCAGCATCAGCCCTTCCAATGGGTCTTCAAAGTTGATTTTATATACAATTCATTTGTTTGGTATTCCTGCAGTTCAAAAGAATCCCACAAGTCTTCCCCAGCAGAGCAGTTCACAATCAGTAATCCCTTGGTGTTCTCACATCTGTACATACTTTTGGAAAGAACAGAGATATGACTCTACGGGCCTCTGTGGGCCAAGTCATATTCTAGTTTTTAAAGACACTTTCTAGCATCGCTTTATTAGCATTTGAGATGAGAGCAATTATGGTGTAGTTTGAGCATTCTTTGGCATTACCTTTCTTAGGGATTGGAATGAAAACTGAACTTTTCCAGTCCTGTGGCCACCACTGAGTTTTTCAGATTTGCTGACATATCGAGTGTAGCACTTTCACTGCATCATCATCCAGGATTTGAAATAGCTCACCTGGAATTCCATCACCTACACTAACTTTGTTCGTAGTGATGCTTAATAAGGCCCACTTGTCTTCACATTCCAGGATGTCTCTCTCTAGGTGAGTGATCACACCTTCGTGTTTTTCTGGGTCCTGAAGATCTTTTATGTACAGACTTCCCATTCGATTGCTTTCCTCTGTTTCCTGCATTGATCACTGAGAAAGTCTTTCTTATTTCTCCTTGCTACTCTTTGGAACTCTACATTCAAATGGGTATCGATTTCCTTTTCTCCTTTGATTTTCACTTCCCTTCTTTCCGCAGCTATTTGTAAGGCCTCCTCAGACAGCCAATTTGCTGTTTCGCATTTCGTTTTCTGGGGGATGATCTTGATTCCTGTCTCCTGGACAATATCATGAACCTCCACCCATAATTTATCAGGCACCCTCTCTGTCAGATCTAGTCCCTTGAAACTATTTCTCACTTCCACTGTATAGTCATAAGGGATTTGACTTATGTTATACATGAATGGTATAGTGGTTTTCTCCACTTTCTTCAATTTCAGTCTGAATTTTGCCACAAGGATTTCATGATCTGTGCCACAGTCAGCTCCTGGTCTTGTTTTTGCTGGCTGTATAGAGATTCTCCATCTTTGACTGAAAGAATAAAATCAATCTGTTTTCAGTGTTGAGCATTTGGTGATGTCTTCTCTCTGTCATTTTTTGGCCAGATTAATAAAACTGGCTTAAATTTCTTTTGTCCCCCCAAAAAAAAAATTGGAAAAATTTCAAATACTAATGGTATTTAAATGACATTTACCATAGATTTATAGCATATTTTACTTGAGGATCATAATTTCTACGACTATGTAAGTTTTTAAAACTCCTAATGGAAGGGGATTATTTGATATTATTTACATTTTATGAATAAAGGAATCCATTTTTCTTCATTTTTCTGATCTTCTTAGTTGAAAGAGTTATAAAATATTTTTTCCCACTCTGGTTTTATTTTAAGTTTTTTTTTTTATATATATATTTCTATTTTTATTTTATTTATTGTTTCTTTCATTTTATTTATTTATTTTTATTGGAGGCAAATTACTTTACCTTAATATATTGGGTGGTTTTGCCATACATTGACATGAATCTGCCCTAGATGTACATGTGTTCCCCCTCTTGAACCCCCAGCCCAACTTCCTCTTCCCCATGTCCTCCCTCCAGGTCATCCATGTGCACCAGCACCAAGCATCCTGTATCATTCGTCGAACCTGGACTGGTGATTCATTTCACATATGATAATGTACATGCTACAATGCCATTCTGTCAAATCATCCTACCTTCACCCTCTCCCACAGAGTCCCAAAGGCTGTTCTACACACTTATGTCTCTTTTGATGTCTCGTGGGAAATAGATGGCAAAACAGTGGAAACAGTGTCAGACTTTATTTTGGGGGGCTTCAGAATCACTGCAGATGCTGATTGCAGCCATGAAATTTAAAGACGCTTACTCCTTGGAAGGAAAGTTATGACCAACCTAGATAGTATATTAAAAAGCAGAGACATTACTTTGCCAACCAAGGCCCGTCTAGTCAAGGCTATGGTTTTTTCCCGTGGTCATGTATGGATGTGAGAGTTGGACTGTGAAGAAACCTGATCACGGAAGAATTGATACTTTTGAACTGTGGTGTTGGAGAAAACTCTGTTCATTGGAAGGACTGATGCTAAAGCTGAAACTGCAATATTTTGGCCACATCATGCGATGAGTGGACTCACTGGAAAAGACTCTGATGCTGGGAAAGTTTGGGGGCAGGAGGAGAAGGGTACGACAGAGAATGAGATGGCTGGATGGCATCAACGACTCTGTGGACATGAGTTTGAGTGAACTCCGGGAGTTGGTGATAGACAGGGAGGCCTGGCGTGCTGTGATTCATGGCGTCGCAGAGAGTCGGACACGACTGAACAACTGAACTGAACTGATACAGGATTAAGGCTAACATTATTCTAAATTCCATATATATGCATTAGTATGCTGTATTGATGTTTTTCTTTCAGGCTGACTTCACTCTGTATAATAGGCTCCAGTTTCATCCACCTCATGAGAGCTGACTCAAATGCATTTTTTTGATGGCTGAGAAATACACCATTGTGTATATGTACCAGAGCTTTCTTATCCATCCATCTGCAGATGGACCTCTAGGTTGCTTCCATGTCCTGGCTATTATCAACAGTGCTGCAATGAATATTTGAGTACATGTCTTTCTTTCAATTCTGGTTTCCTCGGTGTGTACGCCCAGGAGTGCGATTGCTGGATCATTTTTTGAGGAATCACCACACTGTTCTCCATAGTGACTCTACTAGTTTGCATTCCCACCAACAGTGTAAGAGGGTTCCATTTTCTCCACACCCTCTCCAGCATTTATTGCATGTAGACTTTTGGATAGCAGCCATTCTGACTGGTGTGAAATGGTATCTCATTTTGGTTTTGATTTGCATTTCTCTGATTATGAGGGATGTTGAACATTTTTTCATGTTTTTGTTAGCCATCTTTATGTCTTCTTTGGGGAAATGTCTGTTTAGTTCTTTGACCCATTTTTTGATTGGGTCTTTTTTTTTTCTGGAACTGAGCTGCAGGAGCTGCTTGTATATTTTGGAGATTAATTTTTTGTCAGTTGTTTCATTTGCTATTAATTTCTCCTATTCTGAAGACTGTCTTTTCACCTTGCTTATAGTTTCCTTTGCGGTGCAGAAGCTTTTTATTTAAATTATGTCCCATTTTTTTTTTTCTTTTATTTCCAGAATTCTGGGAGGTGGGTCATGGAGGATCCTGATGTGATTTATGTCGGAGAGTGTTTTGCCTATATTCTCCTCTAGGAGTTTTACAGTTTCTGGTCTTACATTTAGATCTCTAACCCATTTTGAGTTTATTTTTGTGTGTGGTGTTAGGAAGTGATCTAGTTTCATTTTTTACAATTGGCTGACTAATTTTCCCAGCACCACTTGTTGAAGAGACTGTCTTTTCTCCATTTTATATTCTTGCCCCCTTTGTCAAAGATAAGGTGTCCATAGGTGCGTGAATTTATTTCTGTGCTTTCTATTTTGTTCCATTGATCTATATTTCTGTCTTTATGACAGTACCATACTGTCTTGATGATTGTGGCTTTTAATAGAGCCTGAAGTCTGGCAGGTTAATTCCCCCAGTTCCATTCGTCTTCCTCAAGATTGTTTGGCTATTCAAGGCTTTCTGTATTTCAAAAAAAAAAAAATGTGTGATTATTTGTTCTAGATTGGGGGAAAATATCGTTGTTAACTTGAAAGGAATTACACTGAATGTATAAATTACTTTGGGTAGTATAATCATTCTTACTATATTTATTCTTCCAATCCATGGAAACGATATATTTCTCCATCTATTAGTGTCCTCCTTGATTACTTTCACTAGTATTTTATCGGAGAAGGCAATGGCAAGCCACTCTAGTATTCTTGCCTAGAAAATCCCATGGATGGAGAAGCCTGGTAGCCTGCAGTCCATGGGGTCGCTAAGGGTCGGACACGACTGAGCGACTTCACTTTCACTTTTCACTTTCACACATTGGAGAAGGAAATGGCAACCCACTCCAGTGTTCTTGCCGGGAGAATCCCAGGGACGGGGGAGCCTGGTGGGCTTCTGTCTATGGGGTCACACAGTCGGACACGACTGAGGTGACGCAGCAGCAGCAGCAGCAGTATTTTATAGCTTTCTATGTACAAATCTTTTGTTTCCTTAGGTAGATATATTGCTGAGTATTTAATTCTTTTCACTGCAAAAGTGAATGGAATAGTTTCCTTAATTTCTCTTTCTATTTTCTTATTATTAGTGTATAGGAATGCAAGGGATTTTTGTCTTGATTTTATATCCTGCAACTTTACTGTATTCATTGGTTAGCTCTAGTAGTTTTCTGGTAGAGTCTTTAGGGTTTTCAGTGTAGAGAATCATGTCATCAGCGAATACTGAATGTTTTACTTCTTCTTTTCCAAGTTGTATTCTTTTATGTCTTTTTCTGCTCTGACTGCTGTAACCAAAACTTCCAGAACTATGTTGAATAGTAGTGGTGAGAGTGGGTACCCTTGTCTTGTCCCTGATTTTAGGGGAAATGCTTTCAGTTTCTCACCATTGAGGATAATGTTTGCTGTGTATTTGTCATATATAGCTTTTATTATGTTGAGATATGTCCCTTCTATTCCCACTTTCTGAAGGGGTTTTATCATATGGATGTTGAATTTTGTCAAAGGCTTTCTCTGCATCTATTGAGATAGTCATATGATTTTAATTTTTCAGTTTGTTAACATGGTGTATTACGTTGATTGATTTGCGGATATTGAAGAATCCTTGCATTCCTGGGATAAAGCCCACTTTGTCATGATGTATGATCTTCTTAATGTGTTGCTGGATTCTGATTGCGAGAATTTTGTAAAGGATTTTTGCATCCGTGTTCATCAGTGATATTGGCCTTTAGTTTTCTTTTTTTGTGGGATCTTTACCAGGTTTTGGGATTAGGGTGATGGTGGCTTCATAGATTGCGTTTGGAAGTTTCCATTCCTCAGCAATTTTCTGAAAGAGTTTCAGTAGAATAGGCGTTAGCTCTTCAATAAATTTTTGGTCGAATTTAGCTGTGAAGCCCTCTGAACCTGAGCTTTTGTCTGCTGGAATATTTCTAATCGCATCCTCTAATTCCGTGCTTGTGATGGGTTTGTTAAGATTTTCTATTTCTTCCTGGTTCAGTTCTGGAAGGTTTTAGAATTCGAAGAGTTTGTCCATTTCTTCCAAGTTATTAATTTCATTGCCATATAATTGCTGATAGTATTCTCTAATAATCCTTTGTATTTCTGTGTTGTCGGTTGTGATCTCTCCATTTTCATTTCCAATTTTATTGATTGGGTTCTTCTCCCTTTGTTTCTTGATGAGTCTGGCTAGTGGTTTGTCAATTTTATTTACCTTCTCGAAGAACCAGCTTTTGGCTTTGTTTATTTTTGCTATGGTCCCTTTTGTTCTTTTGCATTTATATCTGCCCTAATTGTTACGATTTCTTTCCTTCTACTAACCCTAGGGTTCCTCATTTCTTCCTTTTCTAGTTTCTTTAGATGTAGAGTTAGGTTATTTAGTTGACTTTTTTCTTGTTTCTTGACGTGTGCCTGTATTGCTATGAACTTTCCCCTTAACACTGCTTTTACAGTGTCCCAGAGGTTTAGGGTTGTTGTGTTTTCATTTTCATTCATTTCTATGCATATTTTGATTTCTCTTTTGATTTCTTCTATGATTTGTTCATTATTCAACAGCGTGTTGTTCAGCCTCCATATGTTGGCATTTTTAACACTTTTTCTCCCGTAATTGAGATCTAATCTTACTGCATTGTGGTCAAAAAAGATACTTGGAATGATTTCAATTTTCTTGAATGTACCAAGGCTATATTTATGGCCCAGGATGTGATCTATCCTGGAAAAGGTTCTGTGTGCCCTTGAGAAAAAGTTGAAATTCATTGTTTTGGGGTGAAATGTCCTACAGAGATCTATTAGGACTCACTTGTCTATTGTATCATTTAAAGTTTGTGTTTCCTTGTTAATTTTCTGCTTAGTTGACTTATCCATAGGTGTGAGTGGGCTATTAAAGTCTCCCACTATTACTGTGCTATTGTTAATTTCCCCTTTCATACTTGTTAGTAATTTTCTTACATATTGTGCTGCTCCTATGTTGGGTGCATAAATATTTATAATTGTTATATCTTCATCTTGGATTGATCCTTTGATCATTATGTACTTTCCTTCTTTGTCTCTTTTCATAGTCTTTGTTTTAAAGTCTATTTTATCTGATATGAGTACTGCTACTCCTGCTTTCTTTTGGTCTCTATTTGCGTCGAATGTCTTTTTCCAGCCCTTCACTTTCAGTCTGTATGTGTCCCTAGTTTGAAGTGGGTCTCTTGTAGAGAACATATACGGGGGTCTTTTTTTTGTGTCCATTCAGCCAGCCTTTGTCTTTTGGTTGGGACATTCAACCCATTTACACTTAAGGTGTTTATTGATAAGTATGATCCCATTGTCTTTTTCTTTATTGTTTTCGGTTCAAGTTTATATAACCTTTCTGTGTTTCCTGTCTAGAGAAGATCGTTTAATATTTGTTGGAGAGCTGGTTTGGTGATGCTGAAATCTCTCCGCTTTTGCTTGTCTATAAAGTTTTTGATTTCTCCTTCATATTTGAATGAGATCCTTGCTAGGTATAGTCATCTGGGCTGTAGGTTACTTTCTTTCATCACTTTAATATGTCTTGCCATTCCCTCCTGGCCTGAAGAGTTTCCATTGAATGGTCAGCTGTTATCCCTATGGGGATCCCCTTGTGTGTTATTTGTTGTTTTTCCATTGCGGCTTTTAATATTTTTTCTTTGTGTTTGATCTTTGCTAATTTGATTAATATGTGACTTGGGTTATTTCGCCTTGGGTTTATCCTGTTAGGAACTCTCTGGGTTTCTTGGAATTGGGTGATTATTTCCTTCCCCACTTTAGTGAAATTTTCAACTATTATTTCCTCACGTATTCTCTCATAGTATTTCATTTTGTCTTCTTCTTCTGGGACTCGTATGATTCCAATGTTGGGGCATTTAACATTGTCCCAGAAGTCTCTAATATTGTCCTCATTTCTTTTAATTTGTTTTTCTTTTTCCATCTCTGTTTCATTTATTTGTACAATTCTATCTTCTAGCTTACTTATCCTGTCTTCTATCTCCGTTATTCTACTGTTTGTTCCCTCGAAAGTGTTTCTGATCTCATCTATTGCATTGTTCATTGTATACTGACTCTTTTCCCCCCTCTAATCCCTTATTAAACATTTCCTGCATCTTCTCAATCCTTTTCTCCACTTCATTTATCTGTAACTCCTTTTTGCTTTCCACATTTTGAATCATTTTCACCATTAAAATTCGAAATTTTTTATCAGGTAGATTCCCTATGTCTTCTTCTTTTGTTTGTGTTGGTCGGCATTTATCCTGTTCCTTTACTTGCTGGGTGTTTCTCTGCCTCTTCATCTTGCTTATATTACTGTGCTTGGGGTGGCCTTTCCGTCCTCTGGCAGTTTGTGGAGTTCTCTTTATTATGTAGTTACCTCGTTGTGTGTGGGGTTGGATGGGTGACTTGTCAAGGTTCCCTAATTTGGTTTGCTTGTTTCAGTGTTCTGGTGCGTGGAGTTGGATTTCTCTCTGGATTGCAATGGAGAGTCCAGTAATGAGTTTGAGATGTCAGTGGTTTGGGGTGGCTTTGGGCAGCCTGTATGTTGAAGCTCAGGGCTATTTTCCTGTGTTGCTGGAGAATTTGTGTGGTATTTATTTCCCTGAAACTTGTTGACCCTTCGGTTGTGCCCGGTTTCAGTTTATGTATGGAGGCATTTGATGGGCACCTATCAATTAATGTTCCCTGGAACAGGAGGTCTCTGGTGTTCGCAGGATTTGGCCTTAAGCCTCTGCCTCTGGTTTTCAGTCTTATTCTTGCAGTAGGCTCAAGACTTCTCCCTCTGTTACCTCCAAGGCAGTTCCTTCTATTGTAAAATCTCTTCTGTTTGCTGGTCTCTTCAGTGTCTAATTCCCATCCTGAAACCAGGGGGTGGTGGTGGACACCAGCTCACCTGTTCGGTCTTGCCGTGGGGAGGGAGGAACGCTGCTAACAAATATCACTGACATCTGTGGGGAGTGCTCACAGTGTCTTGACTACTGTGGGAATGTGCCCGCTCGCAGGGTGTGTGTTTTTCCTGTTTATGCTGCTCAGGCTCTAGGTTGTCTGCCAGGTGCTGTCCCTGGCCGGCGCTGGGTTGCATGCACTTCCTAGGTCTGAGCGACTCAGGTTCAGGTCCACGAGTACTCCACAAAAGCGCAGACTTGGCTGGGCCTGTGTTTTTTGCCTTCTCCGGTCTGAGCAGCTCAGGTGACTAGGCGTTTGGCGAGCGTGGTCGCTGTGGCTTATCGCCTCCCCGGTCCCTGCTGCTTGGTTTTCTGTGTGTACAACTGGAGCACTTTCTCAGGCAAATATTGACTGGCCCAAATCCAAGAAGTCTTGGTTAGCAAGGAAGCCTGACTGCAGCTTGGTATGGGAAGCCTCTCTGGGGCCACAGCTGCCCCTTCCGGAGCTGGTTGCCCTCCATGCCTGTCCCGGCGGGAGCTGGGGGATGGGCCACCCCCAGCCGGCTTGTTTTGCTCAGTCCTTTGTTGTGTGAGCGGGACTGGAAGAGTCTTAGGATGGGGCTTTTCGCTGCACAGTCTGCTTTGCTCCCGTTAGAGCTCTCAGCTTGCCCTTGGGGCGTTCAGTCCCTGTCCTCTCTCTAAGCACTGACATCTCGCCTCCCTGCCCGGCCCCCACCTGCTAGTGGTGGGAGCGGGCGTCTGTACCACTTCTCCACTGAGAGTTTCCTCTGGGCACTTAGTCTGTGGGCTTTAATTATTTATGTCTCTCTTTTCTCCTAGTTATGTGGCCCTCTGAGGTTCCAAGCCTATCCACAGAGTCACCTATGTTTCCAGGTGTTTGGAAACTTCTCTCTTCTTTTTTTTTTTTTTTTAAGCCTCCCTTCCCAAGACGGAGTTCCCTTCCTCCCTCTTTTGTATCTCTTTATCTTTTATGCTGTTTCCTACCTCATTTCGAAGTTTACGGGCTGCTTTTCTGCGTGCCTGATGTCCTCTGCCGGTATTCAGAAGTTGTTTTATGGGACTTACTCAGCTTTCAACTGTTCTTTTGCTGATTTTGTGGGGGAGCAAATGGTCACCCTGTCCTATTCCTCTGCCATCTTCTCGTGCTCCCCTTAGTTTCAGTTCTATCATAACTGTATTTTGAACGAGGTTATCCTAACATTTAGTAAGAATCAAAAGAAGAGTTGATCATAAAATTGTCTCTACAGTATCTTCATTATTCCGAGATAAGAAGAAGAAGCATGGTAAAGCAATGGGTAATATGGGTGATCATAACTCTGACTTCCATTCTGAAACTAGAGGAGCGAATGTATTTTCAGCCTGCAGAAGTTTAACTGTGCCATTCATACTAAAGCATTCTACCGTTCAGATTGTTGCTTAAACAAGTGCCCTAACTTGAAATTATTTCTCTTCTCTATCATCAATATCACTTAGATAACAGGAAAATATTGTGACACATCAACCTGCTATTTCTCCTATTGATTATTTAATGGAAGGGTAATTATTTTAATGCCTTTGATTTTGTGGGTCACAATAAACTGGAAAATTCTGAAAGAGATGGGAATACCAGACCACTAACCTGCCTCTTGAGAGACCTGTATGCAGGTCAGGAATCAACAGTCAGAACTGTACATGGAACAACAGACTGGTTCCAAATAAGAAAAGGAGTACGTCAAGGCTGTATATTGTCACCTTGCTTATTTAACTTATATGCAGAGTACATCATGAAGAATGATGGGCTAGAAGAAGCACAAGCTGGAATCCAGATTTCTGGGAGAAATATCAATAACCTCAGATATGAAGATGACATCACTCTTATGTCAGAAAATGAAAGTATTTGATACTATTTATATTTTATGATTAAAGGAATCCATTTTCTTTGTTTTTCTGATCTATCTTGGTTGAAAGAGTTATGAAATATTTTTCCTCCTTTGGTTTTAGTTTCAGTTCTATCATAACCATATTTTGAATGAGGTTATTCTCACATTTAGTAAGAATCAAAAGAAGAGTTGATCAGAAAAATGTCTCTACCGTATCTTCATTATGTCTTGGTGAAAGTGAAAGAGGAGAGTGAAAAGTTTGACTTAAAGCTGAATATTCAGAAAACGAAGATTATGGCATCTGGTCCCATCACTTCATGGGAAATAGACGGAATAACAGTGGAAACAGTGTCAGACTTAATTTTTTAGGTTCCAAAATCACTGCAGATGCTGATTGCAGCCATGAAATTAAAAAACGCTTACTCCTTGTGAGGAAAGTTATGACCAATCTCGATAGTATATTAAAAAGCAGAGACATTACTTTGCCAATCAAGGTCCGTCTAGTCAAGGCTATGGTTTCTCCCGTGGTCATGTATGGATGTGAGAGTTCAACTGTGAAGAAAGCTGCTCGCCGAAGAATTGATGCTTTTGAACTGTGGTGCTGGAGAAGACTCTTGAAAGTCCCTTGGACTGGAAGGAGATCCAACCAGTCCATTCTTAAGGAGATTAATCCTGGGTGTTCATTGGAAGGACTGATGCTGAAGCTAAAACTCCAATATTTTGGCCAACTCATGCGACTAGTTGACTCACTGGAAAAGACTCTGATGCTGGGAAAGTTTGATGGAGGGAGGAGAAGGGGACGACAGAGAATGAGAAAGCTGGATGGCATCACCGACTCTGTGGAAATGAGTTAGAGTGAACTCCGTGTGTCGGTGATGGACAGGGAGGCCTGGCGTGCTGTGATTCCAGGGGTTGCAGAGTCGGACACGACTGAAAGACTGAACTGAACGGAACTGAACTGAATTGTTTTACCGAAATTTGCTGTATTCTGTCAGAACTCAAAATAAATCAGGCATAAATATACCTATATGCCCTCCCTTTAGGAACACCCTCATATCTCCCTCTCCATATCACAATCCAAGTTGAGCATTTTTCACTGGGTGTCAGTTAGTAGCTGCTCTAAATCAAATGGCTGCAATGTCTACTTGACATACTTTGGCAGCTATGTCTACTTCTATTTTGCAGTACCACATCGTAACTCTATTATGCAATTGTGATTTTGGACTGAGGGTGGAAACTTCTACCTTTCCAGGTGTGTAGGGTAATGTGACAGTCCATGACAAACCTTTTTCTAAACTACAACGGGCAGGCCATTCAAATTTCCCTGAAATTTGCAAGAAATCCGTGTGTCTCCATAAGGGTACTGAACTCATATTTTGACACTCCTGACCTATGTGAACTGAGCATGAACCCAGGAAGACATGGTTAACAACTGACAGCCTGCTCAGAGCTTGGTGGAAGATGTGGTCTCTGGGGCTGATATAACAGCAGCCTCCTGTATTCTGCCTTGGTCTAATGCAAACATTCCTCTCTGCCTCCGTGGAGGACAGGGCCATAAATGGAAGCCTGTTTGCACATCTTTGATATTTTGTAAAAGACTCTTGAGAGTCACTTGGACTGCAAAGAGATCCAACCAGTTCATTGTAAAGGAGATCAGTCCTCAGTGTTCATTGGAAGCACTGATGCTAAAGCTGAAACTTCAATACTTTGGCCACCTCATGCGAAGTGTTGACTAACTGGAAGACTCTGATGCTGGGAGGGACTGGGGGCAGAATGAGAAGGGGACAACAAACAATTAAAAGGCTGGATGGCATCACCGACTCGATGGACATCAGTTTGAGTGAAGTCCGGGAGTTGACAATGAACAGGGAGGTCTGGCGTGCTGTGATTCATGGGGTCTCAAAAAGTCGGACACGACTGAACCAATGAACTGAACTGAACTGAACTGAATGTGCAATCTTTGGTTCTGTGAGTGTCTGTTTTCCCTATATGGTCATAGAGAATTATCTCAAGAAAGGACTGTTTTGCATTTTTGTCTCTGGTGTTCCCATGGATTAGGTTGCTACGTCACCTTAGACCTGTCAGATCATCCTCAGACCATTAAAACTGGGTCCTTATCATAGGGCAGGTGATACAGTCTGGGCATCCCTCCTAGGTCCACCTCAATGATGGTGGACAGGTGTATCTGATTTTTTTCTCTGCTGGAAATTACAGTTAGGTACATTTGCTTTTGTTTTTCTTTCCGTTGGTTATGTTGCTCTAAGCGATCCCAGAGTTTTCCACTGTCACTGTCCTGAGAGGGTTCACAATTTTCTGCAAGCTTCTCCTCATTTACAACTTCCTCTCCAAAACCAGCCTCAGCCCCTAAATACTTTGTCTCTTTTTGTGTCTCTTTTATTTTTTCCTGCTTCCTTTTCAAAGGAAAACATGTTTGACTTCTGGGTATCTTGGGCCATTCAACAGTGTTCACAATTTGTTGTCTGGAAGTTCTTCCATGTGCAGTCGATGCTTAGATGAATCTGTTGGGGAGGGAGTGGTCTTGTCCTCCTATTCCTCTGATATTTGGGGACCAACTGCCATCCGTCAAGACCCATCTTATTAACTGAAATGCTATTGTTCTTCAGCCACTAAGCCATGTTTGACTCTTTGTATCCATTTGGACTCTAGCACAAGAGGCCTCTCTGTCCCTCACTGTCTCCCATAGTTTCTCCGAGTTCATGTCCTTCGAATCGCTGATGCTCTCCAAATGTCTCATCCTCTCTCACCTACTGATCCCCCTGCTTTCAACACTTTCTATAGATCACGGTCTTTTCTAATGAGTCAGCTCTTTGCCTCAATTGGACAAAGATTTGGGGCTTTATTTTCAGCATCAGTCCTTCCAATGTGTCTTCAAAGTTGATTTTTTTACAATTCATTTGTTTGGTATTCCTGCAGTTCAAAAGAATCTCACAAGTCTTCCCCAGCAGAGCGGTTCACAGTCAGTAATCCCTTGGTGTTCACATATCTGTACATACCTTTGGAAAGACCAGAGATATGACTCTACGGGCCTCTGTAGGTCACTCACGTTTTAGTTTTTATTTTTTTATTTTTTTTAATTTTATTTCTTTATTTATTTTTTTGCATTACAATAGTTTAATATGAACAATCAGAACTAATTAACAGTATAACAATATTTTACAACTGAAATAATTAAAATAAACTATAAAATTACTACATAAAACAGGTCTGATCTAGCTTATTTACTTTCTATAATCTCTTCAGTGCTGCAAAACCATTTATTTCTTTTTTTTTCATGTTTTAATAAACACTTCGTCTTTTTGTATTGCTTTTTTTTTTCATCACAATAATAGAAATATAACATCATATATCACTGTAAAACACATTTCCACATAAATGCTGATAAGCACAAAATATTTTTCATCATTTACATTTTAACTGTAATAATATATGGCAGAATTAAAGCTGCATCCATCATGTGTCTAACTCACCTTGCTGTAATGAATTTTTAAATGTAATGGTTTCTGTCGCAAAGTAAAATCGTACATAATGTCTAGTGACACAGTACGCTGGTGGATGGGTGGATTTGGAAAATGGAAATGCAACTTCATTTTTAATTAGATTTATAAACTTCACCACCTCCACCTCCAGCCAGCTTCCCAACCCTCCCTCCCACCACCATTATTTATTTATTTATTTAAAATGAGGCTTTTAATTAATGTTTGACAGAGCTGATTCAGGTTGAATAGACTAAATTTCTTTAACCAAACTTACTTATACTCCAGAGTCCTTTAAAAACTTAACAGCATTTATACATTGAAGGTATTTGATTTTCTTGTAACTAGCACTTCAAATGCAACAAGCATTTGAAGCAACAAGCATTTGACCCAACAAGTAAAACTTTCTACAGTTCATAACTTTTATAAATAAAATAAATTAAATGTACAGTGAATAAGTTCTCTGAAATATTTCAATATTTCTGCAGGTTTAGTAACATCGTAAAATACATTAGAACTAAAATTCACAAATCTAAAAACCTGTTAGGCATTTTTAGGCGTTTTAAGTTGGAAATGAAGACCAATGTTACATCGTAATATGCCAATTACAAATAGTACTTCAAATAGCAAATACTACAGTTTGTCCCAAACTTTAAAAACTATTCATGAACTCAACACTGAACTATCGATGGCTATGAGAATTGTTTCCTAGCCTTTTTGAAAATTTCAACCCATTTACGTTTAAGGTAGTTATTGATAAGTACGATCCCATAGCCATTTTCTTTATTATTTTGGGTTCAAGTTTATACACTCTTTCTGTGTTTCCTGTCTAGAGAAGATCCTTTAGCATTTGTTGGAGAGCTGGTTTGGTGATGCTGAATTCCCTCAGCTTTTGCTTGTCTGTAAAGCTTTTGATTTCTCCTTCATATTTGAATGAGATCCTTGCTGGGTAAAGTAATCTGGGCTGTAGGGTATTTTCTTTCATCACTTTAAGTATGTCTTGCCACTCCCTTCTGGCCTGAAGAGTTTCTGTTGAAAGATCAGCTGTTATCCTTATGGGAATCCCCTTATGTGTTATTTGCTGCTTTTCCCTTGCTGCTTTTAATATTTGTTCTTTGTGTTTGATCTTTGTTAATTTGATTAATATGTGTCTTGGAGTATTTCGCCTTGGGTTTATCCTGTTGGGGACTCTCTGGGTTTCTTGGACTTGGGTGATTATTTCTTTCCCTATTTTAGGGAAGTTTTCAACTATTATCTCCTCAAGTATTCTCTCATGGTCTTTCCTTTTGTCTTCTTCTTCTGGGACTCCTATGATTCGAATGTTGGCGCGTTTAACATTGTCCCAGAGGTCTCTAATATTGTCCTCATTTCTTTTAATTCGTTTTTCTTTTTTCCTCTTTGTTTCATTTATTTCTACAATTTTATCTTCTAGTTCGCTAATCCTGCCTTCTGCCTCTGTTATTCTATTTTTTGTTCCCTCCAGAGTGTTTCTGATCTCATCTATTGCATTATTCATTGTATATTGACTCTTTTTTATTTCTTCGAAGTCCTTATTAAATCTTTCTTCCATCTTCTCAATCCTTTTCTCCAGGTTATTTATCTGTAACTCCATTTTGCTTTCAAGATTTTGAATCATTTTCACCATCAAAATTTGAAATTCTTTATCAGGTAGATTCCCTATATCTTCTTCTTTTGTTTGTGTTGGTGGGCAATTATCTTGTTCCTTTACTTTCTGGGTATTTCTCTGCCTCTTCATCTTGCTTATATTGCTTTGCTTGGGGTGGCCTTTCCCTCTTCTTGCAGTTTGTGGAGTTCTCTTTATTATGTAGTTTCTTCGCTGTGTGTGGGGTTGGACGGGTGACTTGTCCGGGTTCCCTGGTTAGGGAGGCATGTGTCAGTGTTCTGGTGGGTGGAGCTTGATTTCTTCTCTTTCCTTTAGAAGACAATGGCTGCTTTTCTGGGAGCCTGATGTCCTCTGCCAGTATTCAGAAGTTGTTTTGTGGACTTTACTCCGCATTCAAATGTTCTTTTGATGAATTTGTGGGGAAGAAAGTGGTCTCGCCGTCTTATCCCTCGGCCATCTTGTTCCTTCCTCCCCAGAACACTGGATTCTTATATTCCACTTGGTCGTGGAGTATCTCTTCCCAGCTGCTCCAGCAAGGCACCGCCGCTGTACCTTACCTTGGACGAGGGGTATCTCCTCAAGGCCGCCCCTCCTGCTTTGAATGTGGATCAGCTCCTCTCGGCCCTCCGGTGCCCAAGCAGCCACCGCCTCCTGGAGGTGGTACAGCTCCTCTCGGCCACCGCCCTAACCCTGGGTGCGGGGCAGCTCCTCTCAGCCACGATTCTGCACGTGGTCGGTTGCGCCGGGAGCCGGCCGTCTCTCGCGTCTGCGCCGCCGGGAGCCGGGCGTCTCTCGCGTCTGCGCCGCCGGGAGCCGGGCGTCTCTCGCGTCTGCGCCGCCGGGAGCCGGGCGTCTCTCGCGTCTGCGCCGCCGGGAGCCGGGCGTCTCTCGCGTCTGCCACGTTTTAGTTTTTAAAGACAGTTTCTAGCAACGCATGATTAGCTTGTGAGATGAGAGCAACTATGCTGTAGTTTGAGCATTCTTTGGTATTGCCTTTCTTTGGGATTGGAATGAAGACTGACTTTTCCAGTCTGGTGGCCACTGCTGAGTTTTCCAAGTTTGCTGGCATATTGAGTGCAGCACTTTTACAGCATCATCTTCCAGGATTTGAAATAGCTCAACTGGAATTCCATCACCTACTCTAGCTTTGTTCATAGTGATGCTTCCTAAGGCCCACTTGTCTTCACATTCCAGGATGACTGGCTCTATGTGAATGATCACACCATCGTGATTTTCTGGGTCCTGAAGATCTTCTATGTACAGTTCTTCTGTGTATTCTTGCCACCTCTTCTTAATATCTTCTGCTTCTCTTTGGTTCCTAACATTTTTGTCCTTTATTGAGCCCACCTTTGCATGAAATGTTCCCTCAGTATTTCTAATTATCCTGCAGATATGTCTAGTTTTTCCCATTCTATTGCTTTCCTCCATTTCTTTGCATTCATCACTGAGGAAGCCTTTCTTATTTCTCCTTGCTATTCACTGGAACTCTACATTCAAATGGGTATAAATTTCCTTTTCTCCTGTTCTTTACACTTCCCTTCTTTCACAGCCATTTGCAAGGCCTCCTCAGACAGCCATTTTGCTTTTTTGCATTTCTTTTTCTTGGGGATAATCTTATTTCCTGTCTCCTGGACAATGTCATGAACCTCCACCCATAAATTATCAGGCACCCTCTCTGTCAGATCTAGTCCCTTAAAACTATTTCTCACTTCCACTGTATAGTCATAAGGGATTTGACTTATGTCATACATGAATGGTATAGGGGTTCTCTCCAATTCCTTCTATTTCAGTCTGCATTTGCAACAAGGAGTTCATGATCTGTGCCAGAATCAGCTCCTTGTCTTGTTTTTGCTGTCTGTATAGAGATTCTCCATCTTTGACTGAAAGAATAAAATCAATCTGATTTCAGTGTTGAACATTTGGTGATATCTTCTCTCTGTCATTTGTTTGTCCAGATTAATGAAAATGGCTTAAATTATATTTTGACCAAAAAATAATTGGGAAAATTTCAAATACTAATGGTATTTAAATAATATTTACCATAGACTTATATATTTCACTTGAGGATCATAATTTCTACGACTATGTAAGTTTTTAAAACTACTAACGGAAGGGGATTATTTGATACTGTTTATATTTTATGTTTAAAGGAATCCATTTTCTTTGTTTTTCTTATCTATCTTGGTTGAAAGAGTTATGAAATATTTTTCCCCCTTTGGTTTTAGTTTCAGTTCTATCATAACCATATTTTGAACGAGATTATCCTCACATTTAGTAAGAATCAAAAGAAGAGTTGATCAGAAAAATGTCTCTACAGTATCTTCATTAATCCGAGATAAGAAGAAGAAGCATGTTAAAGCAACGGGTAATGTGGATGGTCATAATTCTGACTTCAGTCCTGGAATTAGAGAAGTGAATGTATTTTCAGCCTGCAGAAGTTTAAGTGTGCCATTCATACTATAACGTTCTGCCATCCAGATAGTTGCTGATACAAGTGCCTAACTTGAAATTATTTCTCTTCTCCATCATCAATATCAGTTAGACGACAGGAGCATACTGTGATACATCACCCTGCTGTTTCTCTTATTGTTTTTTTTTTTTAATGGAAGCGTAATTGTTTTACCGAATTTTTGTGTATTCTGTCAGAATTCAAAATAAATCAGGCTTAGAAATATATATATATATATATATATATATATATATATATATATATCTCCCCATCCCTTCCGAAACACTCTCCCATCTCCCTCTCCATACCACAATCTAGGTGGAGCACTGTTCACGGTGTTTCACCTAGCAGCTGCTATACGCCAAATGGTTGCAGTGTCTATTTGACATACTGTGGCAGCTATGTCTACTTCTATTTTGCAGTAACATATTGTATCTCCATTATGCAACAGTGATTTTGGACTGAGGGTGGAAACGTCTACCTTTCCAGGTGTGTACGTTCATGTGGCAGTCCATGACAAACCTTTCCCTAAAATAAAACACGCAGCCCATTCATGTTTCCCAGTACCGGAGATCTCTGATACATTGTTGCCTCTCTATCTAGGTCAATACATCGATCGTCTTCATTATTTAAAAATCATTCTAATACAACTGGTGTACCAAATAGGTGTCAGATTATGCATGACACTGAAGATTAAATTAATGTTGGGAGATGTCAACAAATTCCTACAATTCTCTTATTTGAAGAATAAAGATATATGTTCATTTTCATAGTGTCAATTTCACTTTGAAATAATTAAGAGTAAATGAGCATTTCAGTTCCTGGATATTTTGCTCTGCTTTAATATAAAATTTTCTGTTCAAGGAAACATTCAGTATGCATCATAGGTACATTACACCTAATGAATTGCTTGAAGAAATAGAAAATGTAAACAGTGTGAAAAGGCAAAATGTAAATAAATTGACTTCTGAAATCATCCAGGCAGAACTGACTGGGTGTCTAAGATAGGATGGTAAGGTGGAAGGATCAGATACAAATCAAATTTAGAAACAACAAATGAGCATATATATTTTAATGTTTTTTCAGTTTTATTAGATTATATCAGTCATTGCAAAGAAAGCTAAGAGGTTAGACAGAAGGTTTTCTGCATTTAAAAAAAAATTGTTTCACTTGAAAATATAGATGTAGCCTACTCGATAATCATGATCACTAACATACCATGATGGGATGCCAATGATAACATGACATAGCCAAAGATTACACCACAGTCAGCAAAAGATAGGCATTTTACAAGTTGTATTAAAAAGGGTCATTCTTGCTCTGCTCTCCTTATGTCATGCCTTTATTTCCTCCCACCAACATACCACCCTATATTTCCTCATGTATATTTTGATGTTGCTTTGCTGTTCCTACAAAGATAGACTTAAATCCTTGTGGTGAATGCACCATCTCAGCAAGGTAATCAGTTCTTGGAAGACATGACATTTCTTTCCCTGACAAGCTCCATTATCTATCTGTTTCACAGAATTGCTAGAGCTACAATCAGGCAACATATTTTCAGTCATAATAAGCCACATTTCACAACTTTTCCTAAACACTTACTTGGAAATGGAAAGAACTTATCTTCCTTCCTGCCAAGTTAACCACAGATGTCCAATTCTTCTATGTGTTGTATCTGTACCCAAGTTGCCTTATGTATCTTTCACATCAGCTAAGACATCAGTTCAGTTCAGTCGCTCAGTCGTGTCCGACTCTCCGCGACCCCATAAATCACAGCACGCCAGGCCTCCCTGTCCATCACCAACTCCAGGAGTTCACTCAAACTCATGTCCACAGAGTCGGTGATGCATCAAGCCATTTCACTCTCGGTTGTCCCCTACTCCTCCCACCCCCAACCTTTCCCAGCATCAGAGTCTTTTCCAGTGAGTCAACTCGTCGCATGAGGTGGCCAAAGTATTGCAGCTTCAGCTTTAGCATCAGTCCTTCCAATGAACACCCAGGATTGATCTCCTTTAGAATGGACTGGTTGGATCTGCTGGCGGTACAGGGGACTCTCAAGAGTCTTCTCCAACACCACAGTTCAAAAGCATCGATTCTTCGGCGATCAGCTTTCTTCACAGTCCAACTCTCACATCCATACATGACCACGGTAAAAACCATAGCCTTGACTAGACGGACCTTGGTTGGCAAAGTAATGTCTCTGCTTTTCAATATATTATCAAGGTTGGTCATAACTTTCCTTCCAAGGAGTAAGTGTCTTTTAATTTCACGGCTGCATCCAGCATCTGCAGTGATTTTGGAGCTCCAAAAAATAAAGTCTGACACTGTTTCCACTGTTTTGCCATCTATTTCCCATGAAGTGATGGCATGGTGCTTGCCAAATGAAGTATTTTAAGTATTTCCTGAATTAGCAATAAAAGGTGCTAAATAAATTGGCAGTCAAAAGCTATATACATTACTCAACAACATCCCATAGCCTCCAACATTACCATCATTCAGTTCAGTTCAGGTTGACTTCAGTCCCTCAGTCGTGTCAAACTCTTTGAAACCCCTGAATCACATCATGCGAGGCTTCCGTGTCCTTTACCAACTCCCGGAGTTCAATCAATACCACCTCCATCGAGTCGGTGATGACATCCAACCCTCTCATTCTCTGCCATCCCCTTCTCCTCCTGCCCCCAATCCCTCCCAGCATCAGAGTCTTTTCCAGTGAGTCAGCTCTTCGCATGAGGTGGCCAAAGTATTGGAGCTTCAGCTTCAGCATCAGTCTTTCTTATGAACACCCAGGACTGATCTCCTTTAGAATGGACTGGTTGGATCTCCTTGCAGTCCAAGGGACTCTAGAGATCTTCTCCAACACCACAGTTCAAAAGCATCAATTCTTCGGCTATCAGCTTTCTTCACAATCCAAGTCTCATATCCATACATGATCCCGTGAAAAATTATAGCCCTGGCTAGACGGACCTTTGTTGGAAAAGTAACGTCTCTGCTCTTGTATATGCTATCTAGGTTGGTCAGAAATGTCCTTCCAAGGAGTGATCTTCTTTTAATTTCATGGCCGCAATCAGCATCCGCAGTGATTTTGGAGCCCAAAAATAAAGTGTGACACTGTTTCCACTGTTTCCCCATCTACTTCCCATGCCGTGATGGGACCAGATGCCATGATCTTAGTTTTCTGAATGTGGAGCTTCAAACCAACTTTTTCACTCTCCTCTTTCACTATCATCAAGAGGCTTTTGAGTTCCTCTTCACTTTCGGCCATAAGGGTGATGTCATCTTCATATCTGAGGGTATTGATATTTCTCCCAGCAATCTTGATTCCAACCAGTGCTTCTCCCAGCCCAGTGTTCCTTCATGATGTACTCTGCATAGAAGTTAAATAGGCAGGGTGACAATATACAACTTTGACACACTCCTTTTCCTATTTGGAACCAGTCCGTTGTACCATGTCCGGTTCTAACAGTTGCCTCCTGACCTGCATACAGGTTTCTCAAGAGGCAGATCAGGTGGTCTGTTATTCCCATCTCTTTCAGAATTTTCCACAGTTTGTTGTGATCCCCACAATAAAAGGATTTGGCATAGTCAATGAAGCAGAAATAGATGTTTTTCTGTAACTCTCATAGTTTTCCCATGATCCAGAGTATGTTGGCAATTTGATCTCTGGTTTCTCTGCCTTTTCTAAAACCAGCTTGAGTATCTCAAAGTTCACACTTTACTGAAGGCTCTCTTGGAGAATTTTGAAAATGAATTTACTAGTGTGTAAGATCAATCGTGGATGTTCATTGGAGGAACAGATGCCAAAGCTGAAACTGCAATACTTTGGTCATCTCATGTGACGAGCTGACTCACTGGAAAAGACTGATGCTGGGAAAGGTTGGGGGCGGGAGGAGAAAGGGACGACGGAGAATGAGATGGCTGGATGCCATCACCGACTCTGTGGACATGAGTTTGAGTGTACTCCAGGAGTTGGTGATGGACAGGGAGGCCTGGTGTGCTGTGATTCATGGGGTTGCGGAGAGTCGGACACGACTGAGCGACTGAACTGAACTGAACTAAAGTGAAGATGAGTGCAATTGTGAGGTCATTTGAACATTCTTTGGCATTGCCTTTCTTTGGGAATGGAATGAAGACTGACCTTTTCCAGTCCTGAGGCCACTGCTGAGTTTTCCAAATTTGCTAGCATATTCAGTGCAGCACTTTCACAGTATCATCTTTCAGGATTTGAAGTAGCTCAACTGGAATTCCATCACCTCCACTAGCTTTGTTCGTAGTGATGCTTTCTCAGGCCCACTTGACTTCACATTCCAAGATGTCTGGCTCTCATTCAGTGACTACACCATCGTGACTATCTTGGTTGTGAAGATCTTTTTTGTATAGTTCTTCTGTGTATTCTTGCCACCTGTTCTTAATATCTTCTGCTTCTCTTAGGTCCATAATATATCTGTCCTTTATTGAGCCCATCTTTGCATTAAACGTTCCCTTGGTATTTCTAATTTTCTTGAAGTGATCTCTTGTCTTTCCTATTCTTTTCTTTTCCTCTATTTCTTTGCATTGATCACTGAGGAAGGCTTTCTTATTTCTCCTAGCTTTTCTTTGGAACTCTGTATTCAGATGCTTATATCTTTCCCTTTCTCCTTTGTTTTTTACTTTTCTTCTTTTCACAGCTATTTGTAAGGCCTCTTCAGACAGCCATTTTGCTTTTGTGCATTTCTTTTCCATGGGCATGGTCTTGGTCCCTGTCTCCTATACAATATCAAGAACCTCCGTCCAGAGTTCATCAGGCACTCTATCTACCTTATCTAGCCCCTTAAATCTATTTATCACTTCCACTGTATAATCATAAGGGATTTGATTTCGGTCACATGTGAATGGTGTAGTGGTTTTCCCTACTTTCTTCATTTTAAGTCTGAATTTTGTAACAAGGAGTTCATGATCTGAGCCACAGGCTGTTCCTGGTCTTATTTTTGCTAACGGTATAGAATTTCTCCATCTTTGTCTGAAAAGAATATTATCAATCCTATTTTGCTGTTGACCATCTGGTGATGTCCATGTGTAGAGTCTTCTCTTGTGTTGTTGCAAAAGGGTGTTTGCTATGACCAGTGCGTTCTCTTGGCAAAACTCTATTAGCCTTTGCCCTGCTTCATTCCCTGCCCCAAGGCCAAGTTTGCCTGTTACTCCAGGTGTTTCTTGACTTCCTACTTTTTACATTCCAGTCTTCTATAATGAAAAGGGCATCTTTTTTTTCAGTATTAGTTCTAAAAGTCCTGTAGGTCTTCATAGAATCATTCAACTTCAGCTTCTTCAGCGTTACTGGTTGGTGCATAGCCTTGGATTACTGTAATATCGAATGGTTTTTCTTGGAAATGAACACATTTCATTCTGTCGTTTTGGAGACTGCATCCATGTACAGCATTTCGGACTCCTTTGTTGACCATGATGGCTCCTCCCTTTCTTCTAAGGTATTCCTGCCCACAGTAGCAGATATAATCATCTGAGTCATCTGAGATAAATTCATCCATTTAGTCCATTTTAGTTCACTGATTCCTAGAATGTCTACATTCACTCTTGCCATCTCATTTGACCACTTACAGTTTGCCTTGATTCACGGACCTTACATTCCAGGTTTATGCAATATTGCTCTTTGCAGCATCGGACCTTGCTTCTATCACCAGTAACATCCACAACTGGGTAATGTTTTTGCTTTGGCTCCATCCCTTTCCTCTTTCTGCAGTTTTTTATCCACTGATCAACAGGAGCATACTGGGCACCTACCACCCTGGGGAATTCCTCATTCAGTATCCTATTACTTTGCCTTTTCATACTGTTCTTGGGGTTCTCAAGGCAGTTATACTCAAGTGGTTTGCCATTCCCTTCTCCAGTGGACCACATTCTGTCAGACCTCTCCACCATGTCCTGCCTGTCTTGGGTGGCACCACATGGCATGGCTATTTTCTTTGAGTTAGACAAGGGTAACCATCTTTGACATTTATATTTAACTGAGAATTAATAAGGTGGTGTGTCTTCATTTTAATGAAATGTCTAGGTTTGTCAGAGCTTTTACATCCAAAAGCAAGTGACATTTAATTTGATGACTGCAATCACTATACTTAGTAATTTTCGAGCCAAAGAAAATGAAGCCTGTCACTGTTTCCACATATTTCAGTTTAGTTCAGAACAGTCTCAGTCGTGTCCTTCTGTTTGCTACCCCATGAATTACAGCATGTCAGGCCTCCCTGTCCATCACCAACTCCTGGGGTTCACTCAACCTCACGTCCGTTGAATCGGTGATGCCATCCAGCCATCTCATCGTCGGCCATCCTCTTCTCCTCCTGCCCCCAATTCTCCCAGCATCAGAGATTTTTCCAATGAATCAACTCTTCACATCACGTGGCCAAAGTATTGGAGTTTGAGCCTCAGCTTCAGCCCTTCCAATGAACACCCAGGAATGATCTCCTATAGAACGGATTGGTTGGATCTCCTTGCAGGGACCCTCAAAAATTTCCTCCAACACCACAGTTGAAAAGCATCAATTCTGCACTCTACTTTCTTCACAGTTCAACTCTCACATCCATATTGACCACTGGAAAATACACAGCCTTAACTAGACCGACCTGGGTTGGCAAAGTTATGTCTCTGGTTTTTAATATGCTATCTAAGTTGGTCTTAACTTTTCTTCCAAGGAGTAAGCGTCTTTTAATTTCATGGCTGCAATTAGCATCTGCATTGATTTTGGAACCTATAAAATAAACTCTGGCACGGTTTCCGCTGTTTCTCCATCTATTTCTCATGAAGTGATGGGACCAGATGCCATGATCTTAACTTTCTGAATGTTGAGCTTTAGTCCAACTTTTTCACTCTCCTCTTCCACTTTCATCAAGAAGTTTTTAATTCCTCTTCACTTTCTGGCGTAAAGGTGCTGTCTTCTGCATATTGGAGGTTATTGATATTTCTCCCGGCAATCTTGATTCCCGCTTGTGCTTCTTCCAGCCCAGTGTTTCTCATCACGTACTCTGCATATAAGTTAAATAATCAGGATGACAATATACAGCCTTGACATACTCCGTTTCCTATTTGGAACCAGTCTGTTGTTCCATGTCCAGCACTAACTGTTGCTTCCTGACCTGCATACAGTTTTCTCAAGAGACAGGTCAGGCGGTCTGGTATTCCCATCTCTTCCAAAATTTTCCACCATTTATTGTGATCCACACAGTCACAGGCTTTACATAGTCAATAGAGCAGAAAGAGATGTTTTCCTGGAACTCTCTTGCTTTTTCCATGATCCATCGGATGTTGGCAATTTGATCTCTCTTTCCTCTGCCTTTTCTAAAACCAACTGGAACATCTAGAAGTTCACATGTTTACCCCTTCTATTTGCCAAGTAGTGATGGGACCAGATGGCTTTTTCTTTGTTTTCATGAATGTTGAGTTGTCAGCATGGTTTTGCACTCTTCTCATTCACCCTCATCAAAAGACTCTTTATTTTTTCTTCACTTTCTATTTGTTTCAGTGTTGCCATCTATATAATCTGAGGCTGTTTATGTTTCTCCCAATCCTTGATGCAAGCTTGTGATTTACTCATCTGTTATTTTAATAGTATACTCTAATGTAGACTCACATAAGTTGAGTGACAATACAGAGATTTGTCACCTTCTTTTCCCGGTTTTGAACATTCAGTTGTTTGATATCTGGTCCCAATTCTTTTGGCTTGACTCATTTAAGGGTGCTTTCAACATTTACTTCCTCAAGAATCTTCCAAGTACCCCACCCCTTTTTGTTTTGGTGTTCTCCTTCTCGACACCTAAGTTTCTCATTGTGGGAGATTTATCACTGCTGAGCTTTACCTGTTTAACTTGTTGTTTTCGTTGCACACCTCACTGTGCTTCATTTATTTCCTCCTTTCTGCCTCTACCTAATTAGTTCTTTCTCTGTCTCAGTTATTCTACTGTTGGTTCCTTCCAGGGTGTTGTTAATTTCAGATATTGTATTGATTTTTACTGCTTGACTCCTCTTTATTTCTTCTAGATCCATGTTAAACATGTTTATTTCTACTCATTCCGGTCCCCAAGTGTATTTATTGGCAATTCTACATCTCTTTCAAGATTTTTATCTTTACTCTCATTATTCTGAATTCTTTTTCAGGAAAACTTCCTAACTCCTCTTCTTTTCTTTGTTTTTGTGCTTTTTTTTTTTATCATTTACCTTCAGCAGCTGCATATTTCTCTCCCTTTTCATTCTGTTTCTATTACTGTGATTTGGGTCCCCTTTCTGCAGGCCGGAGAATTATAGCTCCACTATGTTGTGGAACCTGTCGTTTGTGGGTGGGATTGGACCAGTGACTTCTCAAGGTTTAATGTTTCCGATCATTTGTGCGTGTTCACTGGCAGGCAAATCTGTATCTCTTCTCTCTGAAGTGCAATGAATTGTCCATGGACTGTGCTTTGGGGTGTTTGTGGGTCTGGTATGGCTTTTATAATATTCATTGTTTTGTTTCTGTTTTACTGGAGAATAGCCGTGGGTTCTCTTGTACTGAACTTACTGACTCAAGAGTGGAGATTGCTTTCCATGTAGACACGGAAACTCTGGGGTGTGTGCTTGTCCTTTAATATTCCTTGAGGTAAGGAGTTCAATGTTGATCTGAAGTTCTGGAATCGACGCCCTGGCCTCTGGCTTTCTGTTCCCAGGTTGCAGTAACATCAAAAATCCATGCAATACAGAAGACAAAACCCGAGGTTAATGGTGGCATAATTCTCCTCATCCCAAAACAATCAAAGGGATTCACAGAATTTCAGACAGCAGAGAAAAGGAAAGAGGGAGAAAGAGGTGCCTAGGGGGAAATATGGGAGAGTTGAAAGGGGAGAGAGCAATCAATTCGGGAAAACGAATCCAAAAGTGAAATCAGATCGTAAAGATTTTGTTACTAAAGTCACAACATTGATATCAATTTTTGGAAAGTGAAAGTTAAGAACCAAAAATAAAATATAGACTTGTTTAAATAGTGTAAAGAAGGAAAACGGAGTACAAATTCATTCTCTCATTTATAAAACGTGTTTAAAAAATAGATTTATGTGTGTTTTGCTTGAAAGCTAATAATAGTTAATAGAAATAAACGTTTAGGTTATAATAAAGGACTAAAATAGTTTAAAGTTAAAGAAATCATATAGAAACTGGAGCCTATTATACAGAGTGAAGTAAGCCAGAAAGAAAAACACCAATACAGTACACTAAGGCGTATATATGAAATTTAGAAAGGTGATAAGGATAACCCTGTATACGAGACAGCAAAAGAGACACAGATGTATAGAACAGTCTTTTGGACTCTGCGGGGGAGGGCGAGGGTGGGATGATGGGATAATAGCATTGAAACATGTATATTATCATATGTGCAACGAATCGCCAGTCCAGGTTCGATGCGTGATACAGGATGTTCGGGGCTGGTGTACGGGGATGAACTAGATGGATGGGACGGGGAGGGAGGTGGGAGGCTGGTTCAAGATGGGGAACATATGAACACCTGGGGCAGATTCATGCCAATGTACGGCAAAAC
This sequence comes from Moschus berezovskii, assembly GCF_049115385.1. Taxonomy (NCBI): domain Eukaryota; kingdom Metazoa; phylum Chordata; class Mammalia; order Artiodactyla; family Moschidae; genus Moschus; species Moschus berezovskii. Next base: position 59,164,371 of record NC_142489.1, read on the forward strand.
CAATACAATAATATAAAGCAATTAGCCTTCCAATAAAATAAATTTTTTTAAAAATAGAGGAAATAGATCTCAGAATTTTAAAGTAGTTGTGTGATTTTTGGTGTCAGTTCAGTGTCAGACAGTCTCTTGTTGAAGCTTGTACTTGTCAAAGGTGACTGTTGTTCCTCACTTGAACAGTCTGGCCATATATTGCAGACTTCTTACTTTTAACCTGTCACTTCTGGGTTGGTTTATGCTTCTTTGTTTATATTTCCTTCTTTTATTTGAAAGCCTCTCCATATCTGGTTTTCACCATGAAACGAGGGTGCAGTAGCCTCTTATTCGACCTCACCTGTTCAGTGTTTGGGGGTGAGAGGTGGGACGCAGAAAGCAAATGCCATTGGGATAGTGGGCGTGCTTGAGGTCTATTGATCACATCGGGCTTGTCAATGACAAATGTGGCATGTACTTTCTGGGTCCACCCTGCTCAGACTCCTGGTTGATACATGAGGGCACAGTCCCAAGTGGGCCCTGTGTTTCATGGACTTCTCAGCCAATCAGGCAGTTAGGTGCTTGGCAAGGGCCATGACCACTATTGGCTATGTGCTTTGTGCTCTTCCCAAGTCCAAAACCTCGGGTGACCGGTTGGAAGCAAGGCACAGTCCCAGGTGGTCCATGCTTCTTATGCAACTTTCTGGTCTCAGCCACTCAGTGTGCTGCCTGTGTCTGCAGAGGGCACAGTCTCAAGTGTGCCATGCCTCTCCTCATGCTAACTGACCCCAAGCTGTCATGTTTCTGGGCTATGCGAACTGTCCATGAAGTGAGGAATTCATCACTAGCAACTGTCAACCAGCTTAGAGCTTGGCAGGGGATGTGTCTGGGGCCAAGATTCTGTTAGCCTATTTCCTTCTTCCTCTGGCACTCGTACACGTTCCTCTCTCCCTCCGTGGAGGAATGGGTCTTAAATGGACACTGGCTTGGTCTCCTTTGGTATTTTCTAGTGCACAATCTTCTGTTCTGTGAGTATGCCATGGTTCAAGATGTGGCCTTAGAACCTTCTCACAGGAAAGGTCCTTTCTAAAATTTCTGTCTCTAGTGTCCCCATAGTTTAGGTTTGCGTGTTACCTTAGCTTCGTCACATTGTCCTCAGGGTACTAATGCCTGATTCTAACCATAGTGTGTTTGATACATCCCAGACATCCCTTCGATGACCCATGTATGACAGTGGAAGGGAGTATCTGAGTCATTTCTTGGCTAGTGATTGGATTTATTGGCATAATCTGTGTTTTTATTCTTCCTCTTTTCCATTCTATTTCTTCCCCAACTGACACCTATGAGAGAGGGTTTCTTATTTTGTGCAAATTTCTCCTCCTTTAAGACTCCTTCTCCAAGGCGAGTTTCGATCCCTAAAAATATTCCCTCCCTTTCATTACTTATTTTTTCTTACCTACTTTTTAAGAGACTGGTTTTCGTTTATTGGTTTCTAGGGCCCATCAACATTGGTCACAAATTTGTTTCTGGAAGGTGTTCCATGTGCAATCTATCCTTTGATGGATTTGTGTGGGAGAAAGTAGACTCAGGCTCCTATTCCTCTAACATGATGATACCCCACCGAGACCCTGGAAGATCCATTTTATTAACTGAAATCTTGTTGTTGTTCAGTCACAAAGTCTTGTCAGACTCGTTGTGTCCCCTTGGACTGCAGCACACAAGGCCTCTCTGCCCCTCACCATCTCCCAGAGTCTGCGTGAGATCATGTCCATTGAATGAGTGAAGCTATACACTCTTCTCCTCCTCTCTCATCCAAATCATGAAACAAGATTTAATTGGCTCCTAAGAATCAGGGTCTTTTCTCATGAGTCAGTTCCTTGCTCAGGTGGTCAAAGCTTTGAAGACATAGCTTCAACATCAGTGATTCTAATGAATCTTCAGAGTTGATTTCCTTTAAGATTGAATGGCTTGATCTCCTTGTTATCTAATGGATGCTCACAAGTCATCTCCAGCAGAGCAGTTTGGTGTTCTCACATCTGTACATGTCTACTGGAAAGACCATTAGTGTACTCAATGTGCCTCCTTTGGTCAAGTCAACTATTCACTTTTTAACACGCTTACTAAATATGTGAGTGCCATTTTTCCAGAAAGCACCTGTATTCTAATTTTATAACTGCCATCACATTCATAGTGAATATAGAGCCACAAAAGAGGAAATCTGTCATTGCTTCTGCCTTTTCCACCTTTACTTCCCATGAAGCAGTGGGACCAGATGCTACGATCTTATTTTGTGTAATACTGAGAATTCAAGTGTACTGTTTATCCTATGTTTTCCTATTAACATTGAGAATTATTTTATTCTTGTACCATTTTTTCCCCTCAGTGTTTTGGATAAGAAATTGTTTTCTAAGAGCATTCTAAGATGATCGTTACTCATCACATATAATACTGCTCTTTTTAAATTTCCTGTTGGAGCATTTGTGCCATGCTTCTGTGACAACTCTGTAAAATGTTGACAATATTCACAGTCTATAATACATTTCTCTATTAACATAATATATCGAGCCTCTTCATGTTATCTCTAATGTGGCACCTACAAAAATACAAAGGAGGACAAGAAATAATGATATGATGTGGAAGGGGACAGGAAGCCGAACCGCTGTGTCATGAAAGGAGAGAAGTTTTGATCATCAATGATTTCTACTCAAATATTTGGTACCAGAAGTTTAAAGTGATGAAATAAAAATGTACACACTGAATTATGAAAGAGTTATTTTAATGTACATATCATATAATTTCAGTGTTCAGCTAGCCAGAGAGCCTGATTTTGATCTATGCACAGTGCATGGTGCATCTGTTTAACCCATTAATTTGAATGTTTCAAATTATATCCAACGTGAGGAGAGGAAGAGCAGTCTTAGAACAATATCTCTAAGTAAATGAGAGTTGCAGTTTTGTGGGCTCAAGGTGTCTTCATATGTATGAACCCCATCACTATTTCAGAAAGCATACTGGGTGATCAACTCCATTAAGGGACAGCCTTTCAGAATAGGATCTATATTATTCAGCCAGAAAGTTATTAAGCAATGTTGGGCTTTCCAAACAGTTCATTTAAGATCTTGGGAACAAGCAAAGACTTTGACCACCTAAATAAAGTTGTCTAAAATTATATTTTGACATATACACATATATACACATATGTGCATGTGTGTGTGTGTATTAAAAAGTGTACAATGACTTTTAATTCCTGTTAGGCAAAGCAGCAATGGAAAAAAAATTAAAACCCAAAAGTAGAATTACTGAAAAGTCTCAGTTCAGTTCAGTTCAGTTCAGTCACTCAGTCGTGTCCGACTCTCCATGACCCCATGAATCACAGCACGCCAGGCCCCCCTGTCCATCACCAACTGTCTACTCGGTTATTGAATATACGTAAGTGGAAAAAATACGAGAACTCCTTTATATCACTCCCCTCTTTTCTTTTAGTAAATAGCTACCAACTTTCAAATGTTTGTCCAGGCTTAATGACAAAAATAAAGTTATAGAAAAAAATATATATGCATAATAGATATACATATATCTATATAAAGTAGACAGATATGTTTGCATAACAAAAAATATTGATATCAAGCTTAGATGTCAGATTTATTTCCAGTTCCATGCTCTATCTCATCATGAAACAGCCAAAGTTGTAGTTAACTCAAACACCCCAAGAGCTGGGACAGAAATCGAACCTGCAACTGAGATTTTCAGTCACAGTTATGATCACGCTCTAAATCCAACACTTTATTTCATTTCTTGTTCTAAGCAGTCCCGTCTTAAGATTGAAAACTATGAAAACCGAGAGAGAGGAGTAGGAGATTCTAGACTTCCTCCTGTTCTCAGAGTAATTTTAATCAGATAAACTAGAAAATCCAGAAACAAAGGAAAATGATCAAGCAATATAGAATAATAATGTTTGAACATTAAGCAAAGTCAAGGATCTTTAGTTCCTCCTCAAGGGCCATAGATAACATTCTGAGCAATATCCTGTGAACAGTTTTAGAGATCCTAAAGCCCCAACCAGGCTGAAATGTAAGTACCGAGACCACAGAGTATTTGGAACCAGATGGTCAATGATGTTGACTCCCAATAACCTTAGGAACAGGCCACTAGTAGAATGTCCCCAAACTAATCACACACCCCATGCCTAACCTCACTCTGTCAATAGGATAGTTCCCCTGAAAGTATTTGGGGAGTGTGGGTCTTTGAAACACCAGCTGCTAGGACGCCTTGCTTGGTTCCACAATAAACTATTGCACAGAAGTGAGTAACCCAAGATTGGTTGGGTAAGAGTTCAATTCAGTTCAGTTCAGTTCAGTCAGTCGGTCGAATCCAACTCTTTGTGACCCCATGAATCACAGCACGCCAGGCCTACCTGTCCATCACCAACTCCCGGAGTTCACACAAACCCGCCTCCATCGAGTCGGTGACGGCAGCCAGACATCTCATTCTCTGTCGCCCACTTCTCCTCTTGCCCTCAATCCGTCCAAACATCAGAATCATTACCAGTGAGTCAACCCTTCGCATGCGGTGGCCAAAGTATTGGAGCTTCATATTTAGCATCAGTCCTTCCAATGAACATCCAGGACTGATATCCTTTAGAATGGACTGGTTGGATCTCCTTGAAGTCCAAGACTCTCAAGAGTCTTCTCCAACACCACAGTTCAAAAGCATCAATTCTTTGGCAATCAGCTTTCTTCACAGTCCAACACACCAATCCATTATAATCACTGGAAAAGCCATACCCTTGACTAGACGGACCTTTGCTGGCAAAGTAATGTCGCTTCTCTTTAATATGCTATCTGGATTGGTCATAACTTTCCTCCCAAGGAGTAAGCGTCTTTTAATTTCATGGCTGCAATCAACATCCGCAGTGGTTTTGGAGCCCAAAAATATAGTCTGACACTGTTTCCCCGTCTATTCCCCATGAAGTGATGGGACCAGGTGCCATGATGTTAGTTTTGTGAATGTGGAGCTTCAAGCCAAATTTTTCACTAACCCCTTTCACTTTCATCAAGAGGCTTTTCAGTTCCTCTTCAGTTTCTGCCATAAGGGTGATGCCATCTTCATATCTGAGGGTATTGATATTTCTCCCAGCAATCTTGATTCCAGCCTGTACTTCTTCCAGCCCATTGTTCCTCATGATGTACTCTGCATAGAAGTTAAATAATCAGGGTGACAATATACAGCCTTGACGTACTCCTTTTCCTATTTGGAATCTGTCTGTTGTTCCATGTCCAGTTCTAACTGTTTCTTTCTGCCCTGCATACAGGTTTCTAAGGAGGCAGGTCAGGTGTTCTGGTGTTCCCATCTCTTTCAGAATTTTCCACATTTTGTTGTTATTCTCACAATCAAAGGCTTTGGCATAGTCAATGAAGCAGAAATATATATTTCTCCGGAACTCTCTTGCTTTTTCCATGATCCAGAGGATGTTGGCAATTTGATCTCTGGTTCTTCTGCCTTTTCTAAAACCAGCTTGAAAATCTGGAGTTTCACATATTGCTGAAGCCTGGCTTGGAGAATTTTGAGCGTGACTTTACTAGCGTGTGAGATGAGGGCAATTGTGTGGTAGTTTGATCATTCTTTGGCATTGCCCTTCTTTGAGAATGGGATGAAGACTGACATTTTCCAATCCTGTGGTCATTGCTGAGTTTCCCAAATTTGCTCCAAATTGAGTGCAGCACTTTCACAACATCATCTTTCAGGATTTGAAAAAGCTTAACTGGAATTCCATCACCTCCACTACCATTGTTCTTAGTGATGCTTTCTAAGGCCCACTTGACTTCACATTCCAAGATGTCTGGCTCTAGGTCAGTGATCACACCAAGATTATCTTGGTTGTGAAGACCATTTTTTGTACACTTCTTCTGTGTATTCTTGTTATCTATTCTTAATATCTTCTGCTTCTCTTAGGTCCATACAATTTCTAACCTTTATCGAGCCCCTCTTTGCATGAAATATTCCCTTGGTATCTCTAATTTTCTTCAAGAGATCTCTTATCATTCCCATTCTCTTGTTTTCCTCTATTTCGTTGCATTGATCACAGAGAAAGGCTTTCTGATCTCTCCTTGCTATTCTGTGGAACTCTGCATTGAGGTGATTATATATTTTTTTCTCCTCAGGCTTTCGCTTCTCTTCTTTTCACAGGTATTTGTAAGGCCTCCTCAGACAACTATTTTGCTTTTTTGCATTGCTTTTCCATGGGCATGGTCTTGGTCCCTATCTTCTTTACAATGTCATGAACTTCCATCCATAGTTCATCAGACACTCTATCTATCAGATCTAGTCCCTTAAACCTATTTCTCATTTCCACTGTTTTATCATAGGGGTTTGATTTCAGTCATATTTGAATGGTTTAGTGATTTTCCCTACTTTCTTCAATTTACGTCTGAATTTGGCAATAAGGAGTTTATGATCTGAGCCACAGTGAGCTCTGGTCTTGTGTTTTCAAACTGTATAGAATTTCTCCACTTTGGCTGCAAAGAGTATAATCAATCAGTTTTTTCTATTGACCATCTGGTGATGTTCATGTATACAGTCTTCTCTTCTGTTCCTGAAAGAGGTTGTTTGCTATGACCAGTGTGTTCTCTTGGCAAAACTCTATTAGTCTTTGCCCTTCTTCATTCTGTGCTCCAAGGCCAAAGTTGGCTGTTACTCCAGGTGTTTCTTGACTTCCTACAAATTTCATTCCAGTCCCCTATAATGAAAAGGACATCTTTTTAAAGTGTCAGTTCTAAAAGATCTTTTAGGTCTTCATAGAAGCATTAAACTTCGGCTTTTTACGCGTTACTGGTTGGGGCATAGGCTTGGATTACTCTAATATTGAATGGTCTGCCTTGGAAATGAGCGGAGGTCATTCTGTTCATTTGGAGATTGTATCCAAGTACAGCATTTCGGACTCTTTTGTTGACCATGATGACTACTCCATTTCTTCTAAGGGATTCCTGCCCACAGTAGTAGATATAATGGTCATCTGAGTTAAATTCACCCATTCCAGTCCATTTTAGTTCACTGACTCCTAGAATGTCTATGTTCACTCTTGCCATCTCCTGTTTAACCACTTCCAATTTGCCTTGATTCATGGACCTAACATTCCAGGTTCCTATGCAATATTGCTCTTTGCAGCATCGGACCTTGCTTCTATCACCAGGCCCATCCACAACTGGGTACTGTTTCTGCTTTGACTCCATCCCTTCACCTTTTCTGAAGTTATTTCTCCACTGATCTCCAGTAGTATATTGAGCACCTACCGACGTGGGGATTTCCTCATTCACTATCCTATTATTTTGCCTTTTCATACTGTTCTTGGGATTCTCAAGGCAAGTATACTGAAGTGGTTTGCCATTCCCTTCTCCAGTGGACCACATTCTGTCAGACCTCTACACCATGACCCGCCTATCTTGGGTGGCCCCACACAGTATGGCTTAGTTTCATTGAGTTAGACAAGGCTGTGGTCCGTGTGATCAGATCGACTGGTTTACTGTGATCACGATTTCAGTGTGTCTGCCCTCTGACGCCCTCTCGCAATACCTACCATCATATTTGGGTTTCTCTTACCTTGGTTGTGAGGTATCTCTTCACGGCTGCTCCAGCAAAGCACAGCCATTGCACCTTACCTTGGACGAGGGGTATCTCCTCACGGCTACCCCCTCCTGATTTTGGACGTGGAGTAGCTCCTCTCGGCAGCCACTCCTGGCCTCAGGAGTGGGTAGCTCCTCTTGGCCACCACCCAGAAACACTTTTATTTCAGAAAACAAATAGATTTATTGATGTGATTTAACCATATAAAAATTCTTTAGCAAAGAGATTTTGCAGGTTCATGGATTTGTGTAAGGAGCCTGTATTTTAAGTTTATGCTGAAGTAAACACTGGTTGAACATTACGCTTCAATGCTAGGAGACTAGTGACTTTGTGATGTCACAGCGACCGGTCCATTGCTAGGAGATCAGTGACTTTTTGAAACACTGTGATGGTCTGGGAGTTTCCCTCTGTAGGCCAGCCAAGCAGCATTTTAATTTTCCGTGTGTAAAATCAGACAAATGAAAAAAGTGTTTGAAGAAAGTTTTTTCTGAGATGGCACATATTTCTTCAGAAAATCAAGATGTGCCTCCTAACGATGAATCCACTGGTTCAGAAACCTCCATCAGACCATTGCATGATTATACACTTGCTGGAGACTCGGTTTTGTGATCTATTATAGACAGTCTCTTTAACAAGTGGTGCTGGGAAAACTGGTCAGCCATTTGTAAAATAATGAAACTAGAACACCTCCTAACACCATACCCCAAAAAAACTCAAAATGGATTAGAGAGCTAAATGTAAGACCAGAATCTATAAAACTCCTAGAGGAGAACGTAGGCAAAACACTCTCTGACATAAATCACAGCAGGATCCTCCAAGACCCACCTCCCAGAATATTGGAAATAAAAGCAAAAATAAACAAATGGGACCTAATTAAAATCAAAAGCTTCTGCACAGCAAAGGAAACTATAAGTAAGGTGAAAAGACAGCCTTCAAAATGGGAGAAAATAATAGCAAATGAAGCAACTGATAAAGGATTAATCTCCAAATTATACAAGCAACTCCTGCAACTCAATTCCAGAAAAATAAATGACCCAATCAAAAAATGGGCCAAAGAACTAAACAGACATTTCTCCAAAGAAGACATAAAGATGGCTAACAAGCACATGAAAAAATGCTCAACATCCCTCATAATCAGAGAGATGCAAATCAAAACCACAATGAGATACCATTTCACACCAGTCAGAATGGCTGCTATCCAAAAGTCTACATGCAATAAATGCTGGAGAGGATGTGGAGAGAAGGGAACCCTCTTACACTGTTGGTGGGAATGCAAACTAGTACAGCCACTATGGAGAACAGTGTGGAGATTCCTCAAAAAATTGGAAATAGAACTGCCATATGATCCAGCAATTGCACTCCTGGGCATACACACCGAGGAAACCAGAATTGAAAGAGACACGTGTACTCCAATGTTCATTGCAGCACTGTTTATAATAGCCAGGACATGGAAGCAACCTAGATGTCCATCTGCAGATGAATGGATAAGAAAGCTTTGGTACATATACACAATGGAGTATTATTCATCCATTAAAAAGAATACATTTGAATCAGTTCTAATGAGGTGGATGAAACTGGAGCCTATTATACAGAGTGAAGTAAGCCAGAAAGAAAAAACACCAATACAGTATACTAACACATATATACGGAATTTAGAAAGATGCAAATGATAACCCTGTATATGAGACAGCAAAAGAGACACAGATGTATAGAACAGTCTTTGGGACTCTATGGGAGAGGGTGAGGGTGGGATGATTTGGGAGAATGACATTGAAACACGTATGTTGTCATATGTGAAACGAATCACTAGTTCAGGGTCAATGCATTTTATAGGATGCTCGGGGCTGGCATGTGGGGATGACCCAGAGGGAGGATAAAGGGAGGAGGGAGGTGGGAGGGGGGTTCAGGAGGGGGAACTTATGTAAACCGGGGGCAAATTCATATCAATGTATGGCAAAACCAACCAATACAATATTGTAAAATAATTTGACTCCAATAAAAAATAAATTAATTACCTAAAAAAAAAAAAAGAAAAATATGCTTTTCAGGCTTTGTCTGAGGCAGCTCTGATGAAAAGACCACATTACACATTTTCTGTCTCTGAAACAGATGAACTGAATGATTTTCTTTGACTCACTTTTCCACAAAAATTGTGGAATAGAGTGGAAAGTGATCAATTTGAATCTTTTTGGTGGGATGAGAGTGGCACTTGTATAGTGATCAATGAAGAACTCTTCAAGGAAGAAGTCTTGGAAAGAAAGGCACCTTTCAGTATATTTGAAACCAATAATATGAAATGTTTATTTTGATAGCTGAACGTTTATGGGTTTAGTAAACAGCAACAACCTCTTCAAAGATCTGCTTCACTATCTTACTTTCTGGAAGAAGAAAACAACATCTCTCTTTTGAGCAAGGTATTCCAAAATTTTCCCTTATTGGCAATATGTAAGATTAAATCATGTGACCTAGAAAGCATGTTACCATATGTAGCTATAACAGAATTTAAAATTGAGATAGCAAATTGTTGAAGAAGCTTTATTTTTTGAAGTTGAAAACAGCTGGAGGATATAGTATTTGACCTTTAACAAACTTTCCAATCAACTTGAAACAAGATACGAGTTTTGAAGCTACTTAAAGTGGTATTTACTGTATATATACAATGTATTTTTAGTTGAGAAGCATAATTGTTTCTACATGTTAGCTGTTAAAACTAATCTGGAAGCGTTTTAGTTGAGGCAATGTAATTAGTATCATTAAAGGAATATTTTTTTTCTTTTTAAAATTTATTTAATTAGAGGCTAATCACTTCATGGGAAATAGACGGAAAAACAGTGGAAACAGTGTCAGACTATTTTTTTGGGCTCCAAAATCATTGCAGATGCTGATTGCAGCCATGGAATTAAAAGACGCTTACTCTTTGGAAGGAAAGTTATGACCAACCTTGATAATGTATTAAAAAGCAGAAACATTACTTTGCCAACCAAGGTCCGTCTAGTCAAGGCTATGGTTTTTCCCGTGGTCATGTATGGATGTGAGAATAGGACTATGAAGAAAGCTGATCGCCGTAGAATTGATGTTTTTGAACTGTGGTGTTGGAGAAGACTCTTGCGAGTCCCTTGGACTGCAAGGAGGTCTAACCAGTCCATTCTAAGGGAGATCGATCCTGGGTGTTCATTGGAAGGACTGATGCTAAAGCTGAAACTGCAATACTTTGGCCACCTCATGCGACGCGTTGACTCACTGGAAAAGACTCTGCTGCTGGGAAAGGTTGGGGGCGGGAGGAGAAGGGGACGACCGAGAATGAGATGGCTGGATGGCATCACCGACTCTGTGGACAAGAATTTGAGTGAACTCCAGGAGTTGGTGATGGACAGGGAAGCCTGGCGTGCTGTGATTCATGGGGTCGCGGAGGGTCGGACACGACTGAGTGACTGAACTCAACTGAACTGAACTTTGCATTATTGTATTTGTTTTGCCATATATTGACATGAATCTGCCCCAGGTGTACATGTGTTCCCCATCTTGACCCCCCTCCCACTTCCCTCCCCATCCCATCCCTCTGGTTCATCCCAGTACAACATCCTGAGCATTGTATCATGCATCGAACCTGGACTGTTGATTCGTTGCACATATGATATGATTCATGTTTCAATGCCATTCTCCCAAATCATCCCACCCTCGCCCTCTCCCACAGAGACCAAAAGACTGTTCTATACATCTGTGTCTCTTTTGCTGTCTCGTATACAGGGTTATCATTATCACCATTCTAAAGTCCATATATATGCCTTAGTATAGTGTATTGATGTTTTTCTTTCTGAATTACTTAATTCTGTATAAGTCTCCAGTTTCATCCACCTCATTAGAACTGATTCAAAGGTATTCTTTTTGATGCCTGAGTAATACTCCATTGTGTATATGTACCAAAGCTTTTTTATCCATTCGTCTGCAGATGCACATCTAGGTTGCTTCCATGTCCTCGCTCTTATAAACAGTGCTGCAATGAATATTGTGGTACATGTTTCTCTTTCGATTCTGGTTTCCTCGGTGTGTATGCCCAGGAGTGCGATTCCTGGATCATATGGTTGTTCTATCTCCAGGTTTTTAAGGAATCTCCACATTGTCCTCCATAGTGGCTGTACTACTTTGCATTCCCACCAACAGTGTAAGAGGGTTCCCTTTTCGCCACACCCTTTCCAGCATTTATCGCATGTCGACTTTTGAATAGCATCCATTCTGACTGGTGTGAAATGGTATCTCATTTTGCTTTTGATTTGCATTTCTCTGATTATAAGGGATATTGAACAGTTTTTCACGTGCTATGTTGGCCATCCGTATGTCGTCTTTGCAGAAATATCTGTTTAGTTCTTTGGCCCATTTTTTGATTGGGTCATTTATTTTTCTGGAATTGAGCTGCAGGAGCTGCTTGTATATTTTGGAGATTAATTCTTTGTCAGTTTTTTCATTTGCTATTATTTTCTCCCATTCTGAAGGCTGTCTTTTCACCTTGCTTATTGTTTCCTTTGCTGTGCAGAATTTCATTTGAATTAGGTCACAGTTGTTTATTTGCTTTTATTTCCAATATTCTGGGTGGTGGGTCATGGAGGATCCTGCTGTGATTTATGCCAGAGAGTGTTTTGCCTATGTTCTCCTCTAGGTGTTTTATAGTTTCTGGACTTACATTTAGATCTTTAATCCATTTTGAGTTTATATTTGTGTATGGTGTTACAGAGTGTTCTAATTTCATTCTTTTACCAATTTTTCCAACACCACTTGTTAAAGAGACTGTCTTTTTTCCATTTTATATTCTTGCCTCCTTTATAAAAGATAAGGTGTCCATAGGTGCATGGATTTATCTCTGGGCTTTCTACTTTGTTCCATTGATCTATATTTCTGAGTTAATGCCAGTACCATACTGTCTTGATGATTGTGGCTTTGTAGTAGAGCCTGAAGTCTGGCAGGTTGAGTCTTTCAGCTCCATTCTTCTCCAAGATCACTTTGGCTATTCAAGGTTTTTTGAATTTCCATACAAATTGTGAGATTATTTGTTCTAACACTGTGAAAAATACCCTTGGTAGCTTGGTAGAGATTGCATGTAATGTATGGATTACTTTTGGTATTATACACATTTTCACAATATTTTTTCTTCTAATCCACGAACACAGTATATATCTCCATCTATTAGTGTCCTATTTGATTTCTTTCACCAGTGTCTTATAGTTTTCTATATAGAAGTCTTTTGTTTCTTTAGGTAGATATATCTCTATGTATTTTATTATTTTTGTTGCAACAGTGAATGGAATAGTTTCCTTAATTTATTTTTCTATTTTTTCATTATTAGTGTATAGGAATGCAAGGGATTACTCTGTGTTGATTTTAGATCCTACAACTTTACTGCATTCATTGAATAATTTTCTGGTAGAGTCTGTAGAGTTTTCTGTGTAGAGGATCATGTCATTGGGGAACACTGAGAGTTTTATTTCTTTTTCTCCAGTTTGAATTCCTTTAATGTCTTTTTCTGCTCTGATTGCTGTGGCCAAAACTTCCAGAACTATGTTGAACAGTAGTGGTGAGGGTGGGCACCCTTGTGTGTGCTTTAGAAAAAGGAGAAATTCATTGTTTTGGGGTGAAATATCCTATAGATATCTATTAGGTCTAACTGTTCTATTGTATCTTAAAATTTGTGTTTCCTTGATAATTTTCTGTTTAGATGATTTATTCATAGGTGTGAGTGGGGTATTAAACTCTTCCACTATTATTGTGTTGTTGTTAATTTCCCCTTTTATACTTGTTAGTAACTGTCTTACATATTGCAGTGCTCTTATGTTGGGTGCATATATTTATAATTGTATCTTCTTCTTGGATTGATCCTTTGATCATTATGTAGTGTCCTTATTTGTCTCTTTTCACAGCCTTTATTTTAAAGTCTATTTTATCTGATATGAATATTGCTACTCCTGCTTTCTTTTGGTCTCTATTTGTGTGGAATAACTTTTTCCAGCACTTCAATTTCAGTCTCTATGTTTCCCTTATTTTGAGGTGTGTCTCTTGCAGACAACATATATAGGGGTCTTGCTTTTGTATCCATTCAGCCAGTATTTGTCTTTTGTTTGGGGCATTTAACCCAGTTACATTTAAGGTAATTATTGGTAAGTATGATACCGTTGCCATTTTCTTTATTGTTTTGGGTTCAAGTTTATACACCCTTTCTATGCTTCTTATCTAGAGAAGATCCTTCAGCATTTGTTGGAGAGCTGGTTTGGTGATGCTGAATTCTCTCAGCCTTTGATTGTCTGTAAAGCTTTTGGTTTCTCCTTCATATTTGAATGAGACATGGGTATAGTAATCTTGGCTGTAGATTTTTTTTTTTTTTAATCCCTTTCAGTATGCCTTAAGAGTTTCTGCTGAAAGATCAGCTGTTATTCTTATGGGAATCGCCTTGTGTGTTTTTTGTCGGTGTTCCCTTACTCCTTTTAATATTAGTTCTTGTGTTTGATCTTTGTTAATTTGATTAATGTTTGTATTGGAGTATTTCCCGTTGGATTTATCCTGTTAGGGACGCTCTGTGTTTCTTGGACTTGGGTGATTGATTTCTTCCCCATTTTAAGGAAGTTTTCAACTATTATCTCCTCAAGTATTCGCTCATGGTCTTTCTTTTTGTGTCTTCCTCTTCTGGGGCTTCTATGATTCGTATGTTGGGGCATTTGACATTGTCCCAGAGGTCTCTGAGATTGTCCTCAATTGTTTTAATTCGTTTTTCTTTTTTCCGCTGTTTGATTTATTTCTACAATTCTATCTTCTAGCTCGCTTAACAAGTGTCTTCTGCCTCCGTTAATCTACTGTTGGTTCCCTCCAGAGTGTTTCTGATCTCACCTATTGCACTATTCATTGTATATTGACTCTTTTTCCTTTCCTGTAGATCCTTATTAAACCTTTCTTGCATCTTATCGATCCTTGTCTCCAGGTTGTTTATCTGCAACTGCAGTTTGTTTTCAAGATTTTGAATCATTTCCACTCTCAGTATTCGAAATTCTATGTCAGATAGATTCCCTATATCTTATTCTTTTGTTTTCTTTTTTGGTGGGCATTTATCCTGTTCCTTTACTTGCTGGATATTTCTTTGCCTCTTCATCTTGCCTATATTGTTGTGTTTGGGGTGGCCTTTCCACCTTCTGGCAGTCTGTGGAGTTTTCCTTATTGTGTAGTTTAATTGCTGTGTGTGGCTTTGGATGGGTGGTTGTCAAGGTTTCCTGGTTAGGGAATCTTGTGCCGGTGTTCAGGTGGATGGAGCTGATTTCTTCTTTCTGGAATGGAATGAAGGGTCCAGTAATGAGTTATGAGATGTCAGTGGATTTGGAGTGGCTTTGGGCAGCCCTTATATTGAAGCTCAGGTCTATTCTCCTGCGTTGCTGGATAATGTGCATTGTATGTCTTTCTCTGGAACTTGTTGACCCTTGGGTGTTGCCTGGTTTCAGTGTAGGTATGGAGGCATTACTTTGCCAACCAAGGTCCGTTTAATCAAGGCAATGGTTTTTCCCGGGATCATGTATGGATGTGAGAGTTGGACTGTGAAGAAAGCTGATCACCGAAGAATAGATGTTTTTGAACTGTGGTCTTGGAGAAGACTCTTGAGAGTCCCTTATACTGCAAGGAGATCCAACCAGCCCATTCTAAAGGAGCTCAATCTTGGGTGTTCATTGGAAGGACTGATGCTAGAGCTGAACTGCAATACTTTGGCCACCTCATGCGACGAGTTGATTCACTGGAAAAGACTCTGATGCTGGGAAAGGTTAGGGACGGAAGGAGAAGGGGACGACAGAGAATGAGACGGCTGGATGGCATCACCGACTCTGTGGACACGAGTTTGAGTGAACTCTGGGAGTTGGTGATGGACAGGGAGGCCTGGCGTGCGGTGATTCATGGGGTCGCGGAGAGTCGGACACGACTGAGCGACTGAACTGAACTTAAATGATGGAGGCATTTCATGAGCCCCTATCAATTAATGTTCCCTGGAACAAGAGTTCTTTGGTGTTCTCAGGATTTGGACTTAAGCCTCTGGCTCTGGTATTCTTGCAGTAAGCTCAAGACTTCTCCATCTGTCTCTTCCAACTCAGTTCCTTCTGTTCAAGCGTCTTCTGTTTGCTGGTCTCTTCAGTGTCTAATTCCCGTGCTGACACAAGGGGACTGTGGTAGACACTTTTTTAGGCTCACCCATTCAGTCGTGCTGTGGGGTGGGGGGTAAGCTGCAGACAAATATCAACGGCATCTGTGGGGAGTGCTTGCAGTTTCTCAGCCACACTGGGTTTGCCCCCACTCATGGCTTGTGTGTGTCCCAGTCTACACTGCACAGGCTCTAGGTTGCTCTGCTGCAAACCGTCCAAGGCCGGCGCTGGGTTGGATGTACATCTCTGGTCCAAACCGCTCAGGTTCCGGTACTCGGGTACTACACAAAGGCACAGACTTGGTTGGGCCTGCGTTTTGTGCCCTTCCCCAGTCTGAGCAGCTCAGGTGAGCAGGTGTTTGGCCAGCGGGGTCACTGCAACTTATTGCCTCCCCAGTCCCTGCTGTTCGGTTTTCTGGGTGTACAATCAGCGCACCTTTTCAACGGATATCAACCGGCCAGAACCCAAGAATTCTTGGTTAGCAACGAAGCCTGCATGCAGCTTGGTATTGGATGCCTCACTGGGACCACGATTGTCCGCTTCTGTCTCTGGCTGTACTTCCCTGCCTATCTCAGCGGGGGATGGTGGATGGGCTGACCGCAGCTATCTAGCTCTGTTTAGTCCTTTTTTCTGTGAGTGGGACTGGTGGTGTCTTATCTTGGGGCTTTTCGCCTTTTTGTGGGCTAGATATCCCACAGTCTGCTTAGCTATCTTAAGTTAGCAACCTCAGATTGCACTCGGGGCATTCAGGCCCTGTCCTTACTCTAAGGGATGCAGCCTGCCCCTCCCTGCCCAGTCCCTGCTTGCTAGTGGGGGGTGCGGGCGGCTGCACTTCTTCTCTGCTGGGAGTTAACACTGGGCACGTAGTCTGTAGGTTTTAATTATTTATTTATTGTTCCTCCCAGTTATGTTGCCCTCTGAGGTTCCAAGAGTTGTCACAGATTCTCCAGTGAGTGTTTCCAAGTGCTTGGAAACTTCTAGCCTCCCTTCCCGGGATAGACCTCCATCCCACCCTGTTTTGCCTCTCTTTTTATCTTTTATATTATTTCTTACCTCTTTTCAAAGACAATGGCCTGCTTTTCTGGTTGCCTGATGTCCTCTGCCAGCATTCAGAAGTTGTTTTGTTGGCTTTACTCAAGGTTCAATTTTTCTTTTGAAGAATTTCTGAGGGAGACAGTTGTCACCCCGTCCTATTTTGCCTCCATCTTCCCGTCTTCCTATCTCCTCCCTCACAGTAATATTTAAAATTCATTCAATCCTAAGATTTGTTTCTTTCCGACCCTACAGTTCCCATATTTGTTTACAAAAAATGCATTGCACCATCTGCTATTATACCACCTTAGTTGTTATTTATAACTACTTTCATTAAGTATTTAATCATAGAGTGATTTGAAGAAGTAACGCTAGAGACATTGAGTGTCATTTTTCAGTCAACAAGTTGTCTTCAACTCTTTTGTGATGCCTTGGACTGCTGCACAACAGGCCTCTCTATATTTCAGTATCTCCCAGAGTTTGTGCCAATGCATGTCCATTGTTTTTCTGATACCGTCCAACCATCTTATCCTCCATTACTCTCTTCTTCTCCTGTCATCAAATTTTAAAAGCATCATGAATTTTCCAGTGAATTGACACTTTGCATCAGCTGGCCCAAACTGAACTTTTAACTTCATCATTAGTCCTTCGAATGAATACTTATGGTTGATTTCATTTAGGATGAATTGGCTTAATCTCCTTGCAGTCCAAGGGCCCCCTAAGAGTTTTTAACTTTTCGGGATTCAAAATCACTGCAGATGGTGACGGCAGCGATGAAATTAAAAGACGCTTTCTCTTTGGAAGGAAAGTTATGACAAACCTAGATAGCATATTAAAAAGCAGGGACATTCCTTTGCCATCAGAGGTCCATCTAGTCAAGGCTATGATTTATTCAGTGGTCATATATGAATGTGAGAGTTGGACTGTAAGGAAAGCTTAGTGCTGAAAAATTGATACTTTTGAACTGTGGTGATGGAAAAGACTCTTGAGAGACCGTTGGACTGCAAGGAGATCGAACCAGTCCATCCTAAAGGAGATCAGCCCTGGGTATTTGTTGGAATATGTCATGTTGAGGTTGAAACTCCAATAGTTTGACATCTGATGTGAAGAGATGACTCATTGGAAAATACCCTAATGTTGGGTAAGATTGAGGGCAGGAGGAGAAGGGGATGACAGAGGATGGCATGTTTGGATGGCATTGCCGATCAGTGGACATGAGTTCGGGTGGTCTCTGGGAGTTGGCATAGTCAATGAAGCAGAAATAGATGTTTTTCTGGAACTCTCTTGCTTTCTCCATGATCCAGCGGATGTTGGCAATTCGATCTCTGGTGCCTCTGCCTTTTCTAAAACCTGCTTGAACATCTGGGTATTCATGGTTCACATAATGCTGAAGCCTGGCTTGGAGAATTCTGAACATGACATTACTCGCGTGTGAGATGAGTGCATTGTGCGATAGTTTGAGCATTCTTTGGCATTGCTCTTCTTTGGGATTGGAATGAAGACTGAACTTTTCCAGCCCTGTGGCCACTGCTGAGTTTTCCAAATTTGCTGGAATACGGAGTGCAGCACTTTCACAGCATCATCTTTCAAGATTTGAAATAGCTCAACTGGAATTCCATCACATCCACTAGCTTTGTTCGTAGTGATGCTTTCTACAGCCCACTTGACTTCGCATTCCAAGATGTCTGGCTCTAGGTCAGTGATCACGTTATCGTGATTATCTTGGTGGTGAAGATCTTTTTTATACAGTTCTTCTGTGTACTCTTGCTATCTCTTCTTAATATCTTCTGCTTCTGTTAGGTCCATACCATTTCTGTCCTTTATCGAGCCCATCTTTGCATGAAATGTTCCCTTGGAATCTCTAATTTTCTTGAAGAGATCTCTTGTTTTTCATATTCTGTTTATTTCCTCTATTTCTTTGCATTGATTACAGAGGAAGGTTTTCTTATCTCTCCTTGTACTTCTTTGGAATTCTGCATTCAATTGCTTATATCTTTCATTTTCTCCTTTGCTTTTCGCTTCACTTCTTTTCACACCTATTTGTAATGCCTCCTCAGACAGCCATTTTGCTTTATTACATTTCTTTTCTTGGGGATGATCTTGGTCCCTGTCTCCTGTACAATGTCACGAACCTCTGTCCAGAGTTCATCAGGCACTCGATCTATCAGATCGAGTCCCTTAAATCTATTTCTCACTTACACTGTATAATCATAAGGGATTTGATTTAGGTCATATGTGAATGGTCTAGTGCTTTTCCCTACTTTCTTCAATTTTAGCCTGAATTTGGCAATAAGGAGTTTAGGATCTGAGAGACAGTCAGATCCTGGTCTTGTTTTTGCTAACTGTATAGAGCTTCTCCATATTTGGCTGCAAAGAATATAATCAATCTGATTTCTGTGTTGACCATCTGGTTATGTCCATGTGTAGCCTCTTCTCTTGTGTTTTCGGAAGAGGGTGTTTGCTATGACTAGTGCGTTCTCTTGACAAAACTGTATTAGCCTTTGCCCTGCTTCATTCCGTGCTCCAAGGCCAAATTTGCCTGTTACTCCAGGTGTTTCTTGACTTCCTCGTTTTGCATTCCAGTCCCTCTAATGGAAAGGGCATCTTTTTTGGATGTTAGTTCTACAAGGTCTTGTAGGTCTTCATAGAACCGTTCAACTTCGGCTTCTTCAGCGTTACAGGTTGGGGCATATGCCTGGATTACTGTAATATTGAATGGTTTGCCTTGGAAACGAACAGAAATCATTCTGTCATTTTTAAGATTGCATCCAAGTACTGCATTTCGGACTCTTTTGTTGACCATGATGGCTACTCCATTTCTTCTAAGGGATTCCTTCCCACAGTAGTAGATATGATGGTCATCGAAGTTAAATTCACCCATTCCAGTCCACTTTAGTTCACTGATTCCTAGAATGTCTATGTTCACTCTTGCCATCTCCTGTTTGACCACTTCCAATTTGCCTTGATTCATGGTCCTAACATTCCAGGTTCCTACGCAATATTGCTCTTTACAGCACCGGAACTTGCTTCTATCACCGTTCACATCCACAAATGGGTATTGTTTTTGCTTTTTCTCCATCCCTTTATTTCTGCTAGAGTTATTTCTCCACTGATATCCAGGAGCATACTGGGCACCTACCGACCTGGGGAATTCCTCATTCAGTATCATATCAATTTGTTCTTTGATACTTTTCATTGGGCTCTCAAGGCAAGCATACTGACGTGATTTGCCATTCCCTTTACCAGTGGACGACATTTGGCTGTGTGGATCACAATAAATTGTGGAAAGTTATAAGAGACGGGAATACCAGACCACCTTACCTGCCTCTTGAGAAACCTGTATGCAGGTCAAGAAGCAACAGTCAGAATTTTACATGGAACAACAGACTGATTCCAAAAAGGAAAAGGAGTACATCAAGGCTGTATATTGTCACCTTGCTCATTTAACTTATATGCAGAGTACATCATGAGGAACACTGGGCCAGAAGAAGGACAAGCTGGAATCAAAATTGCTGGGAGAAATATCAATAACCTCAGATATGCAGATGACACTACCCTTATGGCAGAAAGTGAAGAGGAACTCAAAAGCCTCTTGATGAAAATGAAGGAGGAGAGTGAAAATGTTGGCTTGAAACTCGACATTAAGAAAACAAAGTTCATGACATCTGGTCCCATCACTTCATAGGAAATTGATGGAAAAACAGTGGAAACAGTGTCAGACTTTATTTTTTGGGCTCCCAAATCAGTGCAGATGCTGATTGCAGCCATGGAGTCAAAAGAGGCTTACTCCTTGGAAGGAAAGTTATGACCAACCTTGATGGTATGTTAAAAAGCAGAGACATTACTTTGCCAAACAAGGTCCGTCTAGTCAAGGCTATGGTTTTTCCCGTGGTCATGTATGCATGTGAGAGTTGGACTGTGAAGAAAGCTGATCACGGAAGAATTGTTGCTTTTGAACTGTGGTGTTGAAGAAGAGTCTTGAGACTCCCTTGGACTGCAAGGAGATCCAACCAGTCCATTCTAAAGGAGATCAATCCTGGGTGTTCATTGGAAGGACTGTTGCTAAAGCTGAAAGTGCAATACTTTGGCCACCTCATGCGACGAGTCAACTCACTGGAAAAGACTATGATGCTGGGAAAGTTTGGGGGCGGGAGGAGAAGGGGACGACAGAGAATGAGATGGCTGGATGACATCACCGACTCTGTGGACATGAGTTTGAGTGAACTCCGGGAGTTGGTGATGAACAGGGAGACCTGGTGTGCTGTGATTCATGGGGTCACAAGGAGTCAGACCAGACTAAGTGACTGAACTGAACTGAAGAGTCTTCGGCAGCAGCACAGTTGAAAGCCATCATTTCTCCTATTCTCAGTTTTCTTTATATTCCAGCTCTCACATCTGCACATGACTACTGGGTGAAAAACAGGGGTGTGTGAAGTGGAGGCCTTTGTTATCAAGGTGAATGTCTCTGCTAAATACAATGTCTAGATTTGCAATAGAGTTTTCGCCAAGAAGAAATTTTCTTTTACCTGATGACAACTCTTCACCAGATTGGAAGAATATGGTCCACTGTCATAGGCAATGGCAAAGCACTTCAGTATTCCGCCTTGATTACCCCATGATAACAGTGAAAACAGAAAGATTGGACACTGAAAGATTTCAGTAGGTGCCCAATATGCTTGTAGAGATCAGTGGAGAAATAACTCCAGAAATAATGAAGCAATTGTCCCAAAGCAGAATCAGTAACCAGTTGTGAATGGGACTGGTGATCGAAGCAGGGTTTGATGCTATTAAGAACAATACTGCATAGAAACTTGGAATTTTAGGTCCATGAATCAAGGCAAATTGGAAGTGTCAAACAGGAAATGACAAGAGTGAACACTGACATTCTAGGAATCAGTGAACTAAGATGGAATGGGAGAATTTAACTCACATGACCATTATATCTGTTACTGTGGGCAGGAATCCCTTTGTAGAAATGAAGTAGCCATCATAGTCAGCAAAAGAGTCCAAAATGCAGTACTTGGGTGCAATCTCAAAAATGACAGAATGATCTCTGTTCTTTTCCAAGGCAAAGGATTTACTATCATAATAATCCAAATCTCTGCTCTGATCAGTAACACTGAAGACGCTGAAGTTTAAAATTTTATGAAGACCTACAAGACCTTCTAAAACTAACACCCAAAAACGATGCCCTCTTCATTATAGGGGACTGGAAAGCAGAAGTAGGAATTCCAGAAACACATGGAGTACCAGGCAAATTGGCCTGGAAATACAGAATGAAGCAGGGCAATGGCTAATTGAGTTCTGCCAAGAGAACGCACGGGTCAAGCAAACACCCTCTTCCAACAACACAAGAGAAGACTCTACACATGGACGTCACCAGATGGTCGACACTGAAATCAGATTGATTATGTTCTTGGCAGCCAAAATAGAGCAGCTCTATACATTTAGCAAAAAGAAGACAGGAAGATGACTGTGGTTCAGATCCTGAACTCCATATTGCCAAATTCACACAGAAGTTGAAGAAAATGGAGAAAACCACTATATCATTCAGGTATGACCTAAATCTAATCCCTTATGACTATACACTGTAAGTGCAAAATACATTTAAGGGACTAGATTTGATTGACAGAGTGCCTGATGAGCTCTGGATGGAGGTACTTGACATTGTACAGGAGACAGGGATCATGACCATCCCCAGGTGAAGAAATGCAAAAAAATGAATGGCTCTCTGAGGAGGCCGTACAAATAGCTTTGACAACAAGGGAAATAAAAAGTGAAAGAGAAAAGGAAAGATATATCCATTTGAATGCAGATTTCTAAAGAAAAGCAAGGAGAGAAAAAAAAGCCTTCCTCAGGGGTCAGTGCAAAAAAAGAAGGGAAACAATAGAATGCGAAAGACGAGAGATCTCTTCAAGAACACTGGAGATCCCACCAGAACATTTCATGTAAAAATGGACTTTAAAAAGCACAGAAACGGTAGGGATCTAACCGAAACAGATAATATAAAGAAGAGGTGGTAAGAATACACAGAAGAACTGTAGAAAAAAGATCTTCACGACCCAGATAATCACGATGGTGTGATCACTCACCTAGAGCCAGACATCTTGGAATGTGAAGTCAAGTGGGCCTTAGGAAGCATCACTACGAACTAAGCTAGTGTAGGTGTTTGGATGTCAGTTGAGCTTTTCAAATCCTGAAAGATGATGCTTTAAAAGTGCTGCATTCAATAGGCCAGCTAATTTGGAAAATTCAGCAGTGGCCACAGGAGTGGAAAAGAGCGATATTCATTTCAATCCCAAAGAAAGGCAATGCCATAGAATGTGCAAATTACCGCACAATTGCACTCATCTCAAATGCTAGTAAAATAATGCTCTATATTCTCAAAGCTAAGCTTCAGCAATACGTGAACTGTGAACTTCCAGATGTTCAAGCTGGTTTTAAAAATGGCAGAGGAACCGGAGATCAAATTGCCAACATCCAGAAGAGAGCTCCAGAAAAGCATCTCTGTCTTCTTTACTGACTATGCCAAAGCCTTTGACTGGGTGGATCAGTATAAATCGCGGAAAATTTGAAAGAGATGGGAATACCGGACCACCTGACCTGCCTCTTGAGAAACCTATATGCAGGTCATGAAACAACAGTTAGAACTGGTCATGGAACAACAGACTGGTTCAAAATAGGAAAGGGAGTAAGTCAAGGCTGTATATTATCACCTTGCTTATTTAACTTATATGCAGAGTACATCATGAGAAGTGCTGTGCTGGAGGAAGCACAAGCTGGAATCAAGGTTTCTGGGAGAAATATCAATAAAGTCAGATATGCCAACGACACCGCCCTTTCGGCAAAAAGTGAAAAATAACTAAAGAACCTCTTGATGACAGTGAAAGAGGATAGTGAAAAAGTTCGCTTAAAGCTCAACATTCAGAAAACTAAGATCATGGTATCTGGTCCCATGGCTCTATGGCAAATAGGTGGGGAAACAGTGAAAACCGTCGCTGACTATTTCTTAGGCTCCAAGATTGCTGCAGATTGTGATTGCAGTCATGAACTTAAAAGACACTTACTACTTCAAAGGAAAGTTATGACCAGCCTAGTCAGCACATTAAAAAGCAGAGGCATTACTTTGCCAACAAAGGTCCGTCTAGTAAAGGCTATGGTTTCTCCAGTGGGCATGTATGGATGTGAGAGTTGGACTTTAAAGAAATCTGAGCGCTGAAGAATTGATGCTTTTGAACTGTAGGGGAGGGGAAGACCCTTGAGAGTCCCTTGGACTGCAGGGAGCTCCAACCAGTCCATCCTAATGGAGATCAGTCCTGGGTGTTCATTGGAGTGATTGATGTTGAAGATGAAATTGCAATACTTTGGCCACCTAATGTGATTAAGCGACTCACTGGGGAATTTCCTGTTGCTACGAAATATTGAGGGCAGGAAGAGAAAGGGATGACAGAGGATGAGATGATTGGATAGCATCACCAACTCAATGGACATGAGTTTGTCTAAACCCAAGGAGTTGGTAATGGACAAGGAGGCCTGGCGTGCTGCGGTTAATGGGTCGCAAAGAGTCGGATATGACTGAGCGACTGAAGTGAACAATACATGGAATTTAAATAAGCAGCCTTGTCATAATCCTTTCTCTAATTGGAAGCAGTCTGTTGTTTTCCATCCGGTCCTAACTGGTGCTGCTTGGTCTGCATACAGATATTTTAGGAGGCAGGTCAGGTGATCTGGTGTTCCTATCACTTTAAGAATTTTCCAGCATTTGTTGTGATCCACACAGTCAAAACCTTTGTTATAAACAACGAAGTAGAAGAATATGTTTATTTGTTTGTTTGTTCCTGGAGCTCTCTTGTTATTTTCATGATCCCACAGATTTCGGATATTTGATTTGTGGCTTCTCTTACGGAGAACTTAAGCCCTGGACATACTGATTTATACCTGGAGCCCTGAGGGAAAACCAGTGCCACTTGCTCGTGGTCATGGTTCCCGCCAACACCAAGGTGACACAAGATCTTCAGTTTCTATGAAGTTTTGGGAAATGAGTTCTTTAAAATCAAACAAGCAAACAGGCAAGCAAACAAAGGTGAAACGCTTGAAAACTGTCTGGGTCATGTACAGAGATTTCTGTCCCACTTCTCTGAGCTCTACTCCATCTATCTACTTATTTCTCCATCTTTAGCTGTTAAAACGACATAAAGAAGGGAACTTTTGTTGGTATATGTTTAACAAAAATTGAGCTTCACTAAATTCTAAGGTAGGTCAGGTTTCGAGGTTTACCTTTTCCTTTAATTTGTATCAGCCTTGCTGTGATCATGAGCGTCCACAATATTTTAACCATTTCTCATTCCCAACTGCATCTTTGGAATTCAGAAAGATTCACTCGAGCAAAGAGCCTGTATAATTTATTTTGTCTTGAAAGAGATGCAAGAAAATTCATGGGTAATATTTTCATTCATTCCATACATCTAACAGTGGAGTAGGAAATGGCCACAGGAAGCAACTATCTTGCCTGGTAAATCCCATGAGCAGAGGAGCCTGGTGTTCTCCATTTCATTTGGTTGCAAAGAGTTGGACAAGACTGAACATATATACACAAACATGTATCTTAGTGTGAGATGCAATTGTGTTTATTTATTATCTCATAGGACTTTGTGTCGCTCACACTGAAGGGCTTAACATTTTTCTAAATTATCTCTGTGACTGTATTAAAGTTCACTGGCTGTCTTTTACCTTCAAAGAAAGAAAAAAGAAGACCAAGAAGGAAACAAAAACATATCCTATGAGGAGAGTCTTATGCTTCTTCTTTACCATCCAAGATTTGAAACTTATTTCCTAGTATACGAAATAAAGACACTGTTTTGACTTTAGAGAATCTGGTCCACTGGGATGTTTCATTTCCTATTTTGGAATGATAAACTCTAATTTAAGTTTTACTTGTCTGGACTAGTAAGGATCACAAAGGAAAGATATGGAACTGAGAGGAAATGATAATCTTGATACCAACATATACCTCTTCCTTTCTAGGAGCAGCCTGCTTTATGCATTTAACAGGTCTGTCGTAGAGCAAAAAAACCCAAGAACTTTCACCCCACATATATGTGGCTTTGTGTCTGTCTTTCCCATGCTGTCTCATCATTTTTTATGTCACATGTGAAAGGACTTTTTAATTCCATCGTATTACCCACTTCTTTCCATAGCAAGAGTGAGCATATTCTTTATATTCTTTCCCACAAGTTACATGACCTTTACCAAGAATTTATCAGGAAGACTGGGACTCCCTTTTCTGAAGGCGTTCTCAGTATTAGGGAAGTTTTCCAGGTCTTTTTAGCATATTTGTCTATTTCACACTTTAATGAGATTGATAAGAGGTCATGAGGGTTGTTCAGTTGCCTTCATGAGCAACAGCTAAGAAATACTTATGGAGGTACCTGATGCTCAGGGGATCATGGAGATGATGTTAGGAAGAAGAAAGGATGGGCTCCACAGTGACATACTTGAAGGCCTCAGTCACAGTGGGTTAGACTCTTCATTGCTGGAATGTCCGGTTTAGATTTGAGATCAAACTGGTTCATCCCCGCTGGCTGGGTATCGACGAGTGGATAGAGTTAATGAGAGCTAACAGGGAAAAAAAGAGACTTTTTCATTTCCTGTAAGACAAGCGAACTACTTTCATGGTTACTGAATTCTCATCAGAGCTTCCTCCACACTATTATGTCAGTCACCTATCTTATGGACTCATCCTTCTCGGTTGTCCCGCAGCACCAGTTTTGCATGCCTTGCTTCATTCAACGGTTGTCTGTTCTCCATATGATAATATACATGTTTCAATGTTTCATGTTTCAATGCTATTCTTTCCTAGCATCCCACCCTCGCCTTCTCCCACAGAGTCCCAAATTCTTTTCTTTATATATGTATCACTTTCATTGTCTCGCTTATAACAACGTTGTTACCTCTTTCTAAATTTCATATGTAAGGTTTCATATGCTGCGTTGGTGTTTCTCATTCTGGCTTGCTTCTCTCTGTATAATAGGTTCCAGATTCATCCACCTCATAACACTGACTCAAACGTGTTCCTTTTTTAATAGCTGAATATTCCATTGTATATATAGACAGCATCATCCTTAACCATTCATCTTCGAACCGGACATCAAGGTTGTTTCAAAAGTCCAAGCTATTGTCAATAGTGCTCCAATGAACATTGGAGTACATATGTCTCATTGAATTCTAGTTTTCTTGGTGTGTATGCTCAGAAGTGGGATCACTGGGTCTCATGGCAATTCTATTTCCTTTTTTTAATTTTATTGTAGAAACCTCCACACTGTCCTCCATAGTGCCTTCCCACCAACAATGTAAGAAGGTTCCCTTTCTCTGCTCCCTCTCCAGCATTGCTGGCTTGTAGAGTTTTTTGATGATAGCTTTAGACCCGTGTGAAACGGTACCTCACTGGAGTATTGATTTGCGTTTCTCTGATATTGAGTGATGTTGAGCAGATTTTCCTGTGTTTGTTAGACATCTGTATGTCTCCTTTGGAGAAATCTCTTTAGTTCTTTGTGCCACTTTTTGATGGATTGCTTATTTTTCTGGTATTGAACTGCATGAGCTGCTTGTATATTTTGGAGATTACTTTGTTTTCAGTTACTTTCTTTACTCTCATTTTCTCCCATTGGTAAGGCTGCCTTTTCACCTTGCGTATTGTTTCCTTCATTGTGTAAAACTTTCAAGTTTAATGAGGTCCCATGTTTGTTTTAGTTTTTATTTCCATCACTCAGGTGGGCCACAGAGAATCATGCTGTGATTTGTGCTACAGTCTGTTCTACCTACGTTTTCCTCTGAGAGTTATATAGTCTCTAGACTTATGTTTATATCTTTAATCCGTTTTAAGTGTATTGTTGTATAGGGTGGTAGAATGTGTTTTAGCACATTCTTTTACAGTTGTTGACCATTTTCTCCAGCACTGCTTTTTAAAGTGGTTTCTCTCCTCCATTATATATTTCTGCCTCCTTTGTCAAAGATAAAGTGTCCATATGTGTGTGGGTATAACTCTGAGCTTTCTATATTGTTCCATTAATCTATATTTTTGTCTTGTGCCAGTACCTTACTTTCTTGATGACTGTAGCTTTGTAGTATGACCTGAAGTCAGGCAGGTTGATCCCACTATTTCCATTCTTTCTCAAGATTGCTTTGGCTACTAGAGGTTGAAATTGTTTGTCCTTGTTCTGTGGAAACAACAACAACAACAGCAAGAACACTGGTAGATAGCAGTGAACCTATTGTGTTTTGGCTAGTGTATTCATTTTCACATATTGATTCTTCTGATCTAAGAAGCTGACATATTTCTCGGTCTGTTTCTATTATCTTTATTTTTGCAGTGTTTTAGTTTTCTATATATAAATACAGGTCTTTTGTTTCTTTAGATAAATTTATTCCTAAGTACTTTGTACTTCTCTTTGCAATGAAGAATGGGATTTTTCCCATTAAAATTCTGAAACATTATCAGGTTATGGGTCAGAGAGTTCTTTAACAGTTTCCTTTCTGTGAGAACCTGGGTATGAACTGTAGGCTTCTTTTGAACTTTAAAGTTTATTTTCAAGAGGTACTGGTGTATGTCTTTTCAAGGTTTGCTGTAACAGCATGCCATATAGCAGGTAGCTTCAATAAAGATTTTCTCATACTTCCAGGGATCTAGCCAGTAATCAAAGGGTTACAAGATTTTCTTTCTTCTGAGGCCTCTTTTGGATGGTAAAACATCTTCACATGGCTTTGTCTCCACATGTTAATGTCTCTGTGTTTTCTGTGTCTGCTCTCCTTTCCTTGTGAAAACCCAGTCCTGTATATAAAAATATCTACCTAAAAACCCTATTGCCAAAAAGGTTCAGAAAGAAATTATACATTGCTCACAATTTTGACTCTGTACAAGGTACAGTGAGTTCAGTTCAGTCGTTCAGTCATGTCCGACTATCTGTGACCCCATGGATCACAGCACGCCAGGCCTCCCTGTCCTTCACCAACTCCCAGAGTTCACTCAAACTCATGTCCATCGAGTGAGTGAGGCCATCGTCTTCAAAGTACACATTTTGAGAGGACAAAATTATTCTACAATATTGATTTTCTTCTTTACACTTGTTACTCTTGTATATTAATCTGCCTCTGAGTGTTCACCCGACTAATCATATCTACCCAATTCAGAAAGCAGATTGTCAAGAAAAATGGGTTTTGTGGGACTAATTCAACTGTGAACAAGATTCAGAGTTTCTTGCCAACCTCCATATCCTCAACATAAAGACATTAGGGAAAGAAAAATATTTATTTTTTATAAGTATTAAACCAAACCGTGATATACATATACGAACTACAGAATTGTTGTAAAGTCAAAATACATATATATTATATATGTCTACTTGCATATCAGTTCATTACAATATTTTCAAAGTTATAAGTATTCTTCAAATAGACCTGGTAACATCTGTCACAGCAATTTGGTCCTTAATTAACTTGATCATTGGGGTATCCATCAGTCAGTGCTTGCTAATTTGTTTTTATTACTATTATTATTTTAAATGTATTTATTTTAATTGGAGGCTGATTACTTTCCAAAGTATTGGTTTTGCCATACAGTGACATGAATCCACCCCAGGTGTACATATGTTCCCCATCTAGACCACCCTCCACCTCCCTCCGCATCCCATACCTCTAGTTCATCTCAGTGCACCAGTTAATTTGTTTTATACTGGAAAAGGATAAACTTCTCATGTACACATGATAGAATGTGGTTTTGAAATGAGGCACTCTCCCATCCACAGAAGTGAGACATAAGATGTTACTGCTAAAAATACCCAATATTATTAGGCTAAGTTATTTTCAAAGATTGACGTTTAAATACTAGAGGTTTTCATTGCACAACAATGCAAGATATGTGGCTTATTCCTTTAATTACACCAAATTCCTCAAAGCTTCCAACCCAACTCACTTAGAGGAAAGGTAAGTGAGGGTTGTGATAAGGCGTTGCAAATACCTTGCTGTCAGGTTCTCTTACTTCTGTTATTGAGGTAAGGTCACAGTCAAGTAATGCTGTCTCTGTAAACCTGTACTGAATAAAATATCAATCTGTATTCTGAAAGGAAATATCCTAAAAGGACTTTCATCATCCAACATCCTGGTTAGAAGGAGGGTTTCCCTCTAAAGGGTGGTTATCCTGTCTGGGCTTAGGCTAGGTCGTGGTGCTCCCATCAGTGCCCAGTCCCAGCTGAAGGGGAAGCTATCTGTTCTCTGTGTCCTTCTATTTCCAAGGTTCTCATACTTTGTCCAGTCACTTTAATGAGGGAGTCAGGTGCCCGAAACACAGTTGGTCCTTGGTCTCCTCATACTATCCAAAAGGAGGCTGGGTGTCATAGACTGTTACCCCTACAGTTTGCCACAGCCATTAGGTCATGGAGGTGAGCATTGGACGTGTGGCTACTTCTTCGAACCCTGGTGGAGGCCAGTGAATGGCTCCATCAAGGGAACTGTGCCTCTGCAATGCATAGTCTTTTGCCTGTCCCGAAACTCTGCCTTTCACTACCCAGCCCTAGGGTAGAAGGCCTAGAGGGCCCTGAGAATGGGAACAATATATATTCTACTGCACTCCATTGAACGTGTGACTGTGGTTGCAGTTGTATTTCCAACTTCACTAATAATCTTGAGCTAAGATCTGCAGAATTATGTCCATCCTGTCTCTATTAGACATCTTTCTTGAAGAAATATTTGACCTACGATACAAGTTGGTAACTCGAACAATCATGGTCCATTTTGAATAGGCTCTGATAACCACTTTTAACTCACTTTTTCTAAATTCACATATATTTACAACACCATCACGTGATTAAAGTTTCTGTCACATTGTAACTGAAATATTTTGTTTACCATCATGTTCTCAAGGACCAAAATATTGAAAATGGTGGAACCATTTATTTGTTCACTGCTTGAGGTACAGTTGACTTGTAATATTGTATTAACCAATCTTGTTTTATAAAAATTATAGTCTTAGTTTTTTTTTGCACTATGTCAAAATGAAGGACACTTATGTGTACATAAATCCCTGAATTCTTAGACTTCCTTCACATTTAGGTCATCAGAGAACACCAAGCAGAATTCTTTTTTCTTCTTTACTCCTTTTTCAGAATTTAGTTTGAAAAATAAGTGGACAATAAACATAATCAATATTGGGATTTTTTTTTAATATACACATATTAATGACCCATAATTATACAAGGAGGTCAGTTTTCATTTCAAT
Source organism: Moschus berezovskii (assembly GCF_049115385.1). Lineage (NCBI taxonomy): Eukaryota > Metazoa > Chordata > Mammalia > Artiodactyla > Moschidae > Moschus > Moschus berezovskii. Next base: position 59,195,421 of record NC_142489.1, read on the forward strand.
CTTAAAGAAAGCCAGTGCCAAAGAATTTTCACACTACCACACAAATGCAATCGTCTTACAAACTAGCACAATAATGATTAAAATTCTCCAAACCAGGCTTCAACAGTGCATAAACCATGAACTTCCAGGTGTTCAAGCTTGATTTTTAAAAGGCAGAGGATCCAGATATCAAATTGTCAATAGCCTTTGGATCAGCAACACAGGAAGAGAGTTCCAGAAGAAAAAAGTCTACTTCTGCATCGTTGACTACATCAAAGCCTTTCACTATGGGTCACAACAAACTATGGAAATCTTATCGAGAGATGATAATACCAGACAACCTGCCCTGCCTCCTGAAAAATCTGTATGCAGTCAAGTCGCAACAGTTAGAACTGGAAATGGAACAGCAATCTGAATCCAATGGGAAAGGAGTACGTCAAGGCTGTATGCTGACATGCTGCTTATTTAAATTATGTGCAGATTACATTATGTGAAAGGCCTGGTTGCATAAGCACACGCTGGAATCAAGATAGACAGGTGAAATATCAATAATCTCTTATCTGGTGATGGCACCATATTTATGGCAGAAAGTGAAGACGAACTAAAGAGCCCCTTGATGAAAGTGAAAGTGGAGATTGAAATAGATGACATTAAAAATCAAAATTCAGAAAACAATGATGATGTCAACAGGTCCCATCACTTCATGGCAAACAGAAGGGGAAACAATGGAAAGCATGAGAGACTTTTTTTTTTTTTTGCCACGGGTGCGGTTTGGGGAATGGAACTGTAATCAAAATCACAGCAGATTGAGAATGCAGCCATAAAAATAGAAGATGCTTTCTCTTTGTAAGAAAAATATGACCAAACTCGACAGCATATCAAACATCAGAGAGATTACTTTCCAAAATATTTCTGTTCAGTCAAAGTTATGGTTTTTCCAGTAGTCATGTATGGATGGGAAATTTGGACTATAAAGAAAGCTGAGCACCAAAGAATTGATACTTTTGAACTATGATGTTGGAGAAAAGGCTTGAGAGTCTTATGGAGGGCAAGGAGATCAAAGCATTACATCCTAAAGAAAATCAGTCCGGAATATTCATTGGAAGGACTGGTGCTGAAGCTGAAACTCCAATACTTTGGTCACGGGGTGTAAAGAACTGACTCATTGGAAAAGACCCTGATGCTCGGAAAAATTCAAGGCGGGAGGATAACAGTAGACAGAAGATGGGATGATTGGAGAGCATCACCGACTTAATGAACATGAGTTTGTGTAAACTCTATGAGTTAGTGATGGACAGGACAGACTGGCATGCTGCAGTGCATAGGGCCACAAAGATTTGTCAATGACTGAGCCACTGAACTGAGCGTGGCCCTACGCATCAGAACAAGATCCAGTTTCCCTTAGTCAGTCTTCCCCATCAGGAAGCTTCCACAACCTCTTGACCTTATCCATCAGAAGGCAGATCGAATGAAAACCATAATCTCAGAAAGCTAACCAAACTGATCACATGGGACACAGCCTTGTCTAACTCACTCAATGAAACTATGTGTCATGCTTGTAGGGACACCCATGATGGACGGGTGATGGTAATGGGCTCTGACGAATCGTGGTCCTTGGAGAAGGGAATGGAAAACCTCATCAGTATTCCTGCCTGAAGAACTCCATGAGCAGCATGTAAAGGCAAAATATAGCGTACTGAAAGACAAATTCCAAGGTTGATAGCTGCCCAATATGATATAGGAGATCAGTGCAGAAGAAACTCCAAAAAGAATGAAGCGATGGAGCCAAAGCAAAAACAAATTCCCACTTGCAGATGTGACTAGTGATGGAAGAACACCCCGATGCTGTAAAGAGCAAGATTGCGTAGGAACTTTAAAGGTTAGGTCCATGAATCAAGGTAAATAGGAAGGGGTCAAAACGGCAGTGTCAAGAGTGAACGAACATTGACATTTTAGGAATCAGTGAACTAAAATGGACGGGAATGGATGAATTTAACTCAGATGACCATTATGTCTACTACAGTGGGAAAGAATCCCTCAGAAGAAATGGAGTAACCATCATAGTCAAAAAAAGAGTCTGGAATGTAGTATTTGGTGACAATCTGAAAAATGACAGAATGATCTCTGTTTCTTTCTAAGGGAACCCATTCACTAGCACAGTAATCCAAGTCTGTGCCCTGACCAGTAATGCTGAAGTAGCTATAATGGAACAATTCTATGAAGACCTATAAGAATTCATAGAATAACAGACAAGAAAGATGACCTTTCCATCACAGGGGAATGGAATGCAAAAGTAGGAAGTCAAGAGATACCTGGGAGTAACAGGCAAATTTGGCCTTGGAGTATAAAATGAAGTCATCCAAAGGCTAACAGAGATTTGCGAAGAGAACACACTGCTCATAGCAACACCCTCTTCGGGGAACACGAGAGGATACTACAAATGTTCGTCATCGTATGGTTAAAAGTGAAATCAGATTGATTTTTTCTTCACAGCCAAAGATGTAGGAGATCTGTAGAATCAGCAAAGCAAGACTGGGAGTGGACAGTGGCTCAGATCATGAACTCCTTATTGCCAAAGCAAGAGTTAAATTGAAGAAAGTAGGGAAAACCACTAGACCATTCAGGTATGGCCTACATCAAATCCCTTATGATGACACGGTGAAAGTGACAAATAGATTCAGGGGATTAGATCTGATACAAAGAATGCCTGATGAGCTACTGACAGAGCATTGTGGCATTGTACAATAGGCAGTGATCGAAACCCTCCTCAAAAAAAAAAAAAAATACAAAAAGGCAAAATGGTTTGCTGTAGGTGCCTTACAAATAGATGAGAAAAGAAAAGAAGCTAAATCAAAGGAGAAAATTAAAGATATAACAATCTGAATGCAAAGGTTCAAGGAATAGGAAGGAGTGATAAGAAAGCCTTCTTCAGTGATCAGTGGAAAGAAATAGAGGAAAATAATGGAATGGGAAACACTAGAGACCTCGTCAAGAAAATTAGAGATACCAAGGAATCATTTCATGAAGAGACGTTCAAAATAAAGGACAGAAATTGCATGGACCTCAATGAAGCAGAAGATATTAAGATGTGGCAAGGTTACACAGAAGAACTATTTTAACAGGATCTTCATGAGTCAGATAACCTGGATGATGTGATCACTCACTTAGAGCCAGTCCTCTTGTAATGTGAAGTCAAGCCATCCTTATGAAACTTCACTATGAACAAAACTGGTAGAACTGAGGGAATTCCAGTTCAGCTATGTTGTAGCCTGAAAAATGATTGTCTCAAAGTGCTGCACTCAGTATGCAAGGAATTTGGAAAACGACGCAGTGGCCACAGGACTGGAAACTTTCAGTTTTTATTCCATTCCAAAGCAAGGCAATGCCATAAACTGTTCACCCTAACACACAATGGCCTTAACTCAAACAGTAGCAAAGTAATACTAAAAATTCCCCAGGACAAGCTTGAACAGTACATGAGCCATGAACTTCAAAGAGGATTTAGAACAGGCAAATGAAACAGAGATCAGACTGCCAACATCCGAGGTCCCATCAAAAGATCAAGAGATCCCCAGGAAAAAACAACAACAACAACAACATGTATGTCTGCTTCATTGTTTATACCAAAGCCTTTGGTATAAAGGCATTGTCAGTTCAGTTCAGTTCAGTTCAGTTCAGCCTCTCAGTCGTGTTCGACTCTCCGCGACCCCATGAATCACAGCACGCCAGGCCTCCCTGTCCATCACCAACTCCAGGAGTTCACTCAAACTCATTTCCACAGAGTATGCCATCCAGCCATCTCATTCTCTGCCGTCCCCTACTCCGTCCGCCCCCAACCTTTCCCAGCATCAGAGTCTTTTCCAGTGAGTCAACCCGTCGCATGTGGTGGCCAAAATATTGCAGTTTCAGCTTTAGCATCATTCCTTTCAATGAACACCGAGGATTGATCTCCTTTAGAATGCACTGTTTGGATCTCCTTGCAGTACAAAGGACTCTCAAGAGTCTTCTCCAGCACCACAGTTCAAAAGCATCAATTCTTCAGCTATCAGCTTTCTTCACAGTCCAACTCTCACATCCATACATGACCACGGGAAAAACCATAGCCTTGACTAGACGGACCTTTGTTGTCAAAGTAATATCTCTGCTTTTTAATATAATATCCAGGTTGGTCCTAACTTTCCTTCCAAGGAGTTAGCGTCTTTTAATTTCCAGGCTGTAATCAGCATCTGCACTGATTTTGGAGCCAGAAAAAAAAAAAGTCTGACACTGTTTCCATTGTTTTTCCATATGTTTCCCATAAAGTGATGGGACCAGATTCCATGATCTTTGCTTTGTGAATATTCAGCTTCAAGCCAACCTTTTCACTCTCCTCTTTCACTTTCATCAAGAGGCTTTTGAATTCCTTTTCACTTTCTGCCATAAGTGGATCACAGTAAATTGTGGAAAATTCTTAAAGGGACGATAGTACCAGACTACTTGACCTGCCTCCTGAGAAATCTGTATCCAGGTCAAGAAACAACAGTTAGAACTGGACGTGGACAACAGGGTGCTTTCAAATCAGGAAAGAATTATGCCAAGGCTGCATATTTTCACCCTGCTTAGTTACCTTCTATTTGGTGTGCAACATGTTAAATTCCAGGCTGCATGAGGCAAAGTTTGAATCAAAGTTTCTGGGAGAAATATCAATAACCTCAGAAAGGTAGATGACACCACATTTGCGGCAAAAGTGAAGAACAACTAAAGAGTCTCTTGGTGCAAGAGAAGGAGGAGTTCAGTGTTCACTTAAAACTCAACATTCAGAAAACGAAGATAACTACAACTGGTTCCATCTCTGTTTGGGAAACTGATGGAGCAACAGTGGAAACACAGAGAGACTTTATTTTGTTGTGGGGCTCCAAAATGACTGCAGATGGTGACTGCAGCCATGAAATTAAAAGATACTTGCTCCTTGGAAGGAACAGTATGACCTACCAAGTCAACATATTGAAAAGCAGAGACATTGCTTTGTGAGCAAATATCCTCTTAATCAAAGCTATGATTTTTTTTTTTTTTTGGTAGTCATGTACGGATGTGGATTTGGACTCTAAAGATAACTGAGTGCAGTAGAATTGATGCCTTAAAACTGTGCTGTTGGTGAAGACTCTTTAGTGTCTCCTGGACAGCAAGGAGGTTAAAGGAAATCAGTACTGAATATTCATTGGAAGGACTTATTCTGATGGTTAAACTCCAATTTTGTTCACCTAATGCAAATAATTATCTCATCGGAAAGACCCTGGGAAACACTGAATCCAGGAGGAGAAGAGGATGACAGAGGATAAGATGGTTGAATGGCATCACCGACTCGATGGACATGACTTTGAATTGCTGTTGGACAGTGAAGTGTCGTAATTTGCAGTCCATGGGATCACAAAGTGTTGGACATGACCGAGAGACTGAACTTAAATTAACTCAAGTATAGCATCACCTATACTTTTACATGCAAATATAGTGATAATAGTATTACTCCATGATAATTGTATTTTTTATTTCACTCTATGAAAATCTGGATTCTATCTTTCTTACGTGAAATGTGGAATTCTCTATTACTCATGTATGAAAATCTACATGTGGTTTTCTGGCATTTAATTTGGAGTTCTGTATATTTCCCATATGAAAATCTTGACACTTGTTTCTGAAGATATCGAGAACCAGTATGGATTTGGAATGATCTCTCTTGCACAAATGAAAATCAGGGCCCACTGTTTCTTCATCAAGTTTAGAGTTTGTCATATTTCTCAAATTATATCGAAACAGAATTTCTTCCATGAAATGTTAAATGCTCTGTATTGACTGCATTCAATCATAGGTGTTAATTCTCCACTTTGGAAGTTGGACTCCTCTGTATTTCATATTGGAGATCAGAATGGAAACTTTCCTTGGAGAAATACGGAGTTCTCTAAATTTGATATGAAGCACTGGTTCTTCAGCTACAGAAACACCTATGGTCCCTTTTTGTTATGTTTCCCTGTGCCTTTGAACATTTGTGTGTACATGCGTGGGTAGACTGGCGGTGTTTGTGTGTGTTTCTGTATGTGGATGTGTGTCCAACCACATCCGACGTAGAGATGAAGGTGAGAGATCACAAGGCATGCAGCAAGCAGAAGGAGGCACGAGGCGTCCACAGACTGGGGAAGACTGGCCCATGCATCTCTGAGGTGCTCCTGTTCAGCACAGGGATGAGGAAAGGATGGCCAGTGACAATTCAGGAAAGTGGGTCAATAAATCTGGGTTTACCTCAAGAGACATAAAGAAGCTCACAGTTTGTGCCACGTTGATGTGTGTATTTCTACCAGGAAGCAGATGGGGAAGTTTTGAGAACTCAGCCAGTGTAAATTCTATGGTGTGGGTATTTTAAAGCATAGCCTTTAAACCCTTTAGTCTGTGGGAAGTGGGGTATCCTGTGGAAATGGTGGGCATGGCTATAACAGGATCCATGACAGTGAAGAGGTCACGGTCCTTCCGAAACGAACAGAGACTGGAAGGAGGAGGAACAGAAAGATAGCCTACTGCACTGGAGAATTTTTACATGTTAGAGGAAGGCCCTGGCCTACTGGTGCCTCAGACCAGTCCACCAGGCAGCAAACTCCCTCTCTGATGCGGCCAATAATAGCATCGTGTGAGACAAATGACATGATCAGGTAGGCGCCTTCATTGTGAAACCACAGGCATCCTAGCATACCGTGTGCGAGCATGCAATCCATCCAGGTGCTCATGCATAACTGGCGGTGTAGAAAGGTGAAGAAAGTGCAGCCATGGGGTATATGATCTCTCCCCTTTGCCAGTGTGTGCCTGTGAGGGAGCAAAGTTAGCCAAGTAGAAGGGTGTTCACTTATCTTTTCCTGAGAGAGCTCCAAAATTGCAGCTTGCTACTGAATGATGAAGGACAAGAGAAGGTCAGGCCCCACCAAAAAGATGTACACCACGTCCAGTGGGGAAGGAGACATCCCAAGAAGACTGTAGGAGGGGTGACTTTGTGTTTAGAATCAATACCTTCCAGCCACACTCAGAGGGCTCATAGAAAACATTTTGTGCACAAATACGCAGAGACTTCCAGACACAGAGTCTGACCTGTCTTTCAGTGATTGAGTTTCTCCTTCAGAGGCATGGGTCAGCAGTAGCCTGACAGGGGAGAGGGGTCTCTGGCTGCTACAGACCTGGGTCATGCAGTTTATGGCATACGCCCTCTTGGAGGAGTTTGCCATTCAATCCACAATAAAGCCAGCTAGAAGACATCCACAATTTGAAAAATAAATATGCCGAAGAAATCCTCGTACTGTTAAGGAAGTTCTAGGAGCACTGCACAATTCCTCACCTGGGGGTCTGGCAAAGGGATTGAGAACCCCACAGGAAATTTGACTTTGGAGGACTTGATTACAGAACTTCCACAGAACTGAAGCAGTTGGAGGGCACAAACAAAATCTTGTGTGCACCAGGAGCCAAGCGTAAGGAGCAGTGTCCCCACAACAGCCTGAGCCAGATTTTCCTGTAAGTGTGGGCCGAGAGTGGGCTGCAGGAGGATGAGGGGCACTGAATACAACAGTGCTTGCACAAGCCCTTTTGAAGATCACAAGTACATTTCTCATACCAAAGTTTGTCCTCAGTTCAAACAACAGGGCTGGAACACAGCCCTCCCCACCCCTTCCCGCAACAGAAAATCAGATTAAAGATTTACTGAACATGGCCCCACCTATCTAAACAAGACTCAGGTTCACTCACAGTCTGTCCCTCCCATCAGAAAGCTTCTATAAGCCTTTTATGATTACCCATTAGAGGGCAGACGTAATGGAAACCACAATCACAGAAAACTAATCAAAATGATGCAATGGACCACAGTCTTGTCTAAAGCAATGAAATTATGAGTCAGGCTCTGTAGGGCCATCCGGGATGGATGAGTCACGATGGAGGGTTCTGAGAAAAGTGGGTCAATGGAGAAGCGAATGGCACAGCTTCAGTATTTTGCCTTGAAACACCATGAATAGTATGAAAAGGCAAACAGAATGGACACTGAAAGATGAACTCCCCGGGTTGGTAGGTGTCCTAATATTCTGGAAATCAGTGGAGAAGTAACTCCAAAAGTAATGAAGAGATGAAGCCAGAGCAAAAAACAAACAAACAAAATAAACAAACAAAAAAACACCCAGCTGTGGTAGTGACTGGTGATGGAATTAAAGTCTCATTCTGTAAAGAACAATAGTGCATAAGAACTTAGAAAGTTAGGCCCAAGATTCAAGTTAACTTGGAATTCGTCAAACAGGAAATGTCAACGGTGAACATCAACCTTTCAGGAATCAGTGAATTAAAATTGATTGGAATGGGCAAATTTAATTGACATGACCATTTTATCTACCACGGTGGGCAAGAATCCCTACAGAAGAAATGGTGCATCACTCACAATCAACAAAAGTGTGTGAAATGCAGTTCTTGGGTGCATTCTCAAGAATGGCAGAAAGATCTCTGCTGATTCTCAAGACAAACTATGCAATAGCACAATAATCCAAATCTATGTCCTGACCAGCAATGTTGAAATAGAAATTGAGCTGAAGGTCGGTGAGAAGCTGAAGTTGAGTGGTTCTATGTTTACCAATAGGATCTTCTAGAACTAACACACACACACACACACACACACACACATAAAGATATCATTTGCATCATTGGGGACTGGAATGTAAAAGTAGGACATCAAGAGATAGCTAGAGTCATAGAGAAGTTTGGCCTTTGGCTACAAAATGAACCAGGGCAATTTCTAACACTGTTCTGCCAAGAAAAGGGACCGTCATAGGAAACTGTTTTCCAAAAACACATGAGACGATTCTACACATGCACACAAGAAGATGGTTAATACCAAAATCAAACTGATTATATGCTTTACAGCTGAAGATGGAGAAGCTTAATGTAGCCCTCCAAAACAAACCGGGAGCTGACTGTGGCTCAGATCATCAGCTCATACTGAAACATTCAGACTGATTTCAACAAAAGTAGGGAAAATCCCTAGATCATTCTGGTGTGATCTAAATAAAAGCCCTTTTGATTATAATTGGAAATCTAATAGAGTTCTTGTAGAACTAAGGGCAGAGGTTCGTGACATTGTACAGGAGCAGCAATGAAGTCTATCCCCAGGACAAAAAAATGCACAAGGGCAAAATGGTTTTCGAAGACACCTTACACTAGCTGAGAATAAGAAAAAAAGAAAAAGGAGAGAGAGAAGTGGAAGTGAAATGAGAAAGGGAAAGATATACCTTTTTGAATGCAGATTATTGAATAATAAGTAGGGCAGATAAGAAAACGTTCCTCATTGATCAATGCCAAGAAATAGAGGTTAACAGTAGAATCAGATAGACTAGAGATCACTTCAAGAAAATTAAAGATACCATGGGAAGATTTCATATAAAGAAGTGCACCACAAATGTCAGAAATATTGGGGACCTAACAGAAACAGCAACAATTAAAAGGTGTCAAGAATGCACAGAAGAACTCAACAAAGATACTCTTCATGACCAGATAATCATGATGGTGTCATCACTCAACTAGATCCATGTCACGGTCTTCGTAAACCCGGATCTGGTGACTGGAGTTAACAAGAAGAAGGATGCAGGTGACAGAAGACTCGAGTGAAACAAGCGTGCTTTTTTTTCTTTTTTTGCAGAAATGCATGCTTATATATCTATAATAAAATTATTATTCTGCCATTAGAAATAATGAAATTCCACCAGTTGCAACAAAATGCATAATCCTTTACGTTCAAGGTCACTGAAGGGAGACACTGAAGGGAATCCAAGCAGGTGTCTTCTCCCATGATCCCAGTACTGAGGACTGCGTGCAGCTCTGCTCGTCCCTGTTTTGCAGTAACTGAGAATGAACAGAGTCCTTGAGAAACGCTACACAAAGGAAGAAAACCTATTGGATCCCTTAAAGTTGAACGTCCCCTGGCTATTCTCCCTGTTTTAATTTTTCATAATTGGGGGTGACTGCATATACTTCTGTGAAAAAGGCATTGACCAACTGAATCTGTTTAGTTTGAACATTTTAATTGAAAGGCATCTGTATACTACACATACTAATCCCCATGGTAATTATCAGCTTAATAGCTCCAGATCCAATACGAAGTGTAATGCTTTGAAATCATCCTCAAGTGACTAGCCCAGATAATTGATCAGCTATCTGATCAGCTAAGTTGTCTAAATTTTTGGAAGACGATAGACTCTTAGAGAAGATTTCAAAGAGTTTCTCTTGCAACAATTGTATATTTAAGGAGCATTATTATGTGTATCTTGGAAATAAAACTTGATTTGTTCCCAGTTGTAAGCACTATTGTTGAACCAAACAGGAGTAATGCAAAACTGTCCAATCACATTTTAATAATACTTGCTTTTTAAAATGTATTAATTTTTTTCTGACCCACTGGATGCCTGATTTTAATTCTTGTATTTTATCCTGAACGTCCTCATCCATCTGAGCCTGGGTGGCCCACATAGTATCAGCTTCTTTAGTCCAAATTTGAATAAAGTTTTGGGCTTGAATTGAGGTTTTTAAAGCAATGCCTGCAACTGCAGCAGTGATGCAAATGGCTATTAATCCCAAAATGCCAAGATTTAGCCATCCAATGAATCGCTTAGATCATTGGAGTAATTTAGAGAGTAACCGGGAGGCAAGTCCTACCATGGGACGTTCTTCCCAGGGTATTTGGAGATCTACTTGGTAACCACAGACTACACCAAGATTGAAGAATCAAAAGGGATTCATTTTTTTTTAAGGGAATTTAGACAAGTATACAATTTGCAATCTATACAAGTCACAGAACATAAAGTCTTATTAAATTGTGAGTTCCCTATGGCTATAACAAAAGGAAGGGGGATGGAAGTTTGTATAAAATATGAATGATTATAACGGAAGTAAGAGTTACTATGACAACGACTGGTCCCTGTGGCATATCCAGTCCAAGTTCCAAGTTTTTAAGTACGTGCATCATGTTTCCAAATGTCCTGTTGTTCAGGTCCAATTCATATATTGAGGATGATTCGAGGGCGAGGAGTTGCCCTTTCACTGTCAATCCAGCCAAAGAGTGCTTTGTCATGGGAGTTTTCCATTGAACAATTGGTAATCTTCCATTCTTCTTGAGTAGCATATCACACATTGTATTATTAAGATCATCTGAGCAGTTAGATGATTGGGTTCCCCAATCAACAATGGTGTACTTGGCCAAAAACATTAATTTCCCTGATTTAGCTTGACATCTATCCCAGTAAACAGGAATATATGTAAAGTCCTTATACGTAAACCCCTTACATTTCAACTTTTGTTCTTTTCCGAAAGATTTGGTAGTATTGACATAGTTTTCATAAAGGGACAGGGTAGTAAACAGTCCAAGCAATGTACCGAAATTCTTTTTCGGAGACAGGATGAAAGTCCACTTTTGTTGACTAACATTAATATATAATTCTGCTGGGCCCATGCACAAAAGAAGGATTTCATAGCCTAGAGAAATGTTTATTAGTCTTCCATCTTCCTCAGGAAGAGAGGAGCCGGCCCCTCCAATCTCCAAGGAGGAGGCGTATGTACTGTGTCATTAGTGGATATGACTGGTCCTATATCTGTCCATTCTACAAATTGCAATAACTGGGGCTTAGGTATATAAGCCCTATAAGTGTGATTATTCAAGCCAGCCTGAGCGGGGAAAGCAAAAGCAAGGAAAGCAAGTGTAGCCACAAAAATATTCTCAGAATCCCAGGTCATTTCCTGTTGAGAACCCAGATTTTCAGGTTGATTAACAAGAGTTTCTATCTGTCTCCAAGTAGGGAGATGATGAGGTCGATGACGTCGAGTGTGGCATTTCTTAGAAAGTTTAAAAGCCGGCATGGCTTGTACTGAAATCTCCTCTTCCCGGGGATTTCACCTTTTTCTCTCTATCTTAGCTTCCTTGGGTGAATCTTCTGAAGAGGGAACCAAATGATTTCGTTGGATCCATCTGGAGAAATACAAGTGTGTCCCTTTCCAGGTAATATTAATTTTCCACATCCGTTGTTTAGTCAACCCATCTTGATACAAAATAGGTAGAGGAAGAGAAGTGTCCTTCATTTCCAGGAAACGGTTTTCTGGTTTTGTTAAAATATCTCCTTGTGATAAGTTTAGAAAATTTAAAACAAACAAAGCTGCATTAACGATAATTTTAAGATTAGAGAATATATTTCATTGGAATCTAGATAGCGTATTAAAAAGCATGGACATTACTTTGCCAACCAAGGTCCCTCAAATCAAGGCTATGGTTTTTCCAGTGGTCATGTATGGATATGAGAGTTGGACTGTGAAGAAAGCTTGTAGCCGTAGAATTTATGCTTTTGAACTGTGGTGGTGAAGACCCTTGAGAGTCCCTTGAATGCAAGGAGATCCAACCAGTCCATTCTAAAGGAGATCAGTCCTGGGTGTTCATTGGAAGGACTGATGCTGAAGCAGAAACTCCAATACTTTGACCACCTCATGTGAAGAGTTGACTCACCTGAAAAGACACTGATGCTGGGAGGGATTGTGGGCAGGAGAAGAAGAGGACAGCAGAGAATGAGATGGCTGGACGACATCACCGACTTGAAGGACATGGGTGGAGTGAACTCAGGGAGTTGGAGATAGACAGGGAGGCCTGACGTGCTGTGATTCGTGGAGTCGCAAAGAATCGGAAACAACTGAGCCAGCGACTGAACTGAAATGAACTGAACTGAACTGAACTGAACTGAAAGTCTGCTCTGGATAAGGAACACAAAAATGATCCTGTGTATTCCCCCTCTTTATTTACTTTTTTAATTTGTGCATGTGGAGAGTTTAGGGAGCACAGAAAGATGACAAAGGAATAGGACAGGGTGACAACTTTCTCCCCCACAAAATCAGCAAAAGAACATTTGAACGCTGAGTAAATCCCATAAAACAACTTCTGAATACCGGCAGAGGACATCAGGCACCGAGAAAAGGAGCCCATAATTTTCGAAAGGAGGTAGGAAATAGTATAAAAGATAAAAAGAGAGTCAAAAGAGGGAGGGATGGAGCTCCGTCCTAGGAAGGGAGGCTTAAAGAAAGAAAAGAAAGAAAAAAAAAAAAAAAGAAGGTTCCAGAAGAACACCTGGAAACACTGGTGTGCCTCTGGCGAGCTTTGGAACTACAGAGGGCCACATAACTGGGAGAAAAATGCATACATATATAAATATTTAATTAATAATTAAATAAATAATTAAAACCCACAGACTAAGTGCCCAGAGGAAACTCTCAGCAGAGAAGCAGCACAGATGCCCTCACCACCCTCTAGAAGGCGGGGTATGGGTAGGGAGGCAGGGCGGCCTGCCTACCCATCACAAGCATGGAATTAGAGGCTGTAATCAGAAATCTTCCAGCAAACAAAAGCCCAGGGCCAGAAGGCTCCACAGCTGAATTCTACCAAAAATTTAGAGAAGACCTAACACTTATTCTACTCAAACTCTTCCAGAAAATTGCTGAGGAAGGGAAACTTCCAAACTCATTCTATGAGGCTACCATCACCCTAATCCCAACCCTGGTAAAGATCCCACTAAAAAGAAAACTACAGGCCAATATCACTGATGAACATAGATGCAAAAATCCTTAACAAAATTCTAACAATCAGAATCCAACAGCACATTAAGAAGATTACACATTATGATCAAGTGGTTTTATCCCAGGCATTCAAGCATTCTTCAATATCCGCAAATCAATCAACGTAATACACCACATTAACAAACTGAAAAATAAAAATCATATGATTATCTCAGTAGATGCAGAGAAAGCCTTCGACAAAATTCAACATCCATTTATGATAAAAACCCTCCAGAAAGTGGGAATAGAACGGACATAGCCCAACATAATAAAAGCTATATGTAACATACCCACAGAAAACATTATCCTCAATGGTGAGAAACTGAAAGCATTTCCCCTAAAGTCAGGGACAAGACAACACTACCGTTCAACATAATTCTGGAAGTTTTGGCTACAGCAATCAGAGCAGAAAAAGACATAAAAGGAATACAAATTGGAGAAAAAGAAGTAAAATTTCACTGTTCTCTGATGACATGATCCCCTACACAGAAAACCCTAAAGACTCTACCAGAAAACTACCAGAGCTAATCAGTGAATACAGTAAAGTTGCAGGATATAAAATCAACACACAGAAATCCCTTGCATTCCTATACACTTAATGAGAAAATAGAAAGAGAAATTATGGAAACTATTCCATTCTTTGTTGCAACGAAAATAATTACATACTTAGGAATATATCTACCTAAGGAAACAAAAGACTTGTACATAGAAAACTATAAAACACTAGTGAAAGTAATCAAAAAGGACATTAATAGATGGAGAAATATGCCGTGTTCGTGGATTGGAAGAATAAATATAGTAAAAATGAGTATACTAACCAAAGTAATTTATACATTCATTGCAATCCTTATCAAGCTTCCAACGATATTTTTCACAGAACTAGCACAAATAATTTCACAATTTGCATAGAAATACAAAAAACCTCGAAGAGCCAAAGCAATCTTGAGGAAGAAGAATGGAACTTTGGGAATTAACCTGCCGGACTTCAGGCTCTACTACAAAGCCACATTCATCAAGATAATATGGTACTCTCATAAAGACAGAAATATAGATCAATGGAACAAAATAGAAAGCCCAGAGATAAATCCATGCACCTTGGGACACCTTATCTTTGACAAAGAAGACAAAAAAATAAAATGGAGTAAAGACAGTCTATTTAACAAGTGGTGCTGGTTAAACTTGTAACCAAGTCAGCCACTTGTAAAAGAATGAAACTAGAACACTTCCTAACACCATACACCAAAATAAACTCAAAATGGATTAGAGAACTAAATGTAAGACCAGAAACTCTAAAACTCCTAGAGGAGAACGTAGGAAAACACTCTCTGACATAAATAACAGCAGGATCCTCCAAGACCCACCTTCCAGAATATTGGAAATAAAAGCAAAAATAAACAAATGGGACCTAATTAAAATGAAAAGATTCTGCACAGCAAAGGAAACTATAAGCAAGATATAAACACAGACTTCAGATTGGGAGAAATTAATAGCCACTGAATCAACTGACAAAGAATTAATCTCCAAAATGTACAAGCAGCTCATACAGCTCAATTCCAGAAAAATAAACGACCCAATTAAAAAACAAGCCAAAGAATTAAACAGACATTTCTCCAAAGAAGACAAACAGATGGTTAACAAACACATGAAAAAATGCTCAATATCCCTCATAATCAGAGAAATGAAAATCAAAACCACAATGAGATATCATTTCACATCAGTCAGAATGGCTGCTATCCAAAAGTCTACATGCAATAAATGCTGGAGGGGGTGTGGAGAAAAGGGAACCCTCTTACACTGTTGGAGGGAATGCAAACTAGTACAGCCACTATGGAGAACAGTGTGGAGATTCCTCAAAAAACTGGAAATAGAACTGATATATGATCCAACCAATCCACTCCTGGTCTTACACACTGAGGAAACCAGAAATGAAAGAAACACATTTACTCCAATGTTCATTGCAGCACTGCTTATAATAGGGAGAACATGGAAGCAACCGAGATGTCCATCTGCAGATGCATGGATCAGAAAGCTCTGGTACATCTACACAATGGAGTATTTTTCAGCCATCAAAAAAATGCATTTTTGTCAGTTCCAATGAGGTGGATGAAATTGGAGCCTATTTTACAGAGTGAAGTAAGCCAGAAAGAAAAACATCAATACAGTATACTAATGCATATATAGGGAATTTAGAAAGATGGTAGCCTAAACCCTGTATAGGAGACAGCAAAAGAGACATAAGTGTATAGAACAGTCTTTGGGACTCTGTGGGAGAGGATGATGGTGGGATGATTTGGGAAAATGGCATTGTAACATGTATATTATTTGAACTGAATCGCCAGTCCAGGTTCGAGGCATGATACAGGATGCTTGGGGCTGGTGCACGGGGATGACCTGGAGGGAGGATATGGGGAAGAGGGAGGTGGGCTGGGGGTTCAAGAAAGGGAACACATGTACACCCGGGGCAGATTTGTGTCAATGTATGGCAACACCAACCAATATATTAAAGTAAAGTAATTCGCCTCCAATAAAAAAAATAAAATAAAATGTTACAGTTTCCAGTTTAAAAAAAAATTGTTTGTGGATCATAAGAGATGCTTGTGATATATTTAATAGAAAATGATTGTAGGACTTGTTTGAATTGCCTAGAAATATAGGCAGGGCTTTTTTTCTGTTTTTATAGAACTAGGTGTTCCCATTATAGGAAAACAAGTTAACAGGTGGGTTACACCATGTCGTTTAGCCTCACCTTGAAGAGGTGTGACCCATATTTAAAAGGAATTTGTGTCGATTGAGACATATAAGAAGGAAGAGTGAGAAATTTCAGCACAATGCATTACACCCATTGGCCATAGTTCGTTAGGATGTAATCTTTGAGCATTAATGCCTTGTGCAATAGACTGAAGATGTAAGGGCCTTCAAGTAGGGCAACTATTAATAATTTCTTTAGCATGGCAGTATGGAATTTTCCAAATATGGTGGAATGATCCTGCATTATTGCAAAATAGGGCATGTGGCTCTTCAGGTGTAGCAAAACGACAAGCTTATTGGCTTGTTCATTGCCATGAGCCATAGGGCCAGAAAACAAGAATGTGCTCGGATATGGGTAATACGAGTAGAGGAAGTGCAGTTCTTAATAAGAGATTGTAGTTCGATAAAATGTTGAATAATAGACTGATTAGAATTTATGATTGAAGTTTCGATAGATTGTAATACAAATATTGAATATAAAAAATCATAAACTATATTAATATGGTAAGGATGTAGGTGAATAACCTGGATGAGAGCATATAATTCATTTTTTTGAGAAGAGTGAGATTTAGCATAAAGAACATTATACTCTTCGAGAGACCAGAATGAGGCTTTAACATTTTTAGTCCCGTCTATATAAAATACTGTATAATCATAAGGGATTTGATTTAGGTCATATGTGAATGGTCTAGAGGTTTTCCCTACTTTCTTCAACTTAAGTCTGAATTGGGCAATAAGGAATTCATAATCTGAGCCACAGGCAGCTCCTGGTCTTGTTTTCTCTAACTCTATAGAGCTTCTCCATCTTTGGCTGCAAAAAATATAATCAATCTGATTTCGGTGTTGACCATCTGGTGTTGTCCATGTGTAGAGTCTTCCCTTGTGTTGGAATTGGAAGAGGGTGTTTGCTATGACCAGTGCGTTCTCTTGACAAAACTCTATAGCCTTTGCCCTGCTTCATTCCATGCTCCAAGGCCAAATTTGCCTATTACTCTAGGTGTTTCTTGACTTCCTCCTTTTGCATTCCAGTCCCCTATAATGAAAAGGACATCTTTCTTGGATGTTAGTTCTACAAGGTCTTGTAGGTCTTCATAGAACCGTTCAACTTCGGCTTCTTTAGCGTTACTAGTTGGGGCATAGGCCTGGATTACTGTAATATTGAATGGTTTGCCTTGGAAACGAACAGAAATCATTCTGTCGTTTTTAAGATTGCATTCAAGTACTGTGTTTCGGACTCTTTTGTTGACCATGATGGATCCTCCATTTCTTCTAAGGGATTCCTGCCCACAGGAGTAGATATGATGGTCATCTGAGTTAAGTTCACCCATTCCAGTCCATTTTAATTCAATGATTCCTAGAATGTCTATGTTCACTCTTGCCATCTCCTGTTGACCACTTCCAATTTGCCTTGATTCATGGACCTAACATTCCAGGTTCCTATGCAATATTGCTCTTTACAGCACCAGACCTTGCTTCTATCACCGTTCACATCCACAAATTGGTATTGGTTTTGCTTCTGCTCCATCCCTTCATTCTTCTAGAGTTATTTCTCCACTGATATCCAGGAGCATACTGGGCACCTACCGACCTGGGGAATTCCTCATTCAGTATCCTATCAATTTGCCCTTTGATACCGTTCATGGGGTTCTCAAGGCAAGTACACTGAATTGGTTTGCCATTCCCTTCTCCAGTGGGCCACATTTAGCTGTGGTCCATGTGATCAGATTGACTAGTTTCCCATGATTATGATTTCAGTGTTTCTGCCCTCTGATGCCCCCTCGAAATACCTACCGTCTTATTTGAATTTCTCTTACCTCGGGCGTGGGATATCTCTTCATAGCTGCTCCAAGAAAGTGCAGCCGCTGCAGCTTGACTTGGATGAGAGGTATTTCCTCAAGGACGCCCCTCCTGACCTTGAAGGTGGAGTAGCTCCTCTCGGCCCTCCTGCGCCCGCGCAGCCATAGCCTATTGGAGGTGGGGTAGCTCCTCTCGGCCACTGGCCCTGGCCTCAGTCTTGGGGTACCTCCTCACGGCCGCGCCTCTTTGCGTGGTCGGTTGCGCCGGGGATGACGTCTCTCGTGTCTGTGTTGCTGCAGACGCCGATTATACAGTGGAAGTGAGAAATAGATTTAAGGGACTAGATCTGATAGAGAGAGTGCCTGATGAACTCTGGACGGAGGTTCGTGACACTGTACAGGAGACAGGGACCAAGACCATCCCCTTGGAAAAGAAATGCAAAAAAGCAAAATGGCTGTCTGAGGAGGCATTACAAATAGCTCTGAAAAGAAGAGAAGTGAAAAGCAAAGGAGTAAAGGAAAGATATAAACATCTGAATGCAGAGTTCCAAAGAATAGGAAGGAGAGATAAGAAGGCCTTCCTCAGTGATCAATGCAAAGAAATAGAATAAAACAACAGAATGCGAAAGACAAGAGATCTCTTCAAGAAAATTAGACATACCAAGGGAACATTTCATGCAAAGATGGGCTCGATAAAGGACAGAAATGGTATGGACATAACAGAAGCAGACGATATTAAGAAGAGGTGGCAAAAATACAAAGAAGAAATGTACAAAAAAGATCTTCACGACCAAGAGAGTCACAATAACGTGATCACTGACCTAGAGCCAGACATCTTGAAATGTGAAGTCAAGTGGGCCTTAGAAAGCATCACCACGAACAAAGCTAGTGGAGGTGATGGAATTCCAGTTGAGCTACTTCAAATCTTGAAAGATGATGCTGAGAAAGTGCTGCACTCAATATGCAAGCATATTTGGAAAAATCAGCAGTGGCCACAGGACGGGAAATAGTCACTCTTTATTCCAGTTCCAAAGAAAGGCAATGCCAAAGAGTGCTCAAACGACCGCACCAATTGCACTCATCTCACACGCTAGTAAAGTCATGCTCAATATTCTCCAAGCCAGGCTTCAGCATTGTGTGAACCGTGAACTCCCAGATGTTCAAGCAGGTTTCAGAAAACGTAGAAGCACCAGAGAACAAGTTGTCAACATCCCTGGATCATGGAGAAAGCAAGAGAGTTCCAGAAGAGCATCTATTTCTGCTTCATTGACTATGCCAAAGCCTTTGACTCTGTGGATCACAATAAACTGTGGAACATTCTGAAAGAGATGGGAATACCCAACCACCTGACCTGCCTCTTGAGAAACCTGTATGCAGGTCAGGAAGCAACAGTCGGAACTGTACATGGAACAACAGACTGGTTCCAAGTAGGAAAAGGAGCACGTCAAGGCTGTATATTGTCACCTTGCTTATTTAAATTTTATGCAATGTACATCATGAGGAACGCTGGGCTGGAAGAAGCACAGGCTGGAATCAAGATTGCCGGGAGAAATATCAATAACCTCAGATATGCAGATGACACTACCCTTATGGCAGAAAGTAAAGAGGAGCGAAAAAGCCTCTTGATGAAAGTGAAAGAGGAGAGTGAAAAGGTTGACTTGAAGCTCAACATTCAGAAAGCAAATATCATGGCATCTGGTCCCATCACGTCATGGGAGATAGATGGAAAAACGGTGGAAACAGTGTCAGACTTTATTTTGGGGGGGGGGGGCTCCAAAATCACTGCAGATGCTGATTGCAGCCATGAAATTAAAAGACGCTTACTCCTTGGAAGGGAAGTTATGACCAACTTTGATAGCCTATTAAAATGCAGAGACATTACTTTGCCAACCAAGGTCCGTCTAGTCAAGGCTATAGTTTTTCCCGTGGTCATGTATGGATGGAGAGTTGGACTGTGAAGAAAGCGGATCACCAAAGAATTGATGCTTTTGAACAGTGGTGCTAGAGAAGTCTCTTGAGAATCCCTTGGACTGCAAGGAGACCCAACCATTCCATTCTGAAGAAGATCAATCCTGGGTGTTCATTGGAAGGACTGATGCTAAAGCTGAAACTCCAATACTTTGGCCACCTCATGCGACCAGCTGACTCACTGGAAAAGACTCTGATGCTAGGAAATGTTGGCGGCGGGAGGAGAAGGGGACGACAGAGAATGAGATGGTTGGACGACATTACCGACTCTGTGGACATGAGTTTGAGGGAACTCCTGGAGTTGGTGATGGACAGGGAGGCCTGGCCTGCTGTGATTCATGGGGTCGCGGAGAGTTGGACACGACTGAGCGACTGAACTGAACTGATATAAAAAAAACCTCAGCTTGAGGTATATTTTGTGATGTGACAATGAGACAGATAATATATTCAGTACTTTTGAAGAAATTGCAAAGCATGTTAAAGGATAATGAAATGAAAATTTCCAGAATATTTTCAAAGGCTATTTGGAAGATAGTACAAGTTTGCAAACCACTCTCAAATTGAGATTTACTAATAGGTACTACATTGGAAGCACTGATGCTAAAGCTGAAACTGCAACACTTTGGCCACCTCAAGCGACGAATTGACTCACTGGAAAAGACTCTGATGCTGGGAAAGGTTGGGGGCGGGAGGAGAAGGGGACGACAGAGCATGAGATACCTGGATGGCATCGCCGACTCTGTGGACATGAGTTTGAGTGAACTCCGGGCGTTGGTGATGGTCAGGGAGTCCTGGCGTGCTGTGATTCACGGGGTCGTGGAGAGTCGGACACGACTGAGCGACTGAACTGAACTGAACTGAACTACAATTTTTTAAGATTCACAGCCAACTTGAGCTCTAGTTCTATTTTTCCCATTGATAATTATTAGAGCAATCAAATCAAGAGAGAGTGTAAGTGATCTTGTCCCTGTAAAAAAAGGGTATATATCCATTCTATCAGGCGTTCTTGCTGGGCAAGAAGTCCTGTAGGGGACTGGAGAGAGGGAAGGGTAAATAACTCTAAAGGTATCTCAAGTCTGATGGGAGAAAGAATTTGCTTTTGCAATTTATTTTGCATTATGCAGAGTTCTTCTCGTGCCTCTTGGGAGAGTGAAAGAGGGCTATTTTGATCAGAAACTCCTTTTAAAGTGTTAAATAAGTCACTTGATACTCTGCAACACCCAAAGTAGGTCTACTCCAGGTTATATGCCTAAAATTTTTGAAAATCAGTCAAGGTTGATAATTTATCAACACGAATCTGTGCAAGATGAGGAGTGATATGTTGTCTAATAGCATTAAATCCCAAGTAATTGTAAGGTGCAGAGGATTGAATCTATTCAGGGGCAATGATTAATCGAGACTCTTTTAAGTGTTGTTGAGCTACATCAAACATCTGCTGAGTTTTTAAAATAGAAGGAGCTGAAAACAATATATCATCCGTATAGTGAACAATAGCATAGTCATGAAATTGCTTTCGCACAGTTTCCAGAGCTTTGGCTACACAACATTGAAACGTGGCGCAAGAATTTATCATTCCTTGAGGCAATGCAGTCCATTGATACTGTTTGTGAGGCCTGATATGATTAGGATAAGGGAGAAAGTAAATATTTCTCGGTCTAGCGGGTGTAAAGGTATAGTAAAAAATCAATCCTGCAAGCCTATGATAATAATATGCCAGTTTTGAGGAATAGTGGCAAGTGATGGAATTCATGGTTGCACTGCACAGATAGGTTTCATGGATGCATTAATCTTTCAAAAGTCAGTTAAAAGACGCCATTTGTTAGATTTCTTCTTTATCACAAAAATGGGAGCATTCCAAGGAGAACATGATTCCTCAATATGTTTTAATTTCAATTGTGTATCCTCCATTGTAGTTCCTTCAGTTCAGTTCAGTTAAGTTGCTCAGTCGTGTCTGACTATTTGCCACCCTATGTATCACAGCGTGCCAGGCATCCCTGTCCAACACCAACTCCCGGAGTTCACTCAAACTCGTGTCCACAGAGTCGGTGATGCCATCCAGCCACCTCATTCTCTGTCGTCCCCTTCTCCTCCCGCCCCCAATCCCTCCCAACATTAGAGTCTTTTACAGTGAGTCAATTCTTCTCATGAGGTGTCCAAAGTATTGGAGTTTCAGCTTTAGCATCAGTCCTTCCAATGAACACTCAGCACTGATCTCCTTCAGATTGGACTGTTTGGATCTCTTTTCAGGCCAAGGGACTCTCAAGAGTCTTTTCCAACACCACAGTTCAAAAACATAAATTCTTTGGCACTCAGCTTTCTTCACAGTCCAACTTTTGTAAGGGGCCACTGCTCTGTCCAAATAGGCTCGTCATATTTCAAAGTTATTTTAATAATTATATTGTTTATTAAATGAGCAGTGGCCCGTAGGAAAAATATGGAATATATATTTGATTTTGTCATTGCATAAGTAAATCTCTTCTTATTAAATTAAGGGGAGCATCGATCACATAAGGTTTTAAAGTTGCAGGTTGGCTTTCTGGTCACTCACGTGGATATATTTGGACATTTTAGTAAACCTCCTGTACTTTAGTTTGAGATACTCCTGCAATTTAACAAGAATTTATTTGTAAATGCCCACGTTTGGGAAATAAATGTTTTGTAATAATAGTAATATCGGATTCAGTATCAAGAACACCAGAAAATTTTTGCAATTAATTTTATTACTTATATTTGGTCGTGCATGTTCAGATACTATTGATGTTCATAAGAATTGTTTTTAATCTGATTTACCTAAATCACCTGTCTGTATATTATTCAGTTCAGTTCAATTCAGTCGCTCAGTCATGTCCAACTCTTTGAGACCCCATGAACTGCAGCACGCCAGGCCTCCCTGTCCATCACCAACTCCCGTAGTCCACTCACCATGTCCATCGAGTCAGTGATGTCATCCAACTGTCTCATCCTCTGTCGTCCCCGTCTCCTCCTTCCCTCAATCTTTCCCATCATCAGAATCTTTTCAAATGAGTCAGCCCTTCGCATCAGGTAGCTGAAATACTTGAGTTTCAGCTTAAACATCATTCCTTCCAATCAATAACCAGGACTGATCTCCTTTAGGATTGACTGGTTGGATCTCCTTGCAGTCCAAGGGACGCTCAAGTCTTCACCAACACCACAGTTCAAAAGCATAAATTCTTCGACGCTCAGCTTTGTTTATAGTCCAACTCATCATCCATCCATGGCCAGTGGAAAAACCATAGCCTTGACTAGACGGACTTTGTTGGCAATGTAATGTCTCTGCTTTTTACTATGCCTTCTAGCTTGGTCATGATTTTCTTCCAAGGAGGAAGCGTCTTTTAATTTTATGGCTTCAATCACCATCTTCATTGATTATGAAGCCCAGAAAAACAAAGTCAGCCACTGTTTCCACTCGTTCCCTATCTATTTGCCATTCAGTTCAGTTCAGTTGATTCATTAAAGGAGTTAATAGAAATGTAAGGTAAAAGAAGTAATTGGGCAATTTGTCGCCCTTTTTGAATTATGATAGTTTCTGAGATGATATCATAATTTTACTTTCTCCATTATAATCTGAATCAATGATTCCAGAATGAATAGAAATTGCCTTAGAATTCAGACTATATCGGCCAAATATAAGGTCAAAGGTTTGTGGGAGTTAAGTGTCCATAAAGTCCGGTAGGTATTCTAGAAGGGACTGTTTGAGGAAAAACAGAAAATCTTTCAGGGCTTGTAGATTGACAGTAGCCCTGCCAAATGTTGAAGGTTTGAAAGACAAGATGGAGTTTGCCCCTGATTTTTGTTAATGGGGACCCGGGGAGTCCCCATCTTTGAGTTTCACAAAATAGGGTTCCCTTCAAATGATATTTAGATCAAGGTTGTACCCATCTACAACATCGAGGGCAGATTCCTGGAGGCTTTTTAGTAGTTTTACTTTATTCTGTATGTTTTTTAGGGCAATCAGTATTTTTTTTTTAATGGTTCTTATCCCCACTACAAAACGCCCTCCATTCCCCTTTTTAAAGGAAGTTGTCATTGCTTCAGCTAACATTTGCATTTTCTGAGTTTCTAACCCTAAGTTGCAACAAGCCTTCAAATAATCAAGAACATTCCTGGTCTCACAAATCAGAGTGATGGCTCTCTGACAATCCTGATTTTCATTCTCCAAACACAAGCAGTTTTTCAAATAGCATTTTGGCCTCCTTTCTGACAACAATAAAGGAGATAGCAACTCCCAGTGTAGCTAAAGAATAAAATAAAATTCAAAAAGAAGAAGCCATAGTGTTTAGAAGTTACAGCCTTTTTCATTTGTTGTATGTGAGAAAAATCAACGCCTTTGTATTGAGGCATTAGTTACCTTTGAGAATTATCATTTCTTAACAAAGGATAGAGAAACAGATCATTGGCCTCCGAGACTCGAGATTACAAATCCAGTAAATCAGAAAGCCTTCGTCGTGAAGGAGAATGAGTGCATCGTCTGTTTTCATAAATTTGAGTGCGTGTTAGGGGTTTTCATTGTCGTATATATATATATATATTTCCATATGTCATTGTGAAAGTAAATTCGCTCCGTCGTGTCCGACCCTTAGCGACCCCATAGATGGCAGCCAACCAGAGTACTGGACTGAGGTGCCATCGCCTTCTCCCCATATGTCATATATATATGATGAGGAGGTTGAAAGGCTGAAATGTGAGTCATATAGTTAATTCTATAGCTTTAGGATCTATGCTAATATCTGTGCATAAAATTTGTGTGTCATTTAGAAAATCCATTTTTTTCTTTTTCTTTTGCAGGGGGGTGGGGAGTCTGAGCCTTCGTTAAAGGTACTGGTAAATTTTCAACTAATTGTTCTCTGTTTCCTGAGTTAGCTTATGTAGATTCCTCTTAATGAAATCGTTACAATTTTTCTACCTTTCCTGAAGATGGGAGTTGGGTTAGTGATATTCTATTCATATAACTTTTGACACTCCTTCAGTTACAAAAGTTTCGAAAATGGAGCCACTATTGCTCTGAATTGTAGAGTTTAAGATCCCACTTACATCATGAGACGTCAGTACAGTAAGATTTTGTCCATTCCTTAAACTCAGGCTGTAATGGATACTGCTTTTGACATGAAAAGAGGTCTTTGAGCATGGTATTCACAGGGTCTTTGAGGTTGGTAACAACAGGAACAGCATTTGCACTCGACCCATACTTTTTCCCATGAGCCCACACCCTAACATTTACATTATTGTTCATAGTAAAAGAAAGGGTTCCATATTATGAAAACAGAGACCTGGACCTTGTTTAGCATATTCCTCCCCCAAAGGGATAAGAGAGGCTCTGGCATCATTAGAAACCCATGAGGAAATAAAAGAGAATCCGAGTTGCAGCTTAATAGATGAATGAAATAACAGCGTTTGGCTCATCCTGACAGCTCCATTATAACAGTGGATGGGAGGAAATTGGACCAGAGGCTTCAGTGAGCACAGAGAAACTTGCCGTGGTTTCCAAAAGGAATCAACAGATTAGCCCCCACACAGTGCTTAATACATGGTGTTCTTAAGATATTATTAAGATGAGGGATTTTGTGTGCTCCCAATCCTCTTGAGAGTCTGATGACTGGGGCCTATACCTCAGATGTCAGTCTCTTTCTAGTGTGGTCTTTTGCAGAAAAGACAGGGAGCCAGAGGTGTCTTAGATGCCTGAAAGGAACCCACTCTGGAGATGCCCCTCCTACCCACAGTAATAGCAAGCCCATCCCTTTTCACCTGTGTCCCTCTGATTATTTTTCTCAGGCTGTTTCAGAGCATTCTAACAGACATTTTCGGGGTTTCAGTCTTTTGCTCAATTTTTTACCCCTATTTTCCTCATCATATGCTTTACAATAATATAGCATCTGAAACGTTTGCAACAGTTGTTCAAGGTTTCAGTTCAGTTCAGTTCAGTAGCTCCGTCGTAACTCTTTGCGACCCCATATATCACAGCACACCAGGACTCTCTGTCCATCACCAAACCCTGGAGTTCACTCAAACTCATGCCCATCGAGTCGGTGATCACATCCAGCCATCTCATTCTCTGTGGCCCCTTCTCCTCCTGTCCCCAATCCCTCCCAGCCCCAGAGTCTTTTACAGTAATTCAACTCTTCACATGAGGTGGCCAAAGTATTGGAGTTTCAGCTTTAGCATCAGTCCTTGCAATGAACACCGAGGACTGATCTCCTTTAGAATGCACTGGTTGGATCACCTTGCAGTCCAAGGGACTCTCAACATTCTTCTCCAATAGCACAGTTCAAAAGCACCAATTCTTTGGCTATCAGCTTTCTTCACAGTCCAAATCTCACATCCATACCTGACCACTGGAAACACCATAGCATTGACTAGACGGACCTTGTTTGGCATAGTAATATCTCTGCTTTTTAATATGCCTTCTAGTTTTGTCATAATTTTCTAAGGTTTAATTTTATCCAATTATCTGTTTTCGTAAATTATGGCAGACATCTGGAGCCAAATGAGTGAGAAATCTATTTTTAGAATAATTTCTCCTTCTGTAATATTAAGGTGAATGTCAGTTAAATTATGGAGAGATTCCCGTAGTCTATATAGAAATGTACCAGAATTTCCTTGTCTCCCTATTCTATGTCAGCCAACTTAGCATAGTTTAAAATCAGTGGGGGGTGAGGGGTGCGATCCTAAGATGGCAGAGGAATAGGACGGGGAGAACACCTTCTCTCCCACAACTCCATTGAAAGAACATTTGAACACTGAGCAAATTGCACAAAACAATCTCTTTACACTGGCAGAGGACAAAAGACACCCAGAAATGGGGCCAATATTCTTCAAAGGAGGTAGAACAGAATATAAAAGATAAAAGCAGAGAAAAGGGAGTTAGTGATGGAGATCCATCCCAGAAAGGGAGTCTTAAAGTGGAGCAGTATCCAAACACCGGGAAACCCTCTCTCCGGCAGATCTGTGTGGAGTTTTGGAATCTCAGAAGGCAACGAACCTGGGAGGAAAAACACATACATACATATGTACCTAAAAAAACCCCACAGATTATGTGCCTAATGACACCTCTCAGCAGAGAAGTACCCCCAGACACTCGCATCTACCACCAGGGAAAAGGAGGCTGAACAACGAAGAGCGGGCTACACTGCTTAGGTTAAGGACCAGGCCTGAATGCCCTGAGGGCAATCTGATGGAGCTATCATGAGAAAACAAATTTAACCTTCTGATAGCCAGGGAAGGGGGTGAGAGGTGGGAAGAGAGGGAGACCTATCCCGCAAAAAGACCTAACATACTTCAATGGACTGGAATGGGTGAATTTAATTCAGATGACCATTATATCTACTACTGTGGGCAGGAATCCCTTAGAAGAAATGGAGGAGCCAACATGGTCAACAAGAAAGTCCGAAATTCATGACTTGGATGCAATCTTAAAAACGACAGAATGATTTCTGTTCATTTCCAAGTCAAACCATTCAATATTACAGTAATCCAAGCCTATGCCTCAACCAGTAACGCTGAAGAGGCTGAAGTTGAATGATTCTATGAAGACCTTCAAGACCTTTTAGAAATAACATCCAAAAAAGATGTCTTTTTCATTATAGGGGACTGGAATGCAAAAGGAGGAAGTCAAGAAACACCTGGAGTAACAGGCAAATTTTGCCTTGGAGCACGGAATGAAGCAGGGCAAAGGCTAATAGAGTTTTGCCAAGAGGAGGCACTGGTCATAGCAAACACCCTCTTCCAACTACACAGGAGAATACTCTACACATGGACATCACCAGATGGTCAACACCGAAATCAGATTGATTATATTCTTTGCAGCCAAAAATTGAGAAGCTCTATACAGTTAGTATAAAGAAGACCAGGAGCTGCCTGTGGCTCTGATCATGAACTCCTTATTGCCAAATTCAGATGGAAATTGAATAAAGTAGGGAAAACCACTAGACCATTCGGATATGACTGAAATCAAATCCCTTATGATTATACAGTGGAAGTGAGAAATATATTTAACGGACTAGATCTGATAGATAGATTGCCTGATGAACTATGGATGAAGGTTCGTGACATTGTACAGGAGAAAGGGACCAAGACCATCCCCAAAGGAAAGAAATGCAAAGAGCAAAATGGCTGTCTGAGGAGGCCTTACATATACCTGTGAGAAGAAGAGAAGCAAAAAGCAAAGGAGAGAAAAAAAGATATAAGCATCTGAATGCAGAGTTCCAAAGAATAGCAAGGAGAGATAAGAAAGATTTCATCAGTGGTCAATGCAAAGAAATAGAGGAAACAACAGAAGAGGAAAAACAAGAGATCTCTTCAAGAAAATTACAGATATCAAGAGAATATTTCATGCTAAGATGGGCTCGATAAAGGACAGAAATGTTATGTATCTAAGAAAAGCAGAAGATATTAAGAAGAGGTGGCAAGGATACACAGAAGTACTGTACAAAAAAGATCTTCAAGACCAAGATAATCACGATGGCATAATCACTCACCTGGAGCCAGACATCATGGAATGTTAAGTCAAGTGGGCCTTAGAGAGCATCATTACAAACAAAGCTAGTGGAGGGGATGGAATTCCAGTTGAGCTATTTCAAATCCTGGAAGATGACGCTGGGAAAGTGCTGCACTCAATATGCAAGCAAATTTGGAAAACTCAGCAGTGGCCACAGGACTGGAAAAGGTCAGTCTTCATTCCAATCCCAAAGAAAGGCAATGCCATAGAGTGCTCAAACGACCGCACAATTGCACTAATCTCACATGCTAGTAAAGTCATGCTCAAAACTCTCCAAGCCAGGCTTCAGCAATATGTGAACCGTGAACTCCCAGATGTTCAAGTAGGTTTTAGAAAAGGTTGAGGCACCAAAGTTCAAATTGCCACATCTGCTGGATCATGGAGAAAGCAAGAGAGTTCCAGAAAAACATCTCTTTCTGCTTCATTGACTATGCCAAAGCCTTTGACTCTGTGAATCACAATAAACTGTGGAACATTCTGAAAGAGATGGGAATACCAGACCACCTGACCTGCTTCTTGAGAAACCTGTATACAGGTCAGGAAGAAACAATTAGAACTGTACATGAAACAACAGACTGGTTCAAAATAGGAAAAGGAGTACGTCAATGTTGTATATTGTCACCATGCTAATTTAACTTATTTGCAGAGTACATCATGAGGAACGCGGCGCCAGAAGAAGCTCAAGCTGGAATCAAGATTGCCAGGAGAAATATCAATAACTTAATTGTCACCATGCTAATTTAACTTATATGGAGAGTACATCATGAGGAACGCTGCACTGGAAAAAGCACAAGCTGGAATCAAGATTGCCGGGAGAAATATCAATAACCTCAGATATGCAGATGACACCACCCTTATGGCAGAAAGTGAAGAGGAACTAAAACGCCTCGGTGAAAGTGAAAGAGGAGAGTGAAAAGGTTGGCTTGAAGCTCAACATTCAGAACACAAAGATCATGGCATCTAGTCCCATCACTTCATGGGAAATAAATGGGGAAACAGTGGAAACAGTGGCATACTTCAGTTTCGTGGGCTGCAAAATCACTGCGGATGCTGATTGCAGCCAAGAAATTAAAAGACGCTTACTCCTTGGAAAGAAATTTATGACCAACCTAGATAATATATTAAAAAGCAGAGACATTACTTTGCCAAACAAGTTCCAGATTTGTAGTCATAATGAAGTCTATGGTTTTTCTGATGGTCATGTATGGATGTGAGAGTTGGATTGTGAAGAAAGCTGATCGCTGAAGAATTGATGGTTTTGAACTGTGGTGCTGGAGAAGACAATTGAGAGTCCCTTGGACTGAAAGGAGATCTAACCTGTCCATTCTAAAGAAGATCAATCCTTGGTGTTCATTGGAAGGACTGATGCCTAAGCTGAAACTCCAATACTTTGACGTCCACATGAGATGAGTTGACTCACTGGAAAAGACTCTGATTCTGGGAGGGATTGGGGGCGGAAGGAGACTGGGAGGACAGAGAATGAGATGTCTGGATTGCATCACCAACTCAATGGGCATAAGTATGAATGAAGTCCGGGAGTTGATAATGGACAGGGAGGCCTCGGGTGTTTCGATTCATGGGGTTGCAAGAGTCGGACTTAACTGAGCGACTGAACTGAACTGAAGTGAAAGTACTGCCGGGCCAGCTCAGAGAACAAAGGACTGAGAGAATACCAGTGGAAAGTTAACTGGATGTGGAAAACCCATCAACTGCAAGAGGAAGACAGGTGGAAGCCAGAGCAAG
Organism: Moschus berezovskii; assembly: GCF_049115385.1. Lineage (NCBI taxonomy): Eukaryota > Metazoa > Chordata > Mammalia > Artiodactyla > Moschidae > Moschus > Moschus berezovskii. The sequence continues at coordinate 59,225,793 of NC_142489.1, forward strand.
GAAGGGGTAAACTCGGTCCCAGAGAAAGTATTTCCTCTCAAACGGCGAACAGGCTTTCAGTTGCTAACCAAGACTTCCTGGGATTCTAGACAGTTGACATCAATTGGGAGGGTGCCAGCTAGAGATCATCTCCCCAGTGGAGACACATGGCACACGAGAAATGGTTCAGTCTATCACCCAGTAAACCAAGCAGTTGGGACACAGGAAGTGATAAGACACACTCACTGCCCAGGGAATGCACACTCGCCAAGCACCTGCTTGCCTGACCTGTTCAGAAATGGGAAGGGTACAAAGGAAAACCCAACTGACTCTGCGTCTTTGGGGAGTAACAGAGAACCTGAACATGAGTGACCTAGTTCAGGAATGTGCACACAACTCGAGGCCTGCTCCCTACAGGGTTATCTGGAGCCTGAGCAGTGTAGACTGGGAAACCTCACACACCAAAAGCAGGGGCAAATACAGGGTGTCCAAGACACTGCAAGAACTCCCCACACATGCCAGTGATATTTGATTGCGCTGTTCCTCCCTCCACACAGCATGGTTGAAAAAGTGAGACTAAATAAGAGCCCACGTCTCGCCCTTATGTTAAGGCGGAAATTAGACACTGAAGAGACCAGCGAACAGAAGAAACCAACCTAACAGAAGGAACCACGTTGGAAGTGACAGGTGAAACAGAATAAACGCTGTAGATAACAGCAACTACACTGGAGGGGCCTTATATCGTCTAAGCTGGAAAAATGAACTATCTGAAACTGAACTGAGCCCACACTGTCTGCAACAGCTCCAGAGGAATTCCTAGATGTATTTTTTACTACAATCATTTTTTTTTAAATTTTTATTTTTTAAGATCTCTATTCTGCCTATAATTTTCATTTTTATAACATGCTATTACATTACCCAAACCAGAAAAGTAGAGGTTAGACCATCAAAACTACAACATTAAACAAAAACAAAAGCAAAATCCCCAAAAGCATATTTTTTTCTTTTGTTTTGCTTTAATATTGTATATTTGAGAGTCCAACTTCTAATTTAGAATTTTAACCTTTGCTTTTTGGTGCTGCTGCTACTGCTACTGCTGCTAAGTCACTTCAGTCGTGTCCGACTCTGTGTGACCCCATAGACGGAAGCCCACCAGGCTCCCCCGTCCCTGGGATTCTCCAGGCAAGAACACTGGAGTGGGTTGCCATTTCCTTCTCCAATGTGTGAAGTGAAAAGTGAAAGTGAAGTTGTTCAGTCGTGTCCGACCCTTAGCGACCCCATGGACTGCAGCCTACCAGGCTCCTCCATCCATAGGATTTTCTAGGCAAGAGTACTGGAGTGGCTTGCCATTGCCTTCTCCGTGCTTTTTGGTAGTTGTTATCAATTTTTTACCTTTATGAATCTAATCTTAAGTACCCATTTTTATCTAGGAGTGTGATTACTGACTTGATTATTCTCTCTCCTTTGGACTCTCCTTTTTCTACACCAGGTCGCCTCTATTTCTTCCCTCCACCTTCTCTTCTCTACCCAACTCTGTGAAATTCTCTGTGTGTTCTGGGCTCTGGAGAAGATAGTACTACCTTGATCTATCTCTCTCCTTTTGATTCCCCTTTTTCTCCTCCATTTCACCTCTATCTCTTTCCTCCATCTTCTCTTCTCCATATAACTCTGTGAGCCTGTCTGAGGGTTCCAGACTGTGGAGAGCACATAAGGAATCGTTTACTGGCTCAATATTTCATTCCCCTTGTGATTCCCCCTCCCCGCATTTTGGTCACCTCGATCTCCCTCCTCCCTCCTCTCTTCTCCATGTCATTCTGCAAACTTCTCTGGGTGTCCCTCACTGTAGAGAGTCTTTTCATTTTTAACCTAGAAGTTTTATCATTAATGCTGGATGGAGGTAGAAGTCTTGATGTTACTGTGAGAATAAGACTCTAAACCAGAAGCAGGAGGATTAAGCCCCAAACCTGATAACACCAGAGAACTCCTGACATGAGGAAACATTAACCAATAAGAGATCATCCGAAGCCTCCATACCTACACTAAGAGCAAGGGTCACCCATGAGCCAACAAGTTCCAAAGAACGACATATCACACAAATTCTCCAGCAACACAGGAACATAGTGCTGAGCTTCAGTATACTAGGAAAGGATGATGGCTACCTTAATTACCAGGTGAATCTAGACAAACTGAAAAATTGTTGTCATTAAATCTTATTTAAAGTCTATCTGTTAGTTTGAAAATTCTGTAATGAACTGATTTGCTAGCATAAACATATAGAGTATATCTTTTTGTCTTTACAATTCTTTAAAGTTTCCTTATCATGAGCATCATCTTATGGCTTAGTATTCATTCACAAACAGATTTTTTTTTTTCCTTCCCTTATGTGTTTGTGGTGAAGATTTCTAGATGGGTTAACAACAAACAAGCAATCAAATACTGAAATCTGGTTTCATCTATATTACACCTGCACAATCCATTTTTCTTAACCAACTGCTTTCTGGGTTCGGGAGTCCTGTCTACTGATGTGAACATGGTAAACAGATGCATATACAGCAGTACCAAATGGAAAGAAGAGACTCGGTATTATACAATGAGTCGTTTTCTCTCGAAATTTGTATGTGGAAGCTCTAACTCTCTGTACTTTATATTTAGTGAAACTGTGAGGATATTACAGCTCTTTCTGCCCCTATTTGGAAATAGGACCTCTAGATTGGTAGTTGAGTTAATATGTTTGGCATTTTATAAGAAAAGCAGATCAGTCAGAGAAAAAAAACAGAAACATTACTATGTGAAGACAAAGCCAGAAAATGGCCAGGAAAAATCCAAAAGAGGTCTCAGACAAAAACAAATCAGCTGAATATAATTACTGCCTTGAACCTCAGAAGTTTGGAGCACACTTATTGAAGCTCCCTGGTATAGGACACTTTGTTATGGCAACTTTAGCTAACCAATATATGCGCTTCTCTTGAAAAATATCTGTCAATACCTAAAGAATTCTCCTTTTCTTACATAAGTTTTCAGGGAATGGAAACTGGCAAAGAACTCACTTATCCATTGATTGATTACCCCCACAAAGTCATAGTGCTCCCTAAGAGCTTTCATTCTTTCTTTAGAGATTCAGCTGTGTTAAAATTTATTCCTACTTCATGGTTAAAGATGACATAGGAAATATTAGAAAGATCATAGTTTACAGGAACTGGTAGAAGAAAATAAACACAAGGGAAAACACGCTGACATTGAAAATACACAACCCTCTCCACTTATCTTTTCCATACATCATGTTTAATTCCCTAGGAGAAAAGTGGTAGTGGCCTAGGTTTTGCTTCCTATTGCTTTGGGGAAATCACAAAGTTGTGAAGTTGTGGTAACCAAGCCAACCTAAACATTCCCAAAACAAGACACTAGGCTGCAGTAGCCATGGGGCAGCCTAGAGGATAACAAATCCTCCCAAACCGTTGGAGCCACCTTGCCCTTTACACCAGACAATTGGCCAGGTATATTGGCATCAACATCTCTATGGCAGGATTTGTGGTTTATGACTGCCACTCTTATCACCAACCCTCTAGATGCCTGAGAAGCCAAAGAGACCACCATTCTATTTAGACTAGATATCTTAAATAAACAGGAATAAAATTCAATCCAAACTGAAGGGCTCCAACCAAAGGAGATGCATAGATGGTCCTCAGCCACACAAAGGGCTGTTATGAGCAGCATTACCAGAGATCCAGGCAAGTTCACCATTAACACCTGCAGCCCATGCCAGACACATATCCCCAGTATTGATGGAGAGTTTAGATTTGAAGTCCACTATCAACTAGAGGCCACATCCCTGGTGGTTCAGATGGTAAAACATCTGCCTATAATGCGGGAGATATGGGCTCAATCCCTAGGTAGGGAAGATCTCCTGGAGAAGGAAATGGTAACCCACTCCAGTACTCTTCCCTGGCAAATCCCAATGATGGAGAAGCCTGGTAGGCTACAGTCCGTGGGGTTGCAAAGAGTCATACACGATTAAGCAACTTCACTTTCACCAACTAGAGGGGGAAAAAAACAAACAAAACCCTCTTGACCTTATTTCTTAGTCAAATTTAAAAGACAGAATCTGCGCTCCAGCACATCATGCCCAAGACATACATGATTGATAATATTTGTAGGTAACAGTACCAGCTAGAGGACACCTTGGATCTGTCGTACAACGAAAGTGAAGTAATATAGAAGACTTTAAGGACTGCTCTAGGTGAGACAGAAGGCAAACAGGAGGAGGAAGTGGAGGGAGCCCCAGGCAGACGCGAGAGACGCCCGGCTCTGGCGGCGCAGACGCGAGAGACACCTGGCTCCGGCGGCGCAAACGCGAGAGATGGCCGTCTCTGGCGGCGCAGACGCGAGAGATGCCCAGCTCCGGAGCAACCGACCACGTGCAGAATCATGGCTGAGAGGAGCTACCCCGCACCCAGGGTTAGGGCGGTGGCCGAGGCAGTGGCTTCTTGGGCACTGGAGGGCCGAGAGGAGCTGATCCACATTCAAAGCAGGAGGGGCGGCCTTGAGGAGATACCCCTCGTCCAAGGTAAGGTACAGCAGCTGCACCTTGCTGGAGCAGCTGGATAGAGATACTCCACGACCAAGTGGAATATAAGAATCCAATGTTCTGGGGAGGAAGGAACAAGTTGGCGGAGTGATAAGACGGCGAGACCACTTTCTCCCCCACAAATTCATCAAAAGAACATTTGAACGCGGAGTAAAGTCCACAAAACAACTTCTGAATACTGGCAGAGGACATCAGGCTCCCAGAAAAGCAGCCTAATGTCTTCTAAAGGAGAGAGAAGAAATCCAGCTCCACCCACCAGAACACTGACACATGCTTCCCTAACCAGGGAACCCGGACAAGTCACCGTCCAACCCCACACACAGAGAAGAAATGACATAATAAAGAGAACTCCACAAACTGCAAGAAGAGGGAAAGGCCACCCCAAGCAAAGCAATATAAGCAAGATGAAGAGGCAGAGAAATACCCAGCAAGTAAAGGAACAAGATAATTGCCCACCAACACAAACAAAAGAAGAAGATATAGGGAATTTACCTGATAAAGAATTTCAAATTTTGATGCTGAAAATGATTCAAAATCTTGAAAGCAAAATGGAGTTACAGATAAATACCCTGGAGAAAAGGATTGAGAAGATGGAAGAAAGATTTAATAAGGACTTCGAAGAAATAAAAAAGAGTCAATATACAATGAATAATGCAATAGATGAGATCAGAAACACTCTGGAGGGAACAAACAGTAGAATTACAGAGGCAGAAGACAGGATAAGCGAACTGGAAGATAGAATTGTAGAAATAAATGAAACAGAGAGGAAAAAAGATAAACGAATTAAAAGAAATGAGGACAATATTAGAGTCCCCTGGGACAATGTTAAACGCTCCAACATTCGAATCATAGGAGTCCCAGAAGAAGAAGACAAAAAGAAAGACCATGAGAGAATACTTGAGGAGATAATAGTTGAAAACTTTCCTAAAATAGGGAAAGAAATAATCACCCAAGTCCAAGAAACCCAGAGAGTCCCCAACAGGATAAACCCAAGGCGAAATACTCCAAGACACATATTAATCAAATTAACAAAGATCAAACACAAAGAACAAATATTAAAAGCAGCAAGGAAAAAACAGCAAATAACACATAAGGGGATTCCCATAAGGATAACAGCTGATCTTTCAACAGAAACTCTTCAGGCCTGAAGGGAGTGGCAAGACATACTTAAAGTGATGAAAGAAAATACCCTACAGCCCAGATTACTATACCCAGCAAGGATCTCATTCAAATATGAAGGAGAAATCAAAAGCTTTACAGACAAGCAAAAGCTGAGGGAATTCAGCATCACCAAACCAGCTCTCCAACAAATGCTAAAGGATCTTCTATAGACAGGAAACACAGAAAGAGTGTATAAACTTGAACCCAAAGCAATAAAGAAGGCTACGGGATCGTACTTGTCAATAATTACCTTAAACGTAACTGTGTTGAAATTTTCAAAAAGGCTAGGAAACAATTCTCATAGCCATCAATAGTTCAGTGTTGAGTTCATGAATAGTTTTAAAGTTTGGGACAAACTGTAGTATTTGCTATTTGAAGTACTATTTGTAATTGGCATATTACGATGTAACATTGGTCTTCATTTCCAACTTAAAATGCCTAAAAATGTCTAACAGGTTTTTAGATTTGTGAATTTTAGTTGAAATGTATTTTATGATGTTACTAAACCTGCAGAAATATTGAAATATTTCAGAGAACTTATTCACTGTACATTTAATTTATTTTATTTATAAAAGTTATGAACTGTAGAAAGTTTTAAGTAAAACTTGGGTCAAATGCTTGTTGCTTCAAATGCTTGTTGCATTTGAAGTGCTAGTTACAAGAAAATCAAATACCTTCAATGTATAAATGCTATTAAGTTTTTAAAGGACTCTGGAGTATAAGTAAGTTTGTTTAAAGAAATTTAGTCTGTTCAACTTGAATCAGCTCTGTCAAACATTAATTAAAAGCCTCATTTAAAAATAAATATATAAATAAATAAAGGTGAAAAAATAAATGAAATACAGGAGCCCCAAAGATCTGCTCATAAGTGAAAGTCGCTCAGTCACGTCAAAAAAAAAATATATATATATATAATATAATAAAATAAATGGTTTCCGTTGGAGGCTGGGAAAGAAAAAAAAAAAGAAGACTTCAGTGCCAGTTTCAGAGAGAAAATGGACATCTCCAAGATGACCATAGGACTCAAATCACTAATAAGGCAGTGCATGTTCCCTCTATGGAACTTAATCAATATTGGCAGCTCAAAATATGGATAATATACATGCACTCTTGGAAGATGATTAAGACTGCAAGAACACAGAACATTTCCAGGGTAAGTGACAGAGAGTGCTACAAGTCGTTGATTAGACGGAAGACGATGGAGAGCAGAATCAAACAGAGATTTCAGAGCTTGGATCTGACTGCTTGATTTGGTGGGAAAAATGCCAAACCTGCCTGCAGATCTAGAGGATGCTTTTCAAATATTTAACAAACTAATGTGATCTTTGGCCTCAGCCAAGTCTAACAATCTTCAGACCTCAGAATATTATAGTAGACCAAGTTCAGTGCCACCATTTAGAAATTCAGGGGCTAGTATTTTTTGGGTGGGGCACTTGTAGGAGACTTCTCTATCAGATTTGTTCCAACACACAGCATACTTAATAGAGCTGGAGCCATGATTCATCCATAGATGACACGTCTCTCAGAAATATTTTAATTGAGTTATCTTCAGTGGATCATTCATATCTTTGTGACTCCCATGGACTGCAACATGACAGGTTTCCCTTTTCATCACCAACTCATGCAGTTTCTCAAACTCATGTTTCTTGAGTCGGTGATGCGATGCAACCTTCTCCTCTAGCCTGCAATATATTCCGGGTATCAAGGTTTTTTCCAATATATTTGAACTTTGCGTCAGCTTCAGTATCAGTCCATCCAATGAATATTTATGGCTTATCTCCGTTAGGATTGACTGGCTTGATCTTCTTACAATCAAAGTGACTCTCAAGAGACTTTTCCAACACCACTGTTCAAAAGCATCAGTTCTGCACTCAGTTTTCTTTGTGGTCCAACACTCACATACATTCATACATAACTACAGGAACAAACATAGCTTAGACTCCATAGACATTTGTTGGTAAAGTACTGTGTCTGTTTTCTAATGCATTTTCTAACTTTTTCACAGTTTTTCTTCAAAGGAACAGGCTCTTTGAAATCATGACTACAGTCACCAACTGCAGTAATTTTGGAGCCCAAGGAAATTAAGTCTCTCACTGTTTCCATTGTTTCCACATCTATTTGTAATGAAGTAGTGGGACTGCGTGCCACAATCTTCATTTATTGAATGTTGGATTTTAAGACAGATTTTTCAATCTCGCCAAGAAGTTCTTTAGCTACATTTCATTTTCTGCCTGAAGGGTGGTGTTATCTGTATATTTGAGGTTATTGCTGTTTCTACCAGCAGTCCTGATACCATATTGTGCTTCATCCAGTTCAGCATTATGCATGATGTACTCTGCATATAATTTAAATAACCAGGGTGACAATATACAGCCTCGTTAATTGCTTTCTTGCAAATTGGAACCGGTGTATTGCTCCTTGTCTCATTCTAACTGTTGCTGCTTGAGCTGTATACAGATTTGTCACAAGGCAGATAAAGTAGTCTGGTATTTCTGTCTCCTTAAGAATTATCCAGTTTGTTCTGATGTACACTATCAAAGTCCCTGGCATAATAAATGAAGTAGAAGTAAATTTGTGTTTTCTGGAATTCTTTTGTATTTTCTATGGTCCAATGACTATTGCCAATTTGTTTTCTTGTTCTTCTGTCTCTTCTAAATTCAACTTGAACATCTGGAAATTATCAGTGTACTTACTCTTGTAGACTAGCTTGGAGAATTTGAGCATTACTTTGATAGCGTGTGAGGTGAGTGTAACTGTGGGAAAATTTCAAAATGTTTTCTGTGACATTTCTTTGAAATAGGAATGAAACTGATGTTTGCTTGTCCTGTGGCCACTGCTAATTTTTCCTAACTGGCTAGCATATCATGTACATCTCATTATTTGGGATTTGAAATAGTTTAGCTGGAATTCCATCATCTCCAATAGCTTTGTTTGTAGTGATGCTTTGTAAGGCCCTCTTGACTTCACATTCCATGATAGCTAGCTCAAGGTGATGATCACACCACTGTGGTTATCATAAGACCTTTTTTCTAAAGTTCTTCTGTGAATCCTTGCCACCTCTTCTTAACACCTTCTGCTTCCTTTAGGTCCATACCCTTTTGTCTTATCCTGCCCATCTTTACATGGTATATTCCCTTGTTATGTCTACTTTATTGGAAGAGATCTGTAGCTCTTCTCAGTCTGTTGTTTTCATGTGTCTCTTTATATTTATCACTTAGGAAGACTTTCTTAGCTCTCCTTGCTATTCTTTGTAACTCTGCATTCAGATGGACATATCTTTTCATTTTGCCTATCGTCTTTCCCTCTCTTCTTTGGTAGAAAGAAATAAATTTGAAAGTCCTCCTCAGACAACGATTTTGCCTTTTTGCATATCTTCTTCTTGAGGATGATTTTGATCACCACTTCCTGTACAGTGTTATGAACCTCCATCCATCAATCGTTCATATTGGGCACCTAGCAGCCTTGGGAATTCACCGTTCAGTGACCTTTCTTTTTACCTTTTCATTCTGTTCATTGGGTTCTCAAGACAAGAATACCAAAGCGGTTTGACGTTAATGTATCCAGTAGACCATGTTTCATGAGAATTCCCATCATGACCTGACCATCTTGGGTGGCCCTACATAGGATGATTCAGAGCTTCATTGAGTTAGACAAAACTCTGTCCAAGTGATCACTTTGGTAAGTTTTCTGCAATTGTGGCTTCCATTTTGTCTGTCCCCTGATTGGTAAGGAGGAGAGGCTTATGGGAGTTTCCTCATAATATTTCAATTACAAAATCATAAACAACAGTCCTGGATTTTTTTTTCTCTTTGACTACTTCACTACTGATACAAAACGAAGAAAGTACACACTTGTAAGTCCCATTTTTGTATCAGATATTTTTTTTCTGATTTTCCCAACTGTTCCAATGTTGCTGAATGACTTTCTGATACTTAATATAGCCAATTTTATAGTAACTCCCCCTGCCATACCAGACACACTCAAATAAATGAAAGGAAGATGAAATGCAAAAGAAAGAACAGACAAGACAACTTCTGAAGAGTGTTGTAAATAAAGAAAAGTCATGGGAAAGTGAGCCATAAGTCGGCAGACTGACACAGTAGTGTGGGGAAAACTCTGGAGAGAAATCAGCAAAACTTGTAAACAGATCATTTGTCATCAGTCCGGCTATCAGTCGTGTGTGACTTTTTGTGACCCCATAGATTGCAATATGCCCAGTTTCCCTGCCTATCAGCAACTCCCAGAGATTTCAGAAACTCATGTCCATTGAATCCATGATTCCTTCCAAACATCTCATACTGTGTCGTCCTCTTCCCCTTCTGCCTTCAATCTTTCCCAATATCAGGGTCTTCTCCAGTGAGTCAGTTCTTCACATTAGGTGGCCAAAGGATTGGAATTTCAGCTTCAGCATCAGTCCTTCCAAAGAATATTCAGGACTGATTTCTTTTAGGAAGCACAGTTAGAGTCTTCGGCAACCCCACAATTCAATTCTTCAGCGCTCAGCTTTTCTTATAGTCCAACTCTCACACCCATACAAGACTACTGCCACTTGTCATAGGTATCAGTAACTTCGTATTTCTCCCTTCTAATTCTCATTAAGTTTCTTCCTTCATAATTATCCTGCCTACATATTAAGATCCTGCTGGATTCCAAATCTAAATGACACATTTCAACTTCTTCCTTAGTCTCATGACAGCATTAATTATGGCCTTATTGGTCATCTCCATTTGTTTTAGTCTAGCAATCAGTTAATCCCATTACTTCTGACACTAGGAAATATAGGAATGTGAGGGGCATCGTTTCATCTCCTTCATGTCATATTCATCTTCTCCTGAGCCTCCAGATACCTCCATCAGTACTTCTTATATGTTACTCATTGAGACAATTGTGACCACACTTGATATATCTTATAAAACTCATTATAGTATGAAAACGGGAAATATATTAAAATCCTGGGGAAACTTCACTAATGCTTGAGAACTCCCTCAGAAACGGGACTCTCAGTCTTCCTGATACATTCTCTGGCAAGGTTTAGAGGCTCAGAGTGAAAGAATATTATAGAGATTCACCTTCCTGTATGGATGAATTGTGGAATACAGTTGAATCTAAAATCTCTTTAACTTGTGACATAAAAGTAGGCATGACAGCATGCCAAAGACAAAAAACAGAGCCACACACACTTAGAAAATAGTTCTAGTGGCTCTCTAGTGATATGACAGACCCGATCATGACTATCATTAAGGAGCCTGGTCCTAGATAAGGAAGGGATATATATGGGTCTCAGTGTTGTCATTTCCTCTCAATTCCAGAGATTTCCATTGCTCTAGAAAAGGGAAAATTTGTTCGAGGTTATTATTCCCAAATCAACGAAGCAATATCCCAGTTTATCAGATCCCATATAGCCAAAGCAATATAGAAATCCATATTTCTGCTAATAGGAAAGAAATTCCAAAACATCAGTGGAGAAAAGGAAACAAACCTCTTGCCAAAAGGGAGGTAATTTGTTTGTTTTGTTTTAGAAAAAGAGACAGTTCAGTTCAGTTCAGTCACTTAGTCGTGTCCGACTCTTTGCGACCCCATGAATCACAGCACGCCAGGCCTCCCTGTCCAACACCAACTCCCAGAGTTCACTCAGACTCATGTCCACAGAGTCGGTGATGCCATCCAGCCATGGGCCGGCATATCTCGCATCTGCATCGCCAGGGCCGGCATCTCTAAAAGAAACAATAGTGTATAAAAATACACAAAGATAATTTAGAGAAAAATGCTTACTAACTTCAGGGTACACCACATGGAGACCTATTAAAAAGAAAGACAATTTGTATCTGAACACAAGTAAATGTGTAAGTGTGTGTGTTCTGTCCTGTGTGACTCTGCAAAGCAATGAGTGTCACCCTCCTGTCCCTTCTGTCAATGGGATTTTCCAGGCACGAAACCTGGAGTGGGTTGCCATTCTCTACTCCATTAAGTTAGGCATGTAAAGCTGAAGAAAAACATTAGCCAAGCATTTTATTGCATCTTTTTCAAGATAAAGCAAACTGTATAAGCTCTTGGCTCCAGACAGTGTCTCTGCATTTCCAAAGTTGCACTTGTGAAAGAGGCAAGTTTACACGCTTATGGACTGGGATGAGTCAAAATATAGAAGAGACCAACTAAGCATAACAGGGAAATGTTTAACAATCTGGATTACTTCACAATGTTTTGAGTCCCATTTTTTAGCTCTAAGCCCCCAAACAGAATACATTCCATCCTTTACTGTTTCAACATTTCAAGCAGGAGACAAAGGTAAAATGACGGAGTAGAGTGCCAAGAAGTGGGTCATAAATCTGTGTATCTGACTCAGTAACTTTACTGCATTTTCATTTATATTTCCAGAATTCACCTCCAAGAACTTCCTTCTAACTCTAATAATGCTGCAGACCTTGTGTAGCCCTGGTGATTGCAGTAAAGGGGCCAATGAGATAGTGACACTGATTATCCCTCAGGGCCCCAGGAATAGGACAATATATCCAGTGTTGATCTTTGTTGTAGGAGATGCTAGAGATCAGGCATTGGCAAGTCCCAAATGGGCACAGAAACCATAGGAATGCAGAACCAGTTGCAGATTAATAAGTTTAATCACTTATTCCTCCTGGACATGGTTTACAACAAGATCAATAAGTATTAGACATGTTATTAGTCTTCGTATCTTTAACTAAAGTATGAAGTACAGGTTGGTGCTGGTTTAGAGAGGGTCTGGGTGTACACAGAAGCATCACTGACCATGAGGTAGTGATGCAAGGGCCGGTTGGTGTCAAATTCAATTAATGTATAGCTGAGGAAAATAAATCCATATTGTAGCATGCTGCTAGAACTATGCAGAACTATGGCTGCTGGTGCTATACTTCAAGGATGGCTTCAACATATCCCCCACTAGGTCCTACCACCTATTCCATATTTTATACTATCCCTACAAGAAACGTTCAGGGAGAAGAAAATACAACTAGTGTGCTGCCATGAAGCTAGAGCTAATGTATGTGCTGAAGTACGGACTCACCAAGAAACACCTTTTCCATTGGTACTACAAATTCCAGGTAAGCTGAAAATAGAGTGCTCCAAGACTAAAGCAGATAGGGTAATCAAATCTGTGTTTATTAAGATGTTTATTAACATCTTAACTGCACAGAAGAGGCATCAGAACCTAACACTACTCCACTTAAGCATTTCTCACGAATTTCACTACCTATATGATAAGACATTTCTAATCATTCCTGTCATTCCTGCTCCCTGCTCATGTCCACACATGACCAGTCATTCAGATACCTTTAAGCTCCATATTTTGTTCTTCTCATGTTCTTTGCCTTGTCAATGTCCTTCATTTTGCCTGAATTGTCCTTCCCTTCTTTTGATATTTTTCCTACCAAATCTTGATTTTTTTAAAGTGGAGAGTTAAAAAGAGATAAAGAGGATATAAAGATGAAGAGGAACATGAAAAGGCTATCTTAAAATTCATCTTTCAAGAAATGAAGGTATATTATCTCGTCCCATCACTTCATGGCAAATAGATGGGATTCAATGGATACAGTGGCAGACTTTATATCCTTAGTCTCCAAATCGCTGCAGATGTTGACTGCATCAGTGAAATTAAAACACTTGCCCCTTGGAAGAAAAGCTATGACCATCCTAAATAGCATATTAAAAAGCAGAGAGATTAATTCCCGACAAAAGTCCATCTGGCTAGAGCTATGCTTTTCCCAGTATTATGTGAGGGTTGACTATAATAAAAGCTGAGCACAGAAGAACTGATGCTTTCAAACTGTCCTGTTGGAGAAGACTCTTGAGAGTCCCTTGGCCTGCAAGGAGATCCAACCAGTCCATTCTAAAGGAGATAAGTCCTGTGTATTCACTGGAAGGACTGATGCTAAAGGTGAAACTCCAATACTTTGGCCACCACATGCGAAGAGCTAACTCAGTGTAAAAGACCCTGATGCTGGGAGGGATTGGGGACAGGAAGAGAATGGGATGACAGAGAATGAGATGCCTGGATGGCATCACAGACGTGATGGGCATGATTTTGAGTGAACTCTGGGAGTAGGTGATAGATAACGAGGCCTGGCGTGATGTGATTCATGGGGTCACAAAAAATAGGACATTTTTGAGGCACTAACACTTTCCCTTTCTGGTAATAGTTTGGTATTGGTGGCTTCCTGTAAAATGCTATGGTCCAGAGGTCAAAGGTAGATTCTGACTCAGGCATACAATAAACAGGAAAACCAATGAGGAAAAAAAAAAGAAAAAAAGAAAGAAAGATGGAAAAAGAGAACTCACCCAGTGTGGCTTTCTGGCAAAACGACAAGGTTATTTCTCTTTAATATTGTACCACGAAGGTTCCTTTAAATATTAGGTATCCTTCAACTTTACAAATCCTGGCCACCTAAACCTGTAAAAGACTCTCTATTCTGGAAAACTGCTTTAGTCAAAAGAAAGCCTACTCATCTGAGAGGTAAGAATGCATTTCTATTGGTAAAATTTTGACAGGAATAACATGGAAGCAAATGATTGAATAAAAAGTGAGAAAAAGTGTAGTACAATTTGATTTCCAGTTGAAATTATACTTGCTTTTTCACTGCGTTATCTTGTTTCTGTCATTCCATGTCTCCTGAAAATCCTCATCATTAAGTCCCATGAACAGCAATCATGGACACTGATTTAAGGGATTGTTATGGAAAACGTCGCAGAGAGTAGGACACGACCAAGCGACTGAACTGAACTGAACTGAACTGATGGAAAACATTCCCACCACAGAATAGAAAATACATATCATTCACCAAAATAGGAAAGCAAAAAACTTTCATACACAAGCATCAATTTCTGTTAATGAAAAATGTTCTTTGTGACATTTACTATCCCTGATACACACCTCTGAAATACATAAGTCATTGTAAAAAATTATTTCCTTAGAAGATGATGACAATTTTTTTTAGCTCTTCTTGGGAATGAAACCCAATGTTGGTGATTTTAATTTGTAAACTATATACTACTTTTTCAGAGGGTTAGGATCTTAAGAATCTTGCTTCCATACAGATTTTCTGAAGATGAACTTGTTTAATATATGTGTTTCTTGTCGATTCCGTAAGTCCTTATTCAGACATTTTTTTACTCCCTAAATAGAGACTTCTACTCCTGAAGCAAGGAGAGTAAAGTCAGAAGGAAAAATAGATATGGGATATGATAGTTAATTCCAATCGGAGAACACAATCTATCAAAGAAAACTGAACAACTCAACTAAAATAGTAATCTTATAACAATCTGTAAAGTCAGAAGAAAACTTCATGAGTGATTTAAAATCATATCTCTAAGACCATTAACAAAAAGATAAAAATCAAGGGAAGCAGAAGAATGGCAGATGCACAGGCAGTGAGACCAAGAAGAACAGAACATAGAATGGAAGTTCAGTGTGACTGAATAAAACAGAGTTAATTGAACAATGGGAAGACTGAGAATTACTAGCTTAATGTGAACAGTGTCAGAGTCCTGATCTCTGAAGAAACAGGATTTTGCCTCAGTAACAGTTACCACACTTTATCACTCATGAGCTTTTGCATAGCAAAATTTTATCCAAGAATGAAACAGGAGAGAGAAAGCTTCTGACATAGACATCAGAATCGGGACATAGAGTGCCCCTGACTAG
Source organism: Moschus berezovskii (assembly GCF_049115385.1). Taxonomy (NCBI): domain Eukaryota; kingdom Metazoa; phylum Chordata; class Mammalia; order Artiodactyla; family Moschidae; genus Moschus; species Moschus berezovskii. The sequence goes on from NC_142489.1 coordinate 59,241,188, forward strand.
TCTAAGCAAGAGAGCTATATACTATTTAATTTTGTTATAACAATAAATCCAAAGAATGTCTCAAGGTTGTAAAAAAGTTTACCAGACCACTTCTACAATTTACATTTTAAAGTAACAGGATTAGAACTTACCAGACCCACTCCTGTAATATACATTCTAATATCAAGTTTAGTCAGAATGTTTTCAAGAAGGAGAAACTGTTCCCAAGCAGGATACAATGTTGTTATATAATACTTACTAAGAAATATAGGAGAAAAATTAAAATATAAAAGCTTGTCCTTTCCTACTCCTTGAGAATTCCAAGCCTCTATCTCCTCTTCGAGAACCTCAAATTCTTTCTCCTCCTCAGGGTCTCTGGACTTATCATTCCACCTAGGAATTAACTCTCTCATTATCCCCTTTTCTTTTAAGGAGAATTATGTTGCCAAGGGAAAAGGGTGTCATTTTCATTCCATAGCTACTTCCTGATGTGATGGGGCTTCATCCCTAAATTCATCAGCATCTCTTCTAACTGTCATATTGAGAGTCTCTAGACCAGAGGTCCCAAATAATAGTTTGGAGAGGCTGTGGCAATTGTAGGAGCCTGTTCACTTGTAACTTAAAAACTTTCACACAGTTAGAAACAAATCAGCTTTAAAGTTAGAGATGAAAGATAAAATAGTCATTAAACCAAATTAAAACACAATCAAAATTAAGAGTTACATTATGTCCATAGTTACATGACTCCATTTTAGGATTTTTAGATGTCCTCAGGTCAAGAAAAAGTGACATATATTATTGTTGTTGTTGAAGGTATTCACAGAGTTGAAGTCCTTTCTTTGAAGTGATGAATCCCACCATGGGGAACCCCCTTCACTTGATGAGGAGTTTGAAAAGCTGAAAGCTGAATCACAGAGTTAATTCTAAAGCTTAAGGATCTATGTCAATAGTTGTGCATAAAAATGTCTGTCATTGACATAATCCCCTTTTTTGGGCGGGGGCAGAATGAGCCTTCCCTAAAGGTGTGGGTACATTTAAACCAACAGTTTTGTGTTTCCTGAGTTAATTTATGTAGATTCCTCTTAATGATGCCATTACCCTTTATCTATCTTTCCTGAAGATTGGAGTTGGGTAAGTGATATTGTATTCCTAAAACTTTTGACACTCCTTGAGTTACAACAGCTTTAAAAATAGGGTTGCTCTGAATTGTAGAGTTCAAGATCCCACTTACATCATGAGAAGTCAGTACACTAAGATTTTGTTCATTCCTTTAACTCAGGCTGTAATGGATACAACGTTTGACGTGAGAATAGGTCTTTGAGTGTGGTCTATGAGGTTGGTAATAACAGGAACACCATTTGTGCTCAACCCATACATTTCCCATTAGCCCACTCCCTAATATTCACATTATTGTTCATTTTAAAAGAAAAGGTTCCATATTCATGAAAACAGTGGCCTGGAACTTGCGCAGCATATTTACCCCCCAAAGGGATAAAGGAGACTCTGGCATCATTAGGAACCCATGAGGAAATAACACAGAGTTCTAGTTTCATCTTAATGTCAGGAAGCAACAGTTAGAACTGGACATGGAACAACAGACTGGTTCCAAATTGGAAAAGGAATACATCAAGGTTGTATATTAGCACCCTGCTTATTTAAATCCTATGCAGAATACATCATGAGGAACTCAGGGCTGGAAGAAGCACAGCTGGAATCAAGATTGCTGGGAGAAATATCAATAACCTCAGATAGGCAGATGGCACTACCCTTATGGCAGAAAGTGAAGAGGAACGAAAAAGCCTCTTGATGAAAGTAAAAGAGGAAAGTGAAAAGGTGGGATTGAAGCTCAACATTCAGAAAACTAAGATCATAACATCTGGTCCCATCACTTCATGGGAAATAGATGGGGAAACAGTGTCAGACTTAATTTTGGGGGGCTCCAAAATCACTGTGGATGCTGATTGCAGCCATGAAATTAAAAGACACTTACTCCTTGGGATGAAAGTTATGACCAACCTATGTAGCATAATAAAAAAACAGACATTCCTTTGCCAACCAAGTTCCATCTAGTCAAAGCTATGGCTTTTCCAGTGGTCATTATGAATGTGAGAGTTGGACTGTGAAGAAAGCTGATTGCCAAAAATTGATGCTTTTGGACTGTGGTGTTGGAGAAGACTCTTGAGAGTCCCTTGGACTGCAAGGTGATTCAACCAGTGCATTCTAAAGGAGATCAGTCCTGGGTGTTCATTGGAAGGACTGGTGCTAAAGTTGAAACTCCAGTCCTTTGACCACCTGATGTGAAGAGGTGGCTCACTGGAAAAGACTCTGATGATGCTGGGAGGGATTGGAGGCAGGAGGAGAAGGGGACGACAGAGAATGAGATGGCTGGAAGGTATCACTGACTTGATGGACATCAGTTTGAGTGAACTCCAGGTGCTGGTGATGGACAGGGATGCCTGGCATGCTGTGATTTATGGGGTCACAAATATTCGGACATGACTGAGCTACTGTACTGAACTGAACAGAACATAATAGCTCTTGGCTCATCCTGATAGCTTTAGTATAAGAGAGGATAGGAGGAAAGTGGACCATGGGGCTTCAGTGAGCACAGAGAAACTTGCCTTGTTTTCCAAAAGGTATCAACTGATTAGCCCCCACAGAGTGCTTAATACCTAGTGTTCCTCAGATGTTATTAAGATGGGGGCATGTGTGTGGTCCCAATTCTCTTGAGAGTCTGATGACTGGGGCCTATATCTCAGAGGTAAGTCTCTTCTCTTGTGTGGTTCTTTGCAGATGATACAGGGAGCCAGAGGTGCCTTGGATGCCTGAGGGGAAAACTTGTTGAAATATCCCTCCTTTCCTCAGTAATAGCAAGCCCATCCCTTTTCACCTGTGTCCCTCTGGTTATTTTTCTCAGGTTGTTTCAGAGCCGTTCTAATAGACATTGTTGGGGCTTCAGGCTTTTGCTGGATTCCCCCCCACCTCTATTTTCATCCTCAGATTCTCTACTATAATATACCATCTGAAATATCTGTAACAGTTTTCCTAAGGTTTAATTTGGCCCAAACACCTGTTTTCATAACTAATGGCAGACATCTGATATAAAATGAGTGAGAAATCTGTTTTTAAAATTATTTCTCCCTCTGTAATATTAAGGTGAATGTCAGTAAAATTATGGGGAGCTTCCCGTAGTCTATTTAGGAATGTACCAGAATTTCCTTCTCTCCCTATTCTATGTCAACCAATTTGGCATAATTTAAAGTCAGTGTGTGGGGCTGGGGTGTCATCCTAAGATGGCAGAGGAATAGGACTGGGAGACTAATTTCTCCCCCAAAAATCCAGCAAAAGAACATTTGAACGCTGAACAAAGTCCACAAAATAATTTCTGAACACTGGCTTGAAGACATCAGGCACCCAGAAATGCTGCCAATTTTCTTCAAAATTAGGTAGGGCAGAATATAAAATAAAAGGAGTGTTAGCGATGGAGAGCCGTTCTGGCAAGGGAATCTTAAAGAGGAAAAAGTTTCCAAACACCAGGAAACCCTCTCTCCAGCGTGTCTGTCGGGAGTTTTGGAATCTCAGAGGGCAACGCACCTAGGAAAACAATACATACAGACATATATACATACATAAAACCCACAGGTTATATGCCTACCCCAGACACTTGCATCCATCACCAGGAAGAGGGGGCTGAATAGGGAGGAGTGGGCTGCATTTCTTAGGATAAGGACCAGTCTCAAATGTCCTGAGGGCAATCTGAGGGGGTGCGAAGAGAAAGGGAAAGAGAACTATCCCAGAAAAGCCCTTACTTGAGATACTGCTGGGCCCACTCACAGAACAAAGGACGGAGCAAATACCAGAGGAGAATGTGCAGGATGTGGACCAGCCCATCCACCGCAGGAGGAGGGGGCAGGAGGGTGGTAGCCAGAGCAAGAAAGGGGCAAATTCAGTCCCAGAGACAGCATCCCCTATCAAACTGTGAACAGTCTTCCAGTTGCTAACCAAGACTTCCTGGAATTCTAGACAGTTGACATCCACCAGGAGTGCCACAGCGACAGATCAGTACCCCAGTAAAGACACAGCAGAGATGGTGCACACTGTTACCCAGTAATCCAAGAGGCTGGGACCGGGGAAGAGATAAGGCGATCTCACTGCCAGGGAGAGGACACTAGCCAAACACCTTGTTGTCTGAGCTATTCAGGACTGGGAAGTGTAACAACAACAACAAAAAAGCCCAACTCATTCTGTAACTTTGGGGAGTACCAGAGAACCTGGCCCTGAGTGCCCTAGATCAGGAAAGTGCACGCAACTTGGGGCCCGCTCCCTGAAGAGTAATCTGGAGCCTGAGTAGTGTAGACTAGGAAAGCAAACAACCAAGAGCAGGGGCAAACCCAGGGTGTCCAAGGCACTGCGAGCACTCCCCACACACGCCATTGATATTTGTTTGCAGTGTTCCTCCCTCCTCACAGCAAGATTGAAAAAGTGAGCTTGAATAAGAGAACACTTCGCACCCTTATGTTAGAGTGGAAATTGGACACTGAAGAGAGCAGAGAACAGAAGAAACCAAACAAACAGAAGGAACCACGTTGGAAGGGACAGATGAAACAGAATACCCCCTGTAGATAACAACAACTACACTGGGGGTGTACTTTAGATCTTGAGAACAAGATCTAAGCTGGAACAATGAGCTATCTGAAACTGAACTGAGCCCACACTCTCTGAAACAGCTCCAGAGAGATATATTTTTACTACTTTCATTTTTTTAAAATTATTTTTTAAGTCCTCTATACTGCCTTTAATTTTCATTTTTATAACATATTATTACCTTACCCATGCCAAAAAAGTAGAGGTTAGACCGTCAAAACTACAATATTAAACAAAAACAAAAACCCCAAAATATACTTTTTTTCTTTTGTTTTTTAATACTGAATTTTTGTGAGTCCAACTTCTACTTTAGATTTTTGATCTTTGCTTTTTGGTAGTTATCAATATTTTACCTTTACGAATCTCATCTTAAGTACCCATTTTTATCTAGGAGTGTGATTACTGGCTTGATTACTCTCTCCCCTTTTTGATTCTCCTTTTTCTTCACCAGGTAGCCTCTATTTCCTCCCTCCACCTTCTCTTCTCTACCTAACTCTGAGAATTTCGGTGTGTGTTCTGGGCTGTGGAGAAATAGTAATACTTTGATCTATCCCTGTCTTTTTTATTTCCCTTTTTCTCAGCCATTTCACCTCTATCTCTTTCTTCCTTCTTCTCTTCTCCATATAACTCTGTGAGCCTCTCTGAGGGTTCCAGACTGTGAAGAGCACATAGAAAATAGGTTACTGGTTCGATTGCTTTCTCCCCTTGTGATTCCCCCTCTCCACCTTCTGGTCACTTCTATCTCCCTCCACCCTCTTCTCTTCTCCATGTAATTCTGCAAACCTCTCTGGATGTCCCTCACTGTGGAGAGTCTTTTCATCAATAACCTAGAAGTTTTATCATTGGTGCTGTATGTATGTAGAAGTCTTGAGGCTACTGTAAGTATAAGACTCTAAACCAGAAGCAGGAGGCTTAAGCCCAAAACTTGAGAACAGCAAAGAACTCTTGACTTCAGGGAATATTAAATGATAAGAGATGATCCGAAAACCTCCATTCCTACACTGAAAGCAAAGATGACCCAAGAGTCACCAAGTTCCAGAGAAAGACATACCACACAAATTATCCAGCAACACAGGAACATAGTGCTGAGCTTCAATATACAGGCTTCCCAAAGTCATTCCAATCGCATAGACATCTCAAATCTCACTACTGGATACTTCATTGCAATCCAGAGAGAAGAAACCCAGTTCCACCCATAAGAACACCAACACAAGCTCCACGAATCAGTAAATTAGAAACAATCAAACACAAAGAACAGATATTAAAATCTCCATGGGAAAAACAACAAATAACACACAAGGGGATTCCCATAAGAATACCAACTGATCTTTCAATAGAAACTCTTCAGGTCAGGAGGAATGACAGGACATATTTAAAGTGATGAAAGAGAAAACCTACAACACATATTACTGTACCCAGGTAGGATCACATTCAAATATGAAGGAGAAATCAAAACCTTTACAGACAAGTAAAAGCTGAGAGAATTCAGCACCTCCAAACAAGCTCTTCAACAAATGCTAAAGAATCTTAGACAGGAAACACAGAAATGGTATATACACTCGAACCACAAACAACAAAGTAATTGGCAATAGGATACTAATATCAATAATTACCTTAAATGTAAATAGGTTGAATATCCCAAACAAAAGACAATCGCTGGAAGAATGAATACAAAAGCAATACCACGATATATGCTCTCTACAAAAGACCCACTTCAAAATACGGGACATAAAATAGTGATCGAAAATGAAGGGATGGAAAAACATATTACATGCAAATGGAGACCAAAAATATAAAAAAGCTGTAGTAGCAATACTCATATTAGATGAAATAGACTTTAAAATAAAGGCTATGAACAGAGACTAAGAAGAACACTCTATCATGATCAAAGGATCACCCCAAGAAGAAGATCTAACAATGACAATCATATACGGACCAAATATAGGGCACTGGACTATGTAAGGCAAACGCTAACAAGTATGAAAGGGGAAATTAGCAATAACACAATAATAGTGGGAGACTTTAATATCCCACTCAAACCTATGGATAGATCAACTAAACAGAAATTAACAAGGAAACACAAACTTTAAATGTCACCGTGGACCAGTAGACCTAGTTGATACCTATAGGACATTTCACTAAAAAACAATCAATTTCACCTTTCTCTCAAGTGCACATGGAATCTTCTCCAGGATAGATCATATCTTGGGCCATAAATCTAGCCTTGGTAAATTCAAAAACAATTAAAACCATTCCAATCATCCTTTCTGACCACAATGCAGTAATATTAGATCTCGATTACAGGGAAAAAAATTAAAAATGCCAACATATGGAGGCTTTTGAATAACCAAAAAATCACAGAGGAAAAAAAAAAGAAAAATATGCATAGAAAGGAGTGAAAAATGAAGACCCAACAACCCAAAACCTATGACACTGTAAAAGCTGTGCTAAGGGAAGGTTCATAACACTACAGACTTACCTCAAGAAACAGGAGAAAACTCAACTGAATAACCGCACTTCACACTTAGTTCAGTTTAGTAGAGTTCAGTCGCTCAGTCATGTCCGACTCTTTGCGACCCCATGAATCACAGCACGCCAGGCCTCCCTGTCCATGACCAACTCCCGGACTTCACTCAAACTCATGTCCATCAAGTCGGTGATGCCACCCAGGCATCTTATTCTCTGTCGTCCCCGTCTCCTCCCACCCCCAATCCCTCCCAGCATCAGACTCTTCCAGTGAGTCAACTTTTCGCATGAGGTGGCCAAAGTATTGGAATTTCAGCTTTAGCATCAGTCCTTCCAATGAACACCCAGAATTGATCTCCTTTACAATGGACTGGTTGAATCTCTTTTCAGTCCAAGGGACTCTCAAGAGTCTTCTCCAGCAACGCAGTTCAAAAGCTTCAATTCTTCAGCGATCAGCTTTCTTCACAGTCCAACTCTCACATCCATACATGAAAACGGGAAAATATCATAGCCTTGACTAGACGGACATTGATTGGCCAACTAATGTCTCTGCTTTTTAATATGCTATCTACGTTGGTCATAACTTTCCTTCCAAGCAGTAAGCGTCTTTTAATTTCGTGGCTGCAATCAGCATCTGCAGTGATTTTGGAGCCCAAAAAATAAAATCAGACACTGTTTCTACTGTTTCCCCATCTATTTCCCATAAAGTGATGGGACCAGATGTCATGATATTTGTTTTCGGAATGTTGAGCTTCAAGCCAACCTTTTCACTCTCCTCTTTCACTTTCATCAAGAGGCTTTTGAGTTCCTCTTCACTTTCTGCCAAAAGTGTAGTGTCATCTGCATAACTGAGGTTATTGATATTTCTCCCAGCAATCTTGATTCCAGCCTGTGCTTCTTCCAACCCAGCGTTCCTCATGATGTACTCTGCATATAAATTAAATAAGCAAGGTGACAATATACAGCCTTGACGTATTCCTTTTCCTATTTGGAACCAGTCTCTTGTTCCGTGTACAGTTCTCACTGTTGTTTCCAGACCTGCATACAGGTTTCTCAAGAAGCAGGTCAGGTGGTCTGGTATTCCCATCACTTTCAGAATGTTCCAGAGTTTATTGTGATCGACACAGTTAAAGGCTTTGGCATAGTCAATGAGGCAGAAATAGATAATTTCCTGGAACTCTCTTGCTTTCTCCATGATCCAGCGGATGTTGGCAATTTGATCTCTGGTTCCTCTGCCTTTTCTAAAATGTGCTTGAACATCTGGGAGTTCACGGTTCACATATTGGTGAAACCTGGCTGGGAGAATTTGGAGAATGACTTTACTAGTGTGTGAGATGAGTACAATTGTCCTGTAGTCTGAGCATTCTTTGGCATTCCTTTTCTTTGGGATTGGAATGAAGACTGACATTTTCCAGTCCTGTGAACAGTGCTGAGTTTTCCAAATTTGCTGGCATATTGAATGCAGCATTTTCACAGCATCATCTTTCAGGATTTGAAATAACACCATTGGAATTCCATCACCTCCACTAGCTTTGTTCTTAGTGATGCTCTCTAAGGCCCGCTTCGCTTCACATTCCATGATGTCTGGTTCCACATGAGTGATCATGTCATCGTGATTATCTTGGTCGTGAAGATCTTTTTTGTACAATTCTTCTGTGTATTCATGCCACCTCTTCTTAATATCTTCTACTTTTAGGTCCAAACAATTTCTGTCCTTTATCGAGCCCATCTTTGCATAAAATGTTCCCTTGATATCTCTAATTTTCTTGTAAAGATCTCCTGTTTTTCCTATTCTGTTGTTTTCCTCTATTTCTTTGCATTGATTGCTGAGCAAGGCTTTCTTACTAGCTATTCTTTGGAACTCTGCATTTAGATGCTTACATCTTTCCTTTTCTCCTTTTCTTTTCGCTTCTCTTCTTTTCACAGCTATTTGTAATGCCTCCTCAGACAGCCATTTTGCTTCTTTGCAATTTTTTTTTCCATGGGGATGGTCTTTTCCCTGTCTCCCGTACAATGTCACTAACCTCCGTCCAGAGTTCATCAGGCACTCGATCTATCAGACGAGTCCCTTAAATCCATTTCTTACCTACACTGTATACTCATAAGGGATTTGAATAAACTTCACCTCTAAAACAACTAGAAAAGTAATAAATTAACAACCCCAGGGTTAATAGAAGGAAAGAAACCTTAAAAATTGGGGCAGAAATTAAAAAAGAAAGAAAAGAGAACATAGGAAAAAAAAGAAGAAGGAAAAGTTGGTTCTTGAGAAGATAAATAAAAGTGACAAACCATTAGCCAAGCTCATCAAGAAACAAAAGGGAAGAATGAAATAAACAAAATTAGAAACAAAAATGGAGAAATCACAAATGACAACACTGAAATACAAAGGTTCATAAGAGACTATCAGCAACTATATACCAATAAAATGGACAACTTGGAAGAAATGAAAAATTCGTAGAAAAGTCTAATTTTCCAAACATGAACCATGAATGAATAGAAAATCTTAATAGATCCACCACAAGCAAGGAAATTGAAACTGTAATCAGAAATCTTCTAGCAAACAAAAACCAAGGATCAGTCGAATTCGCAGATGAATTCTCCCCAAAATGTAGATAACAGCTAACACCTATCTTACTCAAATTCTTGCAGAAAATTGAAGAGAAAGATAAATTTCCAAACTCATTCTATAAGACCACAATCATCCTAATAATAAAACAAGAAAAAATGAATAGTGAAGTCGCCTAGTCGTGTCTGACTCTTTACAATCCCATTGACTGTAGACCACCAGACTCCTCCTACTCAACAAGTAAGGGAACAGGATAAATGCCCACCAACCCAAATAAAAGAGGAAGAGATAGGGAAACTATACGATAAAGAATTCCAAAAAATGATACTGAAAATGATCCAAAATCTTGAAAACAATTGGAGCTTCAGTTCAGTTTAGTTCAGTTTAGTCGCTCAGTCCTGTCCGACTCTCCGCAACCTCATGAATCACAGAAGATACAACCGTGACTAGAGAGTAAAATCTGATAACACCATATTAGGCCTAAAAGCAGCCACCAATTCTCCAGGCCTCCCTGTCCATCAGCAACTCCTGGAGTTCACTCAAACTCATGTCAGCAGAGTTGGTGATGTCATCCAGCCATCTCATTCTCTGTCATCCCCTTCTCCTCCCACCCCCAACCTTTCCCAGCATCAGAGTCTTTTCCAGTGAGTCAACTCTTCGCATGAGGTGGCCAAAGTATTGGAGTTTCAGCTTTAGCATCAGTCCTTCCAATGAACAACCAGAACTGATCTCCTTTAGAATGGACTGGTTGAATCTCCTTGAAGTACAAGGGACTTTCAAGAGTTTTCTCCAACACCACACATCAAAAACATCAATTATTTGGCGATCAGCTATCTTCACAGTCCAACTCTCACATCCATACATGATCATGGGAAAACCATAGCCTTGATTAGACAGATCTTTGTTGGCAAAGTAATGTCTCTGCTTTTTAATATACTATCTAGGTTGGGAATAACTTTCCTTCCAAGCAGTAAGCATCTTTTAATTTCATGGCTGCAATCAGCATCTGCAGTTATTTGGGAGCCCAAAAAAATAAAGTCTGACATTTTTTCCACTGCTTTTCCTTTATTTCCCATGAAGTGATGGGACCAGGTGCCATGATATTTGTTTTCTGAATATTGAGCTTCAAGCCAACCTTTTCATTCTCCTCTTTCACTTTCATCAAGAGGTTTTTAAGTTCCTCTTCACTTTCTGCCAAAAGTGTAGTGTCATCTGCATATCTGAGGTTATTGATATTTCTCCCAGCAATCTTGATTCCAGCTTGTGCTTCTTCCAACCCAGCGTTCCTCATGATGTACTCTGCATATAAGTTAAATAAGCAAGGTGACAATATACAGCCTTGACGTAGTCCTTTTCCTACTTGAAACCAGTCTGTTGTTCCATGTACAGTTCTGACTGTTGCTTCCTGACCTGCATACAGGTTGCTCAAGAGGCAGGTCATGTGGTCTATTATTCCCATCTCTTCCACAATGTTCCACAGTTTATTGTGATCCACACAGTCAAAGGCTTTGGCGTAGTCAATGAAGCAGAAATTGATGTTTTTCTGGAACTCTCTTGCTTTCTCCATGATGCAGCGCATGTTGGCTATTTGATCTCTGTTTCCTCTACCTTTTCTAAAACCTACTTGAACATCTGGGATTTCACGGTTCACATATTGCTGAAGCCTGGCTTGCAGAATTCTGGGCATGACTTTACTAGCGTGTGAGATGAGTACAATTGTGCGGTAGTTTGAGCATTCTTTGACATTGCCTTTCTATGGGATTGGAATGAAGACTAACCTCTTCAAGTCCTGTGAACACTGTTGAATTTTCCAAATTTGCTGGCATATTGAGTGCAGCACTTTCACAGCATCATTTTTCAAGACTTGAAATAGCTCTACTGGAATTACATCACCTCCACTAGCTATATTCGTAGTGATGCTTTCTAAGGCCTACTTGACTTCACATTCCAAGATGTCTGGTTTTAGGTCAGTGATCACGTTATCCTGACTATCTTGGTCGTGAAGATCTTTTTTTGTACAGTTCTTCTGTGTATTCTTGCCACCTCTTCTTAATATCTTCTGCTTTTCTCATATCCACACCATTTCTGTCCTTTATCGAGCCCATCTTAGCATGAAATATTCTCTTGATATTTCTAATTTTCTTTAAGAGATCTCTTGTTTTTCCTAATCTGTTGTTTCCCTCTATTTCTTTGCATTGACCACTGATGAAATCTTTCTTATCTCTCCTTGCTATTCTTTGGAGCTCTGCATTCAAATGCTTATATCTTTTTTTTCTCTCCTTTGCTTTTTGCTTCTCTTCTTCTCATAGCTATATGTAAAGCCTCCTCAGACAGCCATGTTGCTCTTTGCATTTCTTTCCCTTGGGGATGGTTTTGGTCCCTTTCTCCTGTACAATATCACGAACCTTCATCCATAGTTCATCAGGCAATCTATCTATCAGATCTAGTCCCGTATATTTCTCACTTCCACTTTATAATCATAAGTGATTTGATTTAGGTCATATCTGAATGGTCTAGTGGTTTTCCCTACTTTCTTCAATTTCCGTCTGAATTTGGCAATAAGGAGTTCATGATCGGAGCCACAGGCAGCTCCTGGCCTTTATACTAACTGTATAGAGCTTCTCCATCTTTGGCTGCAAAGAATATAATCAATCAGATTTCGGTTCTGACAATCTGGTGATGTCCATGTGCAGAGTCTTCTTCTCTTGTGTAGTTGGAAGAGGGTTTTTGTTATGTCCAGTTCCTCCTCTTGGCAAAACTCTATTAGTCTTTGTTTGCCCTGCTTCACTCTGTGCTCCAAGGCCAAATTTGCCAGGTGTTTCTTGACTTCCTACTTTTGCATTCCAGTCCCCTATAATGAAAAGGACATCTTTTTTGGGTGTTAGTTCTAAAAGGTCTCGTAGGTCTTCATAGAATCATTCAACTTTGGCCTCTTCAGCGTTACTGATTGAGGCATAAGCTTGGATTACTGTAATATTGAATGGTTTGACTTGGAAATGAACAGAAATCATTCTGTCGTTTTTATGATTGCATCCAAGTCATGAATATCGGACTTTCTTGTTGACCATCATGGCTCCTCCATTTCTTCAAAGGGATTCCTGCCCACAGTAGTAGATATAATGGTCATCTGAGTTAAATTCACCCATTCCAGTCCATTGTAGTATGTTAGGTCTTTTTGCGGGATAGATCTCCCTCTCTTTCCACCCCTCACCCCCTTACCTAGCTATCACACAGTTAAAGTTGTTTTCTCATGATAGCTCCGTCAGATTGCCCTCAGGGCATTCAGGCCTCGTCCTTACACTAAGCAATATAGCCTGCTCTTCACTGTTCAGCGTCCTTTTCCCTGGTGGTAGATGCGAGTGTCTGTGGGTACTTCTCTGCTGAGTGTTGTTGTTAGCCACATAATCTGTGGGTTTTTTGTATGTATATACGTAGGTATGTGTTTTTCCTCCGAGGTTCGTTGCCCTCTGAGATTCCAAATCTCCACACAGATCTGCCGGAGAGAGGGTTTCTGGTATTTGGATACTGCTCCACTTTAAGACTCCCTTTCTGGGATGGATCTCCATCACTAACTCTTTTTTCTCTCCTTTTTCTTTTATATTCTGTTCTACCTCCTTTGCAGAAAATTGACTCCGTTTCTGGGTGTCTTTTGTCCTCTGCCAGAGTAAAGAAATTGTTTTGTGCAATTTGCTCAGTGTTCAAATGTTCTTTGAATGGATTTGTGGGAGAGAAGGTGGTCTCCCTGTCCTATTCCTCTGCCATCTTAGGATCACACCCCTCACCCCCCCACACACACTGATTTTAAACTATGCTAAGTTGGCTGACATAGAATAGGGAGACAAGGAAATTCTAGTACATTCCTATATAGACTACGGGAATCTCTCCATAATTTTACTGACATTCACCTTAATAATACAGAAAGATAAATTAATCTAAAAATAGATGTCTCTCTCATTTGGCTCCATATGTCTTCCATAATTTACGAAAACAAGTAATTGTACAAAATTAATCCTTAGAAAGTTATGACCAACCTAGAAGGCATATTAAAAAGCAGAGACATTACTATGCCAAACAAGGTCTGTCTAGTCAATGCTATGGTGTTTCCAGTGGTCAGGAATGGATGTGAGAGTTGGACTGTGAAGAAAGCTGATAGCCAAAGAATTGATGCTTTTGAACTGTGCGGTTGGAAAAGACTCTTGAGAGTCCCTTGGACTACAAGGTGATCAAACCAGTGCATTCTAAAGGAGATCAGTCCTGGGTGATCATTGCAAGGACTGATGCTAAAGCTGAAACTCCAATACTTTGCCCACCTCATGTGAAGAATTGACTCACTGTAAAAGACTCTGGTTCTGGGAGGGATTGGGAACAGGAAGAGAAGGGGCCACAGAGAATGAGATGGCTGGATGTGATCACCGACTCGACGGGCATGAGTTTGAGTGAACTCCAGGAGTTGGTGATGGACAGGGAGGCCTGGTGTGATGTGATACATGGGGTGGCAAAGAGTTACAACGGAGCTACTGAACTGGACTGAAACCTTGAACAACTGTTGCAAACATTTCAGATGCTATATCATTGTAAAGAATATGGGGAGGAAAACAGAGATAAAAAATTCAGCAAAAGACTGAAGCCCCAACAATGTCTGTTAGAACTGCTCTGAAACAGCCTGAGAAAAATAATCAGAGAGACACAGGTGAAAAGGGATGGGCATCTCCAGAGGGATTCCCTTCAGGCATCCAAGACACCTCTGGCTCCCTGTCTTGTCTGCAAAAGACCACATTAGAGAGAGACTGACCTCTGAGATATAGGCCCCAGTCATCAAACTCTCAAGAGGATTGGGAGCACACAAAAGCCCTCATCTTAATAATATCTTAAGAACACTATGTATTAAGCACTGTGCGGGGGCTAATCTGTTGATTCCTTTTGGAAAGAACGGCAAGTTTCTCTGTACTTACTGAAGCCTCTGGTCCAATTTGCTCCCATCCACTTTTATAATGGAGCTGTCAGGATGAGCCAAACGCTGTTATTTCATTCATCCATTAAGCTGCAACTCGGATTGTCTTTTATTTCCTCATGGGTTCCTAATAATGCCAGAGCCTCTCTTATCCCTTTGGGGAGGAATATGCTGAACAAGGTCCAGGCCTCTGTTTTCATAATACGGAACCCTTTTTTAAATATGGACAATAATGTAAATGCTAGGATGTGGGCTGATGGGAAAAGTATGGGTCGAGCGCAAATGCTGTTCCTGTTGTTACCAACCTCAAATACCCTGTGTATACCATGCTCAAAGACCTCTTTTCATGTCAAAAGCAGTATCCATTACAGCCTGAGTTTAAGGAATGGACAAAATCTTACTGTACTGACTTCTCATGATGTAAGTGGAATCTTAAACTCTACAATTCAGAGCAACAGTGGCTCCATTTTCAAAACTTTTGTAACTGCAGGAGTGTGAAAAGTTATATGAATAGAATATCACTAACCCAACTCCCATCTTCAGGAAAGGTAGAAAAATTGTAACGATATCATTAAGAGGCATCTACATAAGCTAACTCAGGAAACAGAGAACCATAAGTTGAAAATTTACCCGTACCTTTAAAGAAGGCTCAGACTCCCCACCCCCCTGCAAAAAAAAAAAAAGGATTTTCTCAATGACACACCAATTTTATGCACAGATATTAGCATAGATCCTCAAGCTATAGAATTAACTATGTGACTCAGGTTTCAGTTTTTCAACCTCCTCATCAGTTGAAGGCGGCCTCCCATGTTGGGATTCTCCAATTCAAGGAAAGGCCTTTTTTCAACTCTGTGAATGACTTCAACACAAAAATCCTATGTGATAATTCTTGATCTGAAGATACCTATAAAGCCTAAAATAGACTCATGTAACTATGGACATAATGTAACTCTTGATTTTGATTGGGCTTTAATTTGGTTTAATGACTATTTTATATTTCATCTCTAACTTTATAACAGGGTTTGTTTCTAACTGTGTGAAAGTTTTTAAGTCACAAATGTACAGTCTGCTACAATTGCCGCAGCCTCTCCCAAATATTACTTGGCACCTCTGGACCACAGACTCAATATGAGGGTTAGAAGAAATGCTGATAAATTTAGGGATGAAGCCCCATCACTTCAGGAAGTAGTTAGGGAATGAAAAGGACACCACTTTTCCTTGACAAAGTAATTCTCCTAGAAAAGAAAAGAGAATAAAAAGAGAATCAATTCATCAATTCATTTCGTTTCAGTTCAGTCACTCAGTAGTGTCCGACTCTTTGCGACCCCATGAATCACAGCATGCCAGGCCTGCCTGTCCATCACGAACTTCCAGAATTCAGTCAAATTCAAGTCCATCTAGTTGGTGATTCCATCCAGCCATCTCATTCTTTTTCGTCCCCTTCTCCTCCCACCCCCAATTCTTCCCAACGTCAGAGTCTTTTCCAGTGAGTCAACCTATCACATGAGGTGGCCAAAGTATTGGAGTTTCAGCTTCAGCATCAGTCCTTCCAATGAACCCCAGGATTGACCTCCTTTAAAATGGACTGGTTGGTTCTTCTTGCAACCCAAGGGACTCTCAAGAGTCTTCTCCAGCACCACAATTCAAAAGCATTAATTTTTCAGCGATCTGCCGTCTTCACAGACCAACTTTAACATGCATACGTGACCACCGGAAAAACGTTAGCCTTGACTAGACGGACCTTTGTAGGCAAAGCAATGTCTCTGCTTTTTAATATACTATCTAGGTTGGTCATAACTTTCCTTCTAAGGAGTAGGTGTTTTTTAATTTCATGGCTGCAATTAGCATCCTCAGTGATTTTTGAGCCCCCAAAACTAAAGTCTAACACTCTTTCCACTGTTTCCCCATCTATTTCCCATGAAGTGATTTAACCAGATGCCATGATCTTTGTTTCCTGAATGTTGAGCTTCAAGCCAACTTTTCACTCTCTTCTTTCACTTTCTTCAAGAGGCTTCTGAGTTCCTCTTAACTTTCTGCCATAAGGGTGGTGCCATTTGCACATCTGAGGTTATTGATATTTCTCCCGGAAATCTTGATTCCAGCTTGTGCTTCTTCCAGCCCAGCGTTCCTCATGATGTACTCTGCATATACGTTAAATAAGCAGCGTGACTATAGAACCTTGACATACTCCTTTTCCAATTTTGAACCAGTCTGTTGTGTCATGTACAGTTCTGTTTCTTCCTGACCTGCATATAGGTTTCTGAAGAGGCAGGTCAGGTGGTCTGGTATTCCCATCTTTTTCAGAGTTTTCCACAGTTTATTGTGATCCACACGGTAAAAAGTTATGGCATAGTCAATGAAGCAGAAATAGATGCTTTTCTGGAACTCTCTTGCTTTCTCCATGATCCAACTGATGTGGCAATTTGAACTCTGGTGCCTCTGCCTTTTCTAAAATCTGCTTGAACATCTGTGAGTTCACGGTTCACATATTGCTGAAGCCTGGCTTGTAGAATTTTGAGCATTACTTTACTAGCGTGTGAGACGAGTGCAACTGTGCGGTCGTTTGAGCATTCTTTGGCATTCCCATTCTTTGTGATTGGAATGAAGACTGACCTTTTCCATCTGGTGGCCAGTGCTTAGTTTTCCAAATTTGCTGGCATATTGAGTGCAGCACTTTCTCAGCATCATCTTCCAGAATTTGAAATAGCTCAACTGGAATTCCATCACCTTCACTAGCTTTGTTCGTAGTGATGCTTTCTAAGACCGAATTGACTTCACATTCCAAGATGTCTGGCTCTAGGTGAGTGATCACGCCATCGTGATTATCTTGGTCATGAAGATCTTTTTTGTAGAGTTCTTCCGTGTATTCTTGCCACCTCTTCTTAATATCTTCTGTTTCTGTTAGGTCCATACAATTTCTGTCTTTTATCGAGCCCATCTTTGCATGAAATATTCCCTTGGAAACTCTAATTTTCTTGAAGAGATTTCCTGTTTTTCCTAGTCTGTTGTTTACCTCTATTTCTTTGCATTGATTGCTGAGAAATGTTTTCATATCTCTCCTTGCTATTCTTTGGAACTCTGCATTCAAATATTGATATCTTTCCTTTTCTCCTTTGTTTTCACTTCTCTTGTTTTCACAGCTATACGTAAGGCCTCCTCAGACAGCCATTTTGCCTTTTGCATTTCTTTTCCATGGGGATGGTCTTGGTCCCTCTCTCCTGTACAATGTCACGAATTTTCATCCATAATTTATGAGGCAATCTATCTATAAGATCTAGTCCCTTAAATCTATTTCTCACTTCCACTGTATAATCATAAGGAATTTGATTTCGGTCATATCTGAATGATCTAGTGGTTTTCCCTACTTTATTCAATTTCAGTCTGAATTTGGTAATAAGGAGTTCATAATCTGAGCCACAGGCATCTCCTTCTCTTGTTTTTGCTAACTGTATACAGCTTCTCCATCTTTCTCTGCAAAGAATATAATCAATCTGATTTCAGTATTGACCATCTGGTGATGTGCATGTGTATAGTCTTCTCTTGTGTTGTTGGAAGAGGGTGTTTGTTATTATCAGTGACCTCTCTTGGCAAAATTCTATTAACCTTTGCCCTGCTTCATTCCGTGCTCCAAGGCCAAATTTGCCTGTTACTCCAGGTGTTGCTTGACTTCCTAATTTTGCATTCCAGTCCCCTATAATGAAAAGGACATCTTTTTTTGCGTGTTAGTTCCAAAAAATCTTGTATGTCTTCATAGAATTGTTCAACTTCGGCTCCTTCAGTGTTACTGGTTGGGGCATTGGTCTGGATTACTGTAATATTCATTGGTTTGCCTTGGAAACGAACAGAAATCATTCTGTCATTTTTAAGATTTTATCCAAGTCCTGCATTTCAGACTGTCTTGTTGACCATGATGACTCCTCCATTTCTTCTAAGGGATTCCTGCCCACAGTAGTAGATATAATGGTCAGCTGAATTAAATTCACCCATTACAGTCTATTTTTGTTCACTGATTCCTAGAATGTCTACGTTCACTCTTGCCATCTCCTGTTTGACCACTTCCAGTTTGCCTTGTTTCATGGACCTAACATTCCAGGTTCCTATGCAATATTGCTCTTTACAGCATCAAACCTTGCTTCTATCTCTAGTCACATCCACATTTGGGTATTGGTTTTGCTTTGGCTCCATCCCTTCATTTCTTTTGGAGTTATTTCTCCACTGATTTCCAGTAGCTTACTGGGCACCTACTGACCTGGGGAATTCCGCATCCAGTATCCTATCATTGTGCCTTTCAAACTGTTCATGGTGTTCTCAAGGCAGGAACTGAAGTTGTTTGCCATTCCCTTCTCCAGTGGACCAAATTCGGCCATGGTCCATGTGATCAGATCGACTAGGAGTATAATAAGTCCAGAGGCCCTGAAGAGGGGAAAGAGTTTGAAGTTCTTGAAGAGGAAATAGACGCCTGGCATTCTCAAGGAGTAGGAAAGGACAATCTCTTTATTTTTATTATCATTATTCCTTAAACAACACTGTATCCTGCTTGAGAACAGAAAACATTCTGACTAAACGATATTAAAATGTATACTATGATAGTGGGTCTGGTAGATTCTAATCCTGTTACCTTAAAATGTAAATTATGGATGGCCTGGTTAACTTTTTTACAACCTTGAGTAATTCTGTGGATTTATTTTAATGATGAAATGAAATAGTATATAGCTCTCTTAGACTAGTCAGTGGGCACTCTCTGTCCCCCTTCTGATGTCTATGTCGGAAGCTTTCTCTGTCTCATTTCATTCTTGGATAAAATTCTGCTACACACAAGCTCATGGATGATCAAGTGTGATCCCTGTACCCGAAACGAAACCTGTTTCTTCAGAGATCAGGAATCTGACATTGTTCACAATAAGCTAGTAATTATCAATCTTCCCACTGTTCCTTTTATTCAGTCACACTGAACTTTCAGTCTTTGTTCTGTTCT
The DNA here is from genome assembly GCF_049115385.1 of Moschus berezovskii. Taxonomy (NCBI): domain Eukaryota; kingdom Metazoa; phylum Chordata; class Mammalia; order Artiodactyla; family Moschidae; genus Moschus; species Moschus berezovskii. The sequence goes on from NC_142489.1 coordinate 59,260,769, forward strand.
TCTTGGTCTCGCTACCTGTGAATCTGCCATTCTTCTGCTCCCCGTGATTTTTTTTTGTTGTTGTTGTTAATGGCCTTTGAGATATGATTTTAAATTACTCATGAAATTTTCTTCTCACTTTACAGATTGTTATAAGATTACTATTTTAGTTGAACTGTTCAATTTGTTTGATAGACTGTGGACTCCAATTGGAATAATCACTCAGAGCCCATGTCTATTTTTCATTTTGATTTTACTCGCCTTGCTTCAGGAGTAGAGGTCTGTATTTAGAAAAAAAAAAAAAAAGTCTGAATAAGGACTTATGGGATCAATAAAAAACACGTTTATTAAACATATTAATCTTGAGAAATTCTGGATGGAAGCAAGATTGTTAAGATCCTAACCCTCTGAAAAAGTAGATATAATTTACAAATTAAAATCATTAACAATGGGTGTCCTTCCCAAGATCAGCTAAAAAAAAAGTCATCATCTTCTAAGGAAAACATATTTTTCAATGACTTATGTGGACAAGGAACCTAAAAAAGGAAAACAGAGACATTTCAGAGGTCTCCATCAGGGATAGTAAATGGCAGAAAGACCAACATGTCTCATTAAGAGAAATTGATGCTAGAGCATGAATGTTTTTCCCTTTCCTATTTTGGTGAATGGTATGCATTTTCTATTATGTGGTGGGAACATTTTCCATAAGAATCCCTTAAATCAGTGTCCGTGATTGCTGTTGATGGGACTTAATGGTGAAGATTTTCAGGAGACATGTAATGAGAGAAGCAAGATAAAGCAGTGGAAAAGCAAGTAAAATCTCAACTGGAAACCAATTTATATTACACTTTATCTCACTTTTTATTCAGTCATTTCCTTCCATGTTATCCCTGTCAAAATTTTACCAATGGAAATGGGATTTTCACCTCTCAGATGAGGCGACTTTCATGTAACCAAAGGCAGTTTTCCAGAATAAGAAGTCTTTTACATGTATTAGTGGCCAGGATTTGTAAAGTTGAATGTTGCCTAATTTTTAAAGGAACGTTTTTGCTATAATATTAAAGAGGAATAGTCTGGTACAGTTTTCCCAGCAAGCCACATTGGGTGAGTTCTCTTTTTCTTTCTTTTTCTTTTTCGCCATTGATCTTCCTATTTATTGCATGAGTCAGAGTCTACCTCTGATCTCTGGACCACTATACTTTTCCAGTAAGCCACCCATACCAAAGTACTAACAGAGTGGGAAAGTGTTAGTGGCTTAGACGTGTCTGATTTTTGTGACCCCAAGGACTGTACCGCCCCTCACACCCCCCCCCAGATTCCTCTGTCCCTGGAATTTCCCAGGCAAGAACACTGGTGTGGGTAGCAATTTCTTTCTTCAGGTGATCTTCCTGACCAGGGATTGAACCAGGGTCTCCAACATTGCAAGCAGATAACTTTTTGTGTCTGAACTGTACAGGTCAATGACAATGAGGACTCCACTGACTAACCACCATACTCAAAGTTCAAGATCCTTGGCGCAATTCTATTGAATGGTTCTTTGATGACGACTTCTACTAATCCAGGCTGTAAAATCAACCTTCTCTAAACTGCATACCCTGTTACAATGGGAGCTGCACAAAGCTAAATACTTATGAGCTGGAAGGTTTCTAAGGAGCAAAATAGTCAAATGTTTGCTATTGAAAATAGCCAAACATAAAATAATTTAGAAATTATAGGAAGATGTCTTGATTATAAAGATTGCAGGAAAAAGAAAAATTAGAAATCAAAGTTTTGCAGGCCCACATTCATTCCATAAATCAACTCGAATAGTTTAAATTTTGTCTGTTGTATACAATGTCATCTGAGGAAGAAAAGGTTAAAGCTTAGAGGTGAACAACTGCTAAACTGATCCAATATCTTATGTATACAGGTGAAGAAACAGCCATATAAATGAAGTTGCTTGTTAAAGTCCAGCAAGTTTTAGTATGAGGCTTCCTCAGACAATATTGACCTGAATAAATTGCAGCAAATTCTGAAGCTATTGTTAGGATTACATTTCCATAAGAATGGACAACGAAGTACACGAAGCAAACTAACATTGTGTATAAGCAATTGTTATCATTGACATCATTATCCTTAATTCTTCTGTATTTTCCTCAGCATCAGTATCAGTAGCTGTAGTATAACTGTCACTAATCACATTCAGATTAGGCACCGTTTTTGTTTTTTGTTTATTTTTTCATTCAGTTCAGTCAGTGAACCGTGTCTGACTCTTTGTGACCCAATGGACTGTAGCATGCCGAACTTCCCTACCACACCAACAATGGTCAGATCCTACTCATACTGAGAGCCACAGAGTCAATGATGCCATCCAACCATCTCATCTTTTGTCATATTCTCCTGCTTTCATTTTATTTTCAGCATCATAGTATTTTGTAAAGAGTCATTTCTTCACATCAGGTGGCCAAATAATGAAGTTTCAACTTCAGCATCAGTCCTTCCAAAGAATATTCAGGACTGATTTTTTTTTTTTTTTTTTTAATGATTGACTAATAGGATCTCCTTTTGTTCAAGGGACTCTCAAGAGTATTTTCTAACAGAACAGTTCAAAAATATTAATTGTTTTGTGCTCAGTTTTTATTATAATCAAACTCTTACATCCATACCTGACTACTGGGAAAATCATAGCTTTAAGCAGATGGATTTTTATCAGCAAAAATTGTCTTGGCTTTCTAATATGATATTTAGGTTGGTTATAACTTTTCTCTCAAGGAGGAAGTGTCTTAATTTCACGGCTACAGTGTCTGTTGTGATTTTGTAGCCCAAGGAAATAAAGTCTGTCACTGTTTCCATTTTTTCCCATCTATTTGCCATGAAGTGATGGTACTGGATGCTATGATCTTCATTTCTTGCAAGTGGAGTTATAAACCGGCTTTTTCACTTTACTCTTTCACTTTCATCAAGAGGCTCTATAGTTCCTCCTCAGTTTCTGCCATAACGGAGGTATCATCTGAATGTCTGAGGTTATTGATAATTCTTCAGGTAATCTTTATTCCAGCTTGTGCTTTATTTAGCCTGGCACTTTGCATGATGTACTGTGCATATATGTTAAATAAGCAAAGTGACAATATTTCTTGTCATATCCCTTTTGCAGGTTTTGATCCGTCTGTTGTTCCACGTCTGGTTCTAAGTTTTACTTCTTGACCTACATACAGACTTCTCAGGAAGCAAGGAAGGGGATCTGGCATTACCATTTCTTGAAGAATTTTCCACAGATTTTTTTCATCTACACAGTCAAATGCTTTGATGTCATCAGGAAACCAAAAGTAGATTTTTTTTTTCTGGAATTCTCTTGCTTTTGCTATGACCTAGCAGATGCTGGCAGTTTATCCCTGGTTCCTCTGCCTTTTCTAAATTCAGATTGAACATCTGGACGTTTACATTATGTTAAGGCTCTAAATGTCTAGTGTAGATTTCTTTGATGAATATGTCATAGATGAGCAGTATACAATGTATTTTTCAGGCTTCTCACCCTACCTGTGGCTATTCATCAGAAAAAAACAATCTATATATGCCTATGTCAGGAATGTATAAGTGATATGAATAAGTGAAATAAAGTACTATTCACATTATTTTAAGTCTCTGTCTTAATAGAAGAGATAGTGGATAATGATTGTAATGAATGTGTGTTATATATATATATATATAGAGAGAGAGAGAGAGAGTAGTCACACTATAGATGCTGATATATTTGGGGAAGCTTATAAATGTTTCAGAAAGCTTCTGAAGATGAAATTACACCTGAAGAAGGCATTTAAAAAATCAGCATTTGGTAGGAGAAATTGTGAAAGAAGTGAAGGGCAATTCAGGCAAAATGAAGGACCCTGATAAGGCACAGAACAGGGGAAGAATAAAACATGGAGCTTAAGGGAGCTTGAATAACTGGTCATGTGTGGACATGTGCAGTGAGCAGCGATGTCAGACATGATTAGAAACATCTTATCATTTAGGTGTGAAACTCATCAGAAATGCTTAAGTGGAGGAGGATTATGTTCTGATGTCTCTTCTGTGCAGTTAAAATGCTAATAAGCACACTTTCCAGGGCCCTATCTGCTTTAGTCTTGTAACGTTGTATTTTCAGTTTGCCTGGAATTAGTAGTACGAATGGAGGAGACTGCTGCTTGGCCAAGTCCATACTTCAGCACATACATTAGCTCTAGCTTCATGGCAGCAATCTAGTGGTATTTTCTCCTCCCTGAACATTTCTTAGAGGGATAGCATAAAATGTGGAATAGGTAAAAGGAACTAGTGGGGAACATGTTGAAGACATCTTTGAAATCCAGCACCAGCAGCCATAGTTTTGCATAGTTCTAGCAGCATGCTACAATATGGATTCATTGTCCTCATCTTTACATTCATTGAATGTCACCAACCAGCCCCTGCATGACTACCTCATGGTCACTTATGCTCCTATGTACACCCATCCCCTCTTTAAACCAGCATAAACCTGTACTTCATACTTTAGTGATAGATACAAAGACTAATACTGTGTCTAGTACGTATTGATCTTGAACACCATGTCCAGGAGGAATAAGTGATTAAAGTTCTTAATCTCCAACTGGTTCTGCATGCGTATGCTTTCTGTGCCCATTTGGAACATGCCAATACCTGATCTTTAGAATCTCCTAAAACAAAGATTAACACTGGATTCAGTTCAGTTCAGTTCAGTTGAGTCGCTCAGTCGTGTCCGACTCTCCGCGACCCCATGAATCACAGTAAGCCAGGCCTCCCTGTCCATCAACAACTCCCGGAGTACACTCAAACTCATGTCCACAGAATCGGTGATGCCATCCAGCCATCTCATTCTCCGTCGTCCCCTTCTCCTCCCGCCCCCAACCTTTCCCAGCATCAGAGTTTTTTCCAGTGAGTCCACTCGTCGCATGAGGTGGCCAAAGTATTACAGTTTCAGCTTTAGCATCAGTTCCTCCAATGAACATCCAGGATTGATCTCCTTTAGAATGGACTGGTTGGAACTCCTTGCAGTATAAGGGACTCTCAAGAGTCTTCTCCAACACCACAGTTCAAAAGCATCGATTCTTCGGAGCCCTGAGGGATAATCAGGGACACTATCTCATTCGCCACTTTACTGCCATCACCAAGGCAACACAAGATCTGCAGCATTATTAGAGTTAGAAGGAAGTTCTTGGAGATGATTTCTAGAAAAAAATGAAAATGTAATAAAGTTACTGATTCAGATGCACAGATTTACTTCTCGGCACTCTACTCCTTCTTTTTTACCTTTTTCTCCTGCATGACGTGGTGAAGCAGTAAAGGATGGAATTTATTCTGTTTTTGGGCTTAGGGGAAAAAAAAAAAGGATCAAGGAATTGTGAAATAATCCAGATTGTTAAACATTTCCCTCTTTTGTTTAATTTGACTTTTCTATGCCTTTACTCATCCCAGTCCATAAGTTTGTAAACCTGCCCCTTTCACAAGTGCAACTTTGGAATTTCAGAGAGACTCTCTGGAGCAGAGAGCTTATGCAGCTTGCTTTATCTTGAAAAAGATGCAATAAAATACTTGGGTATTGTTTTTCTTCAGCTTTATACAGATAACTTAACGGAGTAGAGAATGACAACCCACTCTAGGTTTCGTGCTTGGAAAATCCCATTGACAGAATTGTAGCCCAGGTGAGCTACACTCATTGGATTGCAAGGAGTTGGACTGGAGAGAGACACACACTTACACATCTAACTTATGTTCAGATACAAATTTTCTTTCTTTTTTACAGGTCTTCATGTGTTTCACACTGAAGGACCAAGCATTTTTCTCTAAATTATCTCTGTGAAAGTTTATACAAGTTTCTTGAAAACTTAACTGTTTCTTAAAAACAAAGCAAAGAAAAACTTCCTCCCATGTGGGAACGGGTTTGCTTCCTTTTCTCCACTGATGATGTGGAATTTCTTTCCTATTAGCAGAAATACGGATTTCTATCTTGCCTTGGGTATATGGAATCTGGTAAACTGGGATATCGCTTCGTTGATTTGGGAGTAATAACTTCTAACAAATTTTCCCTTTTCTAGAGCAATGGATCTTTGCAACTGAGAGGAAATGTCAACATTGAATCCCTTATATATCTCTTCCTTATCTAGGACCAAGCTCCTTAACAACAGGCATGAACAGGTCTGTCATATCACTAGAGAACAACTAGAACTATTTTCCCAAGTGTATGTGATTCTGTTTTTTGTCTTTGGCATGCTGTCATGCCAACTTTTATGTCAAAACTTAAAGAGGTTTTAGATTCAACTGGATTCCACAATGCATTCCATATAAGAAGGCGAATCTCTATAATATTCTATTCCTCTGAGCCTCTAGACCTTGCCAGAGAATGTATCAGGAAGGCTTAGAGTCCCGTTTTCTCAAGCATTAATGAGAACTAATACTTTTAATATATTAATGAGAATTAATACTTTAACATATTTTCTTTTTTCATACATTAATATGTTTTTTTTTTAACTTTTCCTTTTTATTGGAGGCTAATTATTTTACAACATTATATTGTTTGGTTTTGCCATGCATTGACATGAATCCACCCCGGGTGTACACATTAAATTTGGTCACAATTGTCTCAATGAGTAACATATAAGAATCAATGATGAAGGTATCTGGCGGCTGAGGAGAAGATGGATATGACATGAAGAAGATGAAAGGATGGCCCTCATATTCCTATATTTCCTGGTGTCAGAGGCAATGGGACAGACTGACTGCGAGACTAAAACAAATGGACATGGATAACAAGGTCATAAGTAATCCTGTCATGCGACTAAGGAAGATGTTGAAATGTTTCATTTAAATTTGAAATCAAGCAGGATCTTAATCGGTTCAGTTGAGTTCAGTCGCTCAGTCGTGTCCGACTCTCCGCGACCCCATGAATCACAGCACGCCAGGCCTCCCTGTCCATCACCAACTCCCGGAGTTCACTCAAACTCATGTCCACAGAGTCGGTGATGCCATCCAGCCATCTCATTCTCTGTCGTCCCCTTCTCCTCCCACCCCCAACCTTTCCTAGCATCAGTCTTTTCCAGGGAGTCAATGCGTCGCATGAGGTGACCAAAGTATTGCAGTTTCAACTTTCGCATCAATCCTTCCAGTGAATATGCAGGACTCATCTTCTTTAGAATGGACTGGTTGGATCTCCTTGCATTCCAACGGACTCTCAAGAGTCTTCCCCAACACCACAGCTCAAAACCATCAATTCTTCGACGATCAGCTTTCTTCACAGTCCAACTCTCACATCCATACATGACCACAGGAAAAACCATAGCCTTGACTAGACAGATCTTTTTTGGCAAAGTAATGTCTCTGCTTTCAAATATACTATCAAGGTTGGTCATAACTTTCCTTCCAAGCAGTAAGCTTCTTTTAATTTCATGGCTGCAATCAGCATCTGCAGTGATTTCGGAGCCCAAAAAAATTAAGTCTGACACTGCTTCCACTGCTTTTCCTTTATTTCACATGAAGTGATGGGACCAGGTGCCATGATATTTGTTTTCTGAATATTGAGCTTCTAGCCAACCGTTTCACTCTCCTCTTTCACTTTCATCAAGAGGCTTTTGAGTTCCTCTTTACTTTCTGCCATAAGGGTGGTGTCATCTGCATATCTAGGTTATTGACATTTCTCCCGGCAATCTTGATTTCAGCTTGTGCTTCTTCCAGCCCAGGCTTCCTCATGATGTACTCTGCATATAAGTTAAATAAGCAAGGTGACAATATACAGCCTTGACGCACTCCTTTTCCTATTTGAAACCAGTCTCTTACTCCATGTACAGTTCTCACTGTTGCTTCCAGACCTGCACACAGGTTTCTCAAGAAGCAGGTCAGGTGGTCTGGTATTCCCATCACTTTCAGAATGTTCCACAGTTTATTGTGATCCACAGAGTCAAAGGCTTTGGCATAGTCAATGAAGCAGAAATAAATGCTTTTCTGGAACTTTCTTGCTTTCTCCATGATCCAGCGGATGATGGCAATTTGATCTCTGTTGCTGCTGCCTTTTATAAAACTGCTTGAACATCTGGGAGTTCATGGTTCACATTTTGCTGAAGCCTGGCTTCGAGAATTTTGAGCATGACTTTAATAGCATGTGAGATGAGTGCGATTGTGTGGTAGTTTGAGCATTTTTTGGCATTGCGTTTCTTTGGCATTGGAATGAAGCCTGACTTTCTCCAGTCCGGTGGCTACTGCTGAGTTTTCCAAATATGCTGGCATACTAATTACAGCACTTTCACAGCATCATCTTTCAAGATTTGAAATAGCTCAACTGGTATTCCATCACCTCCACTAGCTTTGTTCGTAGTGATGTGTTCTAAGGCCCACTTGACTTCACATTCCAAGATGTATGGCTCTAGGTCAGTGATCACGTTATCGTGACTCTCTTGGTCGTGAAGATCTTTTTTGTATAGTTCTTCTGTGTATTCTTGCCACCTCTTCTTAATATCTTCTGCTTCTGTTAGGTCCATACCATTTCTGTCCTTTATCGAGCCCATCTTTGCATGAAATGTTCCCTTGGAATCTCTAATTTTCTTTAAGAGATCTCTTGTTTTTCCTATTCTGTTGTTTTCCTCTATTTCTTTGCACTGATCACTGAGGAAAGCTTTCTTATCTCTCCTTGCTTTTCTTTGGAACTCCGCATTCAGATGCTTATATCTTTCCTTTACTCCTTTGCTTTTTGCTTCTGTTCCTTTCACAGCTATTTGTAAGGTCTCCTCAGAGAGCCATTTCGCTTTTTTTGCATTTCTTTTCCAGGGGAATGGTCTTCGTCCCTGTCTCCTGTACAATGTCACGAACCTCGGTCAAGAGTTCACCATGCACTCTATCTATCAGATCTAGTTCCTTAAATCTATTTTCCGCTTCCATAATCATAAGGGATTTTCATTTCGGTCATATCTGAATGGTCTAGTGGTTTTCCCTACTTTCTTCAGTTTAAGTCTGAATTTGTCCATAAGGAGTTCATGATCTGAGCCACAGTTAGCTCCTGGTCTTGTTTTTGCTAACTGTATACAACTTCTCCATCTTTGGTTGCAAAGAATATAATCAATCTGATTTCGGTGTTGACTAGGCAATATATATTAGGAAGGGAGGGATAATGAGAATCAGATGTTATAAACAGGAACTTACTGATATCTATGACAAGTGACAGTAGACATTATAGGTGTGAGTGCTGGACTACAAGAAAAGCTGAGCGCTGAAGAATTGATGCTTTTGAATTGTGGGGTTGCAGAATACTCTTGAGAGTCTCTTGGATATCAATGATATCCAAACTGTGCATCCTAAATGAAATCAGTCCTGAATGTTCATTGGAAGGACTGAAGTTGAAGCTGAAATTCCAATCCTTTGGCCACCTATTGTGAAGATATGAATCATTGGAGAAGACCCTGACACTGGGAAAGATTGAAGGCAGAAGGGGAAGAGGAGAACACAGGATGAGATGGTTGGATGGCATCATGGACTCAATGGACATGAGTTTCAGAAATCTCTGGGAGTTGCTGATAGGCAGAGAAGCCTGGCATGTTGCAATCCTTGGGGTCACAAAGAGTCAAACACGACTGAGAGACTGAACTAGATGATGACAAATGATTTGTTTACAAGTTTTGCTGATTTCTCTCCAGAGTTTCCCCCACACTCCTATGTCGGTCAACCAATTTATGACTCATTTTCTCATGGCTTTTCTTTATTTACAACACTCTTCAGAAGTTGGCTTCTCTGTTCTTTTGCATTTTATCTTCCTTTCCATTTATTTGAGTGTGTCTGGTAAGGCAGGAGGAGTTACTAAAAAATAGGCTACATTTAGTGGCAGGAAGTCATTCATCAACATTGGTACAGTTTAAAAAATTAGAAAAAATCTAATACAAATATGGGACTTCCAATTGTGTTCTCTCTTCATTTTGTATCAATAGAGAAGTATTCAAAAAAAAAAATGCAAATCCCAGGTATGTTGTTATATGTTTTCTTAACTGAAATATTATGAGGAAACTCCGAAAAGCCTCTCATCCTTATCCATCAGGGGACAGACCAAATAGAAGCCACAATTGCAGAAAACTTACCAAAGTGATCACTTGGACAGAGTCTTGTCTAAGTCAGCTATGAACACCATTTTGAACAACACGGCCAAACATGCCTGTCACTCCATGTATATCTTAACTTCATGCTTTTACATTCCAGAACCCTATGATGAAATGGACATCTTTTTTCGGCATTAATTCTAGAAATCCCTGAAGTTCTTCCTACAACTGCTCAAGTTCCCTGGTAGCTTAGATGGTAAACAAGTGAAATGCAGAGACTGCCATTGTTCATGTAGGAAAATCCACAACCAGATGGTCATGTTCAAGAAAGAGAACTCCACATTCCTTGTAGGAAAAATAACCATCCTGAACATCAGCTGTGAAATACAGATAATTCTATATGTCATGACGTAAAATCTTCAGCAAATATTCATACATGAATTGTAGAAAATTAATATTTCAGATATGAATATTGACATTGATTTGCCTATGTAAAATATAGGAATTCCATATTTCTAGTAGTCAATTTGGCATCTAGATAGGTGATCTGACATACAGAGAATTCCATATTTAGAGATGAAATACTCTCTATATAAAGAGTTTTACAGATAAAGCATCTTGAAATAAAAGATGCTATGTTAAGTATCCCCCTAAGGGACCTGACTCCTCAGTGCCAGAGAAATTGAAGTCCGCTGATTTCCTGTACAGAGGCCATTTCAAAGTGGTTCTATTCTCATCCTGCCTCCTGGTGAGAACACATGCCAGCCTACCCCAGCACCCCAGGGCTCTGGGGCTGTGAGTAGCTAGAGGATCATCCTAAGCCATGCTTTGCAGAGTCCTGATAACTCAGGCATTCTGCAAAGACTTTAAAGAAGGATGTTTCAAACTGGCATACTCTGCAGGTAGCAGCTGCTTATGCTATAGTGCCGGCAGTCTCACAAACCTTACAAAAACGGCAAGATGTGCACATGTGTCTGGCCCTGTGGGAGAAAGAATACTGCTACACTTGAGAAGGACAGAAAACTCTTTGTAAGGGCTGTGCATACCCCATCTCTGAGCCTGGTAATCTGGCCTATTCTGTTTCTTGCTTTTTTTCATCTCCCAGTATAGCCCTGAATGTTTTCTTCCTGCCGCTCCTTTCTGCCTAGGGATCGAGGGCGCAGCAGCATATCTCCACTTACAGCATCCTTTCTCAGTGACATCCCTGGGCTTGATTTCCTGGCGACAGGGCTTTGGCTGCCCCATAGTTATTGTAGTTTACACAAATTTGTTCATTTTTTCGGTATTCATTCTCCTTCTAGCAGCCAGGCCAGTTCTGACAGCTCATATGCACATTTATGTTTGTGGGCACACACACATACTTACACACAACTCTAAAGGGAAGTTTTCACATATTGTCATAGCTTTGTTTTCCAGGATAATGGATTTTGGTACGTACCTCTCATTTTCTCTGGTTTTCTTTCACTAACTTGTCATTCAAATTAGTATCCTCTTCTACCTCTGCCCTTTATTCTGGAAAATTACAAATTTTGGGATTTACTCATGAGAAGGCCTGACTTGAAAAGACATTCGGTGGGCTGGAAGTGCTTGTGGTGAACAGCTGATTGGTGGGTGCTCATGTCCTGTATTCTCTCATCGCATTGACTCTTTCACAGTGCCAATCACTTTGGCATGATTCCATTCCATGTGCTTTCCGTCCAGGAATCACACCAGAAATAGCAAATGAATTTGGAGTGCACTGACTTGGAGGTACCTATCTCAGCCTACACCTCTCAAAACCATTCCTTTTCAATGCTGGAATCTTGTGGCAGCCCCAGTGCCCAATCAGGCTCAAGACCTGATCAAGGTGATCCTGCTCCTCCCAACTGTGTAACAGGCTGTTTGCAACAGTTTCCATTTTCCCCCCAAAAGTTGTCTCCCTGTAGCAGGAAAAAGCCAAACTGATGTCTGGACCTCCAAAAGGGCAAAGAATATGTGACAGGCCTGTGTCTGAAACAATATCATGAAGAAGGTGCATGCAGATCCAAAGGGCCTCTGAGGAAACAAGGCACTGAACGTGAGGTCAAAAAGGTCCAGTGGCCTTCCTTTTTGTCAGCACTACACTTTATTTCTGTTCACTCATACACATAGCCCCCACACGGATTACACTCTGAGAAACCTGCCTGCCCTGGTCCCATAACTCATGCCTCCATTGTGCAGAAAGCAGCATTCCTCTCTCAAATGTACCAACAGGGCTTGATTCCAGGCAAGGACTCACTAACTTGCTAAATGCCAAAGTTCTCTTTCTGCTTCCCTCATCAGACTGTGTTAGATCTACCTGTAGCTCAGGATCCCTGCTAGCCTATGAAATTGGTGTGCCACTAATGCAGCTAAAGGTTGGGCTGGTGGACATCCAAGATGCCCACCTCAAACCAAGTGTACATGCGAGAGTCCCATGGTGCATATCTCCTTAAAGATTACCATGACAAAATCAGATATTCTACTTCAGGGAGATTGTGAGAACCATCCGTCACCTGCAGACAGACCACATTGTCCTTTTGCTCTCCACAACTAAGGATGATAAAAAAAGAAAGGAAAGAATTCATGTCAGGATTTTGGGCATGAGCAATGGCACGTCTTCATCTGGACGGCTATTTCCTAGCCTGTAAGCCTGAAAAACAGCAGGCTCTGAACTCTTACCATGGGCATCAATGTCTCCCACTATCCCAGGGTCATTTCATGCAAACAGCCCACCACACATCAGTCACTTCACTTCCATCCCTCATTTATCTGACTCTTTGTGACCCCATGGACTACAGCAAGCCAGTCTTCACTGCTCATCTAAAACTCCCAGAGTTTGTTCAAACACATGCCCATCAAGTGGTGATTCAATATCTCTCGTTCTATTCTTTGGAAAATTATGATGCCGTACAAGCATCTGATTTTCTCTCAGCCACTTCTCCTGTCTTTAATTTTTCCCAGTATCAGGGTTTTTTACAGTGTCAGTTGTTCACATCAAGTGTTCAAAATATTGAATTTTCAGCTTCAGCATACTCCCTTGCAATGAATACTCATGACCAATTTCCTTTAGGATTGATTGGTTTAATCTCCATGCAATGCAGGACTCGCGAGTCTTCTCAATACCATAGTTCAAAAATGTCAGTTCTTCCAGTGCTCAGCTTTATGGTCCAAAATTCACAGCCATACATGACTCCTGCAAACACCATAGCTTTGACTAGATGGATATTTTTCAGCAAAATATTTTCTGTGGTTTTTCAATAATGTCTATATTTGTCACAGACTTTCTTCCAAGGAGCAAGTGTCTTTTAATTTCACCACTGCAGTCAGCATCTACAGTGATTTTGGAGCCCAAAAAGCAAAGCCTGTCACAGTTTCCAGTGTTTCCCCATCTATTTTCCATAAAGTGGTGAGACCAGATGCCATGATCTTCATTTTTTTGAACATTCAGTTTTAAGCCACCTTTTCAAAACTCCTCTCTTTCACTTTCATCAAGAGGCTTTGTACTTTCTCTTCACTTTCTGCCATGAGATGAGTATCATCTGCATATCTGTGAGTATTGACATTTCTCCCAGAAAACTTGATTCTAGCTTGTGCTTCATCCAGCCTGGCATTTCACATGATGTAGTCTGCGTTTGAATAAATTGGTGTCATTATAGAGCCTTGAGGTACCACTTTCCCCTTCTGCAACCAGTCCATTTTTCCAAGTTCATGGTACTGTTGCACATTGACCTGCATACAGATTTCTGTGGAAGCAGGTCAGGTGGCCTGGGATTCCCATCTCTTGAGGAATGTTCCAGTTTTTCATGTTCTACAAGTCAGACTTTCAGTTCAGTTCGGTTCAGTTCAGTTCAGTCACTCAGAAGTGTCCGACTCTTTGCAACCCCATGAATCACAGCACGCTATTCCTCCCTGTTCATCACCAACTCCCGGAGTTCACTCAAACGCATATCCATCGAGTCGGTGATGCCATCCAGCCAGCTCATTTTCTGTCTTCCCTGCCTCCTCCTGCCCCAAATCCCTCCCAGCATCAGAGTCTTTTCCTTGGCATAGTCATTAAAGCAAAAATAGATGTTTTTTGGAACTGTCTTGCTTTTTCAATCACACAATGGGTGTTGTCAGTTTAGTCTTTGGTTTCTCTGCCTTTCCTAATCCAGTTTGAACCTCTGGAAATTCTTCATTTGTTGACACTTCTTGGAGAATCCCTGGCATTACTTTTTGCTCTGTGTGAGATGAGTGCAATTGTGCAGTAGTTCAAACAGTCTTTCGCATTGCCTTTTAATGAGATTGGAGTGAACTGATCTTTTCCAGTTCTTTGGCCACTGCTGAGTTTTCCAAATTTGCCTGCATATTGAGTGCAGCATTTTCACAGCGTCATCGGTTAGAATTATACATAACTCAACTGGATATTCATCTCTTCCAACAACTTTGTTCTTACTGATGTTTCCTTATGCTTACGTGATTTTGCATTCCAGAATGTCTGGGTCTGTCAGGATGCATTCGACTTTAAGGGATCCAATATGTTGTCTTCTTTGTGTGCTGTATCTCAAGGACTCTCTGTTCATTATCAGTTCCTGCAAAACAGGAACGATTAGAGCTGCACGCAGTTCTCAGGTCTGAGATCATGGGAAAAGACACCTGCTTGGATTCCCTTCATTGACTCCCTTCAGTGACTCTCTTCAGTGACTTTAGACTGAAAAGACTCTATTATGTTGCAATTGGTGGAATTTCATTCTTTTTCATGACTGAGTAATCATTTTACTGAAGATATATAAGCATGTGTTTCTTCAAATAAAGTACCCTTGTTTCACTCAACACTTGGGTCCCCGACATTCTTCTCATCAACTCCAGTACCTAGGTCCCTGTCTACACCGACTGTGACTGCTGGCGCCCAAACAGGGACCTGGTAAGCACCCTTGGCAAGCAGACTGAATGACTGTTAGGACCTATGCAGGTCGGTAAATGCAGGGTTATTAGAGAAATGGCTGGAAAGTCCCACCTCCTTTCTATTTTACTTCATCATTTATGTAAGGTTCAATGACTTTTGGTTTCGCATCAGCAGATACAGGCTCATCTCCAAACAGTGGCTGAATAGAATCCCTGGTTCCCTGATGTTTGGATTTAGAAATTTGAAAGCAGGTTAAAGAATATATTGAACGAGCCACAGGATGGGGAGTAAATATTGCAACAAATTTCTGACCCTTGTGGGCCCTCATTAAATCCTTGATCTTTTAATTTCAAGGCAATCCTATCTGTAACCCCCATATTCCTCATCAAGCGAATGCTCATGTTATACGAATATAAATTAGATGATGAGTCTCTACAAAAAGCCCAATTAGAGCAACATACAATGTTTCAAAACTTTCCCACCGTCCCTGTTCCGGTTGTCCCTAGCGCTAGTCCACCTCTTCTAATGGAAGTGAAGCCAAAGATCCCCCGATCTGAGGACAAGATGAATCTGATGTTGATACTTCTGATGCTCTCTTTGACACTAAAGCCAACAATATAGTCAAATAGAGCATCAGAAGTATCAACAAAAACCACTGCGGATGCTGATTGCAGCCATGAAATTTAAAGACGCTTACTTCTTGGAAGGAAAGTTAGGACCAACTTGGATAGTATATTAAAAAGCAGAGACATTACATTGCCAACAAAGGTCCATCTAGTCAAGGCTATGGTTTTTCTATGAGAGTTGGAATGTGAAGAAAGCTGATCGCCGAAGAATTTATGCTTTTGAACAGCGGTGCTGGAGAAGACTCTTGAGAGTCCTTTGGACTGCAAGGAGAGCCAACCATTCCATCCTGAAGGAGATCAATCCTGGGTGTTCATTGGAAGGACTGATGCTAAAGCTAAAACTCCAATACTATGGCCACCTCAAGCGAAGAGTTGACTCACTGGAAAAGACTCTGATGCTGGGAAGGATTGGGGGTGGGAACGACAGAGAATGAGATGGTGGATGGCCTGGCGTTCTGTGACTCATGGGGTCTCAAAGAGTCGGTCATGATTGAGCGACTGAACGGAACTGAACTATATATATATATGACATATGGGGAGAAGGCGATGGCACCTCAGTCCAGTATTCTGGTTGGCTGCCATCTATGGGGTCGCTAAGGTTCGGACACGACGGAGCGACTTTACTTTCACAATGATATATGGATATATATATATATATATAACAACGAAAAGAATTTATGCTTTTGAACTGTGGTGTTGGTGAAGACTTGAGCGTCCCTTGGACCTCAAGGAGATCCAACAAGTCAATCCTAAAGGAGATCAGTCCTGGTTATTGATTGGAAGGAATGATGTTTAAGCTGAAACTCAAGTATTTCAGCTACCTGATGCGAAGGGCTGACTCATTTGAAAAGATCCTGATGATGGTAAAGATTGAGGGCAGGAGGAGACAGGGATGACAGAGGATGAGACAGTTGGATGACATCACTGACTCGATGGACATGGTGAGTGGACTACGGGAGTTGGTGATGGACAGGGAGGCCTGGCGTGCTGCAGTTCATGGGGTCGCAAAGAGTTGGACATGACTGAGCGACTGAATTGAACTGAACTGAATGATATACAGACAGGTGAATTAGGTAAATCAGATTAAAAACAATTCTTATGAACATCAATAGTATCTGAACATGCACGACCAAATATAAGTAATAAAATTAATTGCAAAAGATTTTCTGGTGTTCTTGATACTGAATCCGGTAATACTATTATTACAAAACATTTATTGCCCAAACCTGGGCATTTACAAATAAATTCTTGTTAAATTGCAGGAGTATCTCAAACTAAAGTACAGGAGGCTTACTAAAATGTCCAAATATATCCACGTGAGTGACCAGAAAGCCAACCTGCAACTTTAAAACCTTATATGATCGATGCTCCCCTTAATTTAATAAGAAGAGATTTACTTATGCAATGACAATATCAAGTATATATTCCATATTTTTCCTACGGGCCACTGCTCATTTAATAAACAATATAATTATTAAAATAACTTTGAAATATGACGAGCCTATTTGGACAGAGCAGTGGCCCCTTACAAAAGTTGGACTGTGAAGAAAGCTGAGCGCCAAAGAATTTATGTTTTTGAACTGTGGTGTTGGAAAAAACTCTTGAGAGTCCCTTGGCCTGCAGAGAGATCCAAACAGTCCAATCTGAAGGAGATCAGTGCTGAGTGTTCATTGGAAGGACTGATGCTAAAGCTGAAACTCTAATACTTTGGACACCTCATGAGAAGAATTGACTCACTGGAAAAGACTCTAATGTTGGGAGGGATTGGGGGTGGGAGGAGAAGGGGATGACAGAGAATGAGATGGCTGGATGGCATCACCGACTTTGTGGACATGAGTTTGAGTGAACCCCGGGAGTTGGTGTTGGACAGGGATGCCTGGCACGCTGTGATTCATAGGGTGGCAAATAGTCAGACACGACTGAGCAACTTAACTGAACTGAACTGAAGGAACTACAATAGAGGATACACAATTGAAATTAAAACATATTGAGGAATCTTGTTCTCCTTGGAATACTCCCATTTTAGCGATAAAGAAGAAATCTAACAAATGGCGTCTTTTAACTGACTTTTGAAAGATTAATGCATCCATGAAACCTATCTGTGCAGTGCAACCATGAATTCCATCACCTGACACTATTCCTCAAAACTGGCATATTATTATCATAGGCTTGCAGGATTGATTTTTTACTATACCTTTACACCCGTTAGACCGAGAAATATTTACTTTCTCCCTTATCCTAATCATATCAGGCCTCACAAACAGTATCAATGGACTGCATTGCCTCAAGGAATGATAAATTCTTGCGCCACGTTTCAATGTTGTGTAGCCAAAGCTCTTGAACCTGTGCGAAAGCAATTTCATAACTATGCTATTGTTCACTATATGGATGATATATTGTTTTCAGCTCCTTCTATTTTAGAAACTCAGCAGATGTTTGATGTAGCTCAACAACACTTATAAGAGTTTCGATTAATCTTTGCCCCTGAATAGATTCAATCCTCTGCACCTTACAATTACTTGTGATTTAATGCTATTAGACAATGTATCAGTCCTCATCTTGCACAGATTCGTGCTGATAAATTATCAACCTTGACTGATTTTCAAAAATTTTAGGCATACAACCTGGAGAAGACCTACTTTGGGTATTGCAGAGTATCAACTGACTTATTTAACACTTTAAAAGGAGTTTCTGATCGAAATAGCCCTCGTTCACTCTCCCAAGAGGCACGAGAAGAATTCTGCATAATGCAAAAGAAACTGCAAAAGCAAATTCTTTCTCCCATCAGACTTGAGATACCTTTAGAGTTATTTACCCTTCCCTCTCTCCAGTCCCCTACAGGACTTCTTGCCCAGGAAGAACGCCTGATAGAATAGATATATACCCTTTTTTACAGGGACAAGATCACTTACACTCTCTCTTGATTTGATTGCTAAAGTAATTATCAGTGGGAAAAATAGAACTGGAGCTCTAATTGGCTCTGGTTCTTATAAAATTGTAATTCAGTTCAGTTGAGTTCATTCGCTCAGTCGTGTCCGATTCCCCGCGACCCCGTGAATCACAGCACGCCAGGCCTCCCTGTCCATCACCAACTCCCGGAGTTCACTCAAACTCATGTCCACAGAGTCGGCGATGCCATCCAGGTATCTCACGCTCTGTCGTCCCCTTCTCCTCCCGCCCCCAACCTTTCCCAGCATCAGAGTCTTTTCCAGTGAGTCAACTCGTCACTTGAGGTAGCCAAAGTGTTGCAGTTTCAGCTTTAGCATCAGTGCTTTCAATGTAGTACCTATTAGTAAATCTCAATTTGAGAGTGGTTTGCAAACTTCTACTATCTTCCAAATAGCCTTTGAAAATATTCTGGATATGTTCATTTCATTATCCTTTAACACACTTTGCAATTTGTTCAAAAGTTCTGAATATATTATCTGTCGCATTGTCACATCACAACCTACACCTCAAGCTGATGTTTTTTTATATCAGATCAGTTCAGTCACTCAGTCGTGTCCGACTCTCCGCGACCCCATGGATCATAGCACATCTGGCCTCCCTGTCCATCACCAACTCCAGGAGTTCCCTCAAACTCATGTCCACAGAGTCGGTGATCCCATCCAACCATCTCATTCTTGGTCGTCCCCTTCTCCTCCCGCCGCCAACATTTCCTAGCATCAGAGTCTTTTCCAGTGAGTCAACTTGTCGCATGAGGTGGCCAAAGTACTGGACTTTCAACTTTAGCATCAGTCCTTCCAATGAACACCCAGGATTGATCTCCTTCAGAATGGACTGATTGGGTCTCCTTGCAATCTAGGGGACTCTCAAGAGACTTCTCTATCACCACTGTTTAAAAGCATCAATTCTTTGGCGATCCACTTTCTGCACAGTCCAACCCTCCATCCGTACATGACCACAGGAAAAACCATAGCCTTGACTAGACGGACCTGGTTGGCAAAGTAATGTCTCTGCATTTTAATAGGCTATCAAGTTTGGTCATAACTTTCCTTCCAAAGAGTAAGCGTCTTTTATTTTCACGGCTGCAGTGAGCATCTGCAGTGATTTTGGTGCCAAAAAAAATAAAGTCTGACACTGTTTCCACTGTTTTTCCATTTATTTCCCATGAAGTGATGGACCAGATGACATGATATTTGTTTTCTGAATGTTGAGCTGCAAGCCAACCTTTTCACTCTCCTCTTTCACTTTCATCAAGAGGCTTTTTCGCTCCTCTTCACTTTCTGCCATAAGGGTAGTGTCATCTGCATATCTGAGGTTATTGATATTTCTCCCACCAATCTTGATTCCAGCTTGTGCTTCTTCCAGCCCAGCGTTCCTCATGATGTACACTGCATATAAGTTAAATAAGCAAGGCAACAATATACAGCCTTGACGTAGTCCTTTTCCTACTTGGAACCAGTCTGTTGTTCCATGTACAGTTCTGACTGTTCCTTCCTGACCTGCATACAGGTTTCTCAAGAGGCAGGTCAGGTGGTTTCGTATTCCCATCTCTTTCAGAATGTTCCACAGTTTATTGTGATCCACAGAGTCAGAGGCTTTGGCATAATCAATGAAGCAGAAATCGATGCTCTTCTGGAACTCTCTTGCTTTCTCCATGATCCGGGGATGTTGACAATTTGTTCTCTGGTGCTTCTACGTTTTCTAAAACCTGCTTGAACATCTGGGAGTTCACGGTTCACACAATGCTGAAGCCTGGCTTGGAGAATATTGAGCATGACTTTACTAGCGTGTGAGATGAGTGCAATTGGTGCGGTCGTTTGAGCACTCATTGGCATTGCCTTTCTTTGGGACTGGAATAAAGACTGACCTTTTCCAGTCCTGTGGCCACTGCTGAGTTTTCCAAATATGCTGGCATATTGAGTGCAGCACTTTCTCAGCATCATCTTTCAAGATTTGGAATAGCTCAAGTGGAATTCCATCACCTCCACTAGCTTTGTTCGTAGTGATGCTTTCTAAGGCCCACTTGACTTCACATTCCAAGATGTCTGGCTTTAGGTCAATGATGACGTTATCGTGACTATTTTGGTCGTGAAGATCTTTTTTGTACATTTCTTCTTTGTATTTTTGCCTCCTCTTCTTAATATCGTCTGCTTCTGTTATGTCCCTACCATTTCTGTCTTTTATCGAGCCCATCTTTGCATAAAATGTTCCCTTGGTATCTCTAATTTTCTTGAAGAGATCTCTTGTCTTTCGCATTCTGTAGTTTTCCTCTATTTCTTTGCATTGATCACTGAGGAAGGCTTTCTTATCTCTCCTTCCTATTCTTTGGAACTCTGCATTCAGATGTTTATATCTTTCCTTTTCTCCTTTGCTTTTCACTTGTCTTCTTTTCACAGCTATTTGTAATGCCTACTCAGACACCCATTTTACTTTTTGCATTTCTTTTCCATGGGGATGGTCTTGGTCCCTGTCTCCTGTACAGTGTCACGAACCTCCGTCCAGAGTTCATCAGGCACTCTATCAGATCTAGTCCCTTAAATCTATTTTTCACTTCCACTGTATAATCAGCGTCTCCAGCAACGCAGACACGAGAGACGTCATCCCCGGCGCAACCGACCACGCAAAGAGGCGCGGCCGTGAGGAGGTGCCACAAGACTGAGGCCAGGGCCAGTGGCCGAGAGGAGCTACCCCACCTCCAATAGGCCATGGCTGCGCGGGCGCAGGAGGGCCGAGAGGAGCTACTTTACCTTCAAGGTCAGGAGGGGAATCCTTGAGGAAATACCCTTCATCCAAGTTAAGCTGCAGCGGCTGCACTTTCTTGGAGCAGCTGTGAAGAGATATCCCACGCCCAAGGTAAGAGAAATCCAGATAAGACGGTAGGTATTGCGAGGGGGCATCAGAGGGCAGAAACACTGAAATCATAATCACGGGAAACTAGTCGATCTGATCACATGGACCACAGCTGAATGTGGTCCACTGGAGAAGGGAATGGCAAACCACTTCAGTGTACTTGCCTTGAGAACCCCATGAACGGTATCAAAGGGCAAATTGATAGGATACTGAATGAGGAATTCCCCAGGTCGGTAGGTGCCCAGTATGCTCCTGGATATCAGTGGAGAAATAACTCTAGAAGAATGAAGGGATGGAGCAGAAGCAAAACCAATACCAATTTGTGGATGTGAATGGTGATAGAAGCAAGGTCCGGTGCTGTAAAGAGCAATATTGCATAGGAACCTGGAATGTTAGGTCCATGAATCAAGGCAAATTGGAAGTGGTCAACAGGAGATGTCAAGAGTGAACATAGACATTCTAGGAATCATTGAATTAAAATGGACTGGAATGGGTGAACTTAACTCAGATGACCATCATATCTACTCCTGTGGGCAGGAATCCCTTAGAAGAAATGGAGGATCCATCATGGTCAACAAAAGAGTCCGAAACACAGTACTTGAATGCAATCTTAAAAACGACAGAATGATTTCTGTTTGTTTCCAAGGCAATATTACAGTAATCCAGACCTATGCCCCAACCAGTAACGCTGAAGGAGCTGAAGTTGAACGGTTCTATGAAGACCTACAAGACTTTTTGGAACTAACATCCAAAAAAGATGTCCTTTTCATTATAGGGGACTGGAATGCAAAAGGAGGAAGTCAAGAAACACCTGGAGTAACAGGCAAATTTGGCCTTGGAACACGGAATGAAGCAGGGCAAAGGCTAATAGAGTTTTGTCAAGAGAACGCACTGGTCATAGCAAACAGCCTCTTCCAGTTCCAACACAAGGAAAGACTCTACACGTGGACAACACCAGATGGTCAACACCGAAATCAGATTGATTATATTTTTGGCAGCCAAAGATGGAGAAGCTCTATAGAGTTAGAGAAAACAAGACCAGGAGCTGCCTGTGGCTCAGATTATGAATTCCTTATTGCCAAATTCAGACTTAAGTTGAAGTAAGTAGGGAAAACCTCTAGACCATTCACATATGACCTAAATCAAATCCCTTATGATTGTACAGTTTTCTATATAGATGGGACTAAAAATGTTAAAGCCTCATTCTGGTCTCTCGAAGAGTGAAACGTTCTTTATACTAAATCTCACTCTTCTCAACAAAATGAATTATATGCTCTCATTCAGGTTATTCACCTATATCCTTACCATATTAATATAGCTTATGATTTTTTATATTCAATATTTTATTACAATCTATCGAAACTTCAATCATAAATTCTAATCAGTCTATTATTCAACATTTTATCGAACTACAATCTCTTATTAAGAACTGCACTTCGTCTACTCATATTATCCATATCCGAGCACATTCTTGTTTTCTGGCCCTGTGGCTCATGGCAACGAACAAGCTGATAAGCTTGTCGTTTTGCTGCTCCTGAAGAGCCACATGATCTATTTCGCAATAATGCTGGTTCATTCCACCAAATTTGGAAAATTCCATACTGCCATGCTAAAGAAATTATTATTAGTTGCCCTACTTGAAGGCCCTTACATCTTCGATCTATTGCGCAAGGCATTAATGCTCAAAGATTACATCCTAACGAACTATGGCAAGTGGGTGTAATGCATTGTCCTGAAATTTTTCGCTCTTCCTTCTTATATGTCTCAATCGACACCAATTCCTTTTTAATATGGGTCACACCTCTTCAAGGTGAGACTACACGACATGGTGTAACCCACCTGTTAACTTGTTTTCCTATAATGAGAACACCTAGTTCTATAAAAACAGATAAAAAAAAGCCCTGCCTATATTTCTTGGCAATTCAAACAATTCCTACAATAATTTTCTATTAAATATATTTCAAGCATCCCTTATAATCCACAAACAATTCTTTTTTAAAACTGGAAACTGTAACATTTTACTTTATTTTTTTTATTGGAGGCGAATTACTTTACATTAATATATTGGTTGGTGTTGCCTTACATTGACACGAATCTGCCCCGGGTGTACATGTGTTCCCTTTCTTGAACCCCCAGCCCATCTCCCTCTGCCCCATATTCTCCCTCCAGGTAATCCCCGTGCACCAGCCCCAAGCATCCTGTATCATGCCTCGAACCTGGACTGGTGATTCAGTTCAAATAATATACATGTTACAATGCCATTTTCCCAAATCATCCCACCATCACCCTCTCTCACAGAGTCCCAAAGACTGTTCTATACACTTATGTCTCTTTTGCTGTCTCCTATACAGGGTTTAGGCTACCATCTTTCTAAATTCCCTACATATGCATTGGTATACTGTATTGATGTTTTTCTTTCTGGCTTACTTCACTCTGTAAAATAGGCTCCAATTTCATCCACCTCATTGGAACTGACAAAAATGCATTTTTTTTGATGGCTGAAAAATACTCCATTGTGTAGATGTACCAGGGCTTTCTGATCCACGCATCCGCAGATGAACATCTCGGTTGCTTCCATGTTCTCCCTATTATAAGCAGTGCTGCAATGAACATTGGAGTACATGTGTTTCTTTCATTTCTGGTTTCCTCAGTGTGTAAGACCAGGAGTGGATTGGCTGGATCATATATCAGTTCTATTTCCAGGTTTTTGAGGAATCTCCACAGTGTTCTCCATAGTGGCTGTACTAGTTTGCATTCCCTCCAACAGTGTAAGAGGGTTCCCTTTTCTCCACACCCCCTCCAGCATTTATTTGCATGTAGACTTTTAAATAGCAGCCATTCTGACTGGTGTGAAATGGTATCTCATTGTGGTTTTGATTTGCATTTCTCTGATTATGAGGAATATTGAGCATTTTTTCATGTGTTTGTTAGCCATCTGTTTGTCTTCTTTGGAGAAATGTCTGTTTAATTCTTTGGCCCGTTTTTTTAATTGGGTCGTTTATTTTTCTGGAATTGAGCTGCAGGAGCTGCTTGTATATTTTGGAGATTAATTCTTTGTCAGTTGATTCAGCGGCTATTAATTTTTCCCAATCTGAAATCTGTGTTTATACCTTGCTTATAGTTTCCTTTGCTGTGCAGAATCTTTTCATTTTAATTAGGTTCCATTTGTTTATTTTTGCTTTTATTTCCAATATTCTGGGAAGTGGGTCTTGGAGGATCCTGCTGTGATTTATGTCAGAGAGTGTTTTGCCTACGTTCTCCTCTAGGAGTTTTAGAGTTTCTGGTCTTACATTTAGTTCTCTAATCCATTTTGAGTTTATTTTGGTGTATGGTGTTAGGAAGTGTTCTAGTTTCATTCTTTTTCAAGCGGCTGACCAGTTTAACCAGCACCACTTGTTAAATAGTCTGTCTTTACTCCATTTTATTTTTTTGCCTCCTTTGTCAAAGTTAAGGTGTCCAAAGGTGTGTGGATTTATCTCTGGGCCTTCTATTTGGTTCCATTGATCTTTATTTCTGTCTTTATGAGAGTACCATATTATCTTGATGAATGTGGCTTTGTAGTAGAGCCTGAAGTCCGGCAGGTTAATTCCCCCAGTTCCATTCTTCTTCCTCAAGATTGCTTTGGCTCTTCGAGGTTTTTTGTATTTCTATACAAATTGTGAGATTATTTGTGCTAGTTCTGTGAAAAATATCGTTGGAAGCTTGATAGGGATTGCATTAAATGTATAAATTACTTTGGGTAGTATACTCATTTTACTATATTTATTCTTCCAATCCACGAACACGGCATATTTCTCCATCTATTAATGTCCTCTTTGATTACTTTCACTAGTGTTTTATAGTTTTCTATGTACAAGTCTTTTGTTTCCTTAGGTAGATATATTCCTAAGTATTTAATTCTTTTCGTTGCAACAAAGAATGAAATAGTTTCCATAATTTCTCTTTCTATTTTCTCATTAAGTGTATAGGAATGCAAGGGATTTCTGTGTGTTGATTTTATATCCTGCAACTTTACTGTATTCACTGATTAGCTCTGGTAGTTTTCTGGTAGAGTTTTTAGGGTTTTCTGTGTAGAGGACCATGTCATCAGTGAACAGTGAAATTTTACTTCTTCTTTTCCAATTTGTATTCCTTTTATGTCTTTTTCTGCTCTGATTGCTGTAGCCAAAATTTCCAGAACTATGTTGAACGGTAATGGTGATAGTGGGTACCCTTGTCTTGTTCCTGACTTTAGGGGAAATGCTTTCAGTTTTTCACCGTTGAAGATAATGTTTTCTGTGGGTTTGTTATATATAGCTTTTATTATGTAGGTCTATGTCCCTTCTATTCCCACTTTCTGGAAGGTTTTTATCATAAATGGATGTTGAATTTTGTCGAAGACTTTCTCTGCATCTACTGAGATAATCATATGATTTTTATTTTTCAGTTTGTTAATGTGGTGTATTACGTTGATTGATTTGCGGATATTGAAGAATGCTTGCATGCCTGGGATAAAGCCACTTGATCATAATGTATGATCTTCTTAATGAGCTGTTGGATTCTGATTGCTAGAATTTTGTTAAGGATTTTTGCATCTATGTTCATCAGTGATACTGGCCTGTAGTTTTCTTTTTTGTGGGATCTTTACCAGGTTTTGGGATTAGGGTGATGGTGGCCTTATAGAATGAGTTTGGAAGTTTCCCTTTCTCAGCAATTTTCTGGAAGAGTTTGAGTAGAATAAGTGTTAGCTCTTCTCTAAATTTTTGGTAGAATTCAGCTGTGAAGCCGTCTGGCCCTGGGCTTTTGTTTGCTGGAAGATTTCTGATTACAGCCTCTAATTCCATGCTTGTGATGGGTAGGCAGGGCGCCCTGCCTCCCTACCCATACCCCGCCTGCTGGAGGGTGGTGCGGGCATCTGTGCCGCTTCTCTGCTGAGAGTTTCCTCTGGGCACTTAGTCTGTGGGTTTTAATTATTTATTTCATTATTAATTAAATATTTATGTATGTATGCATTTTTCTCCCAGTTATGTGGCCCTCTGAAGTTCCAAGGCTTTCCACAGACACACCAGTGTTTCCAGGTGTTTGGAACCTTATTTTTTTTTCTTTTCCTTTCTTTCTTTAAGCCTCCCTTCCTAGGACGGAGCTCCGTCCCTCCCTCTTTTGACTCTCTTTTTATCTTTTATACTATTTCCTACCTCCTTTCGGAGATTATGGGCTCCTTTTCTGGGTGCCTGTTGTCCTCTGCCAGTATTCAGAAGTTGTTTTATGGGATTTAATCAGTGTTCTAATGTTCTTTTGCTGATTTTGTGGGGGAGAAAGTTGTCGCCCTGTCCTATTCCTCTGCCATCTTCCTGTGCTCCCTAAACTCTCCACAAGCACAAATTAAAAATGTAAATATAGAGGGGGAATACACAGGGTCATTTTTGTGTTCCTTATCCAGAGCAGATTTTCAGTCCAGTTCAGTTCAGTTCATTTCAGTCACTGGCTCAGTTGTTTCCGATTCTTTGTGACCCCATGAATCACAACGCGTCAGGCCTCCCTGTCTATCTCCAACTACCTAGTTCACTCCACCCATGTCCATCAAGTCGGTGATGTCATCCAGCCATCTCATTCTCTGCTGTCCTCTTCTCCTCCTGCCCACAATCCCTCCCAGGATCGGGGTCTTTTCAGGTGAGTCAACTCTTCACATGAGGTGGCCAATGTATTGGAGTTTCTGCTTCAGCATCAGTCCTTCCAATGAACACCCAGGACTGATCTCCTTTAGAATGGACTGGTTGTGTCTCCGTTCATTCAAGGGACACTCAAGAGTCTTCACCACCACAGTTCAAAAGCATAAATTCTATGGCTACAAGCTTTCTTCACAGTCCAACTCTCACATCCATACATGACCACTGGAAAAACCATAGCCTTGATTTGAGGGACCTTGGTTGGCAAAGTAATGTCCATGCTTTTTAATACGCTGTCTAGATTCCAATGCGATATATTCTCTAATCTTAAAATTATCGTTAATGCAGCTTTGTTTGTTTTAAATTTTTTAAACTTATCGTAAGGAGATATTTTGACAAAAGCAGAAAACCGTTTCCTGAAACTGAAGGACACTTCTCTTCCTCTACCTATTTTGTATCAAGACGGGGTGACTAAACAGCGGATGTGGAAAATTAATATTACCAGGAAAGGGACACGCTTGTATTTCTCCAGATGGATCCAACGAAGTCATTTGGTTCCCTCTTCAGAAGATTCACCCAAGGAAGCTAAGACAGAGAGAAAAAGGTGAAATCCCTGGGAGGAGGAGATTTCAGTACAAGCCATGCCGGCTTTTAAACTTTCTAAGAAATGCCACACTCGACGTCATCGACCTCATCATCTCCCTACTTGGAGACAGATAAAAACTCTTATTAATCAACCTGAAAATCTGGGTTCTCAACAGGAAATGACCTGGGATTCTGAGAATATTTTTGTGACTACAATTACTTTCCTTGCTTTTGCTTTCCCCGCTCAGGCTGACTTGAATAATCACACTTATAGGGCTTATATACCTAAGCCCCAGTTATTGTAGTTGTAGAATGGACAGATATAGGACCTGTCATATCCACTAATGACAGAGTACATACGCCTCCTCCTTGGAGATTGGAGGGGCCGGCTCCTCTCTTCCTGAGGAATATGGAAGACTAATAAACATTTCTCTAGGCTATGAAATCCTTCCTTTGTGCATGGGCCCAGGAGAATTATGTATTAATGTTAGTCAACAAAAGTGGACTTTCATCCTGCCTCCAAAAAAGAATTTCAGTACATTGCTTAGACTGTTTACTACCCTGTCCCTTTATGAAAACCATGTCAATACTACCAAATCTTTCGGACAAGGACAAAAGTTGAAATGTAAGGGGTTTACGTATAAGGACTTTATATATATTCCTGTTTACTGGGATAGATGTCAATCTAAATCAGGGAAATTAATGTTTTTGGCCAAGTACACCATTGTTGATTGGGGAACCCAATCATCTAACTGCTCAGATGATCTTAATAATACAATGTGTGATATGCTACTCAAGAAGAATGGAAGATTACCAATAGTTCAATGGAAAACTTCCATGACAAAGGACTCTTTGGCTGGATTGACAGTGAAAGGGCAACTCCTCGCCCTCGAATCATCCTCAATATATGAATTGGACCTGAACAACAGGACATTTGGAAACATGATGCACGTACTTAAAAACTTGGAACTTGGACTGGATATGCCACAGGGACCAGTTGTTGTCATAGTAACTCTTCCTTCCGTTATAATCATTCATATTTTATACAAGCTTCCATCCCCCTTCCTTTTGTTATAGCCATAGGGAACTCACAGTTTAATAAGACTTTATGTTCTGTCATTTGTATAGATTGCAAATTGTATACTTGTCTAAATTCCTTTAAAATAAATGAATCCCCTTTGAGTCTTCAATCTCGGTGTAGTCTCTGGTTACCAAGTAGATCTCCAAATACCCTGGGAAGAAGGTCCGATGGTAGGACTTGCCTCCTGGTTACTCTCTAAATTACTCCAATTATCTAAGCGATTCATTGGATGGCTAAATCTTGGCATTTTGGGATTAATAGCCATTTGCATCACTGCTGCAGTGGCAGGCATTGCTTTACAAACCTCAATTCAAACCCAAAACTTTATTCAAATTTGGACTAAAGATGCTGATACTATGTGGGCCACCCAGGCTCAGATAGATGAGGACGTTCAGGATAAAATACAAGAATTAAAAACAGGCATCCAGTGGGTCAGAGAACAATTAATAAATTTCAAAAAGCAAGTATTATTAAAATGTAATTGAACAGTTTTGCATTACTCCTGTTTGGTTCAACAATAGTGCTTACAACTGGGAACAAATCAAGTTTCATTTCCAAGATACACATAATAATGCTCCTTAAATATACAATTGTTGCAAGAGAAACTCTTTGAAATCTTCTCTAAGAGTCTATCCTCTTCCAAAAATTTGGAAACCTTAGCTGATCAGCTAGCTGATCAATTATCTGGGTTAGTCACTTGAGGATGATTTCAAAGCATTACACTTCGTATTGGATCTGGAGCTATAAAGCTGATAATTATCATGGTCATTAGTATCTGTAGTATACAGATGCCTTTCAACTAAAATGTTCAAACTAAACAGACTCAGTTGGTCAGTGCCTTTTTCACAGAAGTTTATGCAGTCACCCCAATTATGAAAAAATATAACAGGGAGAATCGCCAGGGGACGTTCAACTTTAAGGGATCCAATAGGTTTTCTTCCTTGGTGTAGCATTTCTCAAGGACTCTGTTCATTCTCAGTTCATTCTCTGCAAAACAGGGACGAGCAGAGCTGCACGCAGTCCTCAGTACTGGGATCATGGGAGAGGACACCTGCTTGGATTCCCTTCAGTGTCTCCCTTCAGTGACCTTGAACGTAAAGGATTATCCATTTTGTTGTAACTGGTGGAATTTCATTATTTTTAATGGCAGAATAGTAATTTTATTATAGATATATAAACATGCGTTTCTGCAAAAAAAAAAAAAAAAAAAAACACTCTAGTTTCACTCGAGTCTTCTGTCCCCTGCATCCTTCTTCTTGTCAACTCCAGTCACCAGATCCGGGTTTACGAAGACCGTGATGTGGGTTTAGTTGAGTGATGACACCATCATGATTATCTGGTCATGAAGAGTATCTTTGTCGAGTTCTTCTGTGTATTCTTGACACCTTTAATTGTTGCTGTTTCTGTTAGGTCCCCAATATTTCTGACCTTTGTGGTCCATTTCTTTATATGAAATATTCCCATGGTATATTTAATTTTCTTGAAGTGACCTCTAGTCTATCTGATTCTATTGTTAACCTCTATTTCTTGGCATTGATCAATGAGGAACATTTTCTTTTCTGCCCTACTTATTCTTCAATATTCTACATTCAAATAGGTATATCTTTCCCATTCGCATTTCACTTCCACTTCTCTCTCTCCTTTTTCTTTTTTTCTTATTCTCAGCTAGTGTAAGGTGTCTTCGAAAACCATTTTGCCCTTGTGCATTTCTTTGTCTTGGGGATAGTCTGCTTCTGTACAATGTCACGAACCACTGCCCTTAGTTCTACAAGAACTGTATTAGATTTCCAATTATAATCAAAAGGGCTTTTATTTAGATCACACCAGAATGATCTAGGGATTTTCCCTACTTTTGTTGAAATCAGTCTGAATGTTTCAGTATGAGCTGATGATCTGAGCCACAGTCAGCTCCCGGTTTGTTTTGGATGGCTACATTAAGCTTCTCCATCTTCAGCTGTAAAGCATATAATCAGTTTGATTTTGGTATTAACCGTCTTCTTGTGTGCATGTGTAGAGTCGTCTCATGTGTTGTTGGAAAAAATTTCCTATGACTGTCCCTTGTCTTGGCAGAACAGTGTTAGACATTGCCCTGGTTCATTTTGTAGCCAACGGCCAAACTTGTCTATGACTCTAGCTATCTCTTGATGTCCTACTTTTGCATTCCAGTCCCCAATGATGCAAATGATATCTTTATGGGTGCGTGTGTGTGTGTGTGTTAGTTCTAGAAGATCCTATTGGTATACATAGAACCACTCAATTTCAGCTTCTCACCGACCTTCAGCTCAATTTCTACTTCAACATTGCTGGTCAGGACATAGATTTCGATTATTGTGCTATTGCATAGCTTGTCTTGAGAATCAGCAGAGATCTTTCTGCATTCTTGAGAAGGCACCCAAGAACTGCATTTCTCACACTTTTGTTGACTGTGAGTGATACACCATTTCTTCTCTAGGGATTCTAGTCCACCATGGTAGATAAAATGGTTATCTCAATTAAATTTGCCCATTCCAGTCAATTTTAATTCACTGATTCCTGAAAGGTTGATGTTCACCGTTGACATCCCCTGTTTGACGAATTCCAAGTTAATTTGAATCATGGACCTAACTTTCTAAGTTCCTATGCACTATTGTTCTTTACAGAATGAGACTTTAATTCCATCACCAGTCACTACCACAGCTGGGTGTTTTTGGTTTGTTTTTTGTTTTTTGCTCTGGTTTCATCTCTTCATTACTTTTGGAGTTACTTCTCCACTGATTTCCAGAAGCATATTAGGACACCTACCAACCCAGGGAGTTCATCTTTCAGTGTCCATTCTGTTTGCCTTTTCATACTATTCATGGTGTTTCAAGGCAAAATACTGAAGCTGTGCCATTCACTTCTCCATTGACCCACGTTTTCTCAGAACCTTAGATCATGACCCATCCATCCCGGATGGCCCTACAGAGTCTGACTCATAGTTTCATTGCATTAGACAAGACTGTGGTCCACTGCATCAGTTTGATTAGTTTTCTGTGGTTGTGGTTTCCATTACGTCTGCCCTCTAACGGATAAGCATAAAAGGCTTATAGACGCTTTCTGATGGGAGGGACAGACTGTGAGTGAACCTGAGTCTTGTTTAGATAGGTGGGGCCATGTTCAGTAAACCTTTAATCCGATTTTCTGTTACGGGGAGGTGTGGGGAGGGCTTTGTCCAGCCTTGCTGTTTGAACTGAGGACAAACTTTGGTATGAGAACTCTACTTGTGATCTTCTTCAAAAGGGCTTGTGCAAGCACTGTTGTATTCAGTGCCCCTCATCCTCCTGCAGCCCACTCTTGGCCCACACTTACAGGCAAATCTGGCTCAGGCTGTTGTGGGGACACTGCTCCTTATGCTTGGCTCCTGGTGCACACAAGATTTTGTTTGTGCCCTCCAACTGCTTCAGTTCTGTGGAAGTTCTGTAATCAAGTCCTCCAAAGTCAAATTTCCTGTGGGGTTCTCAATCCCTTTGCCAGACCCCCAGGTGAGGAATTGTGCAGTGCTCCTAGAACTTCCTTAACAGTACGAGGATTTCTTCGGCATATTTATTTTTCAATTTGTGGATGTCTGCTAGCTGGCTTTATTGTGGATTGAATGGAAAACTCCTCCAAGAGGGCATATGCCATAAACTGCATGACCCAGGTCTGTAGCAGCCAGAGACCCTCTCCCCTGTCAGGCTACTGCTGACCCATGCCTCTGCAGGAGACACTCAATCACTGAAAGACAGGTCTGACTCTGTGTCTGGAAGTCTCTGTGTATTTGTGCACAAAATGTTTTCTATGAGCCCTCTGAGTGTGGCTGGAAGGTATTGATTCTAAACACAAAGTCACCCCTCCTACAGTCTTCTTGGGATGTCTCCTTCCTCACTGGACATGGTGTACATCTTTTTGGTGGGACCTGACATTCTCTTGTCCATCATCATTCAGTAGCAAGCTGAAATTTTGGAGCTCTCTCAGGAAAAGATAAGTGAACACCCTTCTACTTGGCTAACTTTGCTCCCTCACAGGCACACACCGGCAAAGGGGAGAGATCATATACCCCACGGCTGCACTTTCTTCACCTTTCTACACCGCTAGTTATGCATGAACACCTGGATGGATTGCATGCTCGCACACGGTATGCTAGGATGCCTGTGGTTTCACAATGAAGGAGCCTACCTGATCATGTCATTTGTCTCACACGATGCTATTATTGGCCGCATCAGCGAGGGAGTTTGCTGCCTGATGGACTGGTCTGAGGCACCAGTAGGCCAGGGCTTTCCTCTAACGTGTAAAAAGTCTCCAGTGCAGTAGGCTATCTTTCTGTTCCTCCTCCTTCCAGCCTCTGTTCATTTCGGAAGGACCTTGACCTCTTCACTGTCATGGATCCTGTTATAGCCATGCCCACCATTTCCACACGATACCCAACTTCCCATAGACTAAAGGGTTCAAAGGCTATGCTTTAAAATACCCACACCATAGAATTTACACTGGCTGACTTCTCAAAACTTCCCCATCTGCTTCCTGGTAGAAATACACACATCAACGTGGCAAAAACTGTGAGCTTCTTTATGTCTCTTGAGGTAAACCCAGATTTATTGACCCACCTTTCCTCATTCCTGTGCTGAACAGGAGCACCTCAGAGATGCATGGGCCAGTCTTCCCCAGTATGTGGACGCCTCGTGCCTCCTTCTGCTTGTTGCATGTCTCGTGATTTCTCACCTTCATCTCTACGTTGGATGTGGTTGGACACACAACCACATACAGAATCACACACAAACACCGCCATGTCTACCCACGCATGTACACACAAATGTTCAAAGGCACAGGGAAACATAACAAACAGGGACCATAGGTATTTCTGTAGCTGAAGAACCAGTGCTTCATATCAAATTTAGAGAACTCCATATTTCTCCAAGGGAAGTTTCCATTCTGATCTCCAATATGAAATACAGAGGAGTCCAACTTCCAAAGTGGAGAATTAACACCTATGATTGAATGCAGTCAATACAGAGCATTTAACATTTCATGGAAGAAATTCTGTTTCGATATAATTTGAGAAATATGACAAACTCTAAACTTGATGAAGAAACAGTGGGCCCTGATTTTCATTTGTGCAAGAGAGATCATTCCAAATCCATACTGGATCTCGATATCTTCAGAAACCAGTGCCAAGGTTTTCATATGAGAAATATACAGAACTCCAAATTAAATGCCAGAAAACCACATGTAGATTTTCATACATGAGTAATAGAGAATTCCATGTATCACGTAAGAAAGATAGAATCAAGATTTTCATAGAGTGAAATAAAAAACACAATTATCATGGAGTAATACTATCACTATATTTGCATGTAAAAGTATAGGTAATGCTATAATTGAGTTAATTTAAGTTCAGTCTCTCGGTCAGGTCCAATTCTTTGTGATCCCATGGACTGCAAATTACGACACTTCACTGTCCAACAGCAATTCCTGGAGCATTCTCAAACTCATGTCCATCGAGTCGGTGATGCCATTCAACCATCTTATCCTCTGTCATCCTCTTCTCCTCCTGGATTCAGTGTTTCCCAGGGTCTTTCCGATGAGACAATTATTTGCATTAGGTGGACAAAATTGGAGTTTAAGCATCAGAATAAGTCCTTCCAATGAATATTCAGTACTGATTTCCTTTAACATCCTTGCTGTCCAAGAGACACTAAAGAGTCTTCACCAACAACACAGTTTTAAAGCAACAATTCTACTGCACTCAGTTGTCTTTAGAGTCCAAATCTCACATCCATACATGACTACAAAAAAAAAAAAAAATCATAGCTTTGATTAAGAGGATATTTGCTCACAAAGCAATGTCTCTGCTTTTCAATATGTTGACTTGGCAGGTCATATCGTTCCTTCCAAGGAGCAAGAATCTTTTAATTTCATGGCTGCACTCACCATCTGCAGTCATTTTGGAGCCCCACAACAAAATAAAATCTCTCTGTGTTTCCATTGTTGCTCCATCAGTTTCCCAAGCAGAGATGGAACCAGTTGTAGTTATCTTCGTTTTCTGAATGTTGAGTTTTAAGTGAACACTGAACTCCCCTTTCTCTTTCACCTAGAGGCTCTTTAGTTGTTCTTCACTTTTGCCGCAAATGTAGTGTCATCTACCTTTCTGAGGTTATTGATATTTCTCCCAGAAACCTTGATTCAAACTTTGTCTCATGCAGTCTGGAATTTAACATCTTGCACACCACCTAGAAGGTAACTAGGCAGGGTGAAAATATGCAGCCTTGGCATAATTCTTTCCTGATTTGAAAGCACCCTGTTGTCCATGTCCAGTTCTAACTGTTGCTTCTTGACCTGGATACAGATTTCTCAGGAGGCAGGTCAAGTAGTCTGGTACTCCCATCCCTTTAATAATTTTCCACAATTTACTGTGATCCACTTATGGCAGAAAGTGAAGAGGAATTCAAAAGCCTCTTGATGAAAGTGAGAGAGGAGAGTGAAAAGGTTGGCTTGAAGCTGAATATTCAGAAAGCAAAGATCATGGCATCTGGTCCCATCACTTCAGGGGAAACAGATGGAAAAACAGTGGAAACAGTGTCAGACTTTATTTTTTTGGGCTCCAAAATCACTGCAGATGTTGATTATAGCCAGAAAATTAAAAGACACTTACTCCTTGGAAGCAAATTTAGGACCAAGCTTGATAGTACATTAAAAAGAGACATTACTTTGCCAACAAAGGTCCGTCTAGTCAAGGCTATGGTTTTTCCCGTGGTCATGTATGGATATGAGAGTTGGAGTTGGACTCTGAAGAAAGCTGATAGCTGAAGAATTGATGCTTTTGAACTGTGGTGTTGGAGAAGACTCTTGAGAGTCCCTTGTACTGCAAGGAGATCCAACCAGTGAATACTAAAGGAGATCAATCCTGGGTGTTCATTGGAAGGAATGATGCTAAAGCTGAAACTGCAATACATTGGCCACCACATGCGACGAGTTGACTCACTGGAAAAGACTCTGATGCTGGGAACGGTTGGGGGCGGGAGTAGAAGGGGACGACAGAAAATGAGATGGCTGGATGGCATACTCTGTGGTCATGAGTTTGAGTGAACTCTGGGTGTTGATGATGGACAGGGAGGCCTGGCGTGATGTGATTCAAGGGGTCGCGGAGAGTAGGACACTACTGAGCGACTGAACTGAACTGAACTGAACTGACAAAGCCTTTATACCAAAGGCTTTGGTATAAACAATGAAGCAGACATACACGTGTTTTTTTTTTGTTTTTTTTTTTCCCCTGGAGACCTCTTGATCTTTTGATGGAACCTCGGATTTTGGCAATCTGATCTCTGTTTCCTTTGCCTGTTCTAAATCCTCTTTGAAGTTCATGGCTCACGTACTGTTCAAGCCTGTCCTGGGTAATTTTTACTATTAGTTTGCTACTATTTGAGTTAAGGCCATTGCGTGTTAGTGTGAACAGTTTATGGCATTGCCTTGCTTTGGAATGAAATAAAAACTGAAAGTTTCCAGTCCTGTGGCCACTGCTTCGTTTTCCAAATTCCTTGCATACTGAGTGCAGCACTTTGAGACAATCATTTTTCAGGCTACGACATAGCTGAACTGGAATTCCCTCAGTTCTACTAGTTTTGTTCATAGTGAAATTTCATAAAGATGGCTTGACTTCACATTACAAGAGGACTGGCTCTAGGTGAGTGATCACATCATCCAGGTTACTGACTCATGAAGATCCTGTTAAAATGGTTTTTCTGAACCTTGCCACATCTTCTTAATATCTTCTGCTTCATTGAGGTCCATGCAATTTCTGTCCTTTATTTTGAGCATCTTTTCATGAAATGATTCCTTGGTATCTCTAATTTTCTTGAGGAGGTCTCTAGTCTTTCCCATTCCATTATTTTCCTCTATTTCTTTCCACTGATCACTGCAGAAGGCTTTCTTATCACTCCTTCTTATTCCTTGAAACTTTGCATTCAGATTGTTATATCTTTAATTTTCTCCTTTGTTTTACCTTCTTTTCTTTTCTCATCTATTTGTAAGGCATCTACAGCAAACCATTTTGCCTTTTTGTATTTTTTTTTTTTTTGAGGAGGGTTTTGATCACTGCCTATTGTACAATGTCACAATCCTCTGTCAGTAGTTCATCAGGCATTCTTTGTATCAGATCTGATCCCTTGAATCTATTTGTCACTTTCACCGTGTCATCATAAGGGATTTGATGTAAGACATACCTGAATGTTCTAGTGGTTTTCCCTACGTTCTTCAAATTAACTCTTGCTTTGGCAATAAGGAGTTCAAGATCTGAGGCACTGTCCACTCCCAGTCTTGCTTTGCCTACTCTACATATCTCCTGCATCTTTGGCTGTGAAGGAAAAATCAATCTGATTTCAGTTTTAACCATATGATGAGGAACATTTGTAGTATCGTCTCGTGTTGCCAGAAGAGGATGTTGCTATGAGCAGTGTGTTCTCTTCGCAAATCTCTGTTAGCCTTTGGAAGACTTCATTTTGTACTCCAAGGCCAAATTTGCCTTTTACCCCCAGATATCTCTTGACTTCCTACTTTTGCATTCCATTCTCCTGTGATGGAAAGGTCATCTTTCCTGTCTGTTAGTTCTACAAATTCTTGTAGGTCTTCATAGAATTGTTCCATTATAGCTATTTTAGCATTACTGGTCAGGGCACAGACTTGGATTACTGTGCTATTGAATGGGTTCCCTTAGAAAGAAACAGATCATTCTGTCATTTTTCAGATTGTCACCAAATACTACATTCCAGACTCTTTTTTTTTTACTATGATGGCTACTCCATTTCTTCTGAGGGATTCTTTCCCACTGTAGTAGACATAATGGTCATCTGAGTTAAATTCATCCATTCCCGTCCATTTTAGTTCACTGATTCCTAAAATGTCAATGTTCATTCACTCTTGACATTGCCGTTTTGACCCCTTCCTTTTTGCCTTGATTCATGGACCTAACCTTTAAAGTTCCTATGCAATCTTGCTCTATACAGCATCAGGGTGTTCTTCCATCACTAGTCACATCTGCAAGTGGGAATTTGTTTTTGCTTTGGCTCCATCGCTTCATTCTTTTTGGAGTTTCTTCTGCACTGATCTCCTATATCATATTGGGCAGCTATCAACCTTGGAATTTGTCTTTCAGTACGCTATATTTTGCCTTTACATGCTGCTCATGGAGTTCTTCAGGCAGGAATACTGATGAGGTTTTCCATTCTCTTCTCCAAGGACCACTATTCGTCAGAGCCCATTACCATCACCCGTCCATCATGGGTGGCCCTACAAGCATGACACATAGTTTCACTGAGTGAGTTAGACAAGGCTGTGTCCCATGTGATCAGTTTGGTTAGCTTTCTGAGATTATGGTTTTCATTCGTTCTGCCTTCTGATGGATAAGGTCAAGAGGTT
This sequence comes from Moschus berezovskii, assembly GCF_049115385.1. Lineage (NCBI taxonomy): Eukaryota > Metazoa > Chordata > Mammalia > Artiodactyla > Moschidae > Moschus > Moschus berezovskii. The sequence continues at coordinate 59,298,808 of NC_142489.1, forward strand.
GTGGAAGCTTCCTGATGGGGAAGACTGACTAAGGGAAACTGGTTCTTGTCCTGATGGGTAGGGCCACGCTCAGTTCAGTGGCTCAGTCATTGACAAATCTTTGTGGCCCTATGCACTGAAACATGCCAGTCCGCCCTGTCCATCACTAACTCATCGAGTTTACACAAACTCATGTTCATTAAATCAGTGATGCTCTCCAATCATCCCATCTTCTGTCTACTGTTATCCTCCCACCTTGAATTTTTCCGAGCATCAGGGTCTTTTCCAATGAGTCAGTTCTTTACACCCCGTGACCAAAGTGTTGGAGTTTCAGCTTCAGCACCAGTCCTTCCAATGAATATTCCGGACTGATTTTCTTTAGGATGTACTGCTTTGATCTCCTTGCCCTCCAAAAGACTCTCAAGCCTCTTCTCCAACATCATAGTTCAAAAGTATCAATTCTTTGATGCTCAGCTTTCTGTATAGTCCAAATCTCCCATCCACACATGATTACTGGAAAAATCATAACTTTGACTAGACAGAAATGTTTTGGAAAGTAATCTCTCTGATGTTTGATATGCTGTCTAGTTTGGTCATATTTTTATTACGAAGAGAAAGCATCTTTTATTTTTATGGCTGCATTCCCAATCTGCTGTGATTTTGATTACACTTCCATTCCCCAAACCGCACCCGTGGCAAAAAAAAAAAGAGTCTCACATTCTTTCCATTGTTTCCCCTTCTATTTGCCATGAAGTGATGGGACCGGTTGACATCATCATTGTTTTCTGAATTTTGATTTTTATGTCATCTATTTAAATCTCCACTTTGACTTTCATCAAGGGGCTCTTTTGTTCATCTTCCCTTTCTGCCATAAATATGGTGCCATCACCAGATAAGAGATTATTGATATTTCACCTGTCTATCTTGATTCCAGTGTGTGCTTATTCAACCAGGCCTTTCACATGATGTAATCTGCACATAATTTAAATAAGCAGCATGTCAGCATACAGCCTTGACATACTCCTTTCCCATTGGATTCAGATTGCTGTTCCATTTCCAGTTCTAACTGTTGCGACTTGACCAGCATACAGATTTTTCAGGAGGCAGGGCAGGTTTTCTGGTATTATCATCTCTCGATAAATTTTCCATAGTTTGTTGTGACCCATAGTCAAAGGCTTTGGTGTAGTCAACGATGCAGAAGTAGACTTTTTTCTTCTGGAACTCTCTTCCTGTGTTGCTGATCCAAAGGCTATTGACAATTTGATATTTGGATCCTCTGCCTTTTAAAAATCAACCTTGAGCACCTGGAAGTTCATGGTTTACGTACTGTTGAAGCCTGGTTTGGAGAATTTCCATCATTATTGCGCTCGTGTGTAAGACGATTGCATTTGTGTGGTAGTGTGAAACTTCTTTGGCACTGGCTTTCTTTAAGATTGAAATGAAAACTGACCTCCTTGTATAATTATGGGTCATTAATATGTGTATATTAAAAAAAATCCCAATATTCAATTATGTTTATTGTCCACTTAGTTTTTATACTAAATTATGAAAAAGGAGTAAAGAAGAAAAAAGAATTCTGCATGGTGTTCTCTGATGACCTAAATGTGAAGGAAGTCTAAAAATTCAGGGATTCATGTACACATAAGTGTCCCTCATTTTGACATAGTAGAAAAAAGCTAAGATAAGATTGTATAATTTTTATAAAACAAGATTGCTTAATGCAATATTACAAGTCAACTGTACCTCAAGCAGTGAAGAAATAAATGGCTCCACCATTTGCAATATTTTGGTCCTTGAGAACATGACGGTAAATAAAATATTTCAGTTACAATGTGACAGAAACTTTAATCACGTGATGGTGTTTGTAAAAATATCTGAATTTTTAAAAAGTGAGTTAAAAGTGGTTATCAGAGCCTGTTCAAAATGGACCATGATTGTTCAAGTTACCAACTTGTATCGTAGGTCAAATATTTCTCCAAGAAAGATGTCTAATAGAGACAGGATGGACATAAATCTGCAGATCTTAGCTCAAGATTATTAATGAAGTTGGAAGTACAACTGCAACCACAGTCACACATTCAATGGAGTGCAGTAGAATATACGTTGCTCCCATTCTCAGGGCCCTCTAGGCCTTCTACCCTAGGGCTGGGTAGTGAAAGGCAGAGTTTCGGGACAGGCAAAAGACTATGCATTGCAGAGGCACAGTTCCCTTGATGGAGCCATTCACTGGCCTCCACCAGGGTTCGAAGAGGTAGCCACGCGTCCGATGCTCCCCTCCATGACCTAATGGCTGTGGCAAACTGTAGGGGTAACAGTCTATGACAACCCAGCCCCCTTTTGGATAGTATGAGGAGACCGAGGACCAACTGTGTTTCGGGCACTTGACTCCCTCATTAAAATGACTGGACAAAGTATGTGAACCTTGGAAATAGAAGGACACAGAGAACAGACAGCTTCCCCTTCAGCTGGGACTGGGCACTGATGGGAGAACCAAGACCAGACGTTCAGATCTAGCCTACGCCCAGACAGGATAACCACCCTTCAGAGGAAAACCCTCCTTCTAACCAGAATGTTGAATGATGAAAGTCGTTTTAGGATATTTCCTTTCAGAATACGGATTGATATTTTCTTCAGTACAGGTTTACAGAGACAGTATTACTTGACTGTGACCTTACCTCAATAACAAAAGTAAGAGAACCTGACAGCAAGATATTTGCAACACCTTATCACAACCCTCACTTACCTTTCCTCTAAGTAAGTTGGGATTGAGGAGTTTGGTGTAATTAAAGGGATAAGCCACATATCTTGCATCATTGTGCAATGAAAACCTCTAGTATGTAAACGTCAATCTTTGAAAATATCTTAGCCTAATAATATTGGATATTTTTAGCAGTAACATCTATGTCTCACTTCTCTGGATGAGAGAGTGCCTCATTTCAAAACCACATTCTATCATGTGTACATGAGAAGTTTAACCTTTTCCAGTATAAAACAAATTAACTGGTGCACTGGGATGAACTAGAGGTACGGGATGCGGAGGGAGTTGGAGGGGGGTGTAGATGGGCAACATATGTACACGCGGGGTGGATTCATGTCAATGTATGGCAAAACCACTACATTGGAAAGTAATCAGCCTCCAATTCAAATAAATACATTTAAAATAATAATAGTAATAAAAACAAATTAGCAAACACTGATGGCTACCCCAATGATCAAGTTAATTAAGGACCAGATTGCTGTGACAGATGTCATCAGATCTATTGGAAGAATACTTATAACTTTGAAAATATTGTAATGAACTGATTTCCAAGTAGACATATATAATATGTATATATGTATTTTGACTTTACAACAATTTTGTAGTTCGTATATGTGCATCACAGTTTGCTTTAATACTTATACAAAATAAATATTTTTCTTTCCCTAATGTCTTTATGTTGAGGATATGGAGGTTGGCAAGAAACTCTGAATCATGTTCACAGTTGAATTACTCCCCAAAACCCCATTATTCTTGACAATCTGCTTTCTGAATTGGGTAGATCTGATTAGCGGGGGGAACACTCAGAGACAGATTAATATTCCACAGTAACAAGTGAAAAGAAGAAAATCAATATTGTAGAATAATTTTGTCCTCTCAAAATGTGTACTTTGAAGACGATGGCATCACCGACTCGATGGACATGAGTTTGAGTGAACTCTGGGAGTTGGTGATGGACAGGGAGGCCTGGCGTGCTGTGATTCATGGGGTCACAGAGAGTCGGACATGACTGAACGACTGAACTGAACTCACTGTACCTTGTACAGAGTCAAAATTGTGAGCAATGTATAATTGCTTTCTGAACTTTTTGCCAAAAGGGTTTTTAGGTAGATATTTTGATATACAGGACTGGGTTTTCACAAGGAAAGGAGAGCAGACACAGAAAACACAGAGACATTAATATGTGGAGACAAAGCCATGTGAAGATGTTTTACCATCCAAAAGAGGCCTCAGAAGAAAGAAAATCTTGTAACCCTTTGATTACTGGCTAGATCCTGGAAGTATGAGAAAATCTTTATTGAAGCTACCTGCTATATGGCATGCTGTTACAGCAAACCTTGAAAAGACATGCACCACTACCTCTTGAAAATAAGCTTTAAAGTTCAAAAGAAGCCTACAGTTCATACCCAGATTCTCACAGAAAGGAAACTGTTAAAGAACTCTCTGACCCATACACTGATAATGTTCTCAGCATTTTAATGGGAAAAACCCCATTCTCCATTGCAAAGAGAAGTACAAAATACTTAGGAATAAATTTACCTAAAGAAACAAAAGACCTGTATTTATATAGAGAAAACTAAAACACTGCAGAAATAAAGATAATAGAAACAGACCGAGAAATATGTCAGCTTCTTAGATCAGAAGAATCAATATGTGAAAATGAATGTTGTTGTTTCCACAGAACAAGAACAAACAATTTCAACCTCTAAAAGTTAAAGCAATCTTGAAAAAAAAGAATGGAAATAGTGGGATCAACCTGCCTGACTTCAGGTCATACTACAAAGCTACAGTCATCAAGAAAGTAAGGTACTGGCACAAGACAAAAATATAGATTAATGGAACAATATAGAAAGCTCAGAGATATATCCACACACATATGGACACTTTATCTTTGACAAAGGAGGCAGAAATATATAATGGAGGAGAGAAACCACTTTAAAAAGCTGTGCTGGAGAAAATGGTCAACAACTGTAAAAAGAATGTGCTAAAACACATTCTACCACCCTATAGAACAATTCACTTAAAACGGATTAAAGATATAAACGTAAGTCTAGACACTATATAACTCTCAGAGGAAAACATAGGTAAAACAGACTGTAACACAAATCACAGCATGATTCTCTGTGGCCCACCTGAGTGATGGAAATAAAAACTAAAACAAACACGGGACCTCATTAAGCTTGAAAGTTTTACACAACGAAGGAAACAACATGCAAGGTGAAAAGGTAGCCTTAACAATGGGAGAAAATAAGAGTAAAGAAAGTAACTGAAAACAAAGTAATCTCCAAAATACACAAGCAGCTCATGCAGTTCAATACCAGAAAAATAAGCAATCCATCAAAAAGTGGAACAAAGAACTAAAGAGATTTCTCCAAAGGAGACATACAGATGTCTAACAAACACAGGAAAATCTGCTCAACATCACTCATTATCAGAGAAACGCAAATCACTACTCCAGTGAGGTACCGTTTCACACGGGTCTAAAGCTACCATCAAAAACTACCATCAAAAAACTCTACAAGCCAGCAGTGCTGGAGAGGGAGCAGAGAAAGGGAACCTTCTTACATTGTTGGTGGGAAGGCACTATGGAGGACAGTGTGGAGGTTTCTTACAAAAAAGAAAAAAAAGGAAATAGAATTACCATGAGACCCAGTGATCCCACTTCTGGGCATACACACCAAGAAAACTAGAATTCAATGAGACATATGTACTCCAATGTTCATTGGAGCACTATTGACAATAGCTTGGACTTTTGAAACAACCTTGATGTCCGGTTCGAAGATGAATGGTTAAGGATGATGTTGTCTATATACACAATGGAATATTCAGCTATTAAAAAAGGGACACGTTTGAGTCAGTGTTATGAGGTGGATGAAACTGGAACCTACTATACAGAGGGAAGCAAGCCAGAATGAGAAACACCAACGCAGTATATGAAACCTTATATATGAAATTTAGAAAGACGTAAAAACGATGCTATAAGCGAGACAATGAAAGTGATACATATATTAAGAAAAGAATTTGGGACTCTGTGGGAGAAGGCGAGGGTGGGATGCCAGGAAAGAATAACATTGAAACATGAAACATTGAAACATGTATATTATCGTATGGAGAACAGACAACCAGTTGAAGGTCATTGAATGAAGCAAGGCATGCAAAACTGGTGCTGCGGGACAACCGAGAAGGATGAGTCCATGAGATAGGTGACTGATATAATAGTGTGGAGGAAGCTCTGATGAGAATTCAGTAACCATGAAAGAAGTTCACTTGTATTACAGGAAAAGAAAAAGTCTCTTTTTCTCCCTGTTAGCTCTCATTAACTCTATCCACTCGTCAATACCCAGCCTAGCGGGGATGAACCACTTTGATCTCAAATCTAAACCGGGCATTCCAACTTCTACCTTAGGTTCATGACATGAATGCTTATGACTTCATCGTCATCCACTTTTCTTTTACTGTAGCAATGAATAGTCTAACCCACTGTGACTGAGGCCTTCAAGTATGTCACTGTGGAGCCCATCCTTTCTTCTTCCTAACATCATCTCCATGTTCCCCTGAGCATCAGGTACCTCCATAAGTACTTCATAGCTGTTGCTCATGAAGGCAACTGAACAACCCTCATGACCTCTTATCAATCTCATTAACGTGTGAAATAAACAAATATGCTAAAAAGACCTGGAAATCTTCCCTAATACTGAGAACGCCTTCAGAAAAGGGAGTCCCAGTCTTCCTGATAAATTCTTGGTAAAGGTCATGTAACTTGTGGGAAAGAATATAAAGAATATGCTCACTCTTGCTATGGAAAGAAGTGGGTAATACGATGGAATTAAAAAGTCCTTTCACATGTGACATAAAAAATGATGAGACAGCATGGGAAAGACAGACACAAAGCCACATATATGTGGGGTGAAAGTTCTTGGGTTTTTTTGCTCTACGACAGACCTGTTAAATGCATAAAGCAGGCTGCTCCTAGAAAGGAAGAGGTATATGTTGGTATCAAGATTATCATTTCCTCTCAGTTCCATATCTTTCCATTGTGATCCTTACTAGTCCAGACAAGTAAAACTTAAATTAGAGCTTATCATTCCAAAATAGGAAATGAAACATCCCAGTGGACCAGATTCTCTAAAGTCAAAACAGTGTCTTTATTTCGTATACTAGGAAAGAAGTTTCAAATCTTGGATGGTAAAGAAGAAGCATAAGACTCTCCTCATAGGATATGTTTTTGTTTCCTTCTTGGTCATCTTTCTTCTTTCTTTGAAGGTAAAAGACAGGCAGTGAACTTTAATACAGTCACAGAGATAATTTAGAAAAATGTTAAACCCTTCAGTGTGAGTGACACAAAGTCCTATGAGATAATAAATAAACACAATTGCATCTCACACTAAGATACATGTTTGTGTATATATGTTCAGTCTTGTCCAACTCTTTGCAACCAAATGAAATGGAGAACACCAGGCTCCTCTGCTCATGGGATTTACCAGGCAAGATAGTTGCTTCCTGTGGCCATTTCTTACTCCACTGTTAGATGTATGGAATGAATGAAAATATTACCCATAAATTTTCTTGCATCTCTTTCAAGACAAAATAAATTATACAGGCTCTTTGCTCGAGTGAATCTTTCCGAAATTCCAAAGATGCAATTGGGAATGAGAAATGGTTAAAATATTGTGGATGCTCATGATCACAGCAAGGCTGATACAAATTAAAGGAAAAGGTAAACCTCGAAACCTGACCTACCTTAGAATTTAGTGAAGCTCAATTTTTGTTAAACATATACCAACAAAAGTTCCCTTCTTTATGTCCTTATAACAGCTAAAGATGGAGAAATAGGTAAATAGATGGAGTAGAGCTCAGAGAAGTCGGACAGAAATCTCTGTATATGACCCAGACAGTTTTCAAGGGTTTCACCTTTGTTTGCTTGCCTGTTTGCTTGTTTGATTTTAAAGAACTCATTTCCCAGAACTTCATAGAAACTGAAGGTCTTGTGTCACCTTGGTGTTGGCGGGAACCATGACCACGAGCAAGTGGCACTGGTTTTCCCTCAGGGCTCGAGGTATAAATCAGTATGTCCAGGGCTTAAGTTCTCCGTAAGAGAAGCCAGAAATCAAATATCCGAAATCGGTGGGATCATGAAAATAACAAGAGAGCTCCAGGAACAAACAAACAAATAAACATATTCTTCTACTTCGTTGTTTACAACAAAGGTTTTGACTGTGTGGATCACAACAAATGCTGGAAAATTCTTAAAGTGATAGGAACACCAGATCACCTGACCTGCCTCCTAAAATATCTGTATGCAGACCAAGAAGCACCAGTTAGGACTGGATGGAAAACAACAGACTGCTTCCAATTAGAGAAAGGATTATGACAAGGCTGCTTATTTAAATTCTATGTATTGTTCACTTCAGTCTCTCAGTCATATCCGACTCTTTGCGACCCATTAACCGCAGCACGCCAGGCCTCCTTGTCCATTACCAACTCCTTGGGTTTACACAAACTCATGTCCATTGAGTTGGTGATGCTATCCAATCATCTCATCCTCTGTCATCCCTTTCTCTTCCTGCCCTCAATATTTTGTAGCAACAGGAAATTCCCCAGAGAGTCACTTAATCACATCAGGTGGCCAAAGTATTGCAATTTCATCTTCAACATCAATCACTCCAGTGAACACCCAGGACTGATCTCCATTAGGATGGACTGGTTGGAGCTCCCTGCAGTCCAAGGGACTCCCAAGAGTCTTCGCCTCCCCTACAGTTCAAAAGCATCAATTCTTCAGCGCTCAGATTTCTTTAAAGTCCAACTCTCACATCCATACATGCCCACTGGAGAAACCATAGTCTTTACTAGACGGACCTTTGTTGGCAAAGTAATGCCTCTGCTTTTTAATATGCTGACTAGGCTGGTCATAACTTTCCTTTGAAGTAGTAAGTTTCTTTTAATTTTATGGCTGCAATCACCATTGGAGCCTAAGAAATAGTCAGCGACGGTTTTCACTATTTCCCCACCTATTTGTCATAGAGCGATGGGACCAGATACCATGATCTTAGTTTTCTGAATGTTGAGCTTTAAGCGAACTTTTTCACTATCCTCTTTCACTGTCATCAAGAGGTTCTTTAGTTATTTTTCACTTTTTGCCGAAAGGGCAGTGTCGTTGGCATATCTGACTTTATTGATATTTCTCCCAGAAACCTTGATTCCAGCTTGTGCTTCCTCCAGCACAGCACTTCTCATGATGTACTCTGCATATAAGTTAAATAAGCAAGGTGATAATATACAGCCTTGACTTACTCCTTTTCCTATTTTGAATCAGTCTGTTGTTCCATGACCAGTTCTAACTGTTGTTTCATGATCTGCATATAGGTTTCTCAAGAGGCAGGTCAGGTGGTCCGGTATTCCCATCTCTTTCAAATTTTCCGCCATTTATACTGATCCACCCAGTCAAAGGCTTTGGCATAGTCAGTAAAGAAGACAGAGATGCTTTTCTGGAGCTCTCTTCTGGATGTTGGCAATTTGATCTCCGGTTCCTCTGCCATTTTTAAAACCAGCTTGAACATCTGGAAGTTCACAGTTCACGTATTGCTGAAGCTTAGCTTCGAGAATATAGAGCATTATTTTACTAGCATTTGAGATGAGTGCAATTGTGCGGTAGTTTGCACATTCTATGGCATTGCCTTTCTTTGGGATTGAAATTAATATTGCTCTTTTCCACTCCCGTGGCCACTGCTGAATTTTCCAAATTAGCTGGCCTATTGAGTGCAGCACTTTTAAAGCATCATCTTTCAGGATTTGAAAACTGACATCCAAACACCTACACTAGCTTCGTTAGTAGTGATGCTTCCTAAAGCCCACCTGACTTCACATTCCAAGAAGTCTGGCTTTAGGTGAGTGATCACACCATCGTGATTATCTGGGTCGTGAAGATCTTTTTTCTACAGTTCTTCTGTGTATTCTTACCACCTCTTCTTTATATTATCTGTTTCAGTTAGAACCCTACCTTTTCTGTGCTTTTTTTTTTTTTCCTGTGCTTTTTTAAGTCCATCTTTGCATGAAATATTCTCATGGGATCTCCAATGTTCTTGAAGTGATCTCTCGTCTTTCGTATTCTATTGTTTCCCTTCTTTTTTGCACTGATCCCTGAGGAAGGCTTTTTTTTTCTCTCCTTGCTTTTCTTTTGAAATCTGCATTCAAATGTATATATCTTTCCTTTTCTCTTTTGCTTTTTGTCTCCCTTGTTTTCAAAGCTATTTGTAAGGCCTCCTCAGATAGCCATTCATTTTTTGCCTTTCTTTACCTGGGGATGGTCATGATCCCTGTCTCCTGTACAATGTCAGGTACCTCCATCCATAGCTCATCAGGCACTCTGTCAATCAAATCTAGTCCCTTAAATGTATTTTGCACTTACAGTGTATAGTCATAAGGGATTAGATTTAGGTCATACCTGAATGATATAGTGGTTTTCTCCATTTTCTTCAACTTCTGTGTGAATTTGGCAATATGGAGTTCAGGATCTGAACCACAGTCATCTTCCTGTCTTCTTTTTGCTAAATGTATAGAGCTTCTCTATTTTGGCTGCCAAGAACATAATCAATCTGATTTCAGTGTCGACCATCTGGTGATGTCCATGTGTAGAGTCTTCTCTTTTGTTGTTGGAAGAGGGTGTTTACTTGACCCGTGCGTTCTCTTGGCAGAACTCAATTAGCCATTGCCCTGCTTCATTCTGTATTCCAAGGCCAATTTGCCTGGTACTCCATGTGTTTCTTTAATTCCTACTTCTGCTTTCCAGTCCCCTATAATATAGAGGACATCGTTTTTGGATGTTAGTTTTAGAAGGTCTTGTAGGTCTTCATAAAATTTTAAACTTCAGCATCTTCAGTGTTACTGATAAGCGCAAAGATTTGGATTATTATGACAGTAAATCCTTTGCCTTGGAAAAGAACAGAGATCATTCTGTCATTTTTGAGATTGCACCCAAGTATTGCATTTTGGACTCTTTTGTTGACTATGATGGCTAGTCCATTTCTTCCAAGGGATTCCTGCCCACAGTAACAGATTCTCCCATTCCATCTTAGTTCACCGATTCCTAGAATGTCAATGTTCACTCTTGTCATCTCCTGTTTGACATTTCCAATTTGCCTTGATTCATGGACCTAAAATTCCACGTTTCTATGCAGTATTGTTCTTAATAGCATCAAACCCTGCTTCCATCACCAGTCCCATTCATAACTGGTTACTGATTTTCCTCTGGATCTATTGCTTCATTATTTCTGGAGTTATTTCTCCTCTGCTCTCTAGAAGCATATTGGGCACCTACCGAAATCTTTCAGTGTCCTATCTTTCTGTTTTCATGGATATCATGGGGTAATCAAAGCAAAATACAGAAGTGCTTTGCCATTGCCTATGACAGTGGACCATATTCTTCCAATCAGGTGAAGAGTTGTCATCAGGTAAAAGAAAATTTCTTCTTGGCGAAAACTCTATTGCAAATCTAGACATTGTATTTAGCAGAGACATTCACCTTGGTAACAAAGGCCTCCACTTCACACGCCCCTGTTTTTCATCCAGTAGTCATGTGCAGATGTGAGAGCTGGAATATAAAGAAAACTGAGAAAAGGAGAAATGATGGCTTTCAACTGTGCTGCTGCCGAAGACTCTTCAGTTCAGTTCAGTCACTTAGTCGGGTCTGACTCCTTGTGACCCCATGAATCATATTACACCAGGTCTTCCTGTTCATCACCAAATCCCGGAGTTCACTCAAACTCATGTCCACAGAGTCGGTGATGCCATCCAGCCATCTCATTCTCCATCGTCCCCTTCTCCTCCTGCCCCCAACCTTTCCCAGCATCAGAGTCTTTTCCAGTGAGTCAACTCGTCGCATGAGGTGGCTAAAGTATTGCAGTTTCAGCTTTAGCATCAGTCCTTGCAATGAACACTCAGGATTGATCTCCTTTAGAATGGACTGGTGGGATCTCCTTGCAGTCTAAGGGACTGTCAAGACTCTTCTTCAACACCACAGTTCAAAAGCATCAATTCTTTGGTGATCGGCTTTCTGCACAGTCCAACTCTCACATCCATACATGACCACGGGAAAAACCATAGCCTTGACTAGACGGAACTTTGTTGGCAAAGTAATGTCTCTACTTTTTAATATACCATCAAGGTTGGTCATAACTTTCCTTCCAAGGAGTAAGCGTCTTTAAATTTCATGGCTGCAATCACCATCTGCAGTGATTTTGGAGCCCCAAAAATAAAGTCTGACACTGTTTCCACAGTTTTTCCATCTATTTCCCATGAAGTGATGGGACCAGATGCCATGATCTTTGTTTCCTTAACCTCGAGCTTCAAGCCAACCTTTTCACTCTCCTCCTTCATTTTCATCAAGAGGCTTTTTAGTTCCTCTTCACTTTCTGCCATATGGTTAGTGTCATCTGCATATCTGAGGTTATTGATATTTCTCCCAGCAATTTTGATTCCAGCTTGTCCTACTTCCAGCCCATTGTTCCTCATGATGTACTCGGCATATAAGTTAAATGAGCAAGGTGACAATATGCAGCCTTGACGTACTCCTTTTCCTATTTGAAACCGGTCTGTTGTTCCATGTAAAAATCTGACTGTTGCTTCTTGACTTGCATACAGGTTTCTCAAGAGGCACGTAAGGTGGTCTGGTATTCCCGTCTCTTAGAACTTTCCACAGTTTATTGTAATCCACACAGCCGAATGTCGTCCAGTGGAAAACGGAATGGCAAATCACTTCAGTATGCTTGCCTTGAAAGTCCAATGAACAGTATCAAAGGGAAAAATGATAGGATACTGAATGAGGAATTCCCCAGGTCGGTAGGTGCCCAGTATGGTTCTGGATATCAGTGGAGAAATAACTCTAGAAGGAATAAAGGGATGGAGAAAAAGCAAAAGCAATACTCATTTATGGATGTTACCTGTGATAGAAGCAAGGTCCGGTGCTGTAAAGAGCAATATTGCATAGGAACCTGGAATGTTAGGACCATGAATCAAGGCAAATTGGAAGTGGTCAAACAGGAGATGGCAAGAGTGAACATAAACATTCTAGGAACCAGTGAACTAAAATGGACTGGAATGGGTGAATTTAACTCAGATGACCATCATATCTACTTCAGAGGTCAGGAATTCTTTAGAAGAAATGGACTAGCCATCATGGTCAACAAAGAGTCCGAAATGCAGTACTTGGATGCAATCTTAAAAATGACAGAATGATTTCTGTTCGTTTCCAAGAAAACCATTCAATATTACAGTAATCCAGGCCTATGCTCCAACCAGTAACGCTGAAGAAGCCGAAATTGAACGGTTCTATGAAGACCTACAAGACCTTGTAGAACTAACATCCAAAAAAGATGTCCTTTCCATTACAGGGGATTGAAATGCAAAAGTAGGAAGTCAAGAAGCACCTGGAGTGACAGGCAAATTTGGCCTTGGAGCACGGAATGAAGCAGGACAAAGGCTAATAGAGTTTTGTCAAGAGAACACACTGGTCATAGCAAACACCCTCTTCCGACAACACAAGAGAAGACGCTACACTTGGACATCACCAGATGGTCAACACCGAAATCAGATTGATTATATTCTTTGCAGCCAAATATGGAGAAGTTCTATACAGTTAGCAAAAACAAGACCGGGATCTGACTGTGTCTCAGGTCCTAAACTCCTTATTGCCAAATTCAGACTGAAATTGAAGAAAGTAGGGAAAACGACTTGACCATTCACATATGACCTAAATCAAATCCCTTATGATTATACAGTGGAAGTGAGAAATAGATTTAAGGGACTCAGTCTGATAGATCGAGTGCCTGATGAACTCTGGACAGAGATTCGTGACATTGTACAGGAGTCAGGGACCAAGACCATCCCCAAGAAAAGACATGCAATAAAGCAAAATGGCTGTCTGAGGAGGCATTACAAATAGGTGTGAAAAGAAGGGAAGTGAAAAGCAAAGGAGAAAAGGAAAGATATAAGCCTTTGAATGCAGAATTCCAAAGAATTGCAAGGAGAGATAAGAAATCCTTCCTCTGTGATAAATGCAAAATAATAGAGGAAAACAACAGAATACGAAAAACAAGAGATCTCTTCAAGAAAATTAGAGATTCCAAGGGAACATTTCATGCAAAGATTGGCTCAATAAAGGACAGAAATGGTATGTACCTAACAGAAGCAGAAGATATTAAGAAGAGATGGCAAGAGTACACAGAAGAACTGTATAAAAAGGATCTTCACGACCAAGATAATCACGATAACGTGATCACTGACCTAGAGCCAGACATCTTCGAATGTGAAGTCAAATGGGCCTTAGAAAGCATCACTACGAACAAAGCTAGTGGAGTTGATGGAATTCCAGTTGAGCTATTTCAAATCTTGAAAGATGATGCTGTGAAAGTGCTGCACTCCGTATTCCAGCAAACTTGGAAAACTCAGCAGTGGCCACAGGACTGGAAAAGGTCAGTCTTCATTCCAATCCCAAAGAAGAGCAATGCCAAAGAATGCTCAAACTACCGCACAATGCACTCATCTCACACGCGAGTAATGTCATATTCAGAATTCTCCAAGCCAGGCTTCAGCATTATGTGAACCGTGAACTCCCAGATGTTCAAGCAGGTTTTAGAAAAGGCAGAGGCACCAGAGGTCAAATTGGGAACATCCGCTGGATCATGGAGAAAGCAAGAGAGTTCCAGAAAAACATCTATTTCTGCTTCATTGACTATGCCAACTCCCAGAGACCACCCGAACTCATGTCCACTGATCGGCAATGCCATCCAAACATGTCATCCTCTGTCATCCCCTTCTCCTCCTGCCCTCAATCTTACCCAACATTAGGGTATTTTCCAATGAGTCATCTCTTCACATCAGGTGTCAAACTATTGGAGTTTCAACTTCACTATGACATATTCCAAGGAATACCCAGGGCTCATCTCCTTTAGGATGGACTGGTTCGATCTCCTTGCAGTCCAACGGTCTCTGAAGAGTCTTTTCCATCACCATAGTTCAAAAGCATCAATTTTTCAGCACTAACCTTTCCTTACAGTCCAACTCTCACATTCATATATGACCACTGAATAAATCATAGCCTTGACTAGATGGACCTTTGATGGCAAAGGAATGTCCCTGCTTTTTAATATGCTATGTAGGTTTGTCATAACTTTCCTTCCAAAGAGAAAGCGTCTTTTAATTTCATAGCTGCCATCAGTATCTGCAGTGATTTTGAATCCCGAAAAGTTAAAGACTCTGAGGGGGACCTTGGACTGCAAGGAGATTTAGCCAATTCATCCTAAATTAAATCAAACATAAGTATTCATTCGAAGGACTAATGATGAAGTTGAAAGTTCAGTTTTGGCCAGCTGACGCAAAGTGTCAAATCACTGGAAAATTCATGATGCTTTTAAAGTTTGATGACAGGAGAAGAAGAGAGTAATGGAGGATAAGATGGTTGGATGGCATCAGAAAAACAATGGACATGCACTGGCACAAACTCTGGGAGATACTGAAATATAGAGAGGCCTGTTGTGCAACAGTCCATGCCGTCACAAAAGAGTTGAAGACAACTTGTTGACTGAAAAATGACACTCAATGTCTCTAGTGTTACTTCTTCAAATCACTCTATGATTAAACACTTAATGAAAGTAGTAACAAATAACAACTTAGGTGGTATAATAGCAGATGGTGCAATGCATTTTTTGTAAACAAATATGGGAACTGTAGGGTCTGAAAGAAATAAATCTTAGGATTGAATGAATTTTAAATATTACTGTTAGGGAGCAGATAGGAAGATGGGAAGATGCAGAAGGAATAGGACGGGGTGACAACTGTCTCCCTCAGAAATTCATCAAAAGAAAAATTGAACGCTGAGTGAATCCAACAAAACAACTTCTGAATGCTGGCAGAGGACATCAGGCAACCAGAAAAGCAGGCCATTGTCTTCGAAAAGAGGTAGGAAATAATACAAAAGATAAAAAGAGAGGTAAAACAGGGTGGGATGGAGGTCCATCCCGAGAAGGGAGGCTAGAAGTTTCCAAGCACTTGGAAACACTCACTGGAGAATCTGTGACAACTCTTGGAACCTCAGAGGGCCACATAACTGGGAGGAACAATAAATAAATAATTAAAACCTACAGACTACGTGTCCAGTGGTAACTCCCAGCAGAGAAGAAGTGCAGCCGCCCGCACACCCCACCAGCAAGCAGGGACTGGGCAGGGAGGGGCGGGCTGCATCCCTTAGAGTAAGGACAGGGCATGAATGCCCCTAGTGCAATCTGAGGGTGCTAACTTAAGATAGCTAAGCAGACTGTGGGATAGCTAGCCCACAAAAAGGCGAAAAGTCCCAAGATAAGACACCAGCAGACCCACTCACAGAACAAAGGACTAAACAGAGCTAAGAGCGGTTTCACAAGTGACATCTCAGAATCGGGGCTGAGACAGCCATCCCTCTCCCCGGGCCCCCCTCGGTGGCCGGGGTTGGGGGTGGGGGGGTGTGAGGTTGGGACGACTGGGGGGTGGGAGCGTGGGGGGCGGACAGCGGGGGGGTCTGCCGTGGTGGCAGGGGCAGTGTGTGTGTGTGTGTGTGTGTGTGTGTGTGTGTGTGTGGAGTTGGGGTTAGGGGATGGGGGTGCGCGAGGCGAGGGGACCCTCCCAGTCCCCCTGAGAAGTGAAGGCAGGTTCTGTGCCACTGAGAACTTCCTGCCTTCAGGCGTGTGAGACGAGCAGGTTTCTCTCCAACCCACGGCCATGCATCGTTTTCACCCCACTCCCAAAAACAGACAAAACGTATTTGTTTATCTTGGGGCTTTTTTTCTGGCCGAGGCCAAAGACCTCTTCAAGCGTGTCCAAAGGATCTGACAGGATGGCAGGGTGCAGGTCAATCCAGGTGTCAAGAGATGCAGAGAATCTGCCAGAGCTGTGACTCAGGCCTTTTTCCGAAACAGGCCAATTTGCATGATTTCCTGGACAGGAGTCACCCCAGAAATTTTCTTGAAGGGATCGAGTTGCAGGAGTCGGGGCCGTGGCCCCGCCGCTGCCAGAGGGCCTCCTTAGCCTGGCAGGCCGGCCTGCAGGCTGGCAGGCTGGCTGGCAGGCATGCAGGCAGGCAGGCAGGAGCTATTGTCTGTGGGCCCCTCCCCTTTGCAGGGCCTCCTCCGATAGCTTCATTCAAATGCAGAAAGCATTCCAGTCAACTCAGAGCCTTCGACTTTGCCTCGAGCTTCTCTGTATTGAATGGTGATACGCCCCACCCACCCTCATCCGCCCCACGTCTCCATTTCTCCACTTTGAGGCTGCCCGCTTCGGCACGGCACGGCGCGGGGGAAGGGGGCTGGGGGGTGGGGAGGGAGGTTGAGGGACAAAGTCGCCTTGTGTTAGGCCAAAGGAGTCGCCTCCTTTTTGGAACCCTGGACACCCCGCTCATGCCTTTGAGGATCACGGACGTGGCTCGAAGCGGCCATCATCACTTGACATCTTTCCCTTCCGTGGGAGGAGGTTTTCATTTCTGCCTGCCTTCAGAGGGACAGAAAAGGAAGGAGGGGCAGAGCGTTCCTCTGGCGCTGGCCGGTTCTTAAAGTCACTTGAATCCAAAACACTCCATAGGGCACGGAGGTTCACGTGGGGTGGGGTGGGGACGGCGGCCTATTCCGGCCCCAGCAGTTCCCTCCTCTGACACCTGCCTGGAACCCACGAAATGCTGAGCTGGTGACTGTGTG
Source organism: Moschus berezovskii (assembly GCF_049115385.1). Lineage (NCBI taxonomy): Eukaryota > Metazoa > Chordata > Mammalia > Artiodactyla > Moschidae > Moschus > Moschus berezovskii. The sequence continues at coordinate 59,316,259 of NC_142489.1, forward strand.
TGTGAGTGCGTGCATGTACGTGCGTCCGTGAGAGACGGCGAGCGCACGTGTGTGTGTGTGTGTGTGTGTGTGTGTGTGTGTGCATGCCTGGACGTGAGAGAAAAAGAAGAAAAAGAAAAGGAAGGGGGAGACCCACCCAGAAGGAAAGAAGGAAGGGACGAGGCAAGGAGGGAGGGAGGGACCAATTAGGTTAGTTAGTACGGGCCTCCATGTCGTGGAAAGAGTTTCTGAGCACAGATCCTGCGTTCAGTGAAACAGTTATCTGTAGTATCTCCTCTCAGGAGGCTGTGATGTTGAGGGACGGGTTCGGGAAAGCAGGCCTGGGGTGCAAGCAATTAGGTTCTTATATTCTCCTCAGAGGCACTTGTAGGGGAACCAAGGAAACACACAGGTTCATCCCTGGAGCGGATAGGAAACCAGTCGGTGGAGGGGAGTCAGTCCAGGAGATTGCTAGACGTCCCGGTCGGGTCCTGAAGCGGGTTGCCATGTCCTTCTCTAGCAGACCATCGTGGCCCCGGGATAGGACCCGGGTCTAGTGCATCGCAGGCAGACTCTTGACGGTGTGAGCCACCAGGGAAGCTCTGTCAGAAATGTTCCCCAAGTCCTCTAGCTTCCATCCGCAGGGCAAGAGAACGTGAGACACGTTCACCCCCCCAGAGAGGGTTGTCCCCAGGGATCGGAGGCAAGTTGGAAAACGTCAGGAACCAGTCCCCCTTTCGGGTGAGGAAACACACGCAAAGGAACAGACACACGTAGTAGCTAGCACAGGACTCTCCGATCCCAGAAGCGTGTATCCCCGTTTCCCAGAAACATCCTCTGGGCCCCTAAAAAACGTGGGGAAATCACTGTCGCCAAGGAGACAAGAATCCTCCCTGACCTGGAGAAGGCAACGGCAACCCACTGCAGTGTTCTTGCCTGGAGAATCCCATGGACAGAGGAGCCTGGTGGGCTAGAGTCCATGAGGCTTCAAGAGTCAAGACACAACTTAGCGACTCAACCACCATCCAGATGGGTTCGCTGAGAACTAGAGCCACCTGGAAGTTAAGTGGGAGGTTGGACTGGACGGGGGTGCAGAGTTCTGTCTGGGGGAGAAAGTAGCCTTGGACTAACGGGGGCAGGGAGCGGCCAGAAACACTGCTCAAGAAGTTGTTCCCAACAGGAGAAGGATCAAGTTCAGATGTAGGCTTACAAAAAGAGGGAATGTAGAACCTCATGTAGAACTCAACGCTCCGGCAATGCATTTTTGCTTCTGTACTTTGCTTGCCGCTTGCTGCTGGTAGAACCAAAGTGACTCCATGTGAGATAAGGTTGTTTTAAGTAAAGATTCCTAGAATTGTTTTTGAGTAAGGCTGTGTAAAGATCCCTGGAATTGTTTGTTGGGTAAGGATGAGTGAGGAGTCCTAGGAAGACAGCAACCTGAAAAACAAGTGAATCTTAAACACCAGAATGCGGGCGGTTGTGACACAGAGATCAGGCAAATAGGTTAAAGGGCCAGGGTGGGCTTATCTCGTTAAACCACCGAGAGGTGACGCAAACCAAAGATATACATCTGTGTGTAGAGTGTGGAAAATTACTGTATGTAAAAAGATTACTTTTGATTTCATGGCTGCGATCAGCATCTGCAGTGATTTCGGAGCCCAAGAAAATAAAGTCTGACACTGTTCCCACTGTGTTTCCATCTATTTCCCATGAAGTGATGGGACCAGATGCCATGATCTTTGTCTGCTGAATGTTGAGCTTCAAGCTTCAAGCCAACCTTTTCACTCTCCTCTTTCACTTTCATCAAGAGGCTTTTGAGTTCCTCTTCACTTTCTGCCACAAGGGTGGTGTCCTCTGCATATCTGAGGTGATTGATATTTCTCCCAGCAATCTTGATTCCAGCTTGTGCTTCTTCCAGCCCAGCGTTCCTCATGATGTACTCTGCATATAAGTTAAATAAACAAGGTGACAGTATACAGCCTTGACGTACTCCTTTTCCTATTTGGAACCAGTCTGTTGTTCCATGTCCAGTTCTGACTGCTGCTTCCTGACCTGCATACAGGTTTCTCAAGTGTCAGGTCAGGTGGTCTGGGATTCCCATCTCCTTCAGAGTGTTCCACAGTTTATGGTGATCCACACGGTCAAAGGCTTTGGCATAGTCAATGAAGCCGAAATAGATGGTTTTCTGGAACTCTCTTGCTTTCTCCATGATCCAGCGGATGCTGGCAATTTGATCTCTGGTGCCTCTGCCTTTCCTAAAACCTGCTTGAACATCTGGGAGTTCACGGTTCGCATATTGATGAAGCCTGGCTTGGAGAATTTTGAGCATGCCTTTACTAGCGTGTGAGATGAGTGCAACTGTGCGGTCGTTTGAGCATTCTTTGGCATTGTCTTTCTTTGGGATTGGAATGAAGACTGACCTTTTCCAGTCCTGTGGCCACTGCTCAGTTTTCCAAATTTGCTGGCATATGGAGGGCAGCACTTTCACAGCATCCTCTTTCAAGATTTGAAGTAGCTCAACTGGAATTCCATCACCTCCACTAGCTTTGTTCGTAGTGATGCTTTCTAAGGCCCACTTGACTTCCCATTCCAAGATGTCTGGCTCTAGGTCAGTGATCACTTTACCGTGACTATCTTGGTCGTGAAGATCATTTTTGTACAGTTCTTCTGTGTATTCTTGCCACCTCTTCTTAATATCTTCTGCTTCTGTTAGGTCCATACCATTTCTGGCCTTTATCGAGCCCATCTTTGCATGAAATGTTCCCTTGGAATCTCTCATTTTCTTGAAGAGATCTCTTGTTTTTCCTATTCTGTTGTTTTCCTCGATTTCTTTACGTTGATCTGAGGAAGGCTTTCTTATCTCTCCTTGCTATTCTTTGGAACTCTGCATTCAGATGCTTATATCTTTCCTTTTCTCCTTTGCTTTCCGCTTCTCTTCTTTTCACAGCTATTTGTAAGGCCTCCTCAGACAGCCATGTTGCTTTTTTGCATCTCTTTTCCATGGGGATGGTCTTGGTCCCTGTCTCCTGTACAACGTCACGAACCTCCGTCCAGAGTTCATCAGGCACTCTATCTCTCAGATCTAGTCCCTTACGTCTATTTCTCACTTCCACTGTATAATCATAAGGGATTTGATCTAGGTCATATCTGAATGGTCTAGTGGTTTTCCCTACTTTCTTCAATTGAAGTCTGAATTTGGCAATAAGGAGTTCATGATCTGAGTCACAGTCAGCTCCTGCTCTTGTTTTTGCTAACTGTATACAACTTCTCCATCTTGGGCTGCAAAGAATATAATCAATCTGATTTCGGTGTTGACCATCTGGTGATGTCCAAGTGTAGAGTCTTCTCTTGTGTTGTTAGAAGAGGGTGTTTCCTATGACCAGTGCGTTCTCTTGAGAAAACTCTCTTAGCCTTTGCCCTGCTCCAAGGCCACATTTGCCTGTTACTCCAGGTGTTTCTTGACTTCCTACTTTTGCCTTCCAGTCCCCTAGAATGAAAAGGACATTTTTTTGGGTGTTCGTTCTAAAAGGTCTTGTAGGTCTTCATAGAACCATTCGACTCCGGCTTCTTCAGCGTTACTGGTTGGGGCATATGCCTGGATTGTTGTAATATCGAATGGTTTGCCTTGGAAACGAACAGAAATCATTCTGTCGCTTTTAAGATTGCATCCAAGGCCTGCATTTCGGACTCTCTCGTTGACCATGATGGCTACTCCACTTCTTCTAAGGGATCCCTGCCCACAGGAGTAGATATAATGGTCATCTGAGTTAAATTCACCCATTCCAGTCCACTTTAATTCAATGATTCCTAGAATGTCTATGTTCACTCTTGCCATCTCCTGTTTGACCACTTCCAATTTGCCTTGATTCATGGACCTAACATTCCAGGTTCCTATGCAATCTTGCTCTTTACAGCACCGGACCTTGCTTCTATCAACGGTCACACCCACAACTGGGTATTGGTTTTGCTTTTGCTCCATCGCTTTATTCCTTCTAGAGTTATTTCTCCACTGATCTCCAATAGCATACTGGGCACCTACCAACCTAGGCTATGGTTTTTCCCGTGGTCATGTATGGATGTGAGAGTTGGACTGTGAATAAAGCTGATCGCCGAAGAATGGATGCTTTTGAACTGTGGTGTTGGAGAAGACTCTTGAGAGTCCCTTGGACTGCAAGGAGATCCAAGCAGTCCATTCTAAAGGAGATCGGTCCTGAGTGTTCATCGGAAGGACTGATGCTTAAGCTGAAACGGCAATATTTTGGCCAGCTCATGCGACGAGCTGACTCACTGGAAAAGACTCTGATGCTGGTAAAGGTTGGGGGCGGGAGGAGAAGGGGACGACAGAGAATGAGATGGCTGGATGGCATCACGGACTCTGTGGACATGAGTTTGAGTGAATTCCGGGAGTTGGTGATGGACAGGGAGGCCTGGCGTGCTGTGAGTCATGGGGTCGCGGAGAGTCGTACATGACTGAGCGACTGAACTGAACTGAAAAAGATGACTATGTGTGGATGCTTTGAAACTACTATGGTTTAAAAATTCTATATAAACCCTTGGCTTAGAGTGCTCGGGGTCCTTGTTGAAACCCACTGCGTCGGGCAGACGCTTGGACCCCAGCTAGCTGAAAATAAACGTTGCCGTGTTTCTTGCATTATCATGAGTGTTCTCTGTTCCTTGGAAGGAAGGGCGACTACGGACCCTAACATGAACTTGACTAAAGGCAGCAGATCAAGCCAGCCCAACAGAAATAGATGTAGAGTGACTGAAAGAGTGGAGAAGGCACAGCAGGTTCTGGCTGACTTCACCCAAAGCCTAGGTGAGGAATCTGGGACCAGGCAGGGAAGGGCTGTAAAGGCAGTTTGGGGAGGGGTTTCGGAAGGCCGTCTGACTTCTCTTCGGAGGAAGTTTCGAGCTTGTTGGGTTAGCAAGCAATAGAAATGGGATTGAAAATGGAATCGGGGCCTCTGTGCCGCTTGGTGTCTGCCAAGCAAATGTTTCTCAGTTGCCACCGGCCTGAAGAAGCTATCTGGTAAACTCTTTCATTCCTTTGATTGTGCACTTTAAATCTCCCCCCCCAACCCCGTTTCTTAATAAATTCTTTTGAAAAATGTGGAAGAAAGAAAAAAAGAATCCTCTCTGACAGTTTCTGAAGTCTGAAAGGACCAGGTAGAGAGAAAAAGAGAAACGATTCCATTCTGCTGACAGGGTTGTGGTATGCAGTGACCGAGGAACAGATGTGTCCATCTGTCAAAACCCACATGTGAAACGCTGTGTCCTTCCTGTCCTTTGTTTCCTCTCTGTATCTGGAGCACAACAGATTTGAACGGTAGGTACTTTTATGATTGTATGTCGTTTTTCCTACCCGCCTGCCCCTCCATCTTCTCTCGGTCTCTCTCGCTTTTCACTCAGGTTAGGGAATTTAAAAAAAAAAAAAAAAAGGAGACATCTGTAGTTCTGCAGGTCAGGAAGTCACAGTTAGAACTAGGCATGGAACACAACAGGCTGGTTCCAAACAGGGAAAGGAGTATATCGGGGCTGCATATTGTCACCCTGCTTATTTAACTTATATGCTGAGTACACATCATGAGATACGCGGGGCTAGAGCAAGCACAAGCGGGAATCAAGGTTGCCGGGAGAAATATCGATCACCTCAGATATGCACATGACACAACCGTTATGGCAGAAATGAAGTCTAGAGGGGGTTTGCAAAGTCGTGTTCGTTTCAGGTTTTCAGATTCTTTTCCTTTAGAGGAGGTTCATGCAAGGTCATAAGTCTGTTTTCCTGGGCTGGCATAGGAAGGCGCTTGTTCATTGTTTCCATGTACAGTTTATGTGTCCATGTTCAACCCGTCCTCCTGAGTGGACCGTCCCACCCCCAATCCTCTTTTCGACAAGAAGTCAGGCATCCACTTGAGCATCCTCCTCCTCAGTTCATCCAACCCCATGGAAGAAGCCATACCTCCAGTTTTGCCATCGGTTCTCTACACCTCGCCCGATGATGGCGGGTGACGGGAAGACTGACAGTTCTGAAGAATTTTGCAAGAGCTTTGTGGAAGGCTCCTAGGATTTGCTTGGCGAAGTGGGTGGCGTGTCAATTAGTAGAGACTGTGGAAGGTATGCCCCAAGTGGCAAACACCGTTGCTTTTAGTTGTGGTCGGTTTGCTTTCTTGCAGCGAGGGACGGAAGGAAGGCTTCCTTTCACCTTCCACAGAGAAAGCTATATGCCTAGCGTATACCAAGGATGTGTGACCACCCCACGCACGCCCGCCCGCCCCAGGTTACAGGCGCGACAGGTCAGAATGTAGATAGAAATCTTCAGGTCAAGGGAGGGTGTATTCACAACAGGCAGACTCATCTGAAAGGCACCCTGTCCGGTGAAGTTGGAGGGAGGGGAGGGAGGGCAGAGGGATGATGAGGAGGGGAAGGAGAAAGAGAGGGAAAGGGTCACACACGGTGTGTCTGTGTGTGTCGTGTCTGTGCTGCGTGCGTGGTGTGTGGGGCCGTGTGTGTTTATGTTTGTTTGTGTCGGAGGGCGTTGTCCATTTCCTGGCTGTGTCTCTGTCTCCGCCCCCACCCGACCCAACACGACCCGACCCGACCCGACCGGACCCCGCCCTCCACGCCACGCCCCGCCACGAACCCACCCGCCCCGCCCCACCAGCCCCGCCACCGATACACGCCCGCCCCAAACACCCACCCGCAGGCGCACATTCCCACCCGCCCACCTGTAAACACCATACCTCCCACTCACACCACAACGCAGTTTGTGTGTGGGCGGTGGGCACGGCGGTGGCGTGTGGCCGCTGTGCAGGGCCGTGTGTGTTGTGTGTGTGTGGGGTGGCGGGAGGTGTGTGCGGTATGCCTGTGGTGTGTGGGGATGTGAAGGGGAGCGGGCAGAGACAGAGAGACACAGTCAGGCAAAGGACATCGTGTATATGCATGGGTGTTCCGCATCATTTGCTTGTGTTTTCTGAGCTCATTCAATCACTTCCGTGATCAAGACAACTCCCCTGAGATCGTGGGGGGTTGGCAGCGGCGCCCCACATCCTGTCAAGCAGGTGACCTTTGATCCTTGCATCCTGCCCCTGAACCTGACTGGAGCGAGTGGATGCGCGTGATCTGTCGTGGCTTTGTTTGGAATTCTTAGCGGGAGAAGGACGATTCCCCCCCTCATGCCCAGGGACGAGGCCAAAGAGATGGAAGTCAACTTTCCAAAACGACATTTCCAATCCAAACCAAAAAGCCGAAGTGGCTACCCATCCCCCACCACTACGCCCTCCCTCTTGACCTCTGGCCCAAAGGGCCCCTCCCACACAGCCTCCTTCCACAGCCCCAGGGCATTCCAGAGTTAGCCAGCCCGGTCTGCTCCATCCGTGGTCCCCTCACCCCCTTTTCCGCAGGACCATCTGAAAAAGCGACCGACCAGCAGGTGGCGCCCAACACACAGCACGCTGTCCAGAGAGCCGGCCGCAGCATAGGAGCTTCGGGGGCGACGCGTTCATTTCCAGACGGGGCTCCTCCTAGGGTGCAGTTTCTCCGCTCAGTCACGACGAGGACAGGACAAAGTCCCTGGGTGAGGTACGACGGACGTATGAACGGGAGGGGATGGGAAGGATTCTTCAAGCCCTTCCCGGGTGGGGGCAGCGGAATGCACACCCATCCGAGGGCAACCGCAGGCCAACGTCATGCGGCACGAGAACCCGCCCCGAAGAAATAACTCGCCATCATCCCCGTCCCTGTCACCACACTTTGGGCGTGCCAGGAGAAACACCTCGGGTGACCCACGACGACGACTGTCAGCAAAAGCAACCTTCAACAATGGCACGAATAAACAGGCCTCAAGGTTGGCAATACGCACTCGTATTGTGGCCATGCAACGAAAAGCAGAAGCATGCACTCATCACACACATAACCGCAAGGAAGAAACTCGACACATCTGAACAAGAAAACGGAAATGTCAAGAATGGGTGGATCTGGTTGGTTGGCCCGCTGAGGCCCAAACAACCACAGAAGGCAAGTCGACATGAGAACCCGCCGCCCTCGGCCTTGCTGTGCAAAGTCCGGCAGGTCGACCAGACGTGCGCTGCAAAGGGAGGGCGAGGGCGGAGGGGCCGGCTGGGCGACCTGCCTGACTTGCATAGCTAGGCCGAGGGCAGCGGGGAGACTGGTCGTCCGGCCGGGTGCAGCACGGAGAATCCGAGGGCGGTGGGGCCCGCTGGTCGACCTGCCGGTCTTTACATAGGTAGCCCTAGGGCGGCTGGGCGGCTGGTCGACCAGCCGGATGCAGCACCAAGAGGCCAAGTGCCGTGCAGCCCGCTGGTCGACCTGCCGGTCTTCCCCAGCAAGGCCGAGTGCGGTGGGACCGCTGGTCTACCGGACAGGCGCTGCAACGGGAGGCCGAGGGCGTCGGGGCCGGGTGCTCCACCTGCCGGTTTTGCACAGCTAGCACGAGAGCGGCGGGGCAGCTGGTCGATCGGCCGTGTGCAGAACAGAGGCCAAGTGCGGTGCAGCCCGCTGGTCGACCTGCCGGTCTTGCCCAGCAAGGCCGAGTGCGATGTGCCCGCTGGTCTACCGGACAGTTGCTGCAACGAAAGGCCGAGGGCGTCGGGGCCTGGTGCTCCACCTGCCGGTTTTGCACAGCTAGCACGAGAGCGGCGGGGCAGCTGGTCGACCGGCCGTGTGCAGCACCAAGAGGCCAAGTGCGGTACGGCTCGCTGGTCGACCTGACGGGCGCTACACCGGGAGGCCGAGGGCGGCAGGGCCGGCTGGGCGACCTGCCGGTCTTGCCCAGATAAGCCCCGGGCGGTGGGGCCCACTGGTCGACCTGCCGTTCTTTGAACAGCGAGGCCTTGGGCGGCGGGGTGGCTGGTAGACCGGACATGTGCAGCACCGAGAGACTGAGTGTGGCGGGACGGCTGGTTGACCCCCACCGTCGAAGGAGAAAGGGACAGCACAAGGGCTCCACAGACGCCCACGTGCCATCCCCCCTCTCCCCACCGGCAGGGACAGAGGGAAGTGACTCGCGCGCGCAACCCTGCATGCTTGGGCGCCAGGGTTCCCCAACCCTCTTTCACATGGATTCGAGGGCACTGCTCCCCCCGGGGACGGCAAAGGCCGACGGACGACACCCACGTGAGGCGAGGTCGGCTCCGTCCCAGACAAGGAAAGGGAGCACAGGCGGTGGCGAGCGCCGGACGAGGAGGGAAGACCGGCAGCAGCGGGCAGGGCCCAGCAAGTACACACGGCGGAGGCCGCAAGACAGGGGCGCGGGTGCCACCCAGGAACCAGAAAACACCAGGAACGCGGCCGGACCACCAGGAAAACAAGCACGGGATCCCACCGCCACCCACACACAGGGGCGGTTCCGCACCCACGTGCTCTGGCAGTCGCCACAGTGGCCCCACTGCACACTCGAGAGGGGCAGAAGATGGGGGGTCCGATACCCCAAGGCTCCCTCTCGGATCGCTAGAGAAGGCTTTCTCACTGAGGGCGTGCCGCCCCTCATCCGAGCGTCTCCCTTTCAGGCCCAGGGAGGCGCTCCACGAGCCACCAAAGCCCTCAGCTGGGCAGGAGGGCTCTGCGGTACAGGCAAACTGAGGACCCACACGGGAGGCGTGTGCACGGTCAGGGCCGGAGCGGAGCCCGCGCCCCGCCCCCTGCAATTCCGCTCCTCCGTCAGCCTCCACGACGAGAGAGAACAGGGACACCCCCTCTCTTCCTGTCTCAACCCCCGCCAAAGAGAGCCAACTCACGGGACACACTTGCTACCGTGGCGGGGACCCGAGGAGGACACCGGGTTAAGGGAAACGACACCAACGCTCGGCCTCAGGCCCCTGAGGGACAACCTAGAGCGCTCCAGGGGCACCACCGAGGGGCACAACGAGGCACGCACACACACCCATCGGGGCACGTGAGTGCGGCAGAGGCACAGCCTTCCCCACCGCCGGGGAGGCGATGCGAGAGCATCTGCTGTGTCAAGAAGACCAACGGTCCCCCAACTGACACCCCGAGGCAGCAGTGGGGGACAGGAGACAGAAGGTCAGGGCCAGTGACTGCACCCAAACCCTGCCTTCCTCACCCTCCCCGACGGGCAAGAAGAGGGGAAAGACAAGGGAGAGGTCCCGCGGACAGACCGAGAAGAGCGGGCACGTCCACCGGGAACGCCCGTCCCTCGTCCGGCACGGCTAAGGCTCGGCCAGGGAGAGCACGACCACACCAAATCGATCTCAGGTGAACCAAGGCGGAGTGGGGTCAGGCACGATGAGGACCGTCACCAGAGGGGCCCGCTTTCAGCCTCAGCGGACACCTTCCCTTACCCACCTCGCCTCAGGCGAGAGCGGCCAACGACCCCCCCAGGAGGAGAACGCCTGACACGCGGCACGGAGCCTACGGGGCAGGGGTCGGCCCAGCCACCACCAGGTACCCGCAGCGGGGAAGCACACAGGGTAGAAGACCCAACGCCACCTCACCCCACCGCCCTCGGGTCGCCCAGAGACCGGAGGTGGCACCACCCCGTTGGATCAGCCAGGCACGCCACCTAGGAGCCGGCGCACAGGCCCAGATGGGCAGCTCCAGCGGCAAGGGCCGAATCGGGGGCCAGCCGGCGGCCCAAAGGGCCCAGAGACCCGCGTGCATCTAGAGACCCAAAGACCTCAGTGGCAGGCACCAAACAGAGACGAGCCTGTCAGCACCAACCTGATGGTAAAAAAGGCCCATTAAGGGCCACAAAATGACAGCAGGCGACAGTGGAGCCCACCTACGACCCGCAGGGAGGGGCCCCGGAACCTTGACCAGGCCACCTGTCCCCAGCACTATCCCGTCAACACCAGACCCGGTGCTCTGGGCTGGGGGACATCTGGTCGACCGGGGTAGGGGGGTTCGGGGAGGGGGCGCATGGTGGCAAATTGGGGGCACCGACGCCCAAGGAGAGAGAGCTGGCCGGGGAGACTCCCTCCCCACTTCACCCACACGGGTAGGTCTACCGGTCCGTCCGTGTCTCCGAACGGGGATTTGGCTTCGATGGGCAAAAAGACAAAAGAACCGTTGGCAAGGCGTCCCCAACGAGACGAGCGGGCCCGGACCAAGGACGGCGCCCGGGGCCCAGACTGTCCTAGACACGGCACCCAGGACAGCTGGAGCAGGTCCCCACCTCCTGACCGGGATTCAGGGAGTTGGGGAGGGGTGAGAAAAAGTTGCGTCCGACGACCGAAACCCACGAGGGCACGCTGAAGGGTCGAGCGTGCCCTCCCCGGCCACCCGCGGAAGTAGGGTCCGATCCATCCACGTCTGCGGACCTATCGGAACTTTGACAAAGAAAAAGCATGTGTGCCGGGAGACGCCTCGGGTGAGGGTGCCGGTGGAGAGTTGGACCGCACACGCGCCCGCGACGGCCGGCCTCTCCGGGTCACCTCTCACCACTCCGGCGGGCGGTTCCCCACCTCCGGAGCGGGGCCGAGGGCGAAGCGAACGCTCCTGAGCGTGGCCCAGGAGGAGGCCGGACCGCCGAGTCCTAGTGCAGGCGCTCCGGGCAGGGAAGACCCTCTCCCTGCCCACCGCGGGGCCCCGGCCCAGGTAGGGTCCGGCCGTTCCGTCTCCGCGGCCAGAGGGGCACAGGGAGATGCTGGTCGACCCAGAGAGGCCGCCCCAGAGCCCGGATCCGCAGCGCAGCGACAAGTCACCCTCCTCAGAAGCCTAGAGAACCAATCTCGGGTGACATCAGGACGTCCCTAGGCCTCGGCGCCACGGGGACTGTCGCCGCCAGCGTAACCGGCCTCTGAGAGCTCTGCCTCGAACTCGGGGGCTGAGTCACAATCCTCCTGAAGGCCGCGCCGAAGCTCCGGAGGGGAGGGACAATATAAAAGCGGACGCCAGGTGGCTCCCGACAACCGGCTCACACGTCCCAAGGCTGGCCGCCGAGGACGCCATAGCGCCGGCCGCCCAAACGCCCGAGCTCTGCCCCGAAGCCTCGACCGCCGAGCGACGCAATGCGACGCGACCCCGGCCGCAGAAGAAGGGAGACGAGCTGGGAAATATCTCCTCAGGAGGCTGCCACGAAGGAGACGCGCTCCCCCACGCGATACCAGGGTGCTGGGGGGACATTCCACGGAGACGCCGGGGGCGGGGTCTCGGGGCGGGGTCGGCAGAGAGAGGGGCACCAGTGACATCCCGGGCTGCCCGGTCCCCCTCCCCCGAAAGAGGGAGGGACCGAACCGACCGGCAAAGCAAAACCAGGCAAGCGCTCCTCAGAGACCAAAGCAAGACTTTCCAGAGCAGACACAGACACAGATATGCAAACCCAGGAGCAAGAAAGGAAAGGGAGGAGACACTCGGTCCCCCAACAAGAGAAAAACAAAACTCAACCTAGGTAGAGACCCTGACAACGTCCAAAGACGACAAACACAAGCAAGCGCGGGTGGGTGGAGAAAGTGCACTTGAGGTCAAGAGAACATGGATTTCAAACTAGCTGGCCACAAACACCAGAAAGGCGGGTCGAGAGTGCCAGAGCTGCGGGGGTTGGGGGGGAGGGGAGGGGAGGGGCGTGGTGGTGAGGAGGACCGAGTCCATAGGGATCCACTAAATAAACCCCGGGTTCCATGACAACAGCTAATTAAATGAATAGATACCTTTTGGAAGTCGAACAGAAACGATAGGAAACAAAACCACCGGGCAGGCAGGAAAGTCAAGTCGTAGAACTGCTCTGGCACCTTAAAAGTCAGAGCGAGAGAGAGAGAGCGAGCGAGCGAAAGAGAGAGCGAGAGTGAGAGAGAATGCATACACATGTGCATATACGCGTGTACATATGTATACGCACACATATTCGCGTCTATATATGCGTGAACACATGCATATAAACAAATACGAAAGAAGGGCATGGTCACGTACACGCATGTGTCTGTGTGTGCACATGTATGCCTAGGCGTTTATAGTGGGCGTGTACGCTTGGGTGTATATCCATATACACAGGCATATATACACATACGTGTACGGATAGACACAGGCATGAATACACACGCTCATATGTGGGTGGACTCAGAGATATCAGCTCTCATCACCTGGCCCCTCACACAGAGAGAAACCACAGCACCAGGGAAAAGAGTCCTGTGATCCTTCGGAACACTCCACCAAAGATTCCCCATTCGACCCAACCCAACATAAACACATACGTCTGTATGTGTGGGATCCACACTTATACCTAGGTAGACATCCATACACACATAACGATCGAACTCTCTGTCTGTGTGCATACGCCTGTATCTATGCATGTGCGCGCACAGTGCGCATGCATAGGCAGATACCCACACCCCCACCCCACCCCAGCCCCATACAGGAATGGGACTCAACCACCAGAAGGGAATGAAATCTCACAGTCCGCAGGAACTTGGAGAGACCTTCAGAGGCTATGATGCTAAATGAAATACCTCAGATCCGTCGTTTCCATGCAGAATCTACCAAACGATACACTGTGGACAGAACAGAGCAAAACAGAAGCAGGCTCACAGATACCACAAAGGAACACACGGGTGGTGGCCAGAGGAGGGACATGGGCGGGGGCGGGGCGGGGATGTGGCGGGAGTGGGGTGGGGGAGAGAATGAGTGAGTGCCACTGGTGAGGAAGACAGAGGAAGCGGCGCAACCGTCCACTTAGGAGACAAATGAGTCACGGGCACATCATGACAGCAAACGTCATTTGCTGGGACAGCAAGGGGTGACGGGCCATCACGAAATAGAGGTATCCTGGGGATCGCTGTGTCATGCACTACACTAAGTAGTCGCCTGTACAGCTGAACATTCATGGGGGAACAAAAAATAAACATGAAAAAAAAAGGGAAAGAAAGAAGGCAGGCAGGCAGGCCAAAGAAAACGATGTCAGTCAGTTAGACGTCAATTTGAGAGGAGTGGGACTTGTCTTGGGGGGGCAGGGGGGAAGAGAAACTAGGGTGAGAATGAGGAGAAAGTAAAGGACCGATTGCCTTGAGGGGGAGGGGGAGATAAAGGATCCAAAGAGTGGACAGGACGGTCAGGTGAGTGCCATAGGGAAAGGAAATGAAGCCAAGGAACACACTCCCAACGGTGGTTTTGTTCAGTCCAAGATCAAGATGTGGAGAGCACGGTGTCCTCCAGCACACAGCGACACACAGGCCTCACTTGACGGGGGAGATCAGGATAACCCTGAAAGCTGAAGCTGACCAAAGAAGCCGTCACGTTCATGTTCATCCACGACTGAAAAGTACCATGGACATTCAAAAATCCTTTCAAACCTCACAAACTCTCTCACTCACTCGCCGTTAAAAATGTAGAAAACAGAAAAGGAGCGGTAAGATGCTGGATGGACGGAGCGACGGATGGATGGATGGATGGATTTCCATGAGAGTCTGATTACGGAAAACCTTGACAGAAAGGCATCCGACTCCCTTTTGTAGAGAATCTGTCTTGCCTTCTCGGCCTGGTGTCTTTCCTACATCTGGATGTTTCCCACTCCCGGCTTTAAGATCAGCCTCCACAACGAAGCCCTTTGTGCTCTCAAGGTCCCGCCCACCAGAACTCTCTCTTCGGAGCGCCCTTCCGAAGGGGAACGTTTTCCCCCACGTCAGCGCCCTGAGACAGCATCGGCCTGCCCCCCACATCCCCCCCAAGCCACTCCCACCCCCCGCCTCCCTCTCTCCCTCCTGCTCCTCTTCCTCCTCCTCTGAACACTGGAGCGCTCCTCGTGCTAGCCTCTCACCACCTCACACGGTGGCGGTGTCAGCCCAGGTATGCTCAGGTGTCTCCGCACCGTATCCGAGTGGACTTCTGCTGTTTCTCGGCTGCGTCGTTCTGGGATCCTTTTTTTCCTGGGCTTTTCCATGGGTAGGGGAGACCTGGATGGGCCAGGGGCCAGGCGGGGTGGGGGAGCAGCGTGCACGTGGGGGGATGGGTGGGGGCAGAGAGGAGGAGGAGGAACACAACTCTCCAGAGGCAGTGTGTGCCTGTGGCCTTTAAAACAGTTCAGGCACCAGGCTGTCTCCGAAGAGGGGATCGATCGGTCATGAGACCCAGCACGTTCGTTCTCTCTGCAGAGGCCCTGCAGATCGAACAGGCGGTGGCAGGGTTTGGACTTCCCGCACTTAGAACCGTTCACCCACTGTGGACACAGGCATCTGAAACACCGGGGTGAGGCTCTCGGTGAGATGTCCACAGGCCGTCGCCATCGACATGTGCGCACACTGGAGCCGCCGTGCAGAGGGAGATCTCATCCGGCTCCGTGTGTTCTTCCACTGAGTCATAGGCCGGGATCTCAGGAAGAACAGAGATCCAGAGAGTTGTGTGAATCTGACCGTCACGCTTTCAGATTCCAAGTGAACCAGAAAGGAGGTGCACTCACGTGTGGGTTCGTCTTTCCATAGGATGAAGCCCCTCTTTGGGCAGATGAGGGTTCCGGGGGCAAAATGGAGCAGAGAGGACAGAGAGTTACCTTCGCTCCCTTGCTCCTCCCGCGTGCTCCCAACGGTCCTAGAAATATCCTGCCCCAGAGAAGCGTGCTGGCCACCACCCACCTACCCACCCACACGGACGGAGACGGCAGTGCCAGTCCGTGTCAGTCCTCCTCGCCCAGAGTCCCCCGTCTGCCCTCGCCTTCACGCCTGGCATGGTCCGTTCTGTAGGTTTGTCTTGAACCTGCCCGGAGCCCAGGGGCATCTTCCCGGATCAGGGATCGATCGAAAACACCCTGTCCCTTGCCTCATCGGCAGGTGGATTCTTAACCACTGGACCACCAGGCAGCGAAGCCCCTTCACGGCCTTCTAAAATCATCTACCCTGCAACACTCAATGTCGTCCTCCAAATCATGGGACCATCATGACTGAAATGAAGGGAAATATGTGAGTTAAAGAAAGTCTTCAGTGCTTCTGGCTTTAGAACCACAAAGGCCTCTCTCTGTCTGTCTCTCTCTCACACACACACACACGAACAGAGGTGGGCTCATAGTCCAAAAGAAACCAACCTTTGTGTGCATCCATCCCTGACCTACGTGGTGAGCAGTCGCCAAAGACAACGAATTCCTACAGCCAGACGTTTGCAACCACGTGCCCTATCCCTCCATCGCCTGGCCTTACAGAATGCTACGTGGAACCCCTTTCAAGAAGTGTGGGGCTTGGAGGAATGCACCCCTGAATTCTCCTCGCTCGGCCCTGCAAGGAAACGTTCTGTGCCTGCCCCGCACGCCGGACCTTTCGGTGGATCGGACCTCCCGTGGTGTCCCTGCACCCGGCACCCTGAGACATCCCGAGAGATCCTATGGAGAAACATCTCCGGCCACTCGCGTGGCATCTGCGTCACTGGCAAGTGACCCTTCAAACCTCCACGTCCATACGTGAGAACAAACGCTCCTTCACCATCTGGGTCACCTCATAGGATGGGCGAGTGCCACTGGTCCAGCACTCCCTCGACGTGGCTGTGGGGTTCGGGTTTGGTTCCGTTCTGGTTTAGCTTTCTGACCCACCCACGTGATCTCTCCGGATAGGGTACCCGATCAAAGCTAAACTAAATCGAGGCTGTGTGAAGAACCCCATGCATGCATCCAGTGGGGATATCGACGATCTCTACGTGGATCCACATCAGTGGCCGTTCGGTGTTCGTGAACGTGGATGACGGCACAGGCAGCGTAGAAAGATACAGGAAGGATGCCTTCATTCTTGGGGGAGGGAAGAAACCGAGCGTCCCTTCCCTAAACGCTCTCCCCCCACACAGGCACAGTGCTTGCTCCTTATCCCACCTGCCAGGGATGTCATGGCATGCACACATGACAAGACGAGGATTTGGACTGGAGCGGCAAGCGGGAAGAACAGTGCTCGGAGCCTGGATTTAGATCGAGGACTATGTGCCCTTAGAACTCGGTGCACTGAGCGACCCTAAAAAGGTCAAGAAGGGATCCAGGACCTGGGCAGGATCGTCAAGACATGTCCACGGCCCCGCTTCTGAACCGTGACGCTAGTTCACCTCTGTGAACTCGCTTGTGTTCTCTTCTCCCATCTTGACAGACACAGATCTCTATACCTGTCTAGATCCCAAGATGGTTTCTGGATCACTGTCAGCAAAACGTCCCCACGGATTTCACGGTGACACAGATTCGGGGTTTTGCATGGCAAGCCATGCTTATGTCAGCCGTACAGTCAAGTAGAATACATCCATATCTCGATGTGTATATATCTATGAGGATACTGACTTCGTATAGTATGTTTATTGATGTCATTCATGAAAAAGAATCCCTACCAATGCTGCTCGACTCATGCATCAAGTGGGGATACCAATGACCACTACGTGGATCCTTAAAAATGGCCGTTTTGTGTTCAGGAGAATCATTTTGTGTTTTCTGTCCATTTGCTATCTGCTGTCCATTATTTCCCGTGCCTTTCGGGCATGGCTGATGGAGAAGGACACTAAGCTTCAGGACAGCAATCTGGCATCTCGGCCTAGAGAGGTTTCACAAGTGACATCTCAGAACCGGGGCTGAGACAGCCATCCCTGGGCCCCCCTCGGTGGCCGGGGTTGCGGGTAGGGGGGTGTGAAGTTGGGACGACTGGGGTGGGGAGTGGAGGGGGCGGACAGCGGAGGGGTCTGTCGTGGTGGCGGGGGCGGTGTGTGTGTTTGTGTGTGTGTGTGTGTGTGTGTGTCTGGAGCTGGGGCCAGGGGTTGGGGGCGCACGAGGCGAGGGGACCCTCCCAGTCCCCCTGAGAAGTGCAGGCAGGTTCTGTGCCACTGAGAACTTCCTGCCTTCAGGCGTGTGTTAGAGGAGCAGGTTTCTCTCCAACCCACGGCCTTGCATCGTTTTCGCCCCGCTCCCAAAAACAGACAAAACGTATTTGTTTATCTTGGGGCTTTTTTTCTGGCCGAGGCCAAAGACCTCTTCAAGCGTGTCCAAAGGATCTGACAGGATGGCAGGGTGCAGGTCAATCCAGGTGTCAAGAGATGCAGAGAATCTGCCAGAGCTGTGACTCAGGCCTTTTTCAGAAACAGGCCAATTTGCATGATTTCCTGGACAGGAGTCACCCCAGAAATTTTCTTGAAGGGATCAAGTTGCAGGAGTCGGGGCCGTGGCCCCGCCGCCGCCAGAGGGCCTCCTTAGCCTGGCAGGCCGGCCTGCAGGCTGGCAGGCTGGCAGGCAGTGGCTATTGTCTGTGGGCCCCTCCCCTCTGCAGGGCCTCGTCGGATAGCTTCATTCAAATGCAGAAAGCATTCCAGTCAAGTCAGAGCCTTCGACTTTGCCTCGAGCTTCTCTGTATTGAATGGTGATACGCCCCACCCACCCCCATCCCCCCCACGTCTCCATTTCTCCACCTTGAGGCTGCCCGCTTTGGCACTGCACCTCGCGGAGGAAGGGGGCTTGGGGGTGGGGAGGGAGGTTGAAGGACAAAGTCGCCTTGTGTCAGGCCAAAGGAGTCGCCTCCTTTTTGGAACCCGGGACACCCCGCTCATGCCTTTGAGGATCACGGACGTGGGTCGAAGCGGCCATCATCACTTGACATCTTTCCCTTCCGTGGGAGGAGGTTTTCATTTCTGCCTGCCTTCAGAGGGATAGAAAAGGAAGGAGGGGCAGAGCGTTCCTCTGGCGCTGGCCGGTTCTTAAAGTCACTTGAATCCAAAACACTCCATAGGGCACGGAGGTTCACGTGGGGTGGGATGGGGACGGCGGCCTACTCCGGACCCCAACAGTTCCCTCCTCTGACACTTGCCTGGAACCCATTAAACGCTGAGCTGGTGACTGTGTGTGTGAGTGCGTGCATGTACGTGCGTACGTGAGAGACGTCGCGAGCCCGCACGCGCGTGTGTGTGTGTGTGTGTGTGTGTGTGTGCATGCCTGGACATGAGAGAAAAAGAAGAAAAAGGAAAGGAAGGGCGAGACCCACCCAGAAGGAAAGAAGGAAGGGACGAGGCAAGGAGGGAGGGAGGGACCAAATAGGTTAGTTAGTACGGGCCTCCATGTCGTGGAAAGAGTTTCTGAGCACAAATCCTCCGTTCAGGGAAAGAGTTATCTGTCGTATCGCCTCTCAGGAGGCTGTGATGTTGAAGGACGGGTTCGGGAAAGCAGGCCTGGGGTGTAAGCAATCAGGTACTTAATTTCTCCTCAGGGGCACTTGTAGGGGAACCAAGGAAACACACAGGTTCTTCCCTGGAGCGGATAGGAAACCAGACGGTGGAGGGGGAGTCAGTCCAGGAGATTGCTAGACGTCCGGGCCGGGTCCTGGAGCGGGTTGCCATGTCCTTCTCTAGCAGACCGTCCTGGCCCGGGGATGGGACCCGGGTCTCCTGCATCGCAGGCAGACTCTTGACGGTGTGGGCCACCAGGGAAGCTCTGTCAGAAATGTTCCCCAAGTCATCTAGCTTCCATCCGCTGGGAAAGAGAACGTGAGACACGTTCCCCCCAGAGAGGGTTGTCCCCAGGGATCGGAGGCAAGTTGGAAAACGTCAGGAACCAGTCCCCCTTTCGGGTGAGGAACCACACGTAAAGGAACAGACACACGTAGTAGCTAGCACAGGACTCTCCGATCCCAGAAGCGTGTATCCCCGTTTCCCAGAAACATCCTCTGGGCCCCTAAGGAACATGAGGAAATCACTGTCGCCAAGGAGACAAGAATCCTCCCTGACCTGGAGAAGGCAACGGCAACCCACTGCAGTGTTCTTGCCCGGAGAATCCCATGGACAGAGGAGCCTGGTGGGCTAGAGTCCATGAGGCCTCAAGAGTCAAGACACAACTTAGCGACTCAACCACCATCCAGGTGGGTTCGCTGAGAACTAGAGCCACCTGGAAGTTAAGTAGTTAAGTGGGAGGTTGGACTGGACGGGGGTGCAGAGTTCTGTCTGGGGGAGAAAGTAGCCTTGGACTAACGGGGGCAGGGAGCGGCCAGAGACACTGCTCAAGAAGTTGTCCCCAACAGGAGAAGGATCAAATTCAGATGAAGGCTTAGAAAAAGAGGGAATGTAGAACCTCATGTAGAACTCAACGCTCCGGCAATGCATTTTTGCTTCTGTACTTTGCTTGCCGCTTGCTGCTGGTAGAACCAAAGTGACTCCATGTGAGATAAGGTTGTTTTAAATAAAGATTACCAGAATTGTTTTTGAGTAAGCCTGTGTAAAGATCCCTGGAATTGTTTGTTGGCTAAGGATGAGTGAGGAGTCCTAGGAAGACAGCAACCTGAAAAACAAGTGAATCTTAAACACCAGAATGCGGGCGGTTGTGACACAGAGATCAGGCAAATAGGTCAAAGGGCCAGGGTGGGCTTATCTCGTTAAACCACCGGGAGGTAACGCAAACCAGAGATACACAGCTGTGTGTAGAGTGTGTAAAACTACTGTATGTAAAAAGATTACTTTTGATTTCATGGCTGCGATCAGCATCTGCAGTGATTTCGGAGCCCAAGAAAATAAAGTCTGACACTGTTCCCACTGTGTTTCCATCTATTTCCCATGAAGTGATGGGACCAGATGCCATGATCTTTGTCTGCTGAATGTTGAGCTTCAAGCTTCAAGCCAACCTTTTCACTCTCCTCTTTCACTTTCATCAAGAGGCTTTTGAGTTCCTCTTCACTTTCTGCCACAAGGGTGGTGTCCTCTGCATATCTGAGGTGATTGATATTTCTCCCAGCAATCTTGATTCCAGCTTGTGCTTCTTCCAGTCCAGAGTTCCTCATGATGTACTCTGCATATAAGTTAAATAAGCAAGGTGACAGTATACAGCCTTGACGTACTCCTTTTCCTATTTGGAACCAGTCTGTTGTTCCATGTCCAGTTCTGACTGCTGCTTCCTGACCTGCATACAGGTTTCTCAAGAGGCAGGTCAGGTGGTCTGGGATTCCCATCTCCTTCAGAGTGTTCCACAGTTTATGGTGATCCACACGGTCAAAGGCTTTGGCATAGTCAATGAAGCCGAAATAGATGGTTTTCTGGAACTCTCTTGCTTTCTCCATGGTCCAGCGGATGCTGGCAATTTGATCTCTGGTGCCTCTGCCTTTCCTAAAACCTGCTTGAACATCTGGGAGTTCACGGTTCGCATATTGATGAAGCCTGGTTTGGAGAATTTTGAGCATGCCTTTACTAGCGTGTGAGATGAGTGCAACTGTGCGGTCGTTTGAGCATTCTTTGGCATTGCCTTTCTTTGGGATTGGAATGAAGACTGACCTTTTCCAGTCCTGTGGCCACTGCTGAGTTTTCCAAATTTGCTGGCATATGGAGGGCAGCACTTTCACAGCATCCTCTTTCAAGATTTGAAGTAGCTCAACTGGAATTCCATCACCTCCACTAGCTTTGTTCGTAGTGATGCTTTCTAAGGCCCACTTGACTTCCCATTCCAAGATGTCTGGCTCTAGGTCAGTGATCACTTTACCGTGACTATCTTGGTCGTGAAGATCATTTTTGTACAGTTCTTCTGTGTATTCTTGCCACCTCTTCTTAATATCTTCTGCTTCTGTTAGGTCCATACCATTTCTGGCCTTTATCGAGCCCATCTTTGCATGAAATGTTCCCTTGGAATCTCTCATTTTCTTGAAGAGATCTCTTGTTTTCCTATTCTGTTGTTCTCCTCGATTTCTTTATGTTGATCACTGAGGAAGGTTTTCTTATCTCTCCTTGCTATTCTTTGGAACTCTGCATTCAGATGCTTATATCTTTGCTTTTCTCCTTTGCTTTCCGCTTCTCTTCTTTTCACAGCTATTTGTAAGGCCTCCTCAGACAGCCATGTTGCTTTTTTGCATCTCTTTTACACGGGGATGGTCTTGGTCCCTGTCTCCTGTACAACGTCACGAACCTCCGTCCAGGGTTCATCAGGCACTCTATCTCTCAGATCTAGTCCCTTACGTCTATTTCTCACTTCCACTGTATAATCATAAGGGATTTGATCTAGGTCATATCTGAATGGTCTAGTGGTTTTCCCTACTTTCTTCAATTGAAGTCTGAATTTGGCAATAAGGAGTTCATGATCTGAGTCACAGTCAGCTCCTGCTCTTGTTTTTGCTAACTGTATACAACTTCTCCATCTTGGGCTGCAAAGAATATAATCAATCTGATTTCGGTGTTGACCATCTGGTGATGTCCAAGTGTAGAGTCTTCTCTTGTGTTGTTGGAAGAGGGTGTTTCCTATGACCAGTATGTTCTCTTGAGAAAACTCTCTTAGCCTTTGCCCTGCTCCAAGGCCACATTTGCCTGTTACTCCAGGTGTTTCTTGACTTCCTACTTTTGCCTTCCAGTCCCCTAGAATGAAAAGGACATCTTTTTTGGGTGTTCATTCCAAAAGGTCTTGTAGGTCTTCATAGAACCGTTCGACTTTGGCTTCTTCTGCGTTACTGATTGGGGCATAGGCCTGGATTGCTGTAATATCGAATGTTTTGCCTTGGAAACGAACAGAAATCATGCTGTCTCTTTTAAGATTGCATCCAAGGCCTGCATTTCGGACTCTCTCGTTGACCATGATGGCTACTCCACTTCTTCTAAGGGATCCCTGCCCACAGGAGTAGATATAATGGTATCTGAGTTAAATTCACCCATTCCAGTCCACTTTAATTCAATGATTCCTAGAATGTCTTTGTTCACTCTTGCCATCTCCTGTTTGACCACGTCCAATTTGCCTTGATTCATGGACCTAACATTCCAGGTTCCTATGCAATCTTGCTCTTTACAACACCGGACCTTGCTTCTATCAACGGTCACACCCACAACTGGGTATTGGTTTTGCTTTTGTTCCATCCCTTTATTCCTTCTAGAGTTATTTCTCCACTGATCTCCAGTAGCATACTGGACACCTACCGACCTAGGCTATGGTTTTTCCCGTGGTCATGTATGGATGTGAGAGTTGGACTGTGAAGAAAGCTGATCGCCAAAGAATGGATGCTTTTAAACTGTGGTGTTGGAGAAGACTCTTGAGAGTCCCTTGGACTGCAAGGAAATCCAAGCAGTCCGTTCTAAAGGAGATCGGTCCTGAGTGTTCATCGGAAGGACTGATGTTAAAGCTGAAACGGGAATATTTTGGCCAGCTCATGCGACGAGCTGACTCACTGGAAAAGACTCTGATGCTGGTAAAGGTTGGGGGCGGGAGGAGAAGGGGACGACAGAGAATGAGATGGCTGGATGGCATCACCGACTCTGTGGACATGAATTTGAGTGAACTCCGGGTGTTGGTGATGGACAGGGAGGCCTGGCGCCCTGTGATTCATGGGGTTGCGGAGAGTCGTACATGACTGAGCGACTGAATGAACTGAAAACGATGACTATGTGTGGATGCTTTGAAACTACTTTGGTTTACAAATGTTATATAAACCCTTGGCTTAGAGTGTTCGGGGTCCTTGTTGAAACCGCTGCATCAGGCAGACGCTTGGACCACAGCTAGCTGGATTTAAACCTCGCCGTGTGTCTTGCATGATCGTGAGTGTTCTCTGTTCCTTGGAGGGAAGGGCAACTCCAGATCCTAACAGGAACTTGACCAAAGGCAGCAGATCAAGCCAGCCCAACAGAAATAGATGTAGAGTGACTGAAAGATTGGAGAAGGCTCAGCAGGGCCTGGCTGACCTCACCAAAAGCCTTGGTGAGGAATCTGGGACCAGGCAGGGAAGGGCCGTAAAGGCAGTTTGGGGAGGGGTTTCGGAAGGCCATCTGACTTCTCTTCGGAGGAAGTTTCGAGCTGGTTGTGTTAGCAGCCAATGTAAATGGGATTGAAAATGGCATCGGGGCCTCCGTGCCGCTGGGTGTCGGCCCAGCAAATGTTTCTCAGTTGCCACCGGCCTGAAGAGCTATCTGGTAAACTCTTTCATTCCTTAGATTGTGCACTTTAAATCTCCCCCCCCCCACCCAGTTTCTTAATAAATTCTTTTGAAAAATGTGGAAGAAAGAAAAAAAAGAATCCTCCCTGAGTTTCTGAAGTCTGAAAGGACCAGGTAAAGAGAAAAAGAGAAATGATTCCATTCTGCTGACAGGGGTGTGGTATGCAGTGACCGAGGGACAGATGTGTCCATCTGTCCAAACCCACATGTGAAACGCTGTGTCCTTCCTGTCCTTTGTTTCCTCTCTGTATCTGGAGCGCAACAGATTTGAACGGTAGGTCCTTTTATGATTGTATTTCGTTTTTCCTACCCGCCTGCCCCTCCATCTTCTCTCGGTCTCTCTCACTTTTCACTCAGGTTAGGGAATTAAAAAATAAAATAAAATAAAGGAGACATCTGTAGTTCTGCAGGTCAGGAAGTCACAGTTAGAACTAGGCATGGAACACAACAGGCTGGTTCCAAACTGGGAAAGGAGTCCATCGGGGCTGTATATTGTCACCCTGCTTATTTAACTTATATGCTGAGTACACATCATGAGATACGCGGGGCTAGAGCAAGCACAAGCGGGAATCAAGGTTGCCGGGAGAAATATCGATCACCTCAGATATGCACATGACACCACCGTTATGGCAGAAATGAAGTCTAAAGTGGGTTTGCAAAGTCGTGTTCGTTTCGGGTTTTCAGATTCTTTTCCTTTAGAGGAGGTTCATGCAAGGTCATAAGTCTGTTTTCCTGGGCTGGCATAGGAAGGCGCTTGTTCATTGTTTCCATGTACAGTTTACGTGTCCATGTTCAACCCGACCTCCTGTGTGGACCGTCCCGCCCCCAATCCTCTTTTCGACAAAAGTCAGGCATCCACTTGAGCATCCTCCTCCTCAGTTCATCCAACCCCATGAAAGAAGCCATACCTCCAGTTTTGCCATCGGTTCTCTACACCTCGTCCGATGATGGCGGGTGACGGGAAGACTGACAGTTCTGAAGAATTTTGCAAGAGCTTTGTGGAAGGCTCCTAGGATTTGCTCGGCGCAGTGGGTGGCATGTCAATCAGTAGAGACTGTGGAAGGTATGCCCCAAGTGGCAAACACCGTTGCTTTTAGTTGTGGTCGGTTTGCTTTCTTGCAGCGAAGGACGGAAGGAAGGCTTCCTTTCACCTTCCACAGAGAAAGCTATATGCCTAGCGTATACCAAGGATGTGTGACCACCCCACGCACGCCCGCCCGCCCCAGGTTACAGGCGCGACAGGTCAGAATGTAGATAGAAATCTTCAGGTCAAGGGAGGGTGTATTCACAACAGGCAGACTCATCTGAAAGGCACCCTGTCCGGTGAAGTTGGAGGGAGGGGAGGGAGGGCAGAGGGATGATGAGGAGGGGAAGGAGAAAGAGAGGGAAAGGGCCACACACGGTGTGTCTGTGTGTGTCGTGTCTGTGGCACACGCAGGTGCCGTGTGGGTGGTGTGTGGGGCCGTGTCTGTGTGTGTGTGTGTGTGTGTGTGTGTGTTTGTTTGTGTCGGAGGGCGTTGTCCATTCCCTGGCTGTGTCTCTGTCTCCACCCCCACCCGACCCAACCCGACCCGACCCGACGGGACCTCCGCCCTTCACGCCATGGCCCGCCACGCCCCACCCGCCCCACCCCCGCCCCACCCGCCCCGCCACCGCCACACGCCCGCCCCAAACACCCACCCGTGGGCGCACATTCTCACCCGCCCACCTGTAAACACCATACCCCCCACTCACACCACAACGCAGTTTGTCTGGGCGGTGGGGGGGGCGGTGGCGTGTGGCCGCTGTGCAGGGCCGTGTGTTTTGTGTGTGTGTGTGTGGGGTGTGTTCGGTATGCCTGTGGGGTGTGGGGGTGTGAGGGTGAGCGGGCAGAGACAGAGAGACACAATCAGGCAAAGTACAACGTGTATATGCATGGGTGTTCCGCATCATTTGCTTGTGTTTTCTGAGCTCATTCAATCACTTCTGTGATCAAGACCACTCCCCTGAACTCGTGGGGTTGGGCAGCGGCGCGCCACATCCTGTCAACCAGGCGACCTTCGATCCTTGCATCCTGCCCCTGAACCTGACTGGAGCGAGTGGATGCGCGTGATCTGTCGTGGCTTTGTTTGGAATCCTTGGCGGGAGAAGGACGATTCCCCCCTCCCCCCATGCCCAGGGACGAGGCCAAAGAGATGGAAGTCAACTTTCCAAAAGGACATTTCCAATCCAAAGCAAAAAGCCGAAGTGGCTACGCATCCCCCACCGCCACGCCCTCCCTCTTGAACTCTGGCCCAAGCGGCCCCTCAAATACACAGCCTCCTTCCACAGCCCCAGGGCATTCCGGAGTTAGCTGGCCCGGCCTGCTCCATCCGTGGTCCCCCCGCCCCCTTTTCCGCAGGACCATCTGAAAAAGCGACCAACCGGCAGGTGGCGCCCGACACCCAGCACGCTGTCCAGAGAGCCTGCCGCAGCCTAGGAGCTTCGGGGGCGACGCGTTGGTTGCCAGACGGGGCTCCTCCTAGGGCGGAGTTTCTCCACTCAGTCACGACGAGGACAGGACAACGTCCCTGGGTGAGGTACGACGGACGTATGAACGGGAGGCGATGGGAAGGATTCTTCAAGCCCTACCCGGGTGGGGGCAGCGGAATGCACACCCATCCGAGGGCGACCGCAGGCCAACGTCACGTGGCACGAGAACCCGCCCCGAAGAAATAACTCGCCATCATCCCCATCCCTGTCACCAAACTTTGGGCGTGCCAGGAGAAACACCTCGGGTGACCTGCCACGACGGCTGTCAGCAAAAGCAACCTTCAACAATGGCACGAATAAACAGGCCTCAAGGTTGGCAATACGCACTCGTATTGTGGCCATGCAACGAAAAGCAGAAGCATGTACTCGTCACACACATAACCGCAAGGAAGAAACTCGACACATCTGAACAAGAAAACGGAAACGTCATAGAGTGGGTGGATCTGGTGGGTGGGCCTGCTGAGGCACACACGACCACAGAAGGCAAGTCGACGTGAGAACCCGCCACCCTCAGCCTCGCTGTGCAAAGTCCAGCAGGTCGACCAGCGGGCCCCACCGCTGAACCGGGAGTCTGAGTGCGTTGGGGCCCACTGGTCAACCGGACGGGCACTGCAAAGGGAGGGCGAGGGCGGAGGGGCCGGCTGGGCGACCTGCCGGACTTGCATAGCTAGGCCGAGGGTGGCGGGTCGACTGGTCGACCGGCCGGGCGCAGCACCGAGAGGACAATGGCGGCGGGGCCCGTTAGTCGACCGGACGGGCGCTACACCGGGAAGCCGAGCGCGGCGGGGCCGGGTGCTCCACCTGCCGGTCTTGCACAGCTAGCCCGAGGGCGGCGGCGGGGGGCTGGTCGACCGGCGGGTGCAGCACCCAGAGGCTAAGTGCGTTGGGGCCCTCTGGTCGACCTGCCGGTCTTGGCCAGCAAGAACGAGTGAGGTGGGGCCCGCAGGTCGACCGGACAGGCGCTGCACCGGGAGGCCGAGGGCGGCGGGGCGGTGCTCCACCTGCCGGTCTTGCACAGCTAGCACGAGAGCGGCGGGGCGGCTGGTTTACCGGCCGGGTGCAGTACCAAGAGGCCAAGTGCGGTGCGGCCTGCTGGTCGACCGGCCGGGCGCTGAAATGGGAGTCCAAGTGCGGTGGGGACAGCTGGTCAACCGGACGGGCGGTGCAAAGGGAGGCCGAGGGCGCCGAGGCTGGCTGGGCGACTTGCCGGGCTTGCACAGCTAGGCCGAGGGCGGTGGGGCAACTGGTCGACCGGAAGGACACAGCACCGAGAGGTCGAGGGCGATGGGGCCCGCTGGTCGACCTGCCGGACTTTGAACAGCGAGGCCGAGGGCCGCGGGGCGACTGGTCGACCGGCTGGGGGCAGCACTGAGAGGCCGAGGGCGGTGGGTCCCGCGTGTGGACCTGCCGGTCTTTGAACAGCTAGCCCGAGGGCGGGGTGGCGGCTGGTCGACCGACCGGGTGCAGAACTAAGAGGCCAAGGGCGGTGCGGACCGCTGATCGACCTGCTGGTCTTGGCCAGCAAGGCCGAGTGCGATGGGGCCCGCTGGTCTACCGGACAGGCGCTGCAACGGGAGGCCGAGGGCGGCGGGGCCGGGTGCTCCACCTGCCGGTTTTGCACAGCTAGCCCGAGATCGGCGGGGCGGCTGGTCGACCGGCCGGGTGCAGCACCAAGAGGCCAAGTGCGGTGCGGCCTGCTGGTTGACTTCACGGGCGCTACACCGGGAGGCCGAGGGCGGCAGGGCCGGCTGGGCGACCTGCCGGTCTTGCCCAGCTAGGCCCAGGGCGGTGGTGCCCGCTGGTCGACCTGACGGTCTTTGAACAGCGAGGCCGAGGGCGGCGGGCGGCCGGTCGACCGGACGTGCGCAGCACCGAGAGACCGAGGGCGGCGGGACGGCTGGTCGACCCGCACTGCCGAAGGAGAAAGGGACAGCGCAAGGGCTCCACAGACGCCCACGTGCCCCACTCCCCACCGGCAGGGACAGAGGGAAGGGACTCGCACGCGCAACCCTTCGTGCTTGTGCGCCAGGGCTCCCCGACCCCTTTCGCATGGATCCGAGGGCACTGCTCCGCCCGGGGACGCCACCGGCCGACGGATGACACCCACGTGAGGCGAGGTCGGCTCCGTCCCAGACAAGGAAAGGGAGCGCAGGTGGTGGCGAGCGCCGGACGAGGAGGGAAGACCGGCAGCGGCGGGGAGTGCCCAGGAAGCACACACGACGGAGGCCACAGGACAGGGTAGCGGGTGCCACCCAGGGACCAGAAATCACCGGGAACACGGCAGGGCAACCAGGAAAACCAGCACGGTATCCCACCGCCACCCACACACGGGGGTTGTTCCACACCCACCTGCTATGGCAGTCGCCACGGTGGCCCCGCTGCACACTCGGGAGGGGCAGCAGATGGGGGATCCGATACCCCAAGGCTCCCTCTCGGATCGCTAAAGAAGGCTTTCTCACTGAGGGCGCACCGCCCCTCATGCGAGCGTCTCCCCTTCAGGCCCGGGGAGGCGCTCCACGAGCCACCAAAGCCCTCATCTGGGCAGGAGGGTTCTGCGGTACAGGCAAGCTGACGACCCACACGGGAGGCGTGTGCACGGTCAGGGCTGGAGCGGAGCCCGAGCCCCACCCCCTGCAATGCCCCTCCTCCATCAGCCTCCACGACGAGAGAGAACAGGGACGCCCCCTCTCTTCCCGTCTCGACCCTCCCCAAAGAGAGCCAACTCACGGGACACACTCGCCACCGCGGCAGGGACCCGAGGAGGACACCGGGTTAAGGGAAACGACACCAACGCTCGGCCTCAGGCCCCTGAGGGACAACCTAGAGCACTCCAGGGGCACCACCGAGGGGAACAACGAGGAACGCACACACACCCATCGGGGCAGGCAAGCGCGGCAGCGTCACAGCCTTCCCCACCGCTGGGGAGGCGAAGCGAGAGCATCTGCTGTGTCAAGAAGACCAACGAGCCCCCGACTGACACCCCGAGGCAGCACGGGGGGACAGGAGACAGAAGGTCAGGGCCAGTGACTGCACCCAAAACCTGCCTTCCTCATCCTCCCCGACGGGCAGGAAGAGGGGAAAGACAGGCGAGGGGTCCCGCGGACAGAACGAGAAGAGAGGGCACGTCCACCGGGAACGCCCATCCCTCATCCCGCATGGCTAAGGCTCGGCCAGGGAGAGCACGACCACACCACATCGATCCCAGGTGAACCAAGGTGGAGCGGGGGCAGGCACGATGAGGACCGTCACCAGAGGGGCCCGCTTTCAGCCTCATCGGCCACCTCCCCTTCCCCACCTCGCCTCAGGCAAGAGTGGCCAACGACCCCCCCAGGAGGAGAACGCCTGACACGCGGCACGGAGCCTACTGGGCAGGGGTCGTCCCAGCCACCATCAGGTGCCCACAGCGGGGAAGCGCACAGGGTAGAAGACCCAACGCCACCTCACCCCACCGCCCTCGGGTCGCCCAGCGACCGGAGGTGGCACTACCCCCTTGGGTCAGCCAGGCATGCCACCTAGGAGCCGGCGCACAGGCACAGGCGGGCGGCTCCAGCGGCAAGGGCCGAATCGGGCGCCAGAAGGCGGCCCAAAGGGCCCAGAGCCCCGCGTGCATCCAGAGACCCAAAGTCCTCAGTGGCAGACACCAAACAGAGACGAGCGTGTCAGCACTAAACTGGTGGTAAAAAAGGCCCATTAAGGGCAACAAAATGACAGCAGGAGACAGTGGGGCCCACCTATGACCCGCAGGGAGGGGCTCCGGAACCTTGACCTGGCCACCTGCCCCAGCACTATCCCGTCAACACCAGACCCGGTGCTCTGGGCTGGGGGACATCTGGTAGACAGGGGTGGGAGGGTTCGGGGAGGGGGGCGCATGGTGGCAAATTGGGGGCACCGACGCCCAAGGAGAGAGAGCTGGCCGGGGAGACGCCCTCCACGCTTCACCCACACGGATAGGTCTACCGGTCCGTCCGTGTCTCCGAACGGGGATTTGTCTTCGATGGGCAAAAAGACAAAAGAACCGTTGGCGAGGCGCCCCCAACGAGACGAGCGGACCCCAGCCAGGGACGGCGACCGGGGCCCAGACCGTCCTAGACACGGCACCCAGGACGGCTGGAGCCGGTACCCACCTCCTGACCGGGATTCAGGGTGTTGCGGCGGGGTGAGAAAAAGTCGCGTCAGACTACCGAGACCCAGGAGGGCACGCTGAAGGGTCGAGCGTGCCCTCCCCGGCCACCCGCGGAAGCAGGGTCCGGTCCATCCACGTCTGCGGACCTATCGGGACTTTGACAAAGAAAAAGCATGTGTGCCGGGAGACGGTTCCCTACCTCCGGAGCGGGGTCGAGGGCGAAGCGAACGCTCCTGAGCGTGGCCCAGGAGGAGGCCGGACCGCCGAGTCCTAGTGCAGGCGCTCCGGGCAGGGAAGACCCTCTCCCTGCCCACCGCGGGGCCCCGGCCCAGGTAGGGTCCGGCCGTTCCGTCTCCGCGGCCAGAGGGGCACAGGGAGATGCTGGTCGACCCAGAGAGGCCGCCCCAGAGACCGGATCCGCAGCGCAGCGACAAGTCACCCTCCTCAGAAGCCTAGAGAACCAATCTCGGGTGACATCAGGACGTCCCTAGGCCTCGGCGCCACGGGGACTGTCGCCGCCAGCGTAACCGGCCTCTGAGAGCTCTGCCTCGAGCTCGGGGGCTGAGTCACAATCCTCCTGAAGGCCGCGCCGAAGCTCCGGAGGGGAGGGACAATATAAAAGCGGACGCCAGGTGGCTCCCGACAACCGGCTCGCACGTCCCGAGGCTGGCCGCCGAGGACGACAGCGCCGGCCGCCCAAACGCCCGAGCTCTGCCCCGAAGCCTCCACCGACCGCCGAGCGACGCAATGCGACGCGACCCCGGCCGCAGAAGAAGGGAGACGAGCTGGGAAATATGTCCTCTGGAGGCTGCCCCGAAGGAGACGCGTTCCCCCACGCGATACCAGGGTGCTGGGGGAACATTCCACGGAGACGCCGGCGGCGGGGTCTCGGGGCGGGGTTGGCGGCGGGGTCTCGGGGCGGGGTTGGCAGAGAGAGGGGCACCAGTGACATCCTGGACTGCCCCGGCCCCCCTCCCCCGAAGGAGGGAGGGAGGGACCGAACCGACCGGCAAAGCGAAACCAGGCAAGCGCTCCTCAGAGACCAAAGCAAGACTTTCCAGAGCAGACACAGACACAGACACACAAGCCCAGGAGTAAGAAAGGAAAGGGAGGAGACACTCGGACCCCCAACAAGAGAAAAACAAAACTCAACCTGGGTAGAGACCCTGACAAAGTCCAAAGACGACAAACACAAGCATGCGCGGGTGGGTGGGGAAAGTGCACTTGAGGTCAAGAGAACATGTATTTCAAACTAGCTGGCCACAGACACCGGAAAGGCGGGTCGAGGTTGCCAGAGCTGCTGGGGTTGGGGGGCGGAGGGGAGGCGAGGGGCGTGGTGGTGAGGAGGACCAAGTCCATAGGGATCCACTAAATAAACCCCGGGTTCCATGACAACAGCCAATTAAATGAATAAATACCTTTTGGAAGTCGAACAGAAACGATAGGAAACAAAACCACCGGGCAGGCAGGAAAGTCAAGTCGTAGAACTGCTCTGGAACCTTAAAAGTCAGAGCGAGAGAGAGAGAGAGCGAGCGAGCGAAAGAGAGAGCGAGAGAGAGAGAGAATGCATACACATGTGCATATACGCGTGTACATATGTATACGCACACATATTCGCGTCTATATATGTGTGCACACATGCGTATAAACAAATACGAAAGAAGGGCATGCTCACGTACACGCATGTGTCTGTGTGTGCACATGTATGCCTAGGCGTTTATAGTGGGCGTGTACGCTTGGGTGTATATCCATATACACAGGCATATATACACATACGTGTACGGATAGACACAGGCATGAATACACACGCTCATATGTGGGTGGACTTAGAGATATCAGCTCTCATCACCTGGCCCCTCACACAGAGAGAAACCACAGCACCAGGGAAAAGAGTCCTGTGATCCTTCGGAACACTCCACCAAAGATTCCCCATTCGACCCAACCCAACATAAACACATACGTCTGTATGTGTGGGATCCACACCTATACCTAGGTAGACATCCATACACACATAATGATCGAACTCTCTGTCTGTGTGCATACACCTGTATCTATTCATGTGCGCGCACAGTGCGCACGCGCAGGCAGACACCCCCACCCCAACCCCCTCCCCAGTCCCACACAGGAATGGGACTCAACCACCAGAAGGGAATGAAATCTCACAGTCCGCAGGAACTTGGAGAGACCTTCAGAGGCTATGATGCTAAATGAAATACCTCAGATCCGTAGTTTCCATGCAGAATCTACCAAACGATACACTGTGGACAGAACAGAGCAAAACAGAAGCAGGCTCACAGATACCACAAAGGAACACACGGGTGGTGGCCAGAGGAGGGACGTGGGTGGGGGCGGGGGGGGGACGGTGGCGGGAGTGGGGTGGGGGAGACAATGAGTGAGTGCCTCTGGTGAGGGAGACAGACGAAGCGGCGCAACCGTCCACTTACGAGACGAATGAGTCACGGGCACGTCATGACACCAAAGGTCATTTGCTAGGACACCAAGCGGTGACGGGCCATCACAAAATAGAGGTATCCTGGGGATCGCTGTGTCATGCACTACACTAAGCTGTCGCCTGTACAGCTGAACATTCATGGGGGAACAAAAAATAAACATGAAAAAAAAAAAAAGGGAAAGAAAGAAGGCAGGCAGGCAGGCCAAAGAAAACGTTGTCAGTCAGTTAGACGTCAATTTGAGATGAGTGGGACTTGTCTTGGGGGGGCAGGGGGGAAGAGAAACTAGGGTGAGAATGAGGAGAAAGTAAAGGACCGATTGCCTTGAGGGGGAGGGGGAGATAAAGGATCCAAAGAGTGGACAGGACGGTCAGGTGAGTGCCATAGGGAAAGGAAATGAAGCCAAGGAACACACTCCCAACGGTGGTTTTGTTCAGTCCAAGATCAAGATGTGGAGAGCATGGTGTCCTCCAGCACACAGCGACACACAGGCCTCACTTGATGGGGGAGATCAGGATAACCCTGAAAGCTGAAGCTGACCAAAGAAGCCGTCACGTTCATGTTCATCCACGACTGAAAAGTACCATGGCCCCGCGACATTCAAAAATCCTTTCAAACCTCACAGACTCTCTCACTCACTCGCCATTAAAAATGTAGAGAACAGAAAAGAGCGAAACGATGCTGGATGGACGGAGCGACGGATGGATGGATGGATGGATTTCCATGATAGTCTGATTACGGAAAACCTTGACAGAAAGGCATCCGACTCCCTTTTGTAGAGAATCTGTCTTGCCTTCTCGGCCTGGTGTCTTTCCTACATTTGGATGGTTCCCACTCCCAGCTTTAAGATCAGCCTCCACAACGAAGCCCTTTGTGCTCTCAAGGTCCCGCCCACCGGAACTCTCTCTTCGGAGCGCCCTTCCGAAGGGGAACGTTTTCCCCCACGTCAGCGCCCTGAGACAGCATCGGTCTGCCCCCCACATCCCCCCCAAGCCACTCCCACCCCCCCGCCTCCCTCTCTCCCTCCTGCTCCTCTTCCTCCTCCTCTGAACACTGGAGCGCTCCTCGTGCTAGCCTCTCACCACCCCACACGGTGGCAGTGTTAGCCCAGGTATGCTCAGGTGTCTCCTCACCGCATCCCAGTGGACTTCTGCTGTTTCTCGGCTGCGTCGTTCTGGGGCCCTTTTTTCCTGGGCTTTTCCACGGGTAGGGGAGACCTGGATGGGCCGGGGCCAGGCGGGGTGGGGGAGCAGCGTGCACGTGGGGGGATGGGTGGGGGCAGAGAGGAGGAGGAGGAACACAACTCTCCAGAGGCAGTGTGTGCCTGTGGCCTTTAAAACAGTTCAGGCACCAGGCTGTCTCCGAAGAGGGGATCGATCGGTCATGAGACCCAGCACGTTCGTTCTCTTTGCAGAGGCCCTGCAGATCGAACAGGCCGTGGCAGGGTTCGGCCTTCCCGCACTTAGAACCGTTCACCCACTGTGGACACAGGCATCTGAAACACCGGGTTGAGGCTCTCGGTGCGATGTCCACAGGCCGTCGCCATCGACATGTGCGCACACTGGAGCCGCCGTGCAGAGGGAGATCTCATCCGGCTTCGTGTGTTCTTCCACTGAGTCGTAGGCCGGGATCTCAGGAAGAACAGAGATCCAGAGAGTTGTGTGAATCTGACCGTCACGCTTTCAGATTCCAAGTGAACCAGAAAGGAGGTGCACTCACGTATGGGTTCGTCTTTCCATAGGATGAAGCCCCTCGTTGGGCAGATGAGGGTTCCGGGGGCAAAATGGAGCAGAGAGGACAGAGAGTTACCTTCGCTCCCTTGCTCCTCCCGCGTGCTCCCAACGGTCCTAGAAATATCCTGCCCCAGAGAAGCGTGCTGGCCACCACCCACCTACCCACCCACACGGACGGAGACGGCAGTGCCAGTCCGTGTCAGTCCTCCTCGCCCAGAGTCCCCCGTCTGCCCTCGCCTTCACGCCTGGCATGGTCCGTTCTGTAGGTTTGTCTTGAACCTGCCCGGAGCCCAGGGGCATCTTCCCGGATCAGGGATCGATCGAAAACACCCTGTCCCTTGCCTCATCGGCAGGTGGATTCTTAACCACTGGACCACCAGGCAGCGAAGCCCCTTCACGGCCTTCTAAAATCATCTACCCTGCAACACTCAATGTCGTCCTCCAAATCATGGGACCATCATGACTGAAATGAAGGGAAATATGTGAGTTAAAGAAAGTCTTCAGTGCTTCTGGCTTTAGAACCACAAAGGCCTCTCTCTGTCTGTCTCTCTCTCACACACACACACACGAACAGAGGTGGGCTCATAGTCCAAAAGAAACCAACCTTTGTGTGCATCCATCCCTGACCTACGTGGTGAGCAGTCGCCAAAGACAACGAATTCCTACAGCCAGACGTTTGCAACCACGTGCCCTATCCCTCCATCGCCTGGCCTTACAGAATGCTACGTGGAACCCCTTTCAAGAAGTGTGGGGCTTGGAGGAATGCACCCCTGAATTCTCCTCGCTCGGCCCTGCAAGGAAACGTTCTGTGCCTGCCCCGCACGCCGGACCTTTCGGTGGATCGGACCTCCCGTGGTGTCCCTGCACCCGGCACCCTGAGACATCCCGAGAGATCCTATGGAGAAACATCTCCGGCCACTCGCGTGGCATCTGCGTCACTGGCAAGTGACCCTTCAAACCTCCACGTCCATACGTGAGAACAAACGCTCCTTCACCATCTGGGTCACCTCATAGGATGGGCGAGTGCCACTGGTCCAGCACTCCCTCGACGTGGCTGTGGGGTTCGGGTTTGGTTCCGTTCTGGTTTAGCTTTCTGACCCACCCACGTGATCTCTCCGGATAGGGTACCCGATCAAAGCTAAACTAAATCGAGGCTGTGTGAAGAACCCCATGCATGCATCCAGTGGGGATATCGACGATCTCTACGTGGATCCACATCAGTGGCCGTTCGGTGTTCGTGAACGTGGATGACGGCACAGGCAGCGTAGAAAGATACAGGAAGGATGCCTTCATTCTTGGGGGAGGGAAGAAACCGAGCGTCCCTTCCCTAAACGCTCTCCCCCCACACAGGCACAGTGCTTGCTCCTTATCCCACCTGCCAGGGATGTCATGGCATGCACACGTGACAAGACGAGGATTTGGAATTGAGCGGCAAGCGGGAAGAGTAGTGCTCGGAGCCTGGATTTAGATCGAGGACTATGTGCCCTTAGAACTCGGTGCACTGAGCGACCCTAAAAAGTCAAGAGGGGATCCAGGACCTGGGCAGGATCGTGAAGACATGTCCACGGCCCCGCTTCTGAACCGTGACGCTAGTTCACCTCTGTGAACTCACTTGCGTTCTCTTCTCCCATCTTGACAGACACAGATCTCTATACCTGTCTAGATGCCAAGATGGTTTCTGGATCACTGTCAGCGAAACGTCCCCACGGATTTCACGGTGACACAGATTCGTGGTATTGCATGGCAAGCCATGCTTATGTCAGCTGTACAGTCAAGTAGAATACATCCGTATCTCTATGTGTATATATCTATGAGGATACTGACTTCGTACAATATGTTTATTGATGTCATTCATGAAAAAGAATCCCTACCAATGCTGCTCGACTCACGCATCAAGTGGGGATACCAACGACCACTACGTGGATCCATAAAAATGGCCGTTTTGTGTTCAGGAGGATCATTTTGTGTTTTCTGTCCATTTGCTATCTGCTCTCCATTATTTCCCGTGCCTTTCGGGCATGGCTGATGGAGACGGACACCAAGCTTCAGGACAGAAATCTGGCATCTCGGCCTAGAGTTAGCTGCGGTCAGCCCATCCACCATCCCCCGCTGAGACAGGCAGGGAAGTACAGCCACAGACAGAAGCGGACAATCGCGGTCCCAGTGAGGCATCCAATACCAAGCTGCATGCAGGCTTCATTGCTAACCAAGACTTCTTGGGTTCTGGCCGGTTGATATCCGTTGAAAAGGTGCGCTGGTAGTACACCCAGAAAACCGAACAGCAGGGACTAGGGAGGCAATAAGTCACAGTGACCCCGCTGGCCAAACACCTGCTCACCTGATCTGCTCAGACTCGGGAAGGACACAAAACGCAGGCCCAACCAAGTCTGTGCCTTTGTGTAGTACCCGAGTACCGGAACCTGGGCGGTTTAGACCAGAGATGTACATCCAACCCAGCGCCGGGCTTTGACGGTTTGCAGCAGAGAATCCTAGAGCCTGTGCAGTGTAGACTGGGACAGCACACATGCCATGAGTGGGGGCAAACCCAGTGTGGCTGAGACAGTGCAAGCACTCCCCACAGATGCCGTTGATATTCGTCTGCAGCTTACCTCCCACCCCACAGCACGACTGATGGGTGAGCCTAAAAAAGTGTCTACCACAGGCCCCTTGTGTCAGGACGGGAATTAGACACTGAAGAGACCAGCAAACAGAAGAAGCTTAAACAGAAGGAACTGAGTTGGAAGAGACAGATGGAGAAGTCTTGAGCCTACTGCAAAAATACCAGAGCCAGAGGCTTAAGTACAAATCCTGAGAACACCAGAGAACTCTTGTTCCAGGGAACATTAATTGATAGGTGCTCATCAAATTCCTCCATCAGTTCAGTTCAGTTCAGTCACTCAGTTGTGTCCGAGTCTCCACGACCCCATGAATCACAGGACGCCAGGCCTCCCTGTCCATCACCAACTCCTGGAGTTCATTCAAACTCATGTCCACAGAGTCGGTGATGTCATCCAGCCATCTCATTCTCCGTCGTCCCCTTCTCCTCCCGCCCCCAACCTTTCCCAGCATCAGAGTCTTTTCCAGTGAGTCAACTCGTCGCATGAGGTGGCCAAAGTATTGCAGTTTCAGGTTTAGCATCAGTCCTTCCAATGAACACCCAAGGTTGATCTCCTTTAGAATGGACTGGTTGGATCTCCTTGCAGTATAAGGGACACTCAAGAGTCTTCTACAACACCACAGTTCAAAAGCATCGATTCTTCAGCGATCAGCTTTCTTCACAGTCCTAGTTTCACATCCATACATGACCACAGGAAAAACCATTGCTTTGACTAAACGAACCTTGTTTGGTAAAGTAATGCCTCCATACCTACACTGAAACCAGGCAACACCCAAGGGCCAACAAGTTCCAGAGAAAGACATACCATGAAAATTATCCAGCAACGCAGGAGAATAGACCTGAGCTTCAATATACAGGCTGCCCAAAGCCACTCCAAATCCACTGACATCTCATAACTCATTACTGGACCCTTCATTCCACTCCAGAAAGAAGAAATCAGCTCCATCCACCAGAACACCGGCACAAGCTTCCCTGACCAGGAAACCTTGACAACCACCCATCCAAAGCCACACACAGCAATTAAACTACACAATAAGGAAAACTCCACAGACTGCCAAAAGATGGAAAGGCCACCCCAAACACAGCAATACAGGCAAGGTGAAGAGGCAAGGAAATACCCAGCAAGTAAAGGAACTGGATAAATGCCCACCAAAAAAGAAAACAAAAGAATAAGATATAAGGAATCTATCTGATATAGAATTTCCAATACTGATAGTGAAAATGATTCAAAATCTTGAAAACAAACTGCAGTTACAGATAAACAACCTGGAGACAAGGATCGATAAGATGCAAGAAAGGTTTAATAAGGATCTAGAGGAAATGAAAAAGAGTCAATATACAATGAATAATGCAATAGATGAGATCAGAAACACTCTAGAGGGAACCAACAGTAGAATAACGGAGGCAGAAGACAGTTGTTAAGCGAGCTAGAAGATAGAATTGTAGAAATAAATCAAACAGAGCGGGAAAGAAATGAATTAAAACAATTGAGGACAATCTCAGAGACCTCTGGGACAATGTCAAGTGCCCCTACATACGAATCATAGAAGTCCCAGAAGAAGAAGACACAAAGAAAGACCATGAGCGAATATTTGAAGAGATAATAGTTGAAAACTTCCTTAAAATGGGGAAGGAATTTATCACCCAAGTCCAAGAAACACAGAGAGTCCCTAACAGGATAAATCCAAGGGGAAATACTCCAATACAAACATTAATCAAATTAA
Organism: Moschus berezovskii; assembly: GCF_049115385.1. Taxonomy (NCBI): domain Eukaryota; kingdom Metazoa; phylum Chordata; class Mammalia; order Artiodactyla; family Moschidae; genus Moschus; species Moschus berezovskii. The sequence goes on from NC_142489.1 coordinate 59,355,176, forward strand.
TAAAGATCAAACACAAGAACAAATATTAAAAGGAGTAAGGGAACACCAACAAAAAACACACAAGGCGATTCCCATAAGGATAACAGTTGATCTTTCAGCAGAAACTCTTAAGACCAGGAAGCCATGGCAAGACATACTGATCAGATCAGATCAGATCAGATCAGTCGCTCAGTCGTGTCCGACTCTCCGCGACCCCATGAATCACAGCACGCCAGGCCTCCCTGTCCATCACCAACTCCCGGAGTACACTCAAACTCATATCCACAGAGTTGGTGATGCCATCCAGCCATCTCATTCTCCATCGTCCCCTTCTCCTCCCGCCCCCAACCTTTGCCAGCATCAGAGTCTTTTCCAGTGAGTCAACTCATCACATGTGGTGGCCAAAGTATTGCAGTTTCAGCTTTAGCATCACTCCCTCCAATGAAGATCCAGGATTGATTTTCTTTAGAATGGACTGCTTGGATCTCCTTGCAGTATAAGGGGCTCTCAAGAGTCTTCTCCAATACCGCAGTTCAAAAGCATCGATTCTTCGGCGATCAGCCCTCTTCACAGTCTAACTCTCACATACTGAAAGGGATGAAAAAATAAAAATAAAAACTCTACAGCCAAGATTACTATACCCATATCTCATTCAAATATGAAGGAGAATCCAAAAGCTTTACAGACAATCAAAGGCTGAGAGAATTCAGCATCACCAAACCAGCTCTCCCACAAATGCTGAAAGATCTTCTCTAGATAGGAAGCATAGAAAGGGTGTATAAATTTGAACCTAAAACAATAAAGAAAATTGCAACGGTATCATACTTACCAATAATTACCTTAAATGCAATTGGGTTAAATGCCCCAACCAAAAGACAAATACTGGCTGAATGGATACAAAAGCAAGACCCCTATATATGTTGTCTGCAAGAGACACACCTCAAAATAAGGGACACACACAGACTGAAAGTGAAGTGCTGGAAAAAGTTATTCCACCCAAATAGAGACCAAAAGAAAGCAGGAGTAGCAATATTCATATCAGATAAAATAGACTTTAAAATAAAGTCTGTGAAAAGAGATAAATAAGGACACTACATAATGATCAAAGGATCAATCCAAGAAGAAGATACAATTATAAATATATGCACCCAACATAAGAGCACTGCAATATGTAAGACAGTTACTAACAAGTATAAAAGGGGAAATTAACAACAACACAATAATAGTGGAAGAGTTTAATACCCCACTCACACCTATGAATAGATCATCTAAACAGAAAATTATCAAGGAAACACAAACTTTAAAATACAATAGAACAGGTAGACCTAATAGATATCTATAGGATATTTCACCCCAAAACAATGAATTTCTCCTTTTTCTAAAGCACACACAAGGGTGCCCACTCTCACCACTACTGTTCAACATAGTTCTGGAAGTTTTGGCCACAGCAATCAGAGCAGAAAAAGACATTAAAGGAATTCAACATGGAGAAAAAGAAATAAAATTCTCAGTGTTCGCCAATGACATGATCCTCTACACAGAAAACTCTAAAGACTCTACCAGAAAACTAATCAATGAATGCAGTAAAGTTGTAGGATCTAAAATCAACACAGAGTAATCCCTTGCATTCCTATACACTAATAATGAAAAAATAGAAAAATAAAATAAGGAAACTATCCCATTCACTGTTGCAATGAAAATAATAAAATACAGAGATATATCTACCTCAAGAAACAGAAGACTTCTATATAGAAAACTATAAGACACTGGTAAAAGAAATCAAATAGGACACGAATAGATGGAGATATATACCGTGTTCGTGGATTAGAAGAAAAAATATTGTGAAAATGTGTATATTACCTAAAGTAATTCATACATTACATGCAATCCCTACCAAGCTACCAAGGGTATTTTTCACAGTGTTAGAACAAATAATCTCAAAATTTGCATGGAAATTCAAAAAACCTCGAATAGCCAAAATGATCTTGGAGAAAAATGGAACTGAAAGACTCAACCTGCCAGACTTCAGGCTCTACTACAAAGCCACAATCATCAAGACAGTATGATACTGGCATTAACTCAGAAATATAGATCAATGAAACAAAGTAGAAAGCCCAGAGATAAATCTATGCACCTATGGACACTTTATCTTTTACAAATGAGGCAAGAATATAAAATGGAAAAAAGACAGTCTCTTTAACAAGTGGTGTTGGAAAAACTGGTAAAAGAGTGAAATTAGAACATTTCGTAACACCATTCATTTCAGTTTAGTTCAGTTCAGTCTCTCAGTCGTGTCCGACTCTCCGCCACCCCATGAATCACAACACGCCAGGCCTCCGTCTATCACCAACTCCAGGAGTACACTCAAACTCATGTCCACAGAATCAGTGATGCCATCCAGCCATCTCATTCTCCGTCGTCCCCTTCTCCTCCCGCCCCCAACCTTTCCCAGCATCAGAGTCTTTTCCAGTGAGTCAACTCGCCGCATGATGTGGCCAAAGTATTGCAGATTCAGCCGTAACACCATACACAAATATAAACTCAAAACGGATTAAAGATCTAAATGTAAGTCCAGAAACTATAAAACACCTAGAGGAGAACATAGGCAAAACATTCTCTGACATAAATCACAGCAGGATCCTCCATGACCCACCACCCTGAATATTGGAACTAAAAGCAAAATAAACAAATGCGACCTAATTCAAATGAAATTCTGCACAGCAAAGGAAACTATAAGCAAGGTGAAAAGACAGCCTTCAGAATGGGAGAAAATAATAGCAAATGAAAAAACTGACAAAGAATTAATCTCCAAAATATACAAGCAGCTCCTGCAGCTCAATTTCATAAAAATAAATGACCCAACCAAAAAAAGGGCCAAAGAACTAAACAGATATTTCTCCAAAAACGACATACAGATGGCTAACAAAGCACATGAAAAACTGCTCAATATCCCTTATAATCAGAGAAATGCAAATCAAAAGCAATATGAGATACCATTTCACACCAGTCAGAATGGATGCTATTCAAAAGTCGACATGCGATATATGCTGGAGAGGGTGTGGCGAAAAGGGAACCCTCTTACACTTTTGATGGGAATGCAAAGTAGTACAGCCACTATGGAGGACAGTGTGGAGATTCCTTAAAAAACTGGAAATAGAACAGCCATATGAGCCAGGAATCGCACTCCTGGGTATACACACCGAGGAAACCAGATTCGAAAGAGACACATGTACCACAATATTCATTGCAGCACTGTTTATAAGAGTGAGGACATGGAAGAATCCTAGATGTGCATCTGCAGACGAAAGCTTTGGTACATATACACAATAGAGTATTACTCAGGCATCAAAAAAATAACTTTGAATCAGTTCTAATGAGGTGGATGAAACTGGAGACTATTATACAGAATTAAGTAAGTCAGAAAGAAAAAAACCAATACATTATACTAAGGCATATATATGGACTTTAGGATGGTGATAATGATAACCTTGTATACGAGACAGCAAAAGAGATACAGATGTATAGAACAGACTTTAGGTCTCTGTGGGAGAGGGCGAGTGTTGGATGATTTGGGAGAATGGCATTGAAACATGAATCATATCATATGTGCAACGAATTGACAGTCCAGGTTCGATGCATGATACAATGCTCAGGCTGTTGTACTGGAAAGAACCAGAGGGATGGGATAGGGAGGGAAGTGGGAGGGGGGTCACGATGGGGAACACACGTACACCTGGGGCAGATTTATGTCAGAGAGTGTTTTGCCTACGTTCTCCTCTAGGAGTTTTATAGATTCTGGTCTTACATTTAGCTCTCTAATCCATTTTGAGTTTTTTTGGGGTATGGTGTTAGGAAGTGTTCTAGTTTCATTATTTTACAAATGGCTGACCAGTTTTCCCAGCACCACTTGTTAAAGAGACTGTCTATAATAGATCACAAAACAGAGTCTCCAGCAAGTGTATAATCATGCAAAGGTCTGATGGAGGTTTCTGAACCAGTGGATTCATCGTTAAGAGGCACATCTTGAATTTCTGAAGAAATTTGTGCCATCTCAGAAAAAACTTTCTTCAAACAGTTTTCTCATTTGTGTGATTTTACACACTGAAAATTCAAATGCTGCTTGGCTGGCCTACAGAGGGAAACTCCCAGACCATCACAGTGTTTCAAAAAGTCACTGATCTCCTAGCAATGGACCGGTCACTGTGACATCACAAAGTCACTAGTCTCCTAGCAATTGAAGCGTAATTTTCAACCAGTGTTTACTTCAGCATAAACTTAAAATACAGGCTCCTTACACAAATCGCAACCAAAACCATGAACCTGCAAAATGTTATTCCTAAAGAATTTTTATATGGATAAATCACATCAGTAAATCTATTTGGTTTCTGAAATAAAAGTGTTTCTCGGTGGTGGCCGAGAGGAGCTACCAACTCCTGAGGCCAGGAGTGGTGGCCGAGAGGAGTTGCTCCACGTTCAAAATCAGGAGGGGGTGGCCGTGAGGAGATACCCCTCGTCCAAGGTAAGGTGCAATGGCTGTGCTTTGCTGGAGCAGCCGTGAAGAGATACCTCACAACCAAGGTAAGAGAAATCCAAATATGATGGTAGGTATTGCGAGAGGGCGTCAGAGGGCAGACACACTGAAATCATGATCACAGTAAACCAGTGGATCTGATCACACGGACCACTGCCTTGTCTAACTCAATGAAACTAAGCCATACTGTGTGGGGCCACCCAAGATGGGCGGGTTATGGTGTAGAGGTCTGACAGAATGTTGTCCACTGGAGAAGGGAATGGCAAACCACTTCAGTATACTTGCCTTGAGAATCCCAAGAACAGTATGAAAAGGCAAAATAATAGGATAGTGGATGAGGAAATCCCCACGTCGGTAGGTGCTCAATATGCTACTGGAGATCAGTGGAGAAATAACTTTAGAAAAGGTGAAGGGATGGAGTCAAAGCAGAAACAGTACCCAGTTGTGGATGTGCCTGGTGATAGAAGCAAGGTCCGATGCTGCAAAGAGCAATATTGCATAGGAACCTGGAATGTTAGGTCCATGAATCAAGGCAAATTGGAAGTGGTCAAACAGGAGGTGGGAAGAGTGAACATAGACATTCTAGGAATCAGTGAACTAAAATGGACTGGAATGGGTGAATTTAACTCAGATGACCATTATATCTACTACTGTGGGCAGGAATCCCTTAGAAGAAATGGAGTAGTCATCATGGTCAACAAAAGAGTCCGAAATGCTGTACTTGGATACAATCTCCAAATGAACAGAATGACCTCTGTTCATTTCCAAGGCAGACCATTCAATATTACAGTAATCAAAGCCTATGCCCCAACCAGTAATGCCTAAAAAAACGAAGTTTAATGGTTCTATGAAGACCTACAAGATCTTTAGAACTAACACTTTAAAAAGATGTCCTTTTCATTAGAGGGGACTGGAATGTAAATGTAGGAAGTCAAGAAACACCTGGAGTAACAGCCAACTTTGGCCTTGGAGCACCGAATGAAGAAGGGCAAAGACTAATAGAGTTTTGCCAAGAGAACACACTGGTCATAGCAAACAACCTCTTTCAGCAACAGAAGAGAAGACTCTATGCATGAACATCACCAGATGGTCAACAGAAAAAACAGATTGATTGTATTCTTCGCAGTCAAAGTGGAGAAATTCTATACAGTTAGAAAAAACAAGACCAGAGCTCACTGTGGCTCAGATCATAAACTCCTTATTGCCAAATTCAGACGTAAATTGAAGTAGGGAAAATCACTAAACCATTCAAATATGACTTAAATCAAATCCCTTATGATTATACAGTGGAAATGAGAAATAGGTTTAAGGGACTAGAAATAGGTTTAAGGGACTAGAGTGTCTAATGAACTATGGTTGGAGGTTCATGACATTGTAAAGAAGACAGGGACCAAGACCATGCCCATGGAAAAGCAATGCAAAAAAGCAAAATAGTTGTCTGAGGAGGCCTTACGAATACCTGTGAAAAGAAGAGAAGCGAAAGGCTGAGGAGAAAAAAATATATAATCACCTGAATGCAGAGTTCCACAGAATAGCAAGGAGAGATAAGAAAGCCTTCCTCTGTGATCAATACAACGACATAGAGGAAAACAACAGAATGGGAATGACAAGAGATCTCTTGAAGAAAATTAGAGATACCAAGGGAACATTTCATGCAAAGATGGGCTCGATAAAGGTCAGAAATTGTATGGACCTAAGAGAAGCAGAAGATATTAAAAATAGGTGACAAGAATACACAGAAGAACTGTACAAAAATGATCTTCACAACCAAGGTAATCATGATGGTGTGATCACTGACCTAGAGCCAGACATCTTGGAATGTGAAGTCAAGTGGGCCTTAGAAAGTATCGCTAAGAAGAAAGGTAGTGGAGGTGATGGAATTCCAGTTAAGCTTTTCAAATCGTGAAAGATGATGCTGTGAAAGTGCTGCACTCAATTTGGAGCAAATTTGGGAAACTTAGCAATGATCACAGGATTGGAAAATGTCAGTCTTCATCCCATTCTCAAAGAAGGGCAATGCCAAAAAATGGTCAAACTACCACACAATTGCACTCATCTCACACGCTAGTAAAGTCACGCTCAAAATTCTCCAACCCAGGATTCAGCAATATGTGAACCTCCAGATTTTCAAGCTGGTTTTAGAAAAGGCAGAAGAACCAGAGATCAAATTGCCAACAATCTCTGGATGATGGAAAAAGCAAGAGAGTTCCAGAGAAACATATATTTCTGCTTCATTGACTATGCCAAAGCCTTTGACTGTGGGAATAACAACAAACTGTGGAAAATTCTGAAAGAGATGGGAACACCAGAACACCTGACCTGCTTCCTTAGAAACCTGTATGCAGGGCAGAAAGAAACAGTTAGAACTGGACATGGAACAACAAACAGGTTCCAAATAGGAAAAGGAGTACGTCAAGGCTGTATATTGTCACCCTGATTATTTAACTTCTATGCAGAGTACATCATGAGGAACGATGGGCTGGAAGAAGTACAGGCTGGAATCAAGATTGCTGGGAGAAATATCAATACCCTCAGATATGAAGATGGCATCACCCTTATGGCAGAAAGTGAAGAGGAACTGAAAAGCCTCTTGATGAAAGTGAAAGGGGTTAGTGAAAAATTTGGCTTGAAGCTCCACATTCACAAAACTAAGATCATGGAACCTGGTCCCATCACTTCATGGGGAATAGATGGGGAAACAGTGTCAGACTATATTTTGGGGCTCCAAAACCACTGCGGATGTTGCTTGCAGCCATGAAATTAAAGGACGCTTACTTCTTGGGAGGAAAGTTATGACCAACCCAGATAGCATATGAAAGAGCAGTGACATTACTTTGCCAACAAAGGTCCGTCTAGTCAAGGGTATGGCTTTTCCAGTGATCATAATGGATTTGAGTGCTGGACTGTGAAGATAGCTGATCGCCAAAGAATTGATGCTTTTGAACTGTGGTGTTGGAGAAGACTCTTGAGAGTCTTGGACTTCAAGGAGCTCCAACCAGTCCATTCTAACGGATATCAGTCCTGGATGTTCATTGGAAGGATTGATGCTAAATATGAAGCTCCAATACTTTGGCCACCTCATGCGAAGGGTTGACTCACTGGTAATGATTCTGATGCTTGGACGGATTGAGGGCAAGAGGAGAAGTGGACGACAGAGAATGAGATGGCTGGATGCCATCACCGACTCGATGGAGGCGGGTTTGAGTGAACTCCGGGAGTTGGTGATGGACGGGTAGGCCTGGCGTGCTGTGATTCATGGGGTCACAAAGAGTTGGATTCGACTGACTGACTGAACTGAACTGAACTGAATTGAACTCTTACCCAACCAAACTTGGGTTACTCACTTCTGTGCAATAGTTTATTGTGGAACCAGGCAAGGTGTCCTAGCATCTGGTGTTTCAAAGACCCACACTCCCCAAATACTTTCAGGGGAACTATCTTTTTGACAGAGTGAGGTTAGGCATGGGGTGTGTGATTAGTTTGGGAACATTCTACTAGTGGCCTGTTCCTGAGGATATTGGGAGTCGACATCATTGACCATCTGCTTCCAACTACTCTGTGGTCTAGGTACTTACATTTCAGCCTGGTTGGGGCTTTAGTATCTCTAAAACTGTTCACAGAATATTGCTCAGAATGTTACCTATGGCCCTTGAGGAGGAACTAAAGATCCTTGAATTTGCTTAATGTTCAAGAATCATTATTCTATATTGCTTGATCATTTTCCTTTGTTTCTGGCTTTTCTAGTTCTTCTGATTAAAATTACTCTGGGAACACGAGGAAGTCTAGAATCTCCTACTCCTCTCTCTTGGTTTTCATAGTTTTCAATCTTAAGACGGGACTGCTTAGAACAAGAAATGAAATAAAGTGTTGGATTTAAAGCGTGATCATAACTGTGATTGAAAATCTCAGTTGCAGGTTCGATTTCTGTCCCAGCTCTTGGAGTGTTTGAGTTAACTACAACTTTGGCTATTTCATGATGAGATTGAGCGTGGAACTGGAAATGAATCTGACATCAATATTTTTTGTTATGCAAACATATCCGTCTACTTTATATAGATATATGTATATCTATTATGTATATCTATTTTTTCTATAACTTTACTTTTGTCATTAAACCTGGACAAACATTTGAAAATTGGTAGCTATTTACTAAAAGAAAAGAGGGGAGTGATATAAAGGAGTTCTCGTATTTTTTCCACTTACGTATATTCAATAACCGAGTAGACAGTTGGTGATGGACAGGGAGGCCTGACGTGCTGTGATTCATGGGGTCGCGGAGAGTTGGACACGACTGAGTGACTGAACTGAACTGAATTGAACTGAGACTTTTGAATAATTCTACTTTTGGGTTTTAATTTTTTTCCATTGCTGCTTTGCCTAACAGGAATTAAAAGCCATTGTACATTTTTAAATACACATACACACATGCACATATGTGTATATATGTGTATATGTCAAAATATAATTTTTGACAACTTTATTTAGGTGGTCAAAGTCTTTGCTTGTTCCCAAGATCTTTAATGAACTGTTTGGGAAGCCCAATGTTACTTAATAACTTTCTGGCTGAATAATATAGATCCTATTCTGAAAGGCTGTCCCTTAATGGAGCTGATCAGCAGTATGCTTTCTATAATTGTGATGGGGTTCATACATATGAGGACACCTTGTGCCCATAAAACTGCAACTCTCATTTACTTAGAGATATTGTTCTAAGACTGCTGTTCCTCTCCTCACGTTGGATATAATTTTAAACATTCAAATTAATGGGTTAAACAGATGCACCAGGCACTGTGCATAGATCATAATCAGGCTCTCTGGCTAGCTGAACACTGAAATTATATGATGTGTACATTAAAATAACTCTTCCATAATTCAGTGTGTACATTTTTATTTCATCACTTTAAACTTCTGCTACCAAATATTTGAGTAGAAACCATTGATGATCAAAACTTCTCTCCCTTCATGACACAGTGGTTCGGCTTCCTGTCCCCCTCCACATCATATCATTATTTCTTGTCCTCCTTTGTATTTTTGTAGTTGCCACATTAGAGATAACATGAAGAGGCTCAATATATTTTGTTAATAGAGAAATGTATTATAGGCTGTGTATATTGTCAACATTTTACAGAGTTGTCACAGAAGCATGGCACAAATGCTCCAACAGGAAACTTAAAATCGGCAGTATTATATATGATGAGTAACGATCATCTTAGAATACTCTTAGAAAACAATTTCTTATCCAAAGCACTGAGGGGAAAAAATGGTACAAGAATAAAGTAATTCTCAATGTTGATAGGAAAACAGGATAAACAGTACACTTGAATTCTCAGTATTACACAAAGTAAGATCATAGCATCTGGTCCCACTGCTTTATGGGAAATAAAGATGGAAAAGGCAGAAGTAATGACAGATTTCCTCTTTTGTGGCTCTATATTCACTATGAATGTGATGGCAGTTATAAAGTTAGAATACAGGTGCTTCCTGGAAAAATGCACTCACACATTTAGTAAGCGTGTTAAAAAGTGAATAGTTGATTTGACCAAAGGGGGCACATTGAGTACACTAATGGTCTTTCCAGTAGACATGTACAGATGTGAGAACACCAAACTGCTCTGCTAGGGATGACTTGTGAGCGTCCATTAGATTGCAAGGAGATCAAGCCATTCAAACTTAAAGGAAATCAACTCTGAAGATTCATTAGAATCACTAATGTTGAAGCTATGTCTCCAAAGCTTTGACCACCTGAGCAAAGAACTGACTCATGAGAAAAGACCCGACTCATGAGAAAAGACCCTGATTCTTAGGAGCCAATTAAATCTTGTTTCATGATTTGGATGACAGAGGAGGAGAAGAGTGTATAGCTTCACTCATTCAATGGACATGATCTCAAGCAGACTCTGGGAGATGGTGAGGGGCAGAGAGGCCTTGTGTGCTGCAGTCCAAGGGGACACAAAGAGTCTGACAAGACTTTGTGACTGGACAACAACAAGATTTCAGTTAATAAAATGGATCTTCCAGGGTCTCGGTGGGGTCTCATCATGTTAGAGGAATAGGAGCCTGAGTCCACTTTCTCCCACACAAATCCATCAAAGGATAGATTGCACATGGAACACCTTCCAGAAACAAATTTGTGACCAATGTTGATGGGCCCTAGAAACCGATAAAGGAAAACCAGTCTTTTAAAAAGTAGGTAAGAAAAAATAAGTAATGAAAGGGGGGAAATGTTTTTAGGGATTGAGACTCACCTTGGAGAAGGAGTCTTAAAGAAGGAGAAATTTGCACAAAATTGGAAACCCTCTCTCATAGGTGTCAGTCGGGGAAGAAATAGAACGGAAGAGAGGAAGAATAAAGAAACACAGATTATGCCAATAAATGCAATCACTGCCCTGAGGACAATGTGCGAAGCTAAGGTAACACGCAAAAATAAACTATGGGGACACTAGAGACAGAAATTTTAGAAAGGACCTTTCCTGTGAGAAGGCTCTAAGGCCACATCTTGAACCATGCATACTCACAGAACAGAAGATTGTGCACTAGAAAATACCAAAGGAGACCAAGCCAGTGTCCATTTAAGACCCATTCCTCCATGGAGGGAGAGAGGAACGTGTACGACTGCCAGAGGAAGAAGGAAATAGGCTCATAGAATCTTGGCCCCAGACACATCCCCTGCCAAGCTCTAAGCTGGCTGACAGTTGCTAGTGATGAATTCCTCACTTCATGGACAGCTCACATAGCCCAGACACATGACAGCCTGGGGTCAGTTAGCCTGAGGAGACGCATGGCACACTTGAGACTGTGCCCTCTGCAGACACAGGCAGCAAACTGAGTGGCTGAGACCAGAAAGTTGCTTAAGATGCATGGACCACCTGGGACTGTGCCTTGCTTCCAACCAGTCACCCGAGGTTTTGGACTTGGGAAGAGCACAAAACACATAGCCAATAGTGGTCATGGCCTTGCCAAACACCTAACTGCCTGATTGGCTGAGAAGTGCATGAAACACAGGGCCCACTTGGGACTGTGCCCTCATGTATCAACCAAGAGTCTGAGCAGGGTGGACCCAGAAAGTACATGCCACATTTGTCATTGACAAGCCCGATATGATCAATAGACCACAAGCACCCCCCCATCCCAATGGCCTTTGTTTTCTGTGTCCCACCTCTCACTCCCAAACACTGAACAGGTGAGGTCAAATAAGAGGCTACTGCACCCTCCTTTCATGGTGAAAACCAGATATGGATAGGCTTTCAAATAAAAGAAGGAAATATAAACAAAGAAGCATAAACCAACCCAGAAGTGACAGGTTAAACATAATAAGTCTGCAATATATGGCCAGACTGTTCAAGTGAGGAACAACAGTCACCTTTGACAAGTACAAGCTTCAGCAAGAGACTGTCTGACACTGTATTGACACCAAAAAGCACACAACTACTTTAAAATTCTGAGATCTATTTCCTCTATTATTTTTAAATTTATTTATTTTATTGGAAGGCTAGTTACTTTATATTATTGTATTGGTTTTGCCATACATTGGCATGAATCTGCCCCAGGTATTCATATGTTCTCCAACTTGAACCCGCCACCCACCTCCCTCCCCATCCCATCCATCTAGTTCATCCCCGTACACCAGCCCCGAACATCCTGTATCGTGCATCGAGCCTGGACTAGATATTCGTTTCACCTATGATAATATACATGTTTCAATGCCATTATCCCATCATCCCACCCTCGCCCTCCCCCACAGAGTCCAAAAGACTGTTCTATACATCTGTGTCTCTTTTGCTGTCTCGTATACAGGGTTATCCTTATCACCTTTCTAAATTCCATATATATGCCTTAGTGTACTGTATTGGTGTTTTTCTTTCTGGCTTACTTCACTCTGTATAATAGGCTCCAGTTTCTATATGATTTCTTTAACTTTAAAATATTTTAGTCCTTTATTATAACCTAAACATTTATTTCTATTAACTATTATTATCTTCAAGCAAAACACACGTAAATCTATTTTTTAAACACTTTTTATATATGAGAGAATGAATTTGGACTCCGTTTTCTTTTTTTACACTGTTTAAACAAGTCTATATTTTATTTTTAGTTCTTAACTTTTACTTTCCAAAAATTGATATAAATGTTGTGACTTCAGTAACAAAATCTTTACGATCTGATATCACTAATGGATTTGTTTTCCCGAATTGATTGCTCTCTCCCATTTCAACTCTCCCATATCTCCCCTTAGGCACCTCTTTCTCTCTCTTTCCTTTCCTCTGCTGTCTGAAATTCTGTGAATCCCTTTGATTCTTTTGGGATGAGGAGAATTGTGCCACCATTAGCCTCGGGTTTTATCTTCTATATTGCATGGATTTTTGATGTTACTGCAACCTGGGAACAGAAACCCAGAGGCCAGGGCATCGATTCCAGAACTTTAGATCAACACTGAACTCCTTACCTCAAGGAATATTAAAGGACAAGCACACACCCCAGAGTTTCCGTGTCTACATGGAAAGCAATCTCCACACTTGAGTCAGTAAGTTCAGTACAAGAGAACCCACAGCTATTCTCCAGTAAAACAGAAACACAACAATGAATTTTATAAAAGCCATACCAGACCCACAAACACCCCAAAGCACAGTCCGTGGACAATTCATTGCACTTCAGAGAGAACAGATACAGATCTGTCTGCCAGTGAACACACACAAATGATCCGAAACATTAAACCTTGAGAAGTCATTGGTCCAATCCCACCCACAAAAGACAGGTTCCACAATATAGTGGAGCTATAATTCTCAGGCCTGCAGAAAAGGGACCCAAATCACAGTAATCGAAACAGAATGAAAAGGGAGAGAAATATGCAGCTGCTGAAGGTAAATTGACTATGCCAAAGCCTTTGACTGTGTGGATCACAATAAACTGTGGAACATTCTGAAAGAGATGGGAATCCCAGACCACCTGACCTGCCTCTTGAGAAACCTGTATGCAGGTCAGGAAGCAACAGTTAGAACCGGTCATGGAACAACAGACTGGTTCCAAATAGGAAAAGGAGTGCGTCAAGGTTGTATATTGTCACCTTGCTTATTTAACTTATATGCAGAGTACATCATGAGGAATGCTGGGCTGGAAGAAGCACAAGCTGGAATCAAGATTGCTGGGAGAAATATCAATAACCTCAGATATGCAGATGACACTACCCTTATGGCAGAAAGTGAAGAGGAACTCAAAAGCCTCTTGATGAAAGTGAAAGAGGAGAGTGAAAAGGTTGGCTTGAAGCTCAACATTCAGAAAACAAAGATCATGGCATCTGGTCCCATCACTTCATGGGAAATAGATGGAAAAACAGTGGAAACAGTGTCAGACTTTGTTTTTTTGGGCTCCAAAATCACTGCAGATGCTGATTGCAGCCATGAAATTAAAAGACGCTTGCTCCTTGGAAGGAAAGTTATGACCAACCTTGATAGTATATTAAAAAGCAGAGACATTACTTTGCCGACCAAGGTCCGTCTAGTCAAGGCAATGGTTTTTCCCGTGGTCATGTATGGATGTGAGAGTTGGACTGTGAAGAAAGCTGATCGCCGAAGAATCGATGCTTTTGAACTGTGGTGTTGGAGAAGACTCTTGAGAGTCCCTTATACTGCAAGGAGATCCAACCAGTCCATTCTAAAGGAGATCAATCCTGGATGTTCATTGGAGGGACTGATGCTAAAGCTGAAACTCCAATACTTTGGCCACCTCATGAGACGAGTTGACTCACTGGAAAAGACTCTGATGCTGGGAAAGGTTGGGGGCGGGAGGAGAAGGGGACGACGGAGAATGAGATGGCTGGATGGCATCACCGACTCTGTGGACATGAGTTTGAGTGAACTCCGGGAGTTGGTGATGGACAGGGAGGCCTGGCGTGCTGTGATTCATGGGGTCGCGGAGAGTCGGACACGACTGAGCGACTGAACTGAACTGAACTGAACTGAAGGTAAATTACCAAAAAACCCACAAAAACAGAGAAAAGAAGAGGAGTTAGGAAGTTTTCTTGAAAAAGAATTCAGAATAATGAAAGTAAAGATAAAAATCTTGAAAGAGATGTAGAATTGCCAGTAAATACACTGGGGGACCGGAATGAGTAGAAATAAACATGTTTAACATGGATCTAGAAGAAATAAAGAGTCAAGCAGTAAAAATCAATACAATATCTGAGATTAACAACACCCTGAAAGGTACCAACAGTAGAATAATTGAGGCAGAGAAAGAACCAATTAGGTGGAGGCACAAAGGAGGAAATAAATGAAGCACAGTGAGGTGTGCAACGAAAACAACAAGTTAAACAGGTAAAGCTCAGCAGTGATAAATGTCCCACAATGAGAAACTTAGGTGTCGAGAAGGAGAACACCAAAACAAAAAGGGGTGGGGTACTTGGAAGATTCTTGAGGAAGTAAACGTTGAAAGCACCCTTAAATGAGTCAAGCCGAAAGAATTGGGACCAGATATGAAACAACTGAATGTTCAAAACCAGGAAAAGAAAGTGACAAATCTCTGTATTGTCACTCAACTTATGTGAATCTACATTAGAGTATACTATTAAAATACCAGATGAGTAAATCACAAGCTTGCATCAAGGATTGGGAGAAACATAAACAGCCTCAGATTATATAGATGGCAACACTGAAACAAATAGAAAGTGAAGAAAAAATAAAGAGTCTTTTGATGAGGGTGAATGAGAAGAGTGCAAAACCAAGCTGAAAACTCAACATTCATAAAAACAAAGAAAAAGGCATCTGGTCCCATCACTACTCTGCAAATAGAAGGGGTAAACATATGAACTTCCAGATTTCCAATTGGGTATCAGAAAAGGCAGAGGAAACAGAGATCAAATTGCCAACATCCAATGGATCATGGAAAAAGCAAGAGAGTTCCAGGAAAATATCTCTTTCTGCTCTATTGACTATGCAAAGTCTTTGACTGTGTGAATCTCAATAAATGGTGGAAAATTTTGGAAGAGATGGGAATACCAGACCGCCTGACCTGTCTCTTGAGAAAACTGTATGCAGGTCAGGAAGCAGCAGTTAGTGCTGGACATGGAACAACAGACTGGTTCCAAATAGGAAAAGAGTATGTCAAGGTTGTATATTGTCATCCTGCTTATTTAACTTATATGCAGAGTACATGATGAGAAACTCCGGGCTGGAAGAAACACAAGCAGGAACCAAGATTGCCTGGAGAAATATCAATAACCTCAAATATGCAGATGACAGCACCGATACGGCAGAAAGTGAAGAGGAATTAATAATCTTCTTGATGAAAGTGGAAGAGGATAGTGAAAAACTTGGACTAAAGCTCAACATACAGAAAGTTAAGATCATGGCATCTGGTCCCATCACTTCATGAGAAATAGATGGAGAAACAGCGGAAACCATGCCAGACTTTATTTTTTAGGTTCCAAAATCACTGCAGATGCTGATTGAAGCCATGAAATTAAAAGACGCTTACTCCTTGGAAGAGAAGTTAAGACCAACTTAGATAGCATATTAAAAACCAGAGACATAACTTTCCCAACAAAGGTTGGTCTAGTTAAGGCTGTGTATTTTCCAGTGGTCAATATGGATGTGAGAGTCCAACTGTGAAGGAAGTTGAGAGCAGAATTGATGCTTTTGAACGGTGGTATTCGAGGAAATTATTGACAGTCCCTGCAAGGAGATCCAATCAATCCGTTCTACAGATTAGTCCTGGGTGTTCATTGGACGGACTGAAGCTGAGGCTCAAACTCCAATACTTTGGCCACGTGATGCGAAGAGTTGATTCATTGCAAAAAACTCTGATGCTGGGAGAATTGGGGGCAGGAGGAGAAGGGGATGGCCGAGGATGAGATGGTTGGATGGCATCGCCGATTCGACGGACATGAGTTTGAGTGAACCCCAGTAGTTGGTGATGGACAGGGAGGCTTGACAGGCTGTAATTCATGGCGTAGCAAACAGTAGGACACGTCTGAGACTGTTCTGAACTAAACTGAAATATGGGGAAACAGTGACAGACTTCATTTTCTTTGGCTCGAAAATTACTAAGAATAGTGATTGCAGTCATCAAATTAACTGTCACTTGCTTTTGGATGTAATAGCTCTGACAAACCTAGACATTGCATTAAAATGAAGACACACCACATTATTAATTCTCAGTTAAATATAAATGTCAAAGATGGTTACCCTTGTCTAACTCAAAGAAACTAAGCCATGCCATGTGGGGCCACCCAAGACAGGCAGGACATGATGGAGAGGTATGACAGAATGTGGTCCACTGGAGAAGGGAACGGCAAACCACTTGAGTATACCTGCCTTGAGAACCCCAAGAACAGTATGAAAAGGCAAAGTAATAGGATACTGAATGAGGAATTCCCCAGCGTGGTAGGTGCCCAGTATGCTCCTGTTGATCAGTGGATAAAAAACTCCAGAAAGAGGGAAGTGATGGAGCCAAAGCAAAAACAGTACCCAGCTGTAGATGTTACTAGTGATAGAAGCAAGGTCCGATGCTGCAAAGAGAAATATTGCATAAACCTGGATTGTAATGTCCGTGAATCAAGGCAAACTGGAAGTGGTCAAATGAGATGGCAAGAGTGAATGCAGACATTCTAGGAATCAGTGAACTAAAATGGACTAAATGGGTGAATTTAACTCCGATGACTCAGATGATTATATCTGCTACTGTGGTCAGGAATACCTTAGAAGAAAGGGAGGAGCCATCATTGTAAACAAAAGAGTCCGAAACGCTGTGCATGGATGCAGTCTCCAAAACGACAAAATAAAACGTGTTCATTTCCAAGAAAAACCATTCAATACACAGTAATCCAAGGCTATGCACCAACCAGTAATGCTGAAGAAGCTGAAGTTGAACGGTTCTATGAAGACCTACAAGACTTTTAGAACTAATACTAAAAAAAAAGATGTCCTTTTCATTATAGAAGACTGGAATGTAAAAAGTAGGAAGTCAAGCAACATCTGGAGTAACAGGCAAACTTGGCCTTGGAGCAGGGAATGAAGCAGGGCAAAGGCTAACAGAGTTTTGCCAAGAGAACGCACTGGTCATAGCAAACACCCTTTTTCAACAACACAAGAGAAGACTCTCACATGGACATCAACAGATGGTCAACACCGAAATCAGATTGATAATATTCCTTTCAGACAAAGACGGAGAAATTCTATACCGTTAGCAAAAATAAGACCAGGAACTGTCTGTGGCTCAGATCATGAACTCCTTGTTTCCAAATTCAGACTTAAAATGAAGAAAGTAGGGAAAACCACTACACCATTCACATGTGACCTAAATCAAATTCCTTATGATTATACAGTGGAAGTCAGGAATAGATTTAAGGGACTAGATATGGTAGATAGAGTGCCTGATGAACTCTGGACGGAGGTTCTTGACATTGTATATGAGACAGGGACCAAGACCATGCCCATGGAAAAGAAATGCAAAAAAGCAAAATGGCTGTCTGAAGAAACCTTACAAATAGCTGTGAAAAGAAGAAAAGTAAAAAACAAAGGAGAAAGGGAAAGATATAAGCATCTAAATACAGAGTCTGAAAGAAGAGCAAGAAGAAATAAGAAAGCCTTCCTCAGTGATCAGTGCAAAGAAATAGAGGAAAAGAAGAGAATAGGAAATACAAGAGATCACTTCAAGTAAATTAGAGATACCAAGGGAACGTTTAATGCAAAGATGGGCTGGATAAAGGACAGATATATTATGGACCAAAGAAAAGCAGAAGATATTAAGAACAGGTGGCAAGAATACACAGAAGAACTATACAAAAAAGATCTTCACAACCACGATAGTCACGATGGTGTAATCACGGACCGAGAGCCAGACATCTTGGAATGAGAAGTCAAGTGGGCCTTAGAAAGCATCACTACGAACAAAGCTAGTGGAGGTGATGAAATTCCAGTTGAGCTACTTCAAATCCTGAAAGATGATACTGTGAAAGTGCTGCACTGAATATGCCAGCAAATTTGGAAAACTCAGCAGTGGCCAAAGGACTGGAAAAGGTCAGTCTTCATTCCATTCCCAAAGAAAGGCATTGCCAAAGAATGTTTAAATGACTTCACAATTACACTCATCTTACACACTAGTAAATTCATGCTCAAAATTCTCCAAGACAGACTTCAGCAATATGTGAATTTTGAGATATTCAAGCTGGTTTCAGAAAAGGCAGAGAAACCAGAGATCAAATTGCCAACATCCTCTGGATCATGGGAAAACTAAGAGAGTTCCAGAAAAAACATCTATTTCTGCTTCATTGACTATGCCAATCCTTTTACTGTGGGAATCATAACAAATGTGGAAAATTCTGAAAGAGATGGGAATACCAGACCACCTGACCTGCCTCTTGAGAAACCTGTATGCAGGTCAGGAGGCAACTGTTAGAACTGAACATGTTACAACGGACTGGTTCCAAATAGGAAAAGGAGTGTGTCAAAGTTGTATGTTGTCATCCTGCCTATTTAACTTCTAAGCAGAGTACATCATGAGGAACACTGGGCTGGGAGAAGCACTGGCTGGAATCAAGATTGCTGGGAGAAATATCAATACCCTCACATGACATCACCCTTATGCAGAAAGTGAAGAAGAACTCAAAAGCCTCTTGATGATAGTGAAAGCGGAGAGTGGAAAAGTTGGTTTGAAACTCCACATTCAGAAAACTAAGATGATGGCATCTGGACCCATCACGGCATGGGAAATAGATGGGGAAACAGTGGAAACAGTGTCAGACTTTATTTTTTGGGCTCCAAAATCACTGCGGATGCTGATTGCCCCCATGAAATTAAAAGAGGATCACTCCTTGGAAGGACATCTCTGACCAACCTAGATAGCATATAAAAGAGCAGAGACATTACTTTGCCAACAAAGGTCCGTCTAGACAGGGCTATATTTTTTCACAGGATCATGTATGGATATGAAACTTGGATTGTGAAGAAATCTGATAGCCGAAGAATTGATGCTTTTGAACTGTGGTGTTGGAAAAGATCTTGAGAGTCCCTTGGACTGCAAGAAGATCCAATCAGTCCATTCTAAAGGAGATCAGTCCTGGATGTTCATAAGAAAGACTGATGCTGAAGCTGAAGTTCCAATACTTTTTCCATTTCATGCGAAGAGCTGACTCACTAGAAATGACTCTGATGCTGGGAGGGATTGGGGGCAGGAGGAGAAGGGGACGGCAGAGAATGAGAGGCCTGGATGTCATCACCGACTCGATGGAGGTGGGTTTGATTGAACTCCGAGAGTTGGTAAAGGACACGAAAGCCTCGCATGGTGTGATTCAGGGGTTTCAAAGAGTTTGACACGACTGAGGGACTGAACTCAACCTGAACTGAACTGAATGATGGTAATGTTGGAGGCTATGGGATGTTGTTGAGTAATGTATATAGCTTTTGACTGCTAATTTGTTTAGCACCTCTTATTGCTAATTCAGGAAATACTTAAAATACTTCATTTGGCAAGCACCATGTCATCACTTCATGGGAAATAGATGGAAAAGCAGTGGAAACAGTGTCAGACTTTATTTTCTGGGGCTCCAAAATCACTGCAGATGCTGATTGCAACCATGCAATTAAAAGACGCTTACTCCTTGGAAGGAAAATTATGACCAACCTTGATAATATATTGAAAAGCAGAGAAATTACTTTGCCAACCAAGATCCATCTAGTCAAGGTTATGGTTTTACCCGTGGTCATGTATGGATGTGAGAGTTGGACTGTGAAGAAAGCTGATCGCTGAAGAATTGATGCTTTTGAACTGTGGTGTTGGAGAAGACTCTTGAGAGTCCCCTGTACCGCCAGGAGATGCAGCCTGTCCATTCTAAAGGAGATCAATCCTGGGTGTTCATTGGAAGGACTGATGCTAAAGCTGAAGCTGCAATACTTTGGCCACCTCATGCAATGAGTTGACTCACTGAAAAAGACTCTGATGCTGGGAAATGTTGAGGGTGGGAGGAGAAGGGGACGACCGAGAGTGAGATGGCTGGATGCATCACCGACTCTGTGGGCATGAGTTTGAGTGAACTCCGGGATTTGGTGATGGACAGGGAGGCCTGGCGTGCTGTGATTCACGGGGTCGTGGAGAGTCGGGCACGAAACGGAGCGACTGAACTGAACTGAACTGAACTGATGTCTTAGCTGATGTGAAAGATACATAAGGCAACTTGGGTACAGATACAACACATAGAAGAACTGGACATCTGTGGTCAACTTGGTAGGAAGGAAAACAGGTTCTTTCCATTCCCAAGTAAGTGTTTAGGAAAAGTTGTGAAATGTGGCTTATTATGACTGAAAATATGTTGCCTGATGGTAGCTCTAGAATTTCTGTGAAACAGATAGATAATGAAGCTTGTAATGGAAAGTAATGTCATGTCTTCCAAGAACTGATTACCTTGCTGAGATGCTGCATTCACCACACGGATTTAAGTCTATCTTTTCAGGAACAGCAAAGCAACATCAAAATATACATGAGGAAATATAGGGTGGTGTGTTGGTGGGAGGAAATAAAGGCATGACATAAGGAGAGCAGAGCAAGAATGACCCTTTTTAATACAACTTGTAAAATGCCTATCTTTTGCTGACTGTGGTGTAATCTTTGGCTATGTCATGTTATCATTGGCATCCCATCATGGTATGATAGTGATCATGATTATCGAGTAGGCTACATCTATATTTTCAAGTGAAACACATTTTTTTTTTAATGCAGGAAACTTTCTGCCTAACCTGTTAGCTTTCTTTGCAATGACTGGTATAATATAATAAAACTGAGAAAGCATTCATATATATATGCTCATTTGTTGTTTCTAAATTTGATTTGTATCTGATCCCTCCCCCATACCATCCTATCTTAGACACCCAGTCAGTTCTGCCTGGATGATTTCACAAGTCAATTTATTTACATTTTGTCTTTTACATTGTTTACATTTTCTATTTCTTCAAACAATTCATTAGGTGTAATGTACCTATGATGCGTATTGAATGTTTCCTTGAACAGAAAATTTTATATTAAAACAGAACAAAATATCCAGGAACTGAAATGCTCATTTACTCTTAATTATTTCAAAGTGAAATTGACACTATGAAAATGAACATATAACTTTATTCTTCAAATAAGCGAATTGTAGGAATTTGTTGACATCTCCCAACATTAATTTAATCTTTAGTATCGTGCATAATCTGACACCTATTTCGTACACCAGTTGTATTAGAATGATTTTTAAATAATGAAGACGATTGATGTATTGACCTAGAAAGAGAGGCAACAATGTATCAGAGATCTCCGGTACTGGGAAACATGAATGGGCTTCATGTTTTATTTTAGGGAAAGGTTTGTCATGGACTGCCACATGAACGTACACACCTGGAAAGGTAGAAGTTTCCACCCTTAATCCAAAATCACTGTTGCATAATGGAGATACAATATGGTACTGCAAAAAAAGTGGACATAACTGCCACAGTATGTCACATAGACACTGTAGCCATTTGGCGTATAGTAGCTGCTAGGTGAAACACCGTGAACAGTGCTCCACCTAGATTGTGGGATGGAGAGGGAGATGGGAGGGTATTCCGAAAAGGAGGGGATATATATATATATATATATATATATATATATATATATATATATATATATATATGCCTGATTTATTTTGAATTCTGACAGAATACAGAAAAATTCGGTAAAACAATTACCCTTCCATTAAAAAAAAAAAAATAAGAGAAACAGCAGGGTGATGTATCACAGTATGCCCTGTGGTCTAACTGATATTGATGGTGGAGAAGAAAAATAATTTCAAGTTAGGGCACTTGTATCAGCAATTATCTGGATGGCAGAACGCTATAGTATGAATGGCACACTTAAACTTCTGCAGGCTGAAAATACATTCACTTCTCTAGTTCCAGGATTGAAGTCAGAATTATGACCATCCACATTACTCATTGCTTTAACATGCTTCTTCTTCTTATCTTGGATTAATGAAGATACTGTAGAGACATTTTTCTGATCAACTCTTCTTTTGATTCTTACTAAATGTGAGGATAACCTTGTTCAAAATATGGTTATGATAGAACTGAAACCAAAGGGGGAAAAATATTTCATAACTCTTTCAACCAAGATAGATCAGAAAAGCAAAGAAAAATGGACTCCTTTAACCATAAAACATAAATAGTATCAAATAATCCCCTTCCGTTAGTAGTTTTAAAAACTTACATAGTCGTAGAAATAATGATCCTCAAGTAAAATATATTATAAGTCTATGGTAAATATCATTTAAATACCTTTAGGATTTGAAATTTCCCCAATTATCTTTTGGTCAAAATATAATTTAAGCCATTTTTATTAATCTGGACAAACAAATGACAGAGAAAAGACATCACCCAATGCTGAACACTGAAATCAGATTGATTTTATTTTTTCAGTCAAAAATGGAGAATCTCCATACAGACAGCAAAAACAAGACCAGGAGCTGACTCTGGCACAGATCATGAACTGCTTGTTGCAAATGCAGACTGAAATAGAAGGAATTGGAGAGAACCCCTATACCATTAATGTATTACATATGTCAATTCACTTATGACTATACAGTGGAAGTGAGAAACAGTTTTAAGGGACTAGATCTGACAGAGAGGGTGCCTGATAAATTATGGGTGGAGGTTCATGACATTGTACAGGAGACAGGAATCTAGATCATCCCCAAGAAAAAGAAATGCAAAAAAAGCAAAATGGCTGTCTGAGGAGGCCTTGCAAATGGCTGTGAAAGAAGGGAAGTATAAAGAACAGGAGAAAAGGAAATTTATACTCATTTGAATGTACAGTTCCAATGAATAGCAAGGAGAAACAAGAAAGACTTCCTCAGTGATCAATGCAAAGAAATGGAGGAAAGCAATAGAATGGGAAAGACTAGACATATCTGCAGGATAATTAGAAATACTGAGGCAACATTTCATGCAAAGGTGGGCTCAATAAAGGACACAAATGTTAGGAACCAAAGAGAAGCAGAAGATATAAAGAAGAGGTGGCAAGAATACTCAGAAGAACTGTACATAGAAGATCTTCAGGACCCAGAAAATCACGATGGTGTGATCATTCACCTAGAGCCAGACATCCTGGAATGTGAAGGCAAGTGGGCCTTAGGAAGCATCACTATGAACAAAGCTAGAGTAGGTGATGGAATACCAGTTGAGCTATTTCAAATCCTGGAAGATGATGCTGTGAAAGTGCTGCACTCAATATGCCAGCAAATTTTGAAAACTCAGCAGTGGCCACCGGACTGGAAAAGTCAGTCTTCATTCCAATCCCAAAGAAAGGCAATACCAAAGAATGTTCAAAGTACAGCATAATTGCTCTCATCTCACAAGCTAATCATGCGTTGCTAGAAACTGTCTTTAAAAACTAAAACGTGAGTGACCTACAGAGGCCTGTAGAGTCATATCTCTGGTCTTTCTAAAGGTATGTACAGATATGAGAACACCAAGGGATTACTGACTGTGAACCGCTCTGCTGGGGAAGACTTGTGAGATTCTTTTGAACTGCGGGAATACCAAAAAATGAATTGTAAAAAAATCAACTTTGAAGACTCATTGGAAGGACTGATGCTGAAAATAAAGCCCCAAAGCTTTGTCCAATTGAGGCAAAGAGCTGACTCATTAGAAAAGACCGTGATCTATAGAAAGTATTGAAAGCAGGGGGATCAGTAGGTGAGAGAGGATGAGACATCTGGAGAGCATCAGCGATTCAAAGGACATGATCTTGGGGAAACTATGGGAGAGAGTGAGGGACAGAGAGGCCTCTTGTGCTGGAGTCCAAGGGGATACAAAGAGTCAAACATGTCTTAGTGGCTGAAGAACAATAGCATTTCAGTTAATAAGATGGGTCTTGACGGATGGCAGTTGGTCCCAAAATATCAGAGGAATGGGAGGACAAGACCACTCCCTCCCCAACAAATCCATCTAAGCATCGACTGCACATGGAAGAACTTCCAGACAAAAAATTGTGAACACTGTTGAATGGCCCAAGATACCCAGAAGTCAAACATGTTTTCCTTTGAAAAGGAAGTAGGAAAAAATAAAAGAGAGACAAAGAGAGACAAAGTATTTAGGGGCTGAGGCTGGTTTTGGAGAGGAAGTTGTAAATGAGGAGAAGTTTGCAGACAATTGTGAACCCTCTCAGGACAGTGACAGTGGAGAACTCTGGGATCGCTTAGAGCAACATAACCTCGGAAAAGTGAAACAAAAGCAAATGTGCCTAACTGTAATTTCCAGCAGGGAAAAAAATCAGATACACCTGTCCACCATCATTGAGGTGGACCTAGGTGGGATGCCCAAACTGTATCACTTGCCTTATGATAAGGACTCAGCTTTAATGGTCTGAGGGTGATCTGACAGGTCTAAGGTGACGTAGCAACCTAATCCATGAGAACACCAGAGACAAAAATGCAAAAAAAGTCCTTTATTGAGATAATTCTTTATGACCATATAGGGAAAACAGACACTCAAAGAACCAAATGTTGGACATTCAGTTCAGTTCATTTCAGTTCACTGGCTCAGTCGTGTCCGAATTTTTGAGACCCCATGAATCACAGCACGTCAGACCTCCCTGTCCATCGACAACTCCAGGACTTCATTCAAACTCATGTCCATCGAGTCGGTGATGCCATACAGCCATTTAATTCTTTGTTGTCCCCTTCTCATTCGGCCCCCAGTCCCTCCCAGCATCAGAGTCTTCCAGTGAGTCAACACTTCTCATGAGGTGGCCAAAGTATTGAAGTTTCAGCTTTAGCATCAGTCCTTCCAATGAACACCGAGGATTGATCTCCTTTAGAATGAACTGGTTGGATCTCCTTGCAGTCCAAGTGACTCTCAAGAGTCTTTTACAAAATATCAAAGATGTGGAAACAGGCTTCCATTCATGACCCTGTCTTCCACGGAGGCAGAGAGGAATGTTTGCATCAGACCAAGGCTGAAGGCACGAGGCTGCTTTTATATCAGCCCCAGAGACCACATGTACCACCAAGCTCTGAGCAGGCTGCCAGTTGCTAACCATATCTTCCTGGGTTCATGCTCAGTTCACAAAGGTCAGGAGGGTCAAAATATGAGTTCAGCACCCCTCTGGAGACACATGGCATTCTTGAAAAGTTCACATAGTTCAGGAGGGTCAAAATATGAGTTCAGCACCCGTCTGGAGACACACGGAATTCTTGCAAAATTCAGGGAAATATGAATGGCCTGCCTGTTGTAGTTTAGGAAAAGATTTGTCATTGCTGGCACATTACCCTACACACCTGGAAAGGTAGAAGTTTCCACCCTCAGTCCAAAATCACCTTTGCATAATGGAGTTACGATGTGGTACTGCAAAATAGAAGCAGACATAGCTGCCAAAGTATGTCAAGTAGACATTGCAGCCATTTGACTTAGAGCAGCTGCTAAGTGACACCCAGTGAAAATGCTCAACTTAGATTGTGAGATGGAGAGGGAGATATGAGGGTGTTCCGAAAGGGAGGGGATATAGGTATAT
Source organism: Moschus berezovskii (assembly GCF_049115385.1). Lineage (NCBI taxonomy): Eukaryota > Metazoa > Chordata > Mammalia > Artiodactyla > Moschidae > Moschus > Moschus berezovskii. The sequence goes on from NC_142489.1 coordinate 59,381,196, forward strand.
CTATGTCTGATTTATTTTGAGTTCTGACTGAATACAGCAAAATTCGGTAAAATGATTCAATTCAGTTCTGTTAAATTCGGTTGCTCAGTCGTGTCCGAATCTCCACGCCCCCATGAATCACAGCACGCCAGGCCTCCCTGTCCATCACCAACTCCAGGGTTCACTCAAACTCATGTTCAGAGAGTCGGTGATGCCATCCAGCCATCTCATTCTCTGTTGTCCGCTTCCCCTCCTGTCCTCAAACTTTCCCAGCATCAGAGTCTTTTCCAGTGAGTCAACTCGTCACATGAGGTGACCAAAATATTGGAGTTTCAGCTTCAGCATCAGTCCTTCCAATGAACACCCAGAATTGATCTCCTTTAGAATTGACTGGTTGGATCTCCTTGCAGTATAAGGGACTCTCAAGAATCTTCTCCAACACCACAGTTCAAAAACATCAATTTTTCGGCGATCAGCTTTCTTCACAGTCCAAATCTCACATCCATACATGACCACGGCAAAAACCATAGCCTTTACTTGACGGACATTGGTTGGCAAAGTAATGTGTCGACTTTTTAATATACTATCGAGGTTGGTCATAACTTTCCTTCCATGGAGTAAGCGTCTTTTAATTTCATGACTGCAATCAGCATCTGCAGTGATTTCGGAGCCCAAAAAATTAAGTCTGACACAGTTTCCACTGTTTTTCCATCTATTTCTCAGGAAATGATGGGATCAGAGGCCTTAATCTTTTTTTCTGAAGGTTCAGCTTCAAGCCAACCTTTTCACTCTCCTCTTTCACTTTCACCAAGAGGCGTTTGAGTTCTTCTTCTCTTTCTGCTGTAAGGGTGGTGTTATCTGCATATCTGAGGTTATTGATTTTCTCCCAGAAATCTTGATTCCAGCTTGTGCTTCCTCCAGCCCAGCAATCCTCATGATGTACTCTGCATATAAGTTAAATAAGCAAGTTGACAATATACAGCCTTGACGTAATCCTTTTCCTATTTGGAACCAGTCTCTTGTTCCATGTACAGTTCTGACTGTTGCTTCCTGACCTACATACAGGTTTCTCAAGAGGCAGCTCAGTAGTCTGGTATTCCCGTCTCTTTCAGAATTTTCCACAGTTTATTGTGATCCACACAGTCAAAGTCTTTAAAAGTATTACCCTTCCATTAAAAAATCAATAAGAGAAATAACAGGTTGATGTATCACAATATTTTCTTGTGGTCTAACTGATACTGATGATGGAGAAGAGAAATAATATCAAGTTAGGGCACTTGAATCAGCAACTATCTGAATGGTAGAACACTTTAGTATGAATGGCACAGTTAAACTCCTGCAGTCTGAAAATACATTTGCTCCTCTAATTTCAGAACTGAATTCAGAGTTATGATCACCAATATTACCCATTGCTTTAATATGCTTCTTCTTCTTATCTCGGAATAATAAAGATACTGTAGAGACATTTTTTTATGATAAACTCTTCTTTTGATTGTTACTAAATGTGAGGATAACCTCGTTCAAAATATGGTTATGATCGAACTGAAACTAAGGGGAGCATGAGAAGATGTTGGAGGAATAGGACAGGGTGACCATTTTCTCCCCCACAAAATCAGCAAAAGAACATTTGAACACTGAGTAAATCCCTTAAAACAACTTCTGAATACCGGTAGAGGACATCAGGCACCCAGAAAAGCGGCCCATAGACTTCGAAAAGAGGTAGGAAACAGCATAAAAGAAAAAGAGATACAAAAGAGGGAGGAAGGGAGCTCCGTCTTGGGAAGGGAGGCTTAAAAAAAATAAGAGAGAAGTTTCCAAACACCTGGAATCACAGGCGACTCTGTGGGTAGGCTTGGAACATCAGAGGGCCGCAAAACTAGGAGAAAAGAGACATAAATATTTAAAGCCCACAGACTAAGTGCCCAGAGGAAACTCTGAGTGGAGAAGTGGTGCAGATGCGCGCACCCACCACTAGCAGGTGGGGGCTGGGCAGGGAGGCGTGACGGCAGCGCTTAGAGAGACGACAGGGGCTGAACACCCCGAGGGCAAGCTGAGCGCTCTAACAGGACCAAAGAAGACTGTGCAGCGAAAAGCCCCATCCTAGTACTCTTCCAGTCCCTCTCACAGAACAAAGGACTGAGCAAAGCAATCCGGCTGTGGGAGGCCCATCCACCAGCTCCCGCCGGGACAGGCATGGAGGGCAACCAGTGTTGGAAGGGACAGCTGCAGCCCCAGATAGGCTTCCCATACCAAGCTGCAGTCAGGCTTCCTTGCTAACCAAGACTTCTTGGATTTGGGCCAGTCAATATTTGCCTGAGAAAGTGCTCTGGTTGTACACATAGAAAACCAAGCAGCAGGGACCAGGGAGGCGATAAGCCATAGCGACCACGCTCGCCAAACCCCTGGTCACCTGAGCTGCTCAGACCGGGGAAGGCACAAAACACAGGCCCAGCCAAGTGTGAGCTTTTGTGGAGTACTCGCGGACCTGAACCTGAGTCGCTTAGACCTGGGAAGTGCATGCAACCCAGCGCCTGCCAGGGAAAGCACCTGGCAGACAACCTAGAGCCTGAGCAGCATAAACAGGAAAAACACACACGCTGCGAGCGGGCGCATTCCCATAGTAGTCGAGACACTGTAAGCACTCCCCACAGATGACAGTGATATTTGTTAGCAGCGTTCCTCCCTCCCCACAGCAGGACCGAACAGGTGAGCCGGTGTCCACCACCACCCCCTGGTGTCAGGATGGGAATTAGTCACTGAAGATACCAGCAAACAGAAGAGATTTTACAATAGAAGGAACTGCCTTGGAGGTAACAGAGGGAGAAGACTTGAGCCTACTGCAAGAATAAGACTGAAAACCAGAGGCAGAGGCTTAAGGCCAAATCCTGAGAACACGAGAGACCTTCTGTTCCAGGGAACATTAATTGATAGGTGCCCATCAAATGCCTCCATACATAAACTGAAACCAGGCACAACCGAAGGGTCAGCAAGTTTCAGTGAAATAAATACCACACAAATTCTCCAGCAAAACAGGAAAATAGCCCTTAGTGTCAACATACAGACTGCCCAAAGCCACCCCAAACCACTGACATCTCAAACTCATTACTGGACTCTCCATTGCAATCCAGAGAGAAATCCAGCTCCACCCACCAGAATACTGAAACAAGCAAACCAAATTAGGGAACCTTGACAAGTCACCCATCCAACCCCACACAACGAGGTAACTACATAATAAAGAGAACTCCACAAACTGCCAGAGGACGGAAAGGCAACCCCAAGCACAGTAATATAAGCAAGATGAAGAGGCAGAGAAACACCCAGCAAGTAAAGGAACAGGATAAATGCCCACCAACACAAACAAAAGAGGAAGACATGGGGAACCTACCTGATAAAGAATTTCGAATTTTAATTGTGAAATGATTCAAAATGTGGAAAGCAAAAAGGAGTTACAGATAAATAAAGTGGAGAAAAGGATTGAGAAGATGCAAGAAATGTTTAATAAGGAATTAGAGGGGAAAATAGAGTCAATATACAATGAACAATGCAATAGATGAGATCAGAAACACTTTCGAGGGAACAAGCAGTAGAATAACGGAGATAGAAGACAGGATAAGTGAGGTAGAAGATAGAATTGTACAAATAAATGAAACAGAGATGGAAAAAGAAAAACAAATTAAAAGAAATGAGGACAATATTAGAGACTTCTGGGACAATGTTAAATACCCCAACATTGGAATCATACAAGTCCCAGAAGAAGAAGGCAAAATGAAAGTCCATGAGAGAATACTTGAGGAAATAATAGTTGAAAATTTCACTAAAATGGGGAAGGAAATAATCACCCAATTCCAAGAAACCCAGAGAGTTCCTAATAGGATAAACCCAAGGCGAAATAACCCAAGTCACATATTAATCAAATTAACAAAGATCAAACACAAAGAAAAAATATTAAAAGCCGCAAGGGAAAAACAACAAATAACACACAAGGGGATCCCCATAGGGATAACAGCTGATCATTCAATGGAAACTCTTCAGGCCAGGAGGGAATGGCAAGACATATTAAAGTGATGAAAGAAAGTAACCTACAGCCCAGATGACTATACCCAGCAAGGATCTCATTCAATTATGAAGGAGAAATCAAAAACTTTACAGACAAGCAAAAGCGGAGAGATTTCAGCATCACCAAACCAGCTCTCCAACAAATATTAAACGATCTTCTCTAGACAGGAAACACAGAAAGGGTATATAAACTCGAACCGAAAACAATAAAGAAAAAGGCAATGGAATCATACTTATCAATAATCACCTTAAACGTATATGGGTTGAATGTCCCAACCAAAAGACAAAGGCTGGATGAATGGACACAAAAACAAGACCCCCGTATATGTTCTCTACAAGAGACCCACTTCAAACTAGGGACACATACAGACTGAAAGTGAAGGGCTGGAAAAAGACATTCGACGCAAATAGAGACCAAAAGAAAGTAGGAGTAGCAGTACTCATATCAGATAAAATAGACTTTAAAACAAAGACTATGAAAAGAGACAAAGAAGGAAAGTACATAATGATCAAAGATCAATCCAAGATGAAGATATAACAATTATAAATATTTATGCACCCAACATAGGAGCACTGCCATATGTAAGAAAATTACTAACAAGTCTGAAAGAGGAAATTAACAATAGCACAGTAATAGTGGGAGACTTTAATAGCCCACTCACACCTATAAATAGGTCAACTAAACAGAAAATTAACAAGGAAACACAAACTTTAAATAATACAATAGACAAGTTAGTCCTAATAGATCTCTATAGGACATTTCACCCCAAAACAATGAATTTCAACTTTTTCTCAAGGGCACACAGAACCTTTTCCAGGATAGATCACATCCTGGGCCTTAAATATAGCCTTGGTACATTCAAGAAAATTGAAATCATTCCAAGCATCTTTTTTGACCACAATGCAGTAAGATTAGATCTCAATTATGGGAGAAAAACTGTTAAAAATGCCAACATAAGGAGGCTGAACAACACGCTGCTGAATAATGAACAAATCAAAGATGAAATCAAAAGAGAAATCAAAATATGCATAGAAATGAATGAAAATGTAAACACAACAACCCTAAACCTCTGGGAAACTGTAAAAGCAGTGTTAAGGGGAAAGTTCATAGCAATACAGGCACACGTCCAGAAAAAAGAAAAAAGTCAACTAAATAACCTAACTCTACATCTAAAGAAACTAGAAAAGGAAGAAATGAAGTACCCCAGGGTTAGTAGAAGGAAAGAAATCCTAACAATTAGGGCAGATATAAATGCAAAAGAAACAAAAGGGACCATAGCAAAAATCAACAAAGCCAAAAGCTGGTTCTTCGAGAAGCTAAATAAAATTGACAAAACACTAGCCAGACTCATCAAGAAACAAAGGAAGAAGGACCCAATCAATAAAATTAGAAATGAAAATGGAGAGATCACAACCGACAACACAGAAATACAAAGGAATATTAGAGAATACTATCAGCAATTATATGGCAATGAAATGAATAACTTGGAAGAAATGGACAAGTTCTTAGAATAGTAAAACCTTCCAAAACTGAACCAGGAAGAAATAGAAAGTCTCAACAGACCCATCACATGCACGGAATTAGAGGATGCGATTAGAAATATTCCAGCAGACAAAAGCCCAGGTTCAGAGGGCTTCACAGCTAAATTCGACCAAAAACTTAGTGAAGATCTAATGCCTATTCTACTGAAACTCTTTCAGAAAATTGCTGAGGAAGAGAAACTTCCAAATGCATTCTATGAGGCCACCATCACCCTAATCCCAAAACCTGGTAAAGATCCCACAAAAAAAAGAAAACTACAGGCCTATATCACTGATGAACATGGATGCAAAAATCCTTAACAAAATTCTAGCAATCAGAATCCAACAACAAATTAAGTAGATCATACATCATGACAAAGTGGGCTTTATCCCAGGAATGCAAGGATTCTTCAATATCCACAAATCAATCAATGTAATACACCATGTTAACAAACTGAAAAATAAAAATCATATGATTATCTCAATAGATGCAGAGAAAGCCTTTGACAAAATTCAACATCCATATGATAAAAACCCTCCAGAAAGTGGGAATAGAAGGGACATATCACAACATAATAAAAGCTATATATGACAAATACACAGCGAACATTATCCTCAATGGTGAGAAACTGGAAGCATTTCTCCCAAAATCAGGGACAAGACAAGGGTACCCACTGTCACCACTACTATTCAACATAGTTCTGGAAGTTTTGGTTACAACAATCAGAGCAGAAAAATACATAAAATGAATACAACTTGGAAAAGAAGAAGTGGATCTTTCAGTGTTCTCTGATGACATGATTCTCTACACAAAAAACCCTAAAGAATCTACCAGAAAACTACTAGAGCTAACCAATGAATACAGTAAAGTTGCAGAATATAAAATCAAGACAAAAATCCCTTTCATTCCTATACACTAATAATGAGAAAATAGAAAGAGAAATTAAGGAAACTATTCCATTCACTGTTGCAATGAAAAAAATTAAATACTCAGCAATATGTCTACCTAAGGAAGCAAAAGACTTGTACATAAAAAACTATAAAATAATAGTGAAAGTAATCAGTTCAGTTCAGTTCAGTTCAGACGCTCAGTTGTGTCCGAATCTCCGCGACCCCATGAATCACAGCACGCCAGGCCTCCCTGTCCATCACCAACTCCCGGAGTACACTCAAACTCACGTCCACAGAGTCGGTGATGCCATCCAGCCATCTCATTCTCCGTCGTCCCCTTCTCCTCCGTCCCCCAACCTTTCCCAGCATCAGAGTCTTTTCCAGTGAGTCAACTCGTCGCATGAGGTGGCCAAAGTATTGGAGTTTCAGCTTTAGCATCAGTCCCTCCAATGAACACCCAGGATCGGTCTCCTTTAGAATGGACTGGTTGGATCTCCTTGCATCAAAGAGAACACTAATAAATGGAGAAATATATCATTTTCTTGAATTAGAAGAATAAATATAGTAAAATTGAGTATACTACCCAAAGTAATTTATACATTCAATGCAACACCTTTCAAGCTACCAACGACATTTTTCCCAAATATAGAACAAATAATCTCACAATTTTTTGGAAATACAGAAAACCTTGAATAGCCAAAGCAATCTTGAGGAAGAAGAATGGAACTGGGGGAATTAACCTGCCAGACTTCAGGCTCTACTAAAAAGCCACAGTCATCAAGACAGTATGGTACTGTCATAAAGACAGAAATATAGGTCAATGAAACAAAATAGAAAGCACAGAAATAAATTCACGCACCTATGGATACCTAATGTTTGACAAAGGAGACAAGAATATAAAATGGAGAAAAGACAGTCTCTTCAACAAGTGGTGCTGGGAAAATTAGTCAGCCACTTGTAAAAAATGAAACTAGATCACTTCCTAACACCACACACAAAAATAAACTCAAAATGGATTAGAGATCTAAATGTAAGACCAGAAAGTGTAAAACTCCTAGAGGAGAACATAGGCAAAACACTCTCCGACATAAATCACATCAGGATCCTCCATGACCCACCTCCCAGAATACTGGAAATAAAAGAAAAAATAAAACAATGGGACCTAATTTAAATAAAAAGCTTCTGCACAGCAAAGGAAACTATGAGCAATGTGAAAAGACAGTCTTCAGAAAAGGAGAAATTAATAGCAAATGAAACAACTGACAAAGAATTAATCTCCAAAATATACAAGCAGCTCCTGCAGCTCAATTCCAGAAAAAAAAATGATCCAATCAAAAAACGGGTCAAAGAACTAAACAGACATTTCTCCAAAGAAGACATAAAGATGGCTAACAAACACATGAAAAAATGCTCAACATCCCTCAAAATCAGAGAAATGCAAATCAAAGCCAAAATGAGATACCATTTCACACCAGTCAGAATGGCTGCTATCCAAAAGTCTACATGCAATAAATGCTGGAGACGGTGTGGAGAAAATGGAACCCTCTTTCACTGTTGGTGGGAATGCAAACTAGTACAGTCACTGTGGAGAACGGTGTGGTGATACCTCAAAAAATGATCCAGCAATCGCACTCCTGGGCATACACACTGAGGAAACCAGAATTGAAAGAAATTCATGTACTCCAATATTCATTGCAGCACTGTTTATAATAGCAAGGAAATGGAAGCAACATAGATGTCCATCTGCAGATGGATGGATAAGAAAGCTCTGGTATATATACACAATGGAGTATTTTTCAGCCATCAAAAAAATGCATTTGAGTCAGCTCTAATGAGGTGGATGAAACTGGAGCCTATTATACAGAGTGAAATCAGCCTGAAAGAAAAACATCAGTACAGCATACTAATGCATATATATGGAATTTAGAATAATGGTAGCCTTAATCCTGTATCAGTTCAGTTCAATTCTGTTGCTCAGTCGTGTCCGACTCTCTGCGACCCCATGAATCACAGCACGCCAGGCCTTCTTATCTATCACCAACTCCCGGAGTTCACTCAAACTCATGTCCACAGAGTCATTGATGCCATCAAGCCATCTCATTCTCTGTCGTCCCCTTCTCCTCCCGCCCCCAACTTTTCCCAGCATCAGAGTCTTTTCCAGTGTGTCAACTCATCGCATGAGGTGGCAAAAGTATTGCAGCTTCAGCTTTAGCATCAGTCATTCCAATGAACACCCAGGATCGATCTCCTTTAGAATGGACTGGTTGGATCTCCTTGCAGTACAAGGGACTCTGAAGAGTCATCTCCAACACCACAGTTCGAAAGCATCAATTCTTCCGTGATCAGCTTTCTTCACAGTCCAACTCTCACATCCATACATGACTACTGGAAAAATCATAGCCTTGACTAGACGGACCTTTGTTGGCAAAGTAATGTCTCTGCTTTTTAATATACTATCTAGGTTGGTCATAACTTTCCTTCCAAGGAGTAAGTGTCTTTAAATTTCATGGCTGCAATCAGCATCTGCAGTAATTTTGAAGCCCCCCAAAATAAAGTCTGACACTGTTTCCACTGTTTTTCCATCTATTTCCCACGAGACATCAAAAGAGACATAAGTGTATAGAACAGCCTTTGGGATTCTGTGGGAGAGGGTGAAGGTGGGATGATTTGAGAGAATGGCATTGTAGCATGTACATTATCATATGTGAAATGAATCACCAGTCCAGGTTCGACGAATGATACAGGATGCTTGGTGCTGCTGCACATGGATGACATGGAGGGAGGATATGGGGAAGAGGAAGTTGGGCTGGGGGTTCAAGAAGGGGAACACATGTACACCCAGGGCAGATTCGTGTCAATGTATGGCAAAGCCAACCAATATATTAATGTAAAGTAATTTGCCTCCAATAAAAAATAAATAAAATGAAAAAACAATAAATAAAATAAAAATGGAACTATATATAAAAAAAGAACTGAAGCTAAAACCAAAATGGGAAAAATTATTTCGTAACTCTTTCAATGAAGATCAGAAAAATGAAGAAAAATGGATTTCTTATTCATAAAATGTAAATAGTATCAAATAATCCCCTTCCATTAGTAGTTTTAAAAACTTACATAGTCGTAGAAATTATGATCCTCAAGTAAAATATGCTATAAGTCTATGGTAAATGTCATTTAAATACCATTAGTATTTGAAATTATTCCATTTTTTTTGGGGGGGACAAAGGAAATTTAAGCCATTTTTATTAATCTGGCAAAAAATGACAGAGAGAAGATATCACCAAATGCTCAACACTGAAAACAGATTGATTTTATTCTTTCAGTCAAAAATGGAGAACCTCTATACAGCCAGCAAAAACAAGACCAGGAGCTGACTGTGGAACAGATCATGAACTCCTTTTTGCAAAATTCAGACTGAAGTTGAAGAAAGTGGAGAAAACCACTATACCATTCATGTATAACATAAGTCAAATCCCTTAGGTCTATACAGTGGAATTGAGAAATAGTTTTAAGGGACTAGATCTGACAGAGAGTGTGCCTGATAAACTATGGATGGAGGTTCATGACATTGTACAGGGGACAGGAATCAAGATCATCCCCCAGAAAACGAAATCAAAAAAGCAAATTGGCTGTCTGAGGAGGCCTTACAAATAGCTGCGGAAAGAAGGGAAGTGAAAAGCAAAGGAGAAAAGGAAATTGATACCCATTTGAATGTAGAGTCCCAAAGAGTAGCAAGGAGAAATAAGAAAGACTTTCTCAGTGATCAATGCAAAGAAACAGAGGGAAGCAATAGAATGGGAAAGACTGTACATAAAAGATCTTCAGGACCCAGAAAATCATGAAGGGGTGATCACTCACCTAGAGCCAGACATCCTAAAATGTGAAGACAAGTGGGCCTTATTAAGAATCACTAAGAACAAACTTAGTGTAGGTGATGGAATTCCAGGTGAGCTATTTCAAATCCTGGAAGATGATGCAGTGAAAGTGCTATACTCGATATGTCAGCAAATCTGAAAAACTCAGTGGTGGCCACAGGACTGGAAAAGTGCAGTTTTCATTCCAATCCCTAAGAAACGTAATGCCAAAGAATGCTCAAACTACACCATAGTTGCTCTCATCTCACATGCTAATCAAGCGATGCTAGAAAGTGTCTTCAAAAACTAGAACATGACTTGGCCCAAAGAGGCCTGTAGAGTCATATCTCTGTTCTTTCCAAAAGTATGTACAGATGTGAGAACACCAAGTGGTTACTGATTGTGAACTGCTCTGCTGGGGAAGACTTGTGAGATTCTTTTGAACTGCAGGAATACCAAACAAATGAATTGTAAATAAAATCAACTTTGAAGACTTATTTTAAGGGCTGATGCTGAAAATAAAACCCCAAAGCTTTGTCCACCTGAGGCAAAGAGTTGACTCATTAGGAAAGACCCTGATCTTTAGAAAATGTTGAAAGCAGGAGGATCAGTGGGTGAGAGAGGATGAGACTTTTGGATTACATCAGCGATTCATAGGACATGATCTCAGAGAAACAATGGGAGACAGTGAGGGGCAGAGAGGACTGATGTACTAGAATCCAAGGGGATACGAAGATTCAAATATGGCTTAGTCGCTGAAGAACAACAGCATTTCAGTTAATAAAATGGGTCTTGCAGGATGACAGTTGGTTCCAAAATATCAGAACAATAGGAGGACAAGACCACTCTCTCCCCAGCAAATCATCTAAGCATCGACTGCACATGGAAGAACTTCCAGAAAACAAACTGGGAACACTGTTGACTGCTCCAAGTTACCCAGAAGTCAAAATGTTTTTTCCAAAGGAGGTAGGGAAAAATAAAGAGACACAAAGAAAGACAAAATATTTAGGGGCTGAGGTTGGTCTCGGAGAGGAAGTTTTAAACGAGGAGAGCTTGCAGATAATTGTAAACCCTCTCAGGACAGTGACAGTGGAGAACTCTGGGATCGCTTAGACCAACATAACCAAGGGAAAGAAAAACAAAAGCAAATGTACCTAACGGTAATTACCAGTGGAGAAACATCTCAGATACTCCTGTCCACCATCATTGAGGTGGACCTGGGAGGGATGCCTGGGCTCTATAATCTGCCCTATGATAAGGACCCAGCTTTAATGCTGTGAGGATGATCTGACAGAGCTAAGGTGATGTAGCAACCTAAACTATGGGAACACCAGAGACAAAAATTCAAAAAAAGGACCTTTCTTGAGAGAAGTCTCTATGGCCACATAGTGAAAACAGACACTCACAGAACAAAGATTGCACATTACAAAATATCAAAGATATGCAAACAGGTTGCCATTTATGGCCCTTTCCTCCAAGGAGGCAGAGAGGAATGTTTGCATCAGACAGAGGCAGAAGGCACGAGGCTGCTGTTATATCAGCCCCAGAGACCCAATCTCCCACCAAGCTCTGAGCAGGTTGCCAGTTGGTAACCATGTCTTCCTGGGTTCATGCTCAGTTCCCATAGGCAAGGAGGGTCAAAATATGAGTTCATCACCCCTCTGGAGACACACGGAATTCTTGCAAATTGTCCTTCTGGAAAAGCCAATAATGAAGGAAATTTACATGGCTGAAAACAGCCTGGAGTTAAAACTCCCCTCCAGGTCATCCCTACCATTCTATGAAAAGCAAAGAACTCTCTCACCTGAAGAAAAAAAATGAACATTAAGGCTGATTACACCCAGCTTCCAGCAGGTCCAGCCTATGCCTGATCTCCAAAATTCCTTGACCCAGCCATTTAAGTGATAACTACTCCAAACAATCTTGAAGAACAGATTCCCTTAAGACAGTGACTTTCCACATATTTGCCTATATATATGCATACTATTTTATTGGGTTTGTGCAGCAGCTCATTAATATGACTGCTGCTTTTTCTTGATAAATTAAAGGTGATCTGTTCCTGAAAAGTGCCAGTTTCATTCTTTTCCTGAACCTTGACTTCTCTTACTCCCTTACCCTACAACAAACCAAGTGGCTGGGACCTGATAGGTACATAAGATGTATGGCCTAACTTAGACAGTACCTTGCCTGCCACAGAGTTGCCTGAGCAATTTGGATCTGGGAAGGAAACAAAGCATGTAACAGATCATGTCCAGTTCCCTTGCAGAGCACCTAAGAGCCTGAGTGGCGTAGACATGGAAAGGGCATGAAACGCAAAGCCCATTTTGGGCAATGCCCTCACGGATCACTCAGGACCCTGAGAAGTGTGAACCGAGAAAGTCCATGTCACCTACTGCAGTGGCAGGCCCACTGTGGTCCATCTACCTTAAGCACCCCGACCCATATATCGCATCAGTATTTATTTTCAATGTCCTACCCTCACCACTGCACCACTGAGCAAGTGAGGTCATATAAGGGCCTGCTGACCTCTAGTGTTATGGTGCAAACTAGTCACGTGTAAACTTGTCAGGGAAGAAAATTGCAAATAAGGAAGTAAAAAATTAGCAAGAAGGGTGAACTAGCCCAGAATTGACAGGTGCAATAAATTGAAAATCTGAAGTTAATGCAGAAAATGTGCAATTCAGGACAACAATAGCTTTTGATAACAAGTCAGTTAGTTTGTCCTTCATTCCAGTTGGTTAGTAGTATCCGACTCTATGTGACCCAATGAATCACAGCATGCTAAGCCTCGCTGTCCATCACCAACTACCGGGATTTACTCACACTCATGTCCATTGAGTCAGTGATTCCATCCAGGTATCTCATCCTCTGTCATTCCCTCCTCCTGCTGCCCCCAATCTCTCTAAGCATCAGATCCTTTTCCATTGAGTCAACTCTTAGCATGATGTTTCCAAAGTATTGGAATTTCACCTTTAGCGTCAGTTTTTCCAATGAACACCCAGGACTGATCTCCTTTAAGATGGACTGGTTGGACCTCCTTGAAGTCCAAGGGTTGGAAAAAGAGACCATCTGACACTGATCTGACACCACTAAGCTCACAGTAACTCTAGAGAAATTGTTAGATTTTTTTTTTACTTTATTCATGTTTTTATTAATGAAACTTTTTATCTATTCCTTATCATTCCCTTACATTCATTTCTATACACTAGATTACAAGTTTGAGAATTATTTTGACTTCTATCATTTTTGAAGTAGTTATAGTACTTTATATAGATAGCATGTTAAAAAGCAGAGACATTACTTTGCCAACCAAGGTCCGTCTAGTCAAGGCTATGATTTTTCCAGTGGTCATATATGGATGTGAGAGTAGGACTGTGAAGAAAGGTGATCGCCGAAGAATTGATGCTCTTGATCTGTGGTGTTGGAGAAGACTCTTGAGTGTCCCTTGGACTGCACGGAGAGTCAACCAGTCTATTCTAAAGGAGATCAGTCCTGGGTGTTCATTGGAAGGACTGATAATAAAGCTTAAACTCCAATACTTTGGCCACCTCATGTGAAGAGTTCACTCCCTGGCAAAGACTCTGATGCTGGGAGGGATTGTGGGCAGGAGAAGAAGGGGACGACAGAGAATGAGATGGCTGGATGGCATCACCAACTCGATGGACATGAGTTTCAGTGAACTCTGGGTGTTACTGATGAACAGGGAGGCCTGGCGTGCTGTGCTTCATGGGGGCACAGAGTCAGATATGGCTGAGTGAATGAACTGAACTGAACTGGACATTTACTCTACTCAAATTCTTCCAGAAATTTGCAGATAAAGGGAATTTTCCAAACTCTTTCTATGAGGCCACCAACACCCTAACACCAAAACCAAAAATGACTTAGGAAAAGAAAACTATATGCCACTAACACTGATAGACATAGAAGTAAAAATCCTTAAAAAAATCCTAACAAACAGAATCCAAAACCATTTTGAAAGGATCATATTTCATTACCAAGTGGGCTTTATCGCAGGGATCCAAGTATTCTTTAATATCTGCAAGTCAATGTAATACACCATATTAACAAATTAAATGATAAAAACCATATGATTATCTAAAGAGGCAGTGAAGTCTTTAACAAAATTCACCATTCATTTATGACCAAAAGAAAAAAACCCTCCAGAAAGAAGGAATATAAGGAATATACCTGAACTTAATAAAAGTTACGTATGACAAAGCCACAGTAAAGATGATTCTCAATGGTGAAAAATTGAAAGCATTCCCCCTAAAGTGAGGAACAAGACAAGAATGCCCTCTCTCATCACTACTATTAAACACAGAATTGGAAATTTTAGCAACAGCAGTCAGAGAGGAAAAAGAAATCAAAGGAATCCCTATTGGAAAAGAAGAATGAAAAATCTCACTCTTTGACGATATCTTGATCTTCTACTTAGAAAACCCTAAAGACTCCACCAGAAAATGGCTAGAGCTAAGCAATAAACATAGTAAAGTTTCAGGATGTAAAAGTAACACCTAGAAATTCCTGCATATCTATACACTAATAATTAGAAAACAGAAAGATAAATAAAGGAAACATTCCCATTCACCATTGAAATGAAAAAAATAAAATTCTTAGGAATAAATCTACCTAAAGAAACCAAAGTCCTATACATAGAAAACTAAAAAACACTGATGAAAGAAATCAAAGGGGAAATAAACAGATGTTAGGAATATACCATGTTTATGGTTTCAGATCACATCAGATCAGTC
The DNA here is from genome assembly GCF_049115385.1 of Moschus berezovskii. Classification (NCBI taxonomy): domain Eukaryota; kingdom Metazoa; phylum Chordata; class Mammalia; order Artiodactyla; family Moschidae; genus Moschus; species Moschus berezovskii. Next base: position 59,396,248 of record NC_142489.1, read on the forward strand.
GCTCAGTCATGTCCGACTCTCCGCGACTCCATGAATCACAGCACGCCAGGCCTCCCTGTCCATCACCAACTCCCGGAGTACACTCAAACTCATGTCCACAGAGTCGGTGATGCCATCCAGCCATCTCATTCTCCATCGTCCCCTTCTCCTCCCGCCCCCAACCTTTCCCAGCATCAGAGTCTTTTCCAGTGAGTCAACTCGTCGCATGAGGTGGCCAAATTATTGCAGTTTCAGCTTTAGCATCAGTCCCTCCAATGAACATCCAGGATTGATCTCCTCTAAAATGGACTGGTTGGATCTCCTTGCAGTATAAGGGACTCTCAAGAGTCTTCTCCAACACCACAGATCACAAGCATCGATTCTTCGGCGATCAGCCTTCTTCACAGTCCAACTCTCACATCCATACATGACCACGGGTAAAACCATAGCCTTGACTAGACGGGCCTTGGTTGGCAAAGTAATGTCTCTGCTTTTTAATATACTATCAAGGTTGGTCATAACTTTCCTTCCAAGGAACAAGCGTCTTTTAATTTCATGGCTGCAATCAGCATCTGCAGTGATTTTGGAGCCCAAAAAAATAAAGTCTGACACTGTGTCCACGGTTTTTCCATCTATTTCCCATGAAGTGATGGGACCAGATGCCATGATCTTTGTTTTCTGAATGTTGAGCTTCAAGCCAACCTTTTCACTCTCCTCTTTCGGTTTAGAAGTGTCAAAATAGTTAAAATGATTATACCACCTAAAGCAATCTATAGGTTGAATGCAATCCCTATCAAGCTACCGACGGTATTTTTCACAGAACTATTTACAAATAATGTCACAATTTGTATGGAAACACCAAAAACCTATAATAACCAAAGCAATCTTGTGAAGGACGAATGGACCTGGAGGAATGAACCTGCTTGACTTCAGGCTATACAACAAAGCTGTAATCATCATGACTGTATGGTACTGGCACAAAGATAAAGTATAGATGATTCAAAGGACAACTTCTCTTTGACAAGGGAGGCAAGTATATACACTGGAGAAAAGTCTCTGAAACAAGTGGCGCTAGGAAAACTGGTCATCCACGTGTAAAAGAATGACACCAGCAATGAGGAACCATCTCAGGACGGTCAGAATGTATACTACCCAAAAATATACACAAAATAATTTCTCTACTGGAGTGGAGAAAGGAGGACCCTCTTACACTGTTGGTGGGACTGTAAACTAGTACAGACACTATGGAAAACATTGGGGAGATTAGTTAAAAAATTGGAAACAGTACTGCCATATGGTCTAGCTGTATCACTACCTGACATGCACACCAATGAAACCAGAATTGAAAGAGACGTGTACCCCAATGCTCATCACAGTACTGTTTATAATAGCCAGGGCATGGAAGCAACATAGATGTCCACTGGCAGAAGAATGGATAAGAAATCTTTGGTACATATACACAAAGGAATATTACTAAGTCATTAAAAAGATTTAATTTGAATCAGTTCTAATGAGGTGGATGAAACTGAAGTCTATTACACAGACAGAAGTCAGAACAAAAAACATCACTACGGTACACTAATGCATATAATGGAATTTCAAAATATGATATCAATGACACTATAGGCGAGACGGCAATAGAGACACAAATGTGTAGAACAGTCTTTAGGATTCTGTGGGAGAAGGCGAGAGTGGGTTGATTTGAGAGGACAGCATTGAAACATGTATATGATCATATGTGAAAATGATCACCAGTTCGTGTTCGATACATGAGACAAGGTGCTCAGGGCTGGTGCACTGGGATGACCTGGTGGTTTGGGATGGGAGTGAGGTGAAAGGTATGTTCACATGAATAACAAATGTAAACACATGGGTGATTCATGTCAATGTATGGAAAACTCACTTTAATATTATAATTAACCCCCAATTAAATAAATATTTTTTTAATGTACTAAAAAAAAAAAAAGCCTGTTGGACTCCTTCAGGGATCCAGTGGCTTAAGAATTTATCTGTCAATGCAGGGGACATGGGTTTGAATCTTGGTCTGAGGAGATCTCACATACTACCAAAGTAGATAAGCCTGTGTGCGCCCAACTACTGAACCTGAGAGCCCTAGAGCTTATGATCCGAAAGAGAAGGCATTGCCATGAGAATCTAGCTCATTGCAGTGAAGATTAACCCAAATTACTGCAACTAGAGAAACTTTGTGCACAGCAGTGAAAACTCAGTGCAGCCGTAAATAAATAAATAATTACTAAAAATTATGAATAAATGAACTGTAGATACACAAACTTCTTCCATGTAATATGAATTTTTTTTTTATTTCACTGAATATCCAGATGTTGATTTACTACTTGAAATATGGAATTCCTGTATTTCAAATATGGAAACCAAGGGAAATACTTCTAAACAAAATATAAATTGTCTATATTTCATATATACGTATCTTGGTGTAGATTTTCCTATATGATTCTCTAAATTTCACATATGAAAATCTAGGTGTCAGTTCTATTTGAAAGTTGGAATTCTCTATGATTCACATTTGAAATTCAGGATGGTTATGTTTGCTACTGTGAACGTGGAATTCCCTAATTTTGTATGAATATCTGGGTGTAGATTTTGTAGATGAAGAATGCAAGTTTTTTATTTCAATTCCTTACCATCAAAGTCACCAGGGGACTTTAATAGATTTAGGAAAACCTCCAAGAATTGATAAAATAAACACCAAAAATAGATGTCCTTTCACCATGGCTGACTGTGATGTAAAAACAGGAAGTCAAGCTATATGTGGAGTAAGAGAAGTTTAGATTTGGGGTACAAAGTGATGCAGAACAAACGGTAAAGGTAGAGTTTTGCAGAGAAAGGTTAAAAATGGAAACAGCGACAGTGTTCATGGGCTCCAAAATCACTGGGGACCGTGATTACAGCCATGAAAATAAAAGACTCTTACTCCCAAGAGGAAAAGCTATGACAAACCTAGACACAATATTCTTAGAAGCAGAGATATCACTTTGTAGACCAAGTTTCATATAGGTAAAGCAGGTATTTTCCCAGTGGATATGTATGGATGCCTTTCATGTGTAGCCCTACACAGCATGTCTTTGTTTAACTGAGTTACACAAGGCTGTGGTCCATGTGATGGACTGATTAGGTTTCTGTGGTGGTGGTTTCCATCTTTCGGCCCTCGAATGCCCTCTCTCAGCATCTACCACCTACTGGGGGTTCTCTTACTTTGGTGTGGAGTAGCTCTTCACTGCTCCTACAGCAAAGAACAGCCTCTGCTCCTTATGTAGGATGTGGGATATCTCCTTTTGACAGCTGGCTGCTTAAATGCCACACAGCCACACCTCGCGGCTACAGCCATTTTTAAAAATTCAGCAATGGCCAAGGATTGGAAAAGGTCAGTTTTAATTCCAAACCCAAAGAGACGCAATGCCGAACAATACCCAAACTATTATACAATTGCCTTCAACTCATGTGCTAATAAAGTAATGCTCAAAATTCTCCAAGGCAGGGTTCAACAATATGTGAACCGTCAACTTCCAGATGTTCAATCTGGTTTTGGGAAAGGCAGAAGAATCAGAGATCAAATTTCAGACATCTGCTGGATCTCTGAAAATACAAGACAGTTCCAGAAATCATCTATTTCTGCTTTATTGACTATGCCAAAGCCTTTGACTCTCTGGATCACAATAAACTGTGGAAAATTCTTCAAGAGATGGGAATATCAGACCACCTGACTTGTCTCTTGAGAAACCTATATGCATGTCAGAAAACATCAGTTAAAACAAGGCATGGAAGTAGGTCAAGGCTATGTTGTCACCCTACTTATTTAACTACATGCAGAACACATCATGAGAAATATGTGTTTTATGAAGCAGAAGCTGTAATCAAGACTGCATGGAAAATATCAATAACTGCAAAGATGTAGATGAAACTACTCTTATGACAGAAAATGAGGAAAATCTGAAAGCCTCTTAAGGAAAGTAAAAGAAGAGAGTGAAAAAATGTCTTTTTGTTTCACATCACCTGTACATTTGCCACCTTTACTACTTGAAATATGGAATTTCTTATTTCACATAGGGAAATCAATGCCTATATTCCTATTTGAAATATCAATTCTCTACAATTTACATATGAATATTTGATGAAGATTTTTTTCCTACATTACATATAGAATTTTCTACACTTCACAGTTGAAAATCAGGAGAGTTATTTTTCCTACAAGGAGTAAAGAGTTCTCTTTCTTGAACATGAACCCCCGGTGCAGAATTTCCTACATGAAAATGGAAGTCTCTGCTTTTCAATTCTTCACCTATGTTACCAGGGAACTTTAATGTTTTTAGGAAGACCTGCAAGTCTTTCTAGAAATAACAACGAGAAAAGATGTTCATTTAATTATAGGGTTCTGGAATATAAAAACAGGGTAAAGAGATACCTGGTGCAATGGGGATGGTTGGCGTTGGTGTATGAAATGAGGCAGGACAAAGAATAGCAATGTTTTGGCAAAACGAAAGGGTAAAAATGAAAATAGAGACAGTTTTCTTCGGCTCCAAAATCTCTGGGGACAGTGATCTCATCCATGAAAAGAAAAATCCCTTCTCCTGGAAGAAAAGCTATGATAAGCCTAGACAGAATGTACTGAAAAGCAGAGACATCTCCTTGGCAACAAAGGTCCTTATAGTCAGAGCTATGGTTTTACCCGTAGACATGTACGGATGTGCTAGATTCATGATAAAGAAGGTTGAGTGCCAAAGAATTGAGGCTTTGCAACTGGGTGCGAAAGATGGGTCTTGAGAGACCCTTGTCCAGCAAAGAGATCAACCCCATCAATCTTAAAGGAAACTAACCCTAAATATACATTGTAAAGACGGATGTTGAAACTGAAATTTCAATACTTTGGCTACCCTTGTGTGAAGAAATAATACATAGGAAAAGATTGAGTTTATGCCTTGTCGATTAAAAAATAATAATAATTATTGACTCTGATATGAGTAGATGGAGCACAGGAGAAGAAGGGGATGACAGAGGGTGAGATGGCTGATTGGCATCACCGACTCAATGGACATGAGTTTGGGTAAACTCCGGGAGTTGGTGATGGACAGGGAGGTCTGGTGTGCTGCGGTGCATGGGGTTGCAAAGAGTCCAACATGACTTAGCAACTGAACTAGTGGAATTTGGAATGCAGAAACTACGAGTCTTTCGTAAAAAGAGACACAGAGGTAAAACAGTTTTTAGACTATGAGGGAGGAGGCGAGGGTGGGACAATATGAGGGAACCATATTGAAATATGTTTATTACCATATGTCGAACAGATGATCAGTGCAAACTCAATACATGAAGCAGGACATTCAACACTGCTTTTCTTAAATTATGCAGAAGAATGGGTGAGGATTGAGGTGGAAATGGATTCATGTGTTGTGGGATATATACGCCGCAAGCTGATTCATATAAATGTAAGGCAGAAAAACCCTACAAAATTGTAAAGATTAAAACAGATTAATTAAATCAAAGAAAATAATATATATTTCATATTTTATACATGAACGGTAGGTAAGTTACGTAGACTGTGTAAAACTGATTTCTGGCACCTTCGTTCATCAAGAGGAAAGAAAAATCAGTCCATTTGGGCATAATCAAACTTCCTATGTTAACTACGCAAGTATTTTAGGAGATCATTTTTCTCACAAAGTCCCAGTGTGTACCATACTATGTGAGGGAGTGTCCTGGCTGATGCTAGGCAACACACCAGCCAGGATGTTCCCCTGTATGTTTCTCACATGTGCGGAAAGTTTCTCCATTGCAGCTGGTTCACCATCTGGGCTTCCTTCTCCCAGACTCTACACATTTTCAAAGAAACTTGGCCTCTCCTAAATCGTAGGTCCTACTACCATGACCTCCATTTCCACAGGCCAGTACATGTCTCAAAGACTGATGGGTCCACAAGCAATGGTTTCAAAGCCCCACCATACTTGATTTACTCTGGGTGACTCTTCAAACTCTCCAATCCCATTTCCAAGTAGAAACACACCCCACGACAGAGCAGAGATGTTGAGCATGTTTCTGTCTCTTAGGTAATTCCAGATTTGAGGAGCCATCTTCCAGTTATCAATGACCATCATTTCCTCATTCCTCTTCAGGACTGTGCTACCACGAGATACATTGACCATTCTCTGCAAGTCTGTGGACATCTCCTTTTCTAGTTGCTTCACATCTCACATCCTTGGTTTTCATCTATGTGTCTTTAGTGGGTTGGACATACTCACACAGATAAGCAGGCACAAATACAGTTGACACAAACACATGTAATACATCTAAACACATATGCAAAACACAGGGACACAAAAGTAAACAGGCAACACTCACATTTCAGGAGCTGAAGATGCTGTGTCCTGCAATGTGGGAGATAACATCAGCAGGCACAATGGCTTGCCTTTTGAGATACCACTCCATTTCCTCCAACATCTGCTCAGTAGTATCTCCAACTAGACTGAAGCCACTTCCAGCATTGCCTGAGTGGCGGTGGAGAAAGGCTAAGCAGTGAATATGCAAATTTACAGAATACGCCAAAGTCAACACAAAACTGCAGTAGGACACCAGAGAGAAACCCCTACCTACTGACAGGGCTTCCTAGGATGAGGGTTGGGAGTGAAGATCTCAGGTGATTTCAAACTGATTGAGCAGCAGGATATCTGGTGGTGGCAGGACTCAGGGAAGGATGATTCCAACAAAGGTGCCTTGCCTCCATCAGAGTCACCAAGGACTCTCAGGGTATAACCACAGCTCCTTTGAGCGAGGCTTGTACACATTAAGACCCCAATCTCAAGTCTCAGCCTGCCAGCTGCTACCTGCATGATCCGAATCCAGGCTCTGCAGTCGGCCTGCGAGAGCCTGAGTTTTCCCATTTGGGAAAGGTGAGTGTCCTGGAGTCCATACTTCAGGTCTCACCTCCTGACCCCCTCACAACCCGTGATTCTCTCAGTTACCTTGAGGTAGTATTGCAAAGGATCAAACCACAGATCTTCATCAATGGACTTCTGGCAATACGAGCATGGTCAGCATGGGCCTTGTCAGGCCCCAAAGTCTTCCATGAGTAGCCAACAAATCCAACATCAATTCCCAATCCTAAGAAGGCCCACTGCAACCCCACTTCAGAAATCATGAGTCAGCTGATAACCTTGTGGATTTCTCTTGTGTACTTTCTTTTTCCTTATTCCATTTCACTCTCTTTTCAACTTTCCATTTAATTTTGATATGTTTTCATTTCAGTCTCCATTCAACTTTCTGAAACTCTCTGTTCTTTATCTCTCTAGATTACTAAGTTTCTTTCTTTCTTCAGGTTTTGGAACTGATCAGCCATAATTTTATCTATATCATGTAAACTGCTTTTTATTTCTTCCTTTCTGAGACCCCAAATATCGCAATGCTGCTATTTCTATATTATCAAAGAGATTATTTAAACTGGTCTTTATTTGTAAATTTGCTCATCTATTTGCAATTCTGCTTCGGTGTTTTTCACTATAGAATCTTCCAGGGTACAAACGCATTCTTCTGTGTCACTTTTTCTCTATTATTTCCTTCTAATGTGTTTTCTATTTCATTATTTTATTCTTCATTAACACTTTTATTCTATATTATTTCTCATTTCTTGTTAAAATGTTTACTTTGTCCATCTGCATTTTTCTCTATCTGATTTTGCATTCTTGTTACTCAGGCTTCAAACTGTATCTGTTAAATGATTTCTCTATTTCATGTGTGATATATTCCTTTTTTTGTTTTTCTTCCTCTTTTTTTTCCATTGGAATCAAACAGGCAAGACTTCTCAGTTTACCGTTCTCCTTGTGAAAAAGGTGAATTGAAGCAATGACTCTTATGGTAAAGGTGGTGGCTTTACATATGGCCAGTCTGTGTAATATACATTTGCTCTGTGACTTTGGTTTGAGAGCTGGACATGACAAGAGTGGGCGTTTTATGACACCCCAGTGTGTTCTGGCAGTGTTCACATTGGAAGGACACGGGGTTGGAGATAGTGGGCGTAGTTCCACTGACAGGTATTATAGGGCTACTTTTCTCAGTGTCCAATAATACGACTTGAAGTTGGGACTTTTCTCCCAGGTTTCGGGAGCGGAACTCTTGAGGGCTGAGTCTGAACTGATTCTGTTTGTCCTGAGTTCATTCTCTTCCCTGTCTCCGTTCCGTTCCGTTCATCACTCAGTCGTGTCTGACTCTTTGAGACCCCGTGGACTGTAGCCTACCAGGCTTCTCCGTCCATGGGATTCTCTAGGCAAGAATACTGGTCAGTTACTGTTTCCTTCTCCAGGAATGGAAAATTAACCCCAGATGGGAGCACCTATAGAGCAAGAAGAACTAGAGTATGTGTTGAGTGTTGTTTGGGGTATGAGATACACATAGTGATGGTCCTGGGAACTGGCCATCATTCTGAGCAGATTCACTCCGATTCTTCTGCCTTGTTTCAGAAACAAATAGATGTGTACATGTTCTTCACTAGTGGAATTCAAGTTTCTTTGAGCCTTACTGTTCATTACAAACCAGCTTCATTCCAAGCTTTCACCAGCTGAGTGGACTCATCTTCCTGATGTCAGATCCCAGGCATTGGGACCCATTATAGACTCTGAATGTGTCATGCTGTGACGATTCTCCAAGCCCTTCATATCCATCTCCTTATATGTGTCGTTTCTTGGGGCTCAAGTACCAACCTGACTGCTTATTGTCCCTTGTTTCCTGACTCTATGCACATGTTTATACAGCATTGGTTGTATAGTGTCTTTCGGCTATAAAATTAGCTGTGTCTTCTTATTTTTCTGTCAGTGGCTCTAAATGTAGAGGCAGTTTTAATGGCGCTTTTTGGGCCTTTGCCTATTCCACCAGCTTCTACTTTCCCAATAATTTGGCTGTTCTATCCAGCATTTCTAAATATTATATTAAGGGAGAGCAGAATTGTAGAGGTTGTTCCATTATAATGCCTCATTGTTTTTCAGGGTTTCGAAAGAATGATCTTGCACTAAAATGGTAAGCTTTTGGCCAGTTGTTCTATGCATTTCCCTTGCCAAATGGAATCATGAAGCAATTATATTGGACTGTGATTCTATGATTTGGTGAGCAGGTGGAAGTAGATAGTGAAATGATTCGTAGGAGAAAATAGAAAGAACACTGCATTAGAGTGTAAAACGTGAGAACTGCCAAAAAGAACCAACATGAATTTTGAGGCTAGGATAATAATTTGCATATAAGGATGAAGACTCAGTGTGTAAGAGTTCAGCCAGGGGAGGGCATGGAGCTTTTTTCCCCATTTTGTAGACTCCTTGGCTGGTAGCACTTTAAATAGTGTCTGTATGAGAAGGCTGTTATAATACTCATGTAATCTAGCTGCGTTGGATTGAAATCGCCAAAGAATATTTGTTAAAGAGACCACTGTTGAGTATTCTGAGAAGTAAAGAGTTTTCACTGATCAGAATCATTGAAATCTATTAATTGCATGAAAACGAGGATAAATTTGTAAGGAATGTGTTTATGTTTCTTGAAAAGGAATCGTGTAAAGGTCAATGATTATGGCGTTAGAGTTGGAAGGCTCAACAGAAGGGAGCAGTGGGCAGATGAAGTGATTCTAAAAGGGTGATCATCAGAAACAACCTCGGAATCTGTCAATGAGCATATATTTGCAAGACTCCTTTTTGTCACCTTCTTAAGGAGTAAGAGCTTCTTACCGTGAACACGCTTAGCCAATTGGGTCGTACTGCCTTTTACTAGAGAGATGCCAGAGTCCAGGTAGAATACAACAAACCTCCAGGAAGATTGTATTGTTTATCATGATGGTGCTGCTACATTCAAATGACACTGGTACATGTCATTCTGAATTCATTGGCCCCAAATGACTCCACGAAGCCCAAGAAAAGGTTGAAGTAAATTATCCTTTCTTCCTAGGTATGGGAACCTAAAGGCCCTCCAGGGTCTAAGCATGGGGGAAAACACGTCAGGCTGAATTATTCAAAGGCTTTTACTGTCAGGTATTTGTTGTGTCTCAGCATCCAAGTAATGTCCTTGTCATAACCGTTTGCCACCCTAGGTACTGCAGCATGCTACATTTCCCTTTCCCATACTATCTCCTGCAGTTTGTCCAAAATATGAGTTTAGGCTTCTCCTAAATGTACCATTTCAATTTTATCAACAAAGAATTCTAGTCTGCCTGGGCATCTATACCACTTGATTTTGCAGGAGGGGTGTACAGAGAAGTCGTACCTGGTGTGGGCTGGTTAGGGCCTTGAAGTCTGGATAAAAAGGAGAAACACACAGAATGCCTCTATTGCCTTTTTCTTTGCATGGAGACATTGTATTCCTAACACAATGGTATTTCACTTGTCCTGTTTAAGTCTTGGCACTACTCATGGGCTTTGTTTTTACCAGTAAAAATCTCTATTTTCCTTACATGAGAATATATATTTCCTCATATTTACAGCTTATACCATGACAGCGATATTAAGACGAGGTGGCAAGAACACTGAGAAAAACTGTACCAAAGAGATCTTCACGATTCAGATAATCACGATGGTGTGATCACTCATCTAGACACTGATATCCTAGAATGTGAATTCAAGTGTCCCTTAGGAAGTCTCATTTGGTACCAAGCTAATGGGTATGATGGAATTTCACTTGAGCTGTTCCAAATCTTAAAAGATGATGCTGTTAAAGTGCCGCACTCAATGTAAAAGCAAAATTGGAAAATTCAACAGTGGCCATAGGACTGGAAAACGTCAGTTTTAATTCCAATTCCAAAGAAAAGCAATGTCAAAGAATGTTCAAATTACCACACAATTGCATTCATCTCACAAGCCAATAAAATAATACTCAAAAATCTCCAAGCCAGACTTCAACAATACATGAACTGTGAACTTCCAGATGTTCAAGCTAGTTTTATTAAAAGGCAGAGGAACCAGAGATCAAATTGTCAACATCTTCTGGATCATTGAAGCAGAAAGTGATTTCAGAAAGATAAACAAACATAAACATATTTCAGCTTTATTAACTCTGCCACAGCCTTTGTGTATATCACAATAAACTGTGGTCAACTGTTCCAGAGATGGAAATACCAGGCCCCCTACCTGCCTTTTGAGAAATCTGTATTCTGTTCAGGAAGCAATTGCTAGAACTGGACATGGAACAACAGACTGGTTCAAAGTAGGAAAAGGGGCGTGTCAACGCTGTATTGTCACCGTGATTATTTAACTTATATGCCGAGTACATCAAGAGAAATGCTGGACTGGATGAAGAACTAGCTGTAATCAAGATTGCTGAGAGAAATATTGATAACCTCAGAGATGCAGATGACAGCACGTTTATGGCAGAAAGTGAATAAGATCTAAAATTCTCTTGATGAAAATGATAAAGGAGAGTGAAAACGCTGGCTTAAAGCTAAACATTCAGAAAACTAAGATCATGGCATACGATTCTATATATTCATGCAAATAGACATGGAAACAGTGGAGAAAGTAGATGACTTTATTTTGGGGAGCTCTAAATTCACTACAGATGGTGACTGCAACCATGAATCTATCTATATATTTATTTAATTTTTAAAATTTTTTCTGGAGGCTAATTATGTATATGGTTTTTGCCCTATATTTTCATGAATCAGCCATGCGTGTACATGTGTTCCTAATGCTGAAACCCCTTCACCTCCTTACCCATTGACCCCTCAAGTTCATCCCAGTACAGGAGCCCTAAGCACCCTGTCTCATGCATCACACTTGGACTGTTAATCTCTTCAAAATATGATAATATACATGTTTCAGTGTTATTCTCTCAAATCAGCCCACCCTCACCTTCTCCCAGAGTCCAAAAGACTGTTCTATGCATCCGTGTCTCTTTTGCTGTCTTGCATATAGGGTCATTGGTACCATCTTTCTAAATTCCGTAATATGCATCATTATACTGTATTGGTGGTTTTCGTTCTGACTTACTATAATAGGCTCCAGTTTCATCCACCTCATTAGAATTGGTTCAAATGTATTCTTTTTAATGGCTGAGTGATACTCCATTGTACATATGTACCACAGGTCTCTTATCCATTCATCTGCTGATGGACATCTAGGTTGCTTCCATGTCCAGGGTATTATAGACATGTACAGCCAAGAAATAAAAGACACTCCTTGGGAAGAAAGTTATGACTAACCTAGACAGCATCTTTAAAAGCAGAGATAATACTTTGCCAACAAAGGTCCATCTAGTCAAAGCTATGGTTATTTTCATAGTCATGTATAGATGTGAGAGTTGGACTATAAAGAAAGCTGAGTGCAGAAGAATTGATGCTTTTGAACTGTGGTGTTGGTGAGGACGCTTGGGAGTCCCTTGGATTCAAGGAGATACAACATGTCCATCCTAACGGACATCAGTCCTGACTGTGCATTGAAGGACGAATACTGAAGCTAAAGTCAAATACTTTGACCATCTGATGTGAGGAGCTAACTCATTTGAAAAGACTTTGATACTGAGAATGACTTAAGGCAGGAGATAACGGTACACAGGATGAAGTTGTTGGATGGCTTCACCGACTCAATGGACATGAGTTTGAGTAACCTCCAGGAGTTGGTGATGGACACGGAGGCCTGGTGTGCTGCAGTTCATGGTGTCACAAAAAGTCAGACCACTGACAAACTGAACTGAACTAAACAGAACTGACAGCCTTTCCTTAGGCAGTAATGTTAGCCTTGGGACCCAATCCACCCTCCTTAAAAATCCTTTTCCTTGAAGTGTAGAGAGACATCACACACACACTAATAGGTCATTTCAGTTCAGATCAGTTCAGCCGCTCAGTCATATCACACTCTTTGAGACCCCATGAATCACAGCATGACAAGACTCCCTGTCCATCACCAACTCCTGGAGTTCACTCAAACTCATGTCCATCAATTCGGTGATTCCATCCAGCCATATCATTCTCTGTCGTCCCAGTCTTCTCCCACCCCCCAATTTTTTTTTTTTTTAGACCATTATAACTATCCAACTCATTAAACAATATGGCTCTCAGATTGCTACTCTGTGGAACACATTGACATGTTATTGCCCTAGTGTCACACATAGTAGTGACAATAGTCCTCCAGCAGCAAGCTCGCTTCTTTGTCATTATTACCACCTGAGAAAACTAAGTACTTGGCCAATTTCATGTAAAGGATATCCTCCTGGGCTTATTTCAAGGACAGCCATGCAGTCTTCTTGATTATCCATTGTTTTGGATCATTCCTAGTCCATTTACTGAAGTACTATTGGCTTGAATCCTGAGGCTTTATCGTTTCCTCTACTCCTTGCTTTAAGTTTTCACATTTCCACAACAGAGACAGTGGGGCATTCCTTGTCATTTTTATTATAATTTTGAGACATACCTTATTATCAAACAGTAACAAACACTTCAAAACCAAACTTTCTTACTCTCAGATCCTAGAGAATATCACAACACATCTATGAGCATAAGCAAACTTGACAGAAAAGAAATAACATGGCCCTGGAGTTCTGCATTTTCTTTGCCCTGATGTGGAGTACCACAGGTTATGATGTTTTCCATTCTGTCACTGAATTCAAAGAATAAAAAGGAAAATTAACATAATAACAAGAATTAAAGTGAGGGGAGAAAGGTGTATGGTCCTTGAAAATGTTCCTTATCTAGGTCAGCCAGGACTTTCTAAACTGGGTACTTGATGGGTGAGGTGATATGGCGGTTTAATCAAGTTGTAGAATTGTTTTGTATAGTTGTATGCTTGACATCACCAGTTTGTTTACGCCTAAATCAGATTGCTTGTATTCAGTTGAGTTCAGTTCAGTCTCACAGTCGTGTCTGACTCTTTGCAACCCCATGAAACACAGCATGCCAAGCCTCACTGTCCATCACCAACTCCCGAAGTTCACACAAACTCATGTCCACCGTGTCGGTGATGCCATCCAGCCATCTCATTCTCTGTCGTCCCAGTCTCCTTCCGCCCCCAATCCTTCCCAGCGTCAGAGTCTTTTCCAGTGAGTCAATGCGTCGCATGAGGTGGCCAAAGTATTGCAGTTTCAGCTTTAGCATCAGTCCTTCCAATGAACACCCAGGATTGATCTCCTTTAGAATGGACTGGTTGGATCTCCTTGCAATACAAGGGACTCTCAAGAGTCTTCTCCAGCACCATATTTCAAAAGCATCAATTTTTCGGCGATCAGCTTTCTTCACAGTCCAACTCTCACATTCATACATGACCACTGGAAAAACCATAGCCTTGACTAGACAGACCTTGGTTGGCAAAGTAATGTCTCAGCTTTTTAAAGTGCTATCTAGTTTGGTATCTAACTTTCCTTCCAAGGAGTAAGTGTCTTTTAGTTTCCTTGCTGCAATCAGCATCCTCAGTGATTTTGGAGCATAAAAAAATAAATTCTGACACTGTTTCCACTGTTTTCCTATTTCCCATGAAGTGATGGGACCAGATTCCATCATCTTTGTTTTCTGAATATTGAGCTTTAAGACAACCTTTTCACTCTTCTCTTTCACTTTCATCAAGAAGCTTTTGTATTACTTGCAGCCAAAGATGCAGAAGTACTATACAAGTCAGAAAAACAAGACTGGGAGGTGACTTTGCTCATATCATGAACTCCTTATTGCCAAATTCAATCTGAAATAGAAGAAAGTGGAGAAAACCACAAGAACATTCTGGTATGACCTAAATCAAATCCCTTATGACTATACAGTGGAAGTGAGAAACAGGTTTAAGGGACTAGATCTGACACAAATATTGCCCGATGATCTATGGACAGAGTTTTATGACAGTGTATTCGAGACAGAATTCAAGACCATCTGCAGGAAAAGGAAATAAATAAATAAATAAGCAAAATATCTCTATATGGAGGCCTTACAACTGGCTGTGAAAAGACAGGAAGCAAAAAGCAAATGGAAAAAGGAAAGATAGACCCTTTTGAATGCAGAGCTCCAAATAAAAGCAAGGAGAGATAAGAAATACTTCCACAGTGATCAGTGAAAAGAAATAGAAGAAAACAATAGAATAGGAAAGAATAGAGATCCCTTCAAGAAACTAGAGATAACTAGGGAATATTTTATGCAAAGATGGTATCAAGAAAAGACAGAAATTGTAGGGCCCTAACAGAAGCAGGAGATATTAAGAAGAGGTGGCAAGAATACACAGAAAGACTGTATAAAAAATAAATAAACACTTCATGACCCAGATAATAACGATGGTGCTATTACTCACCTAGAGCCAGATATCCTGGAAAGTGAAGTCAAGTGGGCCCTACGAAGCATCATTAAAACAAAGATACTGTAGATGATGGAATTCCATTTGAACTATTTCAAATCCTGAAAAATGATGCTGTGAAATTGATGCACGCAATATGCCGGCAAACTTTCAAAACTCAGCAGTGGACACAGGGCTGGAAAAGGTCAGATTTCACTCCAATCTCAAAGAAAAGCAATCCCAAAAAATGCTGAACTACAACAAAATTGCATTCATCTAACACACTACAGCCAGGCATCAGTAACATGGGAACTGTGAACTTCCAGATGTTCAAGGTGGAATTAGAAAAGGCAGAGGAACTAGAGATCAAATGGCCAACATCCACTCGGTTTTTGAAAGAGCAAGAGAATTCCAGGAAATCATATTTTTCTGCTTTATTGACTATGCCAAAGCCTTTGAATTATGGATCACAATGAAACGTGGAAAATTCTTTAAAATATGGGAATACCAGACCACCTGACCTGCATATGGAGAAACCTGTCTGAAGGTCAGGAAGCAATATGTAGAACTGGACATGGGACAAGAGATTGCTTCCAAATAGGAAAAGGAGTAAATCAAAGCCGTATATTGTCACCCTGCTTATTTAACTTATATGTAAATTACATCATAAGAAACACTGGGCTGTAGGAAACACAAGATGGAATCAAGATTGCAGGGAGAAATATCAATAACCTCAGATATGCAGATGACACCACGCTTATGGCAGAAAGTGAAGAAGAATTAATAACCTCTTAATGAACGTGAAAGAGGAGAATAAAAAGTTGGCTTAAAGCACAACACTCAGAAACTGGTCCCATCACTTCATGGCAAATAGGTGGGGAAACAGTGGAAACAGAGGCTGACTTTAGTTTTCTAGGTTCCACAATCACTGCAGAAGGTGATTGCAGCCATGAAATTAAAAGACGCTTACTTCTTTGAAGGAAAGTTATAACCAATCTAGACAGGATATTGAAAAGCAGAGAATTACTTTGCCAACCATGGTATGCCTAGTCAAGTCTATGGTTTTTCCAGTAGTCATGCATGGATCTGAGAGTTGGACTATAAAGAAACTTGAGTGCAGAAAAATTGATGCTTTTGAACTGTGGTGTTGGAGATTATTGAGAGTCCCTTGGACTTCCAGGAAGTTCAACCAGTTCATCCTAAAGGAGCTCTGTCTTGGTTGTGCATTTTAAGGACTGATGTTAAAGCTGAAACTGTAGTTCTTTGCCCATCAGATGTGAAAAGCTGACTCATTTGAAAAGACCGTGATGCTGGGGAAGATTGAGAGCAAGAGGAGAAGGGGATGACAGAGGATTAGATGGTTAGAGGGTATCATCGACTCAGTGGACATGGGTTTGGGTGGACTGAAGTTATTGGTGATAGGAAGGCCAGGCGTGCTGCCATTCATGGGGGTCAAAAAGAGTCAGAGACGACTAAGCGACTGAACTGAACTGAGGTGATAGTTGATTTGAGAGAGATACCTTTAAACTGGATGCCTTAATAAAATTCAGATTTTGTTGTACCTACAGCCATCATGGGAATGTAATTCAACATATCAATATAACCGGTTAAAGATTTTGTAAAGCATGAATTCCTGTGAATGAAGAGCTATTGCTTTTTTAAATAAATAAGTAAAGGAGATTTAAAAGAGCACATAGACTGCCATTCACCCATAATATATAGCAACAGGTAAAAGACGTTGTGTGACAAATATAATGAATATTTGAAAAAAAACAATGCAATAGAATTAAGTACAAAAAAAGAAAAAACACTCTAATATATAAAATACACAAGTACATAGTATGGGTCAACTTGACAGAGTTGATTGTTGATGGTTCTGCCCCACCTCTTTTCAGGTAATTTTTTTGGGGGAAAATTTTTCAACCATTAGACATGCACATATGCAGCAAAATATAATGGACACTCAGTTTTATTTTTATTGCTGTTTTCTTCATAAGTGTGTTATGAATTTGAATGTAATATTCTGAGATTTGCACTGCATTTGTCATTAAGGTGTATACATTTACAGTTCTACTTTTGACTTCCAAGATAATGTAAGATTCATTAAGAATAATGGTGTTTATAAAAATGTTAATATACTTTTAAAGCTTAATTTTTTTTTAGAGTATACTTGCTTTCCTTTATTTTGTTAATTTTTCTCCTAAAGAAAAACTAGGGAATACTGCAGTTCTTCACGTCATAAAGACTAGTAAACGAGATAGTGAATAAATAGCAACCATATATCTATCTCCATGTTTTTGACTTCTATCTAAATCTGGTCACCACAGTGCATTAAGACTTCCCTGTCCAGTGGTCATGTATGGATGTGAGAGTAGGACTGTGAAGAAAGCTGATCGCCGAAAAATTGATGCTTTTGAACGGTGGTGCTGGAGAAGACTCTTGAGAGTCCCTTGGACTGCAAGGATATCCAACCAGTCCATTCTAAAGGAGATCAATTCTGGGTGTTCATTGGAAGGACTGATGCTAAAGCTGAAACTCCCATACTTTGGCCCCCTCATGCGACGCATTGACTCACTGGAAAAGACTCTAATGCTGGGAGGAATTGGGGGTGGGAGGAGACTGGAAAGATAGAGAATGAGATGGCTGGATGGCATCACCGACTCGATGGACATGAGTTTGAGTGAACTCCGGGTGTTGATGATGGAGACCTGGCGTGTTGTGATTCATGGGGTCGCAAGGAGTCAGACACGACTGAGGGACTGAACAGTACTAAACGGTGCTCCACGTATAGATCAGAAGTATATCTGTGTCTGTTGTAATCTCCTAATTCCTAACACCACCAGGCATTTCATCCTTGATAACCGTATATTTCTTCTCCATTACCGTGTCCCTATATGCTTCTCATAAAGAATCATCTATTACGGTTTTACCTAGATCCCACATATTTGTGTTAATATGTGATATTTATTTTCCTCTTTTGACTTAGCTTCATTGCATCTGACACTGTCTCTGCCCTTTTATATCTATACAATTTACCTGATTTCATTCCATCTTTAGACTCGGGGATGTATGTACAAACCCATTTTATCCATTCCTGTCTAGATGAATGGATATTTCTGTTGCTTCCATGTCCTGATACTGCAAATATTGCTGCCATCAATATTGAGGTTGTGCATCATTTGGAATTATGATTTTCCTCATGAAAATTAATGACAATTATTGGAATTTCTTGATCATATGGTAGCTTCATTCTTATTTTTAAGAGATCCCCTATATTCTTCTCCATTTTAATCTATCAATGTGCTTTCCTAACAACAGTACAGGATTGTTCTGCTTACTCAGCACCCTCTTCAGCATTTTGTGTGTGGATTTTTTTCTTTGATAATGGTTATTCAGACAAATTTGTGTTTATACAACCATTGAAGACTTTATTTCCCTTTCTCTCACACTTAGTGATGCTGATCTTTACAAATGTTATTGGACATCTGTATGTCTTTTAGGAGAAATGTCTATTTCATCATCTGTTCATTTGTTCCAATTGGGTTGTTCCTTTTTCTGTTATTAAGCCACATGAGCTGATTCCATATGTTGGAGACTCTTCTTTTGTCATTATCTTCAGTTGCAAATGTTTTTCCCATAATGAGACTTCATTTCTGTCTTGCTTATTGGTTTCCTGTGCAAAATGTCTAATTTTAGTTATATCTCTTTATATATTTTTGGTTTTATTTTCATTACCCAATGAGGTAGGTCAAAAAAAAATGCTGCTGCATTTCATGTCACAATATATTTTACCTATGCTTTCCTCAAATATTATTGATTTACAGTTTCTGGCCTTATATGTAGATCATTAAACTATCTGGAATTTGTCCTATCCTATGGTGCTAAGGAGAGACTAATTGTGATCCACTGGAGGAGGGAATGCAAATCACCCCGTGATACTTGCTACGGGACCTTTATGAACTGTATAAAAAAGACAACAATGTGTGACACCAAAAAATTAGTCTATCAGGATGGTTCAGTTCAGTTCAGTTCAGTTGATTCACCCAGTCGTGTCCGACTCTTTGCGACCCCATGAATCACAGCACGCCAGGCCTCCCTGTCCATCACCAACTTCAAGACTTCACTCAAACTCATGTCCATTGAGTCGGTGATGCCATCCAGCCATCTCATTCTTTGTCCCCTTCTCCTCCCACCCCCAATCCCTCCCAGCATCAGAGTCTTTTCCAGTGAGTCAACTCTTCGCATGAGGTGGCCAAAATATTGGATTTTCAGCTTTAGCATCAGTCCTTCCAATGAACACCCAGAATTGATCTCCTTTAGAATGGACTGGTTGGATCTCCTTGCAGTCCAAGTGACACTCAATAGTCTTCTCCAGCACCACCGTTCAAAAGCATCAATTCTTCCGTGATCAGCTTTCTTCAGAGTCCAACTCTCACATCCATACATGACCACGGGATAAACCATAGCCTTGACTAGACGGACCTTTGTTAGCAAACTAATGTCTCTGCTTTTTAATATGCTATCGAGGTTGGTCATAACTTTCCTTCCAAAGAGTAAGCGTCTTTTAATTTCCTGGCTGCAATCAGCATCTGCAGTGATTTTGGAAAGCAGAAAAATAAAGTCTGACACTGTTTCCACTGTTTCCCCATCTATTTCCCATGAAGTGATGGGACCAGATGCCATGATCTTCGTTTTCTGAATGTTGAGCTTCAAGCCAAATATTTCACACTCCTTTCACTTTCATCAAGAGGCTTTTGATTTCCTCTTCACTTTCTGGCATAAGGGTGGTTTCATCTGCAAATCTGATGTTATTGATATTTTGCCTGGCAATCTTGATTCCAGCACAGCGTTCCTCATGATGTACTCTGCATATAAGTTAAATAAGCAGGGTGACAATATACAACCTTCATGTACTCCTTTTTCCTATTTGGAACCAGTCTGTTTTTCCATGTCTAGTTCTAACCGTTGCTTCCTGACCTGCATAAAGTTTTCTCAAGAGGCAAATCAGGTGGTCTCATATAACAATCTCTTTCAGAATGTTACACAGTTTATTGTGACCCACACAGTCAAAGGCTTTGGCATAGTCAATGAAGCAGAAATAGATGTTTTTCTGGAACTCTCTTGCGTTCTCCAGGATCCAGCGGATGTTGGCCATTTGATCTCTGGTTTCTCTGCCTTTTCTAAAATCTGCTTGAACATCTGGAAGTTCACAGTTCACATATTACTGAAGACTGACTTGGAGAATTTTGAGAATGACTTTACTAACGTGTGAGATGAGTGAAATTGTGCAGTGGATTGAGCATTCTTTGGCATTCCCTTTCTTTGAGATTGGAATGACAACTGACCTTTTCCAGTCCTGTGGCCACAGCTGAATTTTCTAAATTTGCTGGCATATTGAGTGCAGCACTTTCACAGCATCATCTTTCAGGATTTGAAATAGCTCAATTGTAATTCCATCACCTCCGCTAGCTTTGTTCATAGTGATGCTTTCTAAGGCCCGCTTGACTTCACATTCTAAGATGTCTGGCTCTAGGTGAGTGATCACGCCATCGTGTTTATCTTCATTGTGAAGATATTTTTTGTACAGTTCTTCTGTGTATTCTTGCCACCTCCTCTTAATATCTTCTGCTTCTGTTAGGTCCATACAATTTCTGTCCTTTATCAAGCCCATTTTTGCAGGAAACGTTCCCTTGATATCTCTAATTTTCTTGAAAAGGTTTCTTGCTTTTCCTATTCTGTTGTTTTCCTCTTCCTCTTCTTTGCATTGATCACTGAGGAAGGCTTTCATATCTCTCCTTGCTATTCTTTGGAACTCTGCATTCAGATGCTTATATCTTTCCTTTTCTCCTTTGCTTTTCACTTCTCTTCTTTTCACAGCTATTTGTAAGCCCTCCTCCGACAGCAATTTTGTTATTTTACATTTCTTTTCCATGGGGATGATCTTGGTCCCTGTCTCCTCTACAATGTCACAAACCTCCGTCCATCGTTCCTCAGGCTCTCTATCTATCAGATCTAGTCCCTTAAATCTATTTCTCACTTTGTCTGTATAATTATAAGGGATTTGATTTAGGTCATATCTGAATAGTCTAGTGGTGTGTCCTACTTTCTTCAATTTAAGTCTGAATTTGTCAGTTCAGACTTAAAGGAGTTCATAATCTGAGTCACAGTCAGCTCCTGGTCTTGTTTTTGCTAACTGTATAGAGCTTCTCCATCTTTGGCTGCAAAAAATATAATCAATCTGACTTCGGTGTTGAACATCTGGTGATGTCCATGTGTATAGTCTTCTCTTGTGTTGTTGGAAGAGGGTGTTTGTGATGACCAGTGCGTTCTATTGGCAATACTCTATTAGACTTTGCCCTGCTTCATTTCATGCTCCAAGGCCAAATTTGCTGTTACTCTAGGTGTTGCTTGACTTCCTACTTTTGCATTCCAGTCCCCTTTTATGAAAAGGACGTCTTTTTCGGGTACGTGCCTAATATGCTAGTTGGGAGGAGCGGAGGTTAGTAACTAACTTTTACAGAAAAGAGTAAGTGGTTGCCATAAAGTGGAAATAAACCTCATTTTATATGTCTAGCGATGAAATTAAAACAGAAGGCTGTAAAGAACAGTATTGCAAGGTAACCTAGAATGTTAGATCCATGAACAATTTAAATTGAATGACGTATAACAGGAGATGGCAACAGCTAACTCATTGGAATATATCCTGATTCTGGGAAAGATTGAAAGCAGCAGGAGAAGGGAGAAACAGGGATGAGATGATTGGATGGCATCACCTATGCAATGGGTATGAACTCGGGAAAACTCCAAGAGGTGGTGAGGGACAGGAAGGACGGTTATGCTACAATTCATGGCATCCCAAAAAGTCAGACACGACTCAGCCACAGAAGAATAACCAGGTCGTTTTCTAACTGTATTCTAATACTTTTAGCTGTCCGGATTTTCCAGCTTACCTTGTCAAATATATTATCTTCTTTCCATTGCATATTGTTGCCTTCTTTGTCAAAGATTAGGTGATCATTTGGGCAAGAGATTAGTTTAGGGTTTTCCTTATGTTCCATTGGCTTTAATCCCAATATTGTGCTAATTGCATGCCATGTTCAAAACTATATGTTTTTTTGTATAGACTGAAGTGAGGAGCCTGAAACTCAGTTTTTCTTTCTCAAGTTTGCATGGTTATTCAAAATCTTTGTGTTTCCATCAAGTTGTAAAGATTTTTTTTTTTTTTTGTTCTATTCTGTGGAAAATGTCATTGGTAATTTATTAGGGATGACACTGAATTTTTAAATTCCTTTTGTATTGTACTCATTTTCACATATTGATTTTTACAATCCAAAGTATAGTATAGATCTCATTCCATTTCTGTTCCCTTTTTAAAAATATTAATTTATCTATTTTATTTGGAGGCTGATTACCTTAAAATATTGTAGTGTTTTAGCCATACATTGACATGAATCAACCATGGGTGTACATGTGTTCCCCATCCTGAACACCCTCCAACTTCCCTCTTCTTCCCATTCGTCAGGGTCATTCCAGTACACCAGACCTGAGCACCCTGTCTCATGCATCAAACCTGGATTAGTGATCTATTTCATGTATGGTACATACACTTTTCAATGCTATTCTCTCAAATCATTCCACCCTCGCCTGCTCCCACTGAGCCCAAAAGCCGGTTTTTTATATCTGTGTGATGCTAAAGCTGAAACTGCAATACTTTGGCCATCTCATGCGACGAGTTGACTCACTGGAAAAGACTCTGATGCTAGGAAAGGTTGGGGGCGGGAGGAGAAGGAGACGACAGAGAATGAGATGGCTGGATGGCATCACCCACTCTGTGGACATGAGTTTGAGTGAACTCCAGGACTTGGTGATGGATAGGGAGGCCTGGCGTGCTGTGATGGGGTGGCGGAGAGTCGGACACGCCTGAGCGACTGAACTGAACGGAACTGAACTGAATCTTGTGCAGTCTCAAATACAGGGCCATTGTTACCATTTTTCTAAATTCTATATGTGTTAATATTCCGTATTGGTGTTTTTCTCTCTGAGTTAGTTTACTCTGTATAATAGGCTCCAGTTTCATCACCTCACTAGAGCTGATTCAAATGCATTCTTTTTAATAGCTGAGTAATATTCCATTGTGTATATATACCAAAGCTTTCTTATCCATTCATCTACCAATGGCTATCTCGGTTGCTTCCAAGTCCTGGCGGTTGTAAGCAGTGCTGCAATGAACATTGGGGTAAACATCTCTTTCTCAATTCTGGTTTCCTCAGTGTATCCCCAGCAATGAGATTGCTCTGTCCCATGGCAGCACTATTTTTCCAGTTTTTTTAAGGATTCTCCACCCTGTTCTCCATAGTGACTGTACTAGTTTGCATTCCCAGCAACAGTGTAAGAGGGCTCCCTTTTCTCTGCACCCTCTCCAAAGGACGTGACATCTATTATTTGGCTCATCCATGCCTTATTCTTTCCGGCACAATACTCCTTTTTCTGTTTAGGCAGGGTTATTCCCAAGTATTTTATTTTTCCTGTTACAATGGTGAATCAGATTATTTCCTTAATTTTTGTTTTTGGTTTTCTTTTGTTATTTATGGGAATGAAGGAGATTTCTTCTTGTTTATTTTTTATCCAACAACTTCCCTAAAATCATTGTTATTAATTTTCTGTTGCCATCTTAGGATTCTCTGACACAATAACTAATGTCAAAAAAAAAAAAAAATGACATTTTTACCTCTTCTTTTTCAGTTTGCTGGTAATTTTTTTTTCTTCTTCTTCTTCACTGATTGTTGTAGCTAGGAGTCCCAAGATTAGTCTGAATAACAGTGGTGAAAGTCGGAAACTTTGTCTTTTACATGACCTTAGGAAACATGCTTTCACTTTTCACCTAGGAGAAGCATTTTAGTGTTGGGTTTATCCATACATGGCCTTTATTAATTTGAAGATGATCATCTCTGTTCCCACTTCCTGTTCAGCCTTTTACATAAATAAGTGTTTAATTGTGTCAAAGGTGCTTTCTGCATCTATATTTTAGATGTGTTCAAGAGTTCTCTTTGGAAAGTTTTGTTATCTTTCAGTGTTCTTTTCTCCTCTGGCCACCTGATGCAAAGTGTTGTCTCATTAGAGAATGCTCTGATACTGGGAAAATTTGAAGTAAAAAGAGAAGTGGGTAGCAGATGATGAGAGGGTTAGATAGCATCACCAACTCTATGGACATGAATCTGAACAAATTCTGGGAGAAAGGGAATGTAAGACTGATGGGACACATTCCATGGGGTGGCAAAGGGATGGGCATGAATAACTGACTGAACAACAATACCAAAACATTCTTTCCTGTTATTGACAGTAGTAGTTATTCATGACTACTTCATTTTCTCTTCCACCGTACCCTATTTATATCTATTGCACTAATTTCACCACATACCATGCAAAGATTCAGCCAGATTTGCTGTCATTATTGTCCCCCAAATGGTCCAAAATTTATGTGATTTCTCAACTACACATGATGCAGTGGTCTCCTAGCCATTCTCCAGCATCCATTTATGTTCCTCAGAAACTCTCTATCTTGCTATAGCCAGAGAAAATTGTCACTCACTAACTAAGTCATGCGCTAGACAGCAAGTTCTTGAGAAAAAATACCCTTTCAGGATTCTGTATTCTAACTTTGTCACAGTCTTCACATTGGTCGTTTGTCCCATTTCTTCAGTCACACTGAAATTTCAGTCTGTTTTCTCTTTTTCTCAGTCTCAGTATCTGTGCAAACACTGTTCTCTTTTACTTAATTTTTCTTTTTAATTAATATCTGTGAGATCTTATTTTAAATTCCTCAGGAAGTTCTTTTTCACTTTACAAATCATTTTGTGCTTTTAAATTTAGATTGACCTTTTCGATAAGCTTTAATAGCCTGTCCTCTCCAAAAGGAATAAATTTTAACAACCCGCATCTATTTTTGCTGTGATTCTACTCGCCTCTATTCAGGCATAAAGGATTGTATTTTAATAATACAACTTGAATTTTATGTGCACCTTAGTCACTGAATCATGCCCAACTCTGCAAACTCATTGACTGCAGCCCAACAAACTCGTCTGCCCATGGACGTTTCCAGGCAAAGATATTGGAGTGGATTGCCACTTCCTTCTCCAGGGCAGCAAGAATACTGGATCTTTTAAATATAATTTTTCAGCTTATAAATTCTGAATTTGCAGAAAGAATTCACCCGAAAGGAAAAGAGTATTTTGATTGCAAGTTAAAGTCACCAACTTTTGTTGTCTATCCCACAATCAGGTTAAATAAAAAACATTAGCTTATCTGAAAAGCATAGTTTTCCATTTTTAATATGGCTAAGAATATATAAAGAAAAGTAAAAAGAAATAGCAAATAATGGCATTTCTCTTCAAGAGAAATTGAGGATAGAATATGAATCTTTCTCACTTTCTTTTTCTTGGTGAATGTTATTTGGCATTCCCAGTGGTAACTTTTCATCAAGGTCCCTTAAATCATGGTCCATACTTGTTTTTCAAGTGAATTATTGGTGAGGATTTTCAGGAGAAATGAAATGAGGTAAGCAAGATACAGCAGAGTGAAACTAAATCTAATCTCAAATGGAGGCGAAATTGCACTGGGTGCAGAATTTTCTACATCAAATGTGTAATTGTGTATATTTTACATATGAAATTCCTAGTGCAGATTTTCATCTTCATATGCAGAATTCTTGATACATCATGTATGAAAATCTGAATGAATGTTTCCTGACAACACATGAAACTTTGCATATTTGAAATGCATGAATTCTTCAATATCCGCAAATCAAACAATGTAATACACCACATTAACAAAATGAAACATAAAAACCATATACTTATCTCAATAGATGCAGAGAAAGCCTTTGACAAAATTCAGCATCCATTTATGATCAAATCCCCAAGATGTAAAACTCTTAGTGTTTGAAGATGACCTGATCCTCTACACAGAAAACCCTTAAGAATCTACCAGAAAATTGCTAGAGCTAATCAAAGTAAACAGTAAAGTTTCAGGATATAAAATCAGCACACAAAAATCTCTTGCATTCCTATACACTAATAATGAGAAAATAGAGTAAATAAGGAAATAATGCCATTCACCACGGCGACAGAAAAAAGAAAATACTTAGGAATATATCTACCTAAAGAAACAAAAAACCCTATATATAGAAAACTAAAAAACCCTGGTGATAGAAATCAGAGAGGACACTAACAGATGGAGAAATATACCCTGTTCATGGATTGGAAGAATAAATATTGTGAAAATGAATATATTACCCAAAGTAATTTATAGGTTCAATGTAATCCCTATTAAGCTACCAACAGTATTTTTCACAGAGCTAGAACAAATAATTTCACTATTTGTATGGAAATACAAAAAACTTCGAATAGCCAAAGCAATCTTGAGAAAGAAGAATGGAACTGGGTTAATCAATGTGCCGGACGTCAGGCTCTACTACAAAGCCACAGTCATCAATACAGTATGGTACTGGCATAAAGACAGAAATATAAATCAATGGAACAAAATAGAAAGCCCAAAGATAAATCTATGCACCTAGGGACACCTTATCTTTGACAAAGGAGGCAAGAATATTCAATGGAGAAAAGACAATCTACTTAACAAGTGGTACTGGGAAAGCTGGCCAATCACTTGTAAAAGAATGAAACTAGACCACTCCCTAACACCATACACAAAAATAAACTCAAAATGGATTAAAGATCTAAATGTAAGACCAGAAACTATAAAACTCCTAGAGGAGAACATAGGCAAAACACCGTACGACATAAATCACATCAGGATCCTCCATGACCCACCTCCCAGAATATTGGAAATAAAAGCAAAAATAAACAAATAGGACCTAATGAAAATTAATAGCTTCTGCACAGCAAAGGAAACTATAAGCAAGGTGAAAAGACACCTTCAGAATGGGAGAAAATAATAGCAAATGAAGCAACTGACAATTAATCTGAAACATATGCAAACAACTCCTGAGCTCAATTCCAGAAAAATAAATGGCCTAATCAAAACATGAGCCAAAGAACTAAAGAGACATTTCTCCAAATAAGACATACAGATGGCTAACAAACATATGAAAAGATGCTGAACATCACTCATAATCAGAGAAATGCAAATCAAAACCACAATGAGGTACCATTTCACTCCAGTCAGAATGGCTGCTAACCAAGGGTCTACAAGCAAAAATTGCTGCAGAGGGTGTGGAGAAAAGGCAACCCTCTTACACTGTTGGTGGGAATGCAAACTAGTGCAACCACTATGGAGAACAGTGTGGAGATTCCTTAAAAAACTGGAAATAGAACTTCCATACGACCCAGCAATTGCACTTCTGGGCATTCACACCGAGGAAACCAGAATTGAAAGATACACATGTACTCCAATGTTGATCGCAACACTGTGTGTAAAAGTCAGGACATGGAGGCAACCTGGATGTCCATCTGCAGATAAACGGATAAGAAAGCTGTGGTACATATGCACTATGAAGTATTACTCAGAAAGTAAAAAGAATGCATTTGGATGAGTTTTAATGAGGTGGATGAAACTGGAGCCTATTATATAGAGTGAAGTAAGCCAGAATGAAAAACATCATTACAGTATACTAATGCATATATATGGCATTCAGAAAGATTATAGTGATAACCCTGTATAGGAGACAGCAAAAGAGACACAGATGTATAGAACAGTCTTTTGGGCTCTGTGGGAGAGGGCGAGGGTGGGATGATTTTGGAGAATGGCATTGAAACATGTATATTATCATATGAGAAACGAATCGCCTGTCCCGGTTCGATGCATGAAATAGGATGCTCGGGGCTGGTGCACTGAGATGAACCAGAAAAATGAGATGGGGAGGGATGTGGGAGGAGAGTTCAAGATGGGGAACACATGCATACCAGGGGCAGATTCAAGTCAAAGTATGGCAAAACCAATACAATAATATAGGGTAAAAAAAATAAATAAAATAAAACTAAATAAAAAAGAAATATAGTGTATTCCAGAGAGTTAGATTTTCACATGTGTAATAATGAAAAATCCATATTTCTCGTTAGAATATTATTGCCCAGATTTGGTATATTAAATATAGAAAAGTACACATCACATGTCGGAATATCCTCGAGCGGATGTTCATATGTGAAATACAAAGTATTCCATACTTCATTATGGAAATTATGAGACTCCATTTTCAATATGAATTGCGGATGATTCCCAATTTCACCTAAGAAAATCTGTGATTACATTGCCATTTGTCATATGCAGAGAAAACCATATTGCATAATATTCTGCACTAGGATTTTCATATGTGTACAGAGAGAATATCATATTTCATATAGGAATTATTGAACTTAGATTAACACACATGAACATAGAAAATTCCATTATCCAGAGACCGCTAGTCTCTCCCAGTTTTCCAAATGTGAAATATAAGGATTCTACCTTTCACGTTGGAAAATCATCACCAAGATTTTTTTTTTTTTTAATGTGGAATGTAAAAAATTCTACATTTCAAGAAGGAACATTTTTACACAATGTTCATCATAGAGGAGAATCAGATAGTTGCTTTTCTTATGTGAATATCAGCAAAAAATTTTGCATGTAAAAATATAGAAAAATGTCATGCTGTACACAGAGTTGAATTTGGGATGACTGATTTTAGAGTTTTGCCTGGGAAATATAAACATTTCCAAATTTCACCTATTTTTTTTTTTTTTTTTGCCTAAATTTTCATATGTGAAATACTGAGAATGTTATAGGTCACGGAGGAAAAGAAAATCCCACCCACGTTTTAAATGTGAAAGAGTATTCCATTTTTCATGTAGGATAAGGTGTGTCCAGATTCTCACACGTTAGTTATACACAAGGATGTTATATTTCTTGTTCAACAAAAACACTATGCCCAGAATTTTATATTTTGAATGTAGAAAATGTCATGTTTCAGTAGAGAATGTGTCCCCAGATTTTCTCATGCAAAACATAGAGAAGTCTATCTATTTTATACTTTGGCCACCTCATGCAACGCGTTGATTCACTGGAAAAGAGTCTGATGCTAGGAGGGATTGCGGGTAGGAGTAGACGGGGACGACAGAGAATGAGATGGTTGGATGGCATCACCGACTCGATGGACATGAGTTTGAGTAAACTCTGGGAGTTGGTGATGGACAGGGAGGCCTGGCGTGCTGTGGCTCATGGGGTTGCAAAGAGTTGGACACAGCTGAGCGACTGAACCGAACTGAAATGAAAGATATTTGTGTCCAGGTTTCCTTAGGCTAAACACAGAGATTTCCATATTTCATGTAGGAAAATCAGAGTGCAGCTTTTCATGTGTCACGTTGAAAAGTCTGTATATTTCATGTAAGATAAGATATCTTCACAATTTCATATGTGAAACATACAGTATTCCATATTTCAGGGAGAAAATCTGATACCCAGTTATTCATATTTGAAATGTAGAAAATTCAATATTCTGTGTTAAAATTGAAGCTCAGTTGTTCATATATCATGCACGGAAAATTCCAAACTTATGTAATTAAATGTTGTGTTCAACTTTTCAAATGTGAAATAGTGTTTATTCCATAATTCGTTAGAATAATATGCTCTCTGCACTCAGATTACCAAATTAAAAATATAGGAATGTCACATTTCATGCTTGAAAATATGAAGTTATATTTTCATATGCAATATCAAAGGTCCATAACATATGTATGAATATCTTTGTGCAGTCCTGTTTATAAACATTCAGATTTTCTAATTACATGTTTGAGAATGTATCCACATGTTCTCCTATTTAAGAAAAACACAGACACACAAAACTCTATTTCAGGTCTCAACACTGAACTTATAATGCTACATGTGAAATTCACAGTTCCTATTTCAGATAAAAAATCACGAGCCTTTCTTTGTCCAAATATGCGAAGTTTCACCTGTTGTCAGAAAATATTCATTCAGGTTTTTCATATTTGATAAATCGAGAATTCCAAATATGAAGATGAAAACCTGCACTAGTATGCTTGTTTGTAAAATATACGTATTTACACAGGAGTTGGTGATGGACCGGGAGGCCTGGCGTGCTGTGATTCATGGGGTCGCAAAGAGTCAGACACGACTGAGCAACTGAACTGACCTGAACTGAACTGACACATTTGATGTAGAAATTCTACACCCAGTGCCATTTTGCCTCCAACTGAGATTGGATTTAGTTTCACTCTGCTGTATCTTGCTTCCCTCACTCCGTTCTCCTGAAAATCCTCATCCATAATTCACTTGAAAAACAACTATGGACCTGAATTTAAGGGATCTTGAAGAAAATTTACCACTAGTAATGCCAAATAAGATTCACCAAGAAAAATAAAGTGAGAAAGATACATATTCTAGCCTCAATTTGTCTTGAAGAGAAATACCATTATTTGCCTCTATTTACTATCTATGATATAGATCTCTGAGCTTTCTTTTTGCTTTTTTTTAAAAATATATTTCTTAGTCATATTAATAATTGAAAAGTATGCTTTTCAGAGAAGCTGATGATGTTTTCTTTACCTGATTTTGGGACAGACAACAAAAGTTGGTGATTTTAGCTTGCAATCAATATACTTTTTTTTCTTTGGAGGGAATTAACTCTTCAAGTTCAGAATTTATTAAATTTATCAGTTAAAATTTTGATTTCTTATTAGTTCCACTGTTCATGTTTTCCAGGAGAAGGAAATGCAACCCACTCCAGTATCCTTGCATGGAAAAGTCCATGGATAGATGATCCTGATGGGCTGCAGTCCATGAGGTTGCAGATTTGGGCATGACTCAGTGACCAATTTGCACATCCATTCAGATTGGATTATTCAAACACAATCCTTTATACCTGAATACAGGCGAGTAAATCACAAGCTAAAATAGATATGGGTTGTCATAATTTATTCCTTATGGAGAGGACAGTCTATCAAAGCTCGTCAATCAGGTTAATCTAAATTTAAAATCTCAAAATGATCTGTAAAGTGAAAAAAAGTTTCAGAGGAATTTAAAATAAAATCTCACAGACATTAATCATAAAAGGAAAATCAAATAAGACAGAAGAACCATCTCTGCACAGACAGTGAGCCTGAGAAGAATAGAACACAGCCTGAAACTTCAGTGTGATTGAAGAAATGGGACAAACGAACAATATGAAGGCTGAGACAAAGTTAGAATACAGAATCCTGAAAGGGTATTCATTCTCAAGAACTTGCTTTCTAGAGCATGACTTAGCTAGTCAGTGACAATTTTATCTGGCTATAGCAAGATAGAGAGTTTCTGAGGAACATAAATGGATGCTGGAGAATGGCTAGGAGACCACTGGATCATGTGTACTTGAGAAATCACATAAATTTTGGACCATTTGGGGGACAATAATGACAGCAAATCTGGCTGAATCTTTGCATGGTATGTGGTGAAATTAGTGCAACTGAGATATAGATAGGGTATGGTGGGATAGAAAATGAAGTAGTCACTAATAACTACTACTGTCAATAACAGGAAAGAATGTTTTGGTATTGTTGTTCAGTCAGTTATTCATGCCCATCCCTTTGTCACCCCATGGACTGTGTCCCATCAGTCTTACATTCCCTATCTCCCAGAATTTGTTCAGAGTCATGTCATAGGGTTTGTGATGCTATCTAACCCTCTCATCATCTGCTACCCACTTCTCTTTTTACCTTCAAATTTTCCCAATATCAGAGCATTCTCTAATGAGACAACACTTTGCATCAGGTGGCCAGAGGAGAAAAGACCAATGAAAGATAATAAACTTTTCCAAGGAGAGGTCTTGAAAACATCTAAAATACAGATACAGAAAACACTTTTGACAAAATTAAGGACTCATTTATGATAAAAGCTGTACAGGAAGTAGGAACAGAAAGGATCATTTTCAACTTAATAAAGACCATGTATGAATAAACCCAGCACTACGATGTTTCTCAGAGGTGGAACCTGAAAGCATGTTTCCTAAGATTGTGAAAAAGACAAAATTTGCCACTCTCATCACTGTTATTCAACTAATCTTGGGACTCTTAGCTACAGCAATCAGTGAAGGAAAATAAATTACCAGCAAACTGAAAATCAAGAGGTAAAACCGGCACTGTTTACTGACAGAAGTTACTGTTTCAGAGACTACTAAGATTGCACCAGAAAATTAATAGACAATGACTTTACGGAAGTTGTCGGGAAAAAAAAATAAACAGGAAGAAATCTCCTGCATGATTGTAAATGACCAGAGAAAACCAAAACCAAAAATTAAGGAAACAATCTCATTCACCATTGTAACAAGAAAAATAAAATCCTTGGGAATCAGCCTACCTAACCAGAGAAAAGACTCATAGCCCGAAAAGAATAAGGTATGGATGAGACAAATCAGAGATGACACAAATGGAATGAGAGATATACTATTCTTTGGACTATAAAAATCAATATGTGAAAATGGCTACACTAAAAAGAAGAGTTTACAGATGCAATGTCTTCACGATTAAATTACCAATGACATTTTCCACAGAAATAGAAAAACAACAACAAGAAAAACTTTACAACGTGATGGAAACACAAAGACTGATTAACCAGGCAAACTGAAAATAGAAAAACTGAGCTGCAGGACTCAGGTTTCCTCACTTCAGTCTATAAAAATCTATAGTTTTAAACATGGCATACAATTGGCACAATATATGGATTAAAGCTGTGGAACAGATAGTAAACCCTAAGATAATCTCTTGCCCAAATGATCACCTGATCTATGACAAAGGAGACAACAATATGCAGTGGAAAGAAGAAACTATATTTGACAAGTTAAGCTGGAAAATCTGGACAGCTAAAAGTAAAAGAATACAGTTAGAACAGCACCTGATTATTCTGTGGCTGAGTTGTGTCTGACTTTTGGGATGCCATGAACTGCAGCATGCCAGTCCTTCCTGTCCTTCACCACCTCTTGGAGTTTATCAGAGTTCATATCCATTGTATAGATGATGCCATCCAATCATCTCATCCTTGTTTTCCCCTTCTCCTCTTGCCTTCGATCTTTCCCAGAATCAGGGTCTTTTCCAATGTGTTGGCTGTTGCCATCTCTTATTATACCCCATTCAATTTAAATTGTTCAAGGATCTAACATTCCAGGTTGCCCTGCAGTACTTTTCTTTTCAGCATTCCATTTACTTTCATCTCCAGACACAAAAACAATGAGGCTTATTTCCACTTTGGGGCAACCACTTATTGCTTTCTGGAAACATTAGTTATTACCCTCTGCTCCTCCCAAGCAGTATATTTGGCACCTACCATCCTGGGAGACTCATCTTTTGGAGTCATACCTTGCTGCCTTTTTATATAATTCATGGAAGTCCCATAGCAAGTATAATGGAGTGGTTAGCCATTCACTCCTCCAGTGGATCATATTTAGTCACTCCTTTCAGCTCAGTTCAGTTCAGTCACCCCTTAGCAGCATAGAAAATACAAATTCAAGACGGATTAAAGACCTACATATAAGGCCAGAAACTGTAAATCAATAATATTTGAGG